>NC_140581.1:36343823-36943823 GCF_964204655.1 Triturus cristatus
TGCAGATATATGATGCGTCTTCCATACCTTCTCTCATTTTCCTGAAAATCTGAATGTGTGGTAACCTGCTCTTCTTTATGTTTAGTCCTTCCTTTGTACTGCGATCCTTAACCTCATCGATGATATCCACAGATCACTTGACATAGACCAATGCTGTCTCCTCATTCTCCTAGACCTATCGGCAGCATTTGACACGGTAGATCACAAACTTCTCATCAAGGCTCTCCAAGAAAGGGCCGGACTTGATGAGGTGGTCCTCAAATTGTTCTCCTCTTTCCTACACTATCACTCCCAGAGAATCAAAAACTTTAAGTCCGACCTCCACCCAGTCAGTTGGGGAGTCCCTCAAGGGTCACTGCTATCTCCCCAACTCTTCAACATTTACATGGAACCCCTCACACCCCTTCTCAAAAAAGCTAACATTCCTTTCCACCTATATGCTGACGATACTCAGATTTACTTGGAAGTCTCCTCTGTTAAAGACATTCAAAGACTCAACGGCATACTAAGGAAAGTGCAATTATGACTGTCAAGAAACCACTTAAAACTGAATCCTGACATAACCGAATTACAAAGAAGAGAACCCCCAAATGGTCGATTGGTTAAAAACTATCGATGCGCTCAATGGGAACCTCACCCTGGCCGACTCTGTTAAATCACTTGGCATCATGCTAGACCCGAAACTGGACATGACCAAAGACATTAAGAACTCGGCTAAGAGCGCCTTCCTCAAACTGAAGCTATTGAACAAAATGAAACCTTTCATCCCGCCCAAAGATCTCAAACAAGCCACCCAATCATTGGTGCTGTCAAGATTAGACTATGGAAATGCAGTCCTCTCGGGAATAGCTAAATCACATCTTGCTCCTCTGAAAACAACTCTCAACACGGCTGCCAGAATGGTCACCGGAATCAAGAAATTTGATCACATCTCACCGGCACTCAGAGAACTCAAGTGGCTCCCAGTCGAAATGCGGGCAAACTTCAGAACAGCCTGCCTCACACACAAAGCCATACACACCGACAAACCTGAATATCTGGCTGCAAAACTCAAAACAGCAGGTCAGACTAGGAACCTCAGAAGTTCTAACACCCTACTACTCATCCCGCTGAAATCCCGAAAACAAAAAAACGCGGTCAGGTCTTTCCCCGGAAATGCACCCAAAATCTGGAACTCTATTCCCCCTCACATCAGAACAATTCCCTCCTTTGCTAAATTCAAACTTCAGCTCAAAATCCTGTTTCTCGATCGATCCCTAGCGAACCGGTAGGAGCAGTCGGAGCGTTGAAGTAGACACCTCACTCCTCTCCGACGCTGCATCAGCAAGACCTCGAACTAGAAGTCTTCATCATTGACATTTATTAGTATTTTTTATTACGGGATTTCCCGCATTATTGTATTATGTTTTGTTCTGCTATGTAACTGATGTAAAGCGCTCCGATACCCTGCTGTCAGCGCTATATAGAATGTTCATGTGTGTCTGGTTGAGTGAAATGTCAGTTGAGTTATGTGGGCTGAGCAGCTGGGATGATGCTCCCGGTGGGGCTACTGCTACAACTACCTTGTGATTTGCAGTTTCTGTGACCTAAGATGACTACTTTAATCTGAAGAATAAACTACCTTTTGGATTCTCCATCATGTCTGCTTACTCTTCTTCTTAGTTTATCACACTGGTGATGAGCGGAAAAGGACCTACAGTGGAGAAAAGGTCTCTTCTGAAACTTAACAGGAATCAAGATTACTGCTACAGGGAGGAGAGATATGAAGAGTAATTTTAAGAGGGACTATTTAGCCTACTAAGTGGAAATGCACCTTGGATCCCGTCTGTTTTCATCAGACAGCCTCAACCCAGGGCATTGGAACAGGAGCTGCTCAGTTAACTTTGGTTTCAACAAACATTACTGGCTGTACAGATACCAAGTCAGTCTGCAGTCACCTCTAGCAGGAAGAAACGTGTCAAGTGATAAAAGGTGACCAGACGATGAGCATGTGGCTTTCTTGCTGCATTTCATGGGACTGTGCAACATTTACGTGATTTAATACTCATTTGAAATGAACCGACAGTGAGCCTCTGTGTCTAGGAACTGTGTTACTTTTGAAGGGGTTTGATTTTCACCCTATGGTCTTCATGTGCCAAAGAATTGACCTCCTGAATTTCTTTCCCTACATTTGAGCCCCGGAGACTGTGATAAATGCGCTATTGTCTACTGGGCCCTTGTAGCTGCGGCAGTTATCAGCGGTGAGCACAATCTTTTATATAGTGGAGGTCTGCCCTATGTTTCAAGAGAAAGCAAAAGACACACAGATGATGGACGGAATGCAGAGCAAATCAAAAATTCATATTTAGTCAAGAGATCTGGGTTAAATCCATTGTTCTTCTGCTCACCATTCTAACCCATTTTAGACCCAGCCATATGCAAATCAGTCTTGACCCTGTGCCTCATAGGAACAGTCCAGCCCAAACTGCCAAGACAGGTCCTCCCTGGACCGGAAACAAACATCCTGGGACCGGTCTTGGGGCATCACCCCTCATTAGCCAGGCTAGCTTTAATCAAGTGGCACAGTGAGCCCAGGACCCACGTCTGGGCATACCCGGCACACTTAGAGTGAGAAAGCAAAAGACATGATGATGGATGGAATGCATCACAATTCAAACATTCCCCCCAGTCAGGCGATCTGGGTTAAATATATAGTTCTTTTGCTCACCATGCCACCTCAGTTTAAACCCAGCCATATGCAAATCAGTCTTGACCCTGTGCCTCATGGGAAAAGCCCAGCCTGAACTGCCAAGTCCTGGAATGGCATGGGGAGCAAAAAAACGATGGATTTAGGCCCAGATCTCTATACTGGGGTGAATGTATGACATTATTCTGCATTCTTTCCATCAATTGTTCTTTTTGCATTTGTCATCCCAGGTGGGACGGGTATGCACAGACATGGGTCCCATGCTCTCCATGCCACTGGAATCAAGATAGGGTGGCTGAAACCCAAAACTGGTTCTGGGATGCTTGTTTCCAGTCCAGGGAGGACCTGGCTTGGCAGCTTGGGCTGGACTGTTCCCATGAGGCACAGGGTCAAGACTGATTTGCATATGGCCAGATCTAAACTGGGGTGAATTTATGATATTGTTTTGCATTCTATAAATAAATCGTTTTTTTGCCTATAATAGGGCAGCGGTGGCAGCATTTTTGTAACCCCATCACTGCTTGTGTCTTTTTGAATTTAAACACCTCGGAATTTCACTCGAGCTGCTTCCCTTGAGCCTCAAGGAGCTGCGTGGGAGGCTGGATTCTTTTCTTCTGCATTGCGTTCCATCTAGCTTCGCGTCTGCGGTGTTCTGGTTATCGTGACGTTTTGCCCTGGATACCTGACTTCGCCTGACGTGTGCACGCCGTGGACGTGTCATGTAAACGCAGCGTCATATCCCCGTTGACGCGCTGCATTACATGGGAACTGCGGGTGGCTAACGTGAGTTCGTTCTGCGTGCATCTGAAGTGCGCATTCCTTCGGCGTGCACTGTGAAATGCTGTGGCATTGTTTTTTTTTCAAAAGGTGTTTTGACTTCAACGGACTCCTGCATTTTCTGAAGTGGCTGCCAGCAGCAATTGGAGGTCGTGAACTGTGAGGGGATGCAGTGTCCTTTCGGGTGAGTAGTCGCTCACCAGCGGAGTGGATTCGCTGTTGGATGTCGAGTTTCACAATGCCATGACTATTTCAGCTTTGGGATTTTATGTCCCTTTTCTCTGGCTTATTGTACAGGTCAATTTGAAATATGCATCTGTATTTTGCTTTTGCAGGGTTTAACATCTCAGAGTGATTATCTAAACTGACTCATAAGTTGTACGATCATTCCTAGTTGTGTGAGTCATGCTGTGTTTGCACCAGCAAATAATAGAGTGCATTTCTGTCATCATGACATGCTGCATGTTGTAACAGGACTTTTCATACTTGTGAGGTTTCCTCCATTATATTTCTGGTTTCCGTTTGCTTACATACATGCTTAATTTTTTACCGCTACTGGCTTGGTACTTAACTGCATTTATAGGTGCTAAGAGTGCTTAGGGGAGAGGAGTTGCCCTAACGGCTAGGCTGTCGACATCGAATCTGGGGAACCGGGTTCGAGTCTCGACAATGACCCTGAACATCCTGTGATTCGGGGAAAATCACTTAATCTCCCCGTGCCTAACAACAAAAAAATGAATGTGTCCTCATGTAACGCAACCGGGTGCTATGTAAAGCGCTCTGATACCCGATACAGGGTCAAGTTCGCGCTATATGAAACTCCGTAAAATAAAAAAGTAAAAAATAGTGGTTTTGTTTCTTGAGGTCACTTTTAGCAAGGAATTTTAGACCTGGGATTTCTATAACTAATTTTGCAGTTGCTAGTGTTGGGCTTCATTTCCCAAACCTTACTAACTGACTGTGTTGATGGTGTTGCGTTGTTGTTGTTCCTAAGCCTAGGTTGGTGGGTGCATTGCGACTCCAAACCTTACTTGAATTTCCTGGTGGTAAGCAGGCTGCTTGGCTCTAACCATTTTTATGGGGCACACTGTGACCCCAATATTTATTTAAATTCTGGTTGATGAGTATATTGTTGAGCTCTTACCATTTTTGTTGAGCATATCTTTACCCCAATCTTTACTTGTTTTGACTGATGGTGAGCGTGATGTTGAACACAGATCTTTTCTGATGGGGCACTTTGCGCCCATAATTTTGTGGGTGTTTACAGGTGGTGTGTATATTTGTTGAGCTCAAACTTTTTCTAATTGGTGGTGGGCTTTATGTTTATTTACGTTCCTTTAATGCTCAAACCGTATTGAGGGGTCAATGTGGTACCTCGAATGTTAAATTGAGTTGTTGTTGATTTACAGTTTGTGGCACAATACTTGCATTTTCTTGTGATGGGTCACATTTTGGTGCTCAAACTGTTTGGTAGGGTTATGTTCCTCACCTTATTGCATTTACTTGTGATGGGTATTTCCACCCAAATTTGCAGTTCTTTTACTTAAGTCTTTTTTCATGGCCTGCCCCAAATGTCCTTCATAAGCTGAAGCTATTATTTTGACTCTTACCTCAAATAAGAGGTACAAATCTGTCATACAATGACATTTCCTCACACTCTCGCTCATTAACGTTCCCTTAAGGAGTTTATTCACAGTTTTCAGGGTCTTCTTCCGTGGCCACAATCCAGTCCTCCTTGGCTAGTTTCTAACTCCTCTATGGCATCATTCACACTTGCCACTACTTCATCAGTTTCAAGGTCCCTCTCTTCCCCTGCAGCATCTGGCAACTGAGACTAACAGACAGTGACTCAGTTCTTCCATTATGAAACATCCAATTTTTTCCACTTTTGTCAGCAACAACTGTGAAGCTTCGGTTTTGTGGGTCAAGTCCTATACACACCAGGGATAATACTTCACTGTCCGCATGGAAGATCGAAGTTTGTTGTTATCATTTGGTAGCGTAGCATTAACAATGGGACTTACCAAATTTAACAAAATGAAGCATCACCAGGCCCCGGTCCTACTCAACCTGTTGACGACCTTCGACACAGTGTACCATACCTTCTGGTGGACCATTTCAAGGCTGCGGGATTGCGGGGCTCGGCGCTTGATTGGGTTACCTCCTTCCGAAAGGACTGCTCACAGTCTGTATGTCTGACCTCGTTCATCTCATCCAGAGGCCTCCTAGACTGTGGAGGCTTCCATGGCTCCTCTCCCACTCTCCCCACCTCTTCAATTTGTATATACGTCCTTTAGTCCATTCATTAAAAAACAGAAACTGTGCTATATACAACTACACCCACGATATGCAACTGCTGTCCGGGAGCAATAAACCTCCTGTGTCAATCAAAACACTTCCAATCCACAATGCTGTTCATACACAACTGGATGAATAGTAACCACCTTAAGCTTAATACCTATAAAACCCGAAACTGTCATCACCAAAATCAAGATAGACTATTGGATGGCATCATTATGGCAACCTGTGCTGGGAATTCCTAGCCCCCCAAAAAAATCAGGGGGTGATTGGGCTCCTCCTGGGCTGTCAGTAAATTAGCCGGGGTGCTTGGTTCTGGACAATTTGGATACTGTGAATGTGGCATTTAGGTAAGCCAATGTATAATGAGTTTGCATAATCAATTCTAGAGAGAACTAGAGTGATGACTGCATTACATTACATTTAGCCCACACCTAACTCCTGCTCTGGATATTAGGCACCGTAAGTATTCCACCTCTCTCAAACTAATAACCTACATTTTTCCTTGAGAAAGGTAAGCCCAGAGCTGAAACTTTTACCGAAATCCTCCTGTGGCATTTCACTATGTGTTGCAACAGAGTTTTTTACATAGAGTAAGATATCATCCTGAAAAAAAGATAACATTCTTAATACTTTCCAGGACATATATGTACGTCTTAGGACAAACACTTGCCATCGATGCTAATCCAAATGCCAGCTTAGTAAATTTGTGCACACCCTCAGTTCTATTAAATGCAGTCAATGCTTTGGAATCCGGTTGACGTTTGGTCTGTTGGTAAGTTACTATCAGGTCCAGTGTCTAGAAATACCTTCCATGAGACAGCATCAAAATCATCTCGTTGGGAGTGAAAACCAACCTGTAATGATTTTCTCATTAAGGCTCCAAAGGTCCACACAGAATCTCAAGGAACCATCTGATTTTTTGGGTGATAACCATAGGAGATATCTACTCCGAAGCCTCCACAGCAGAGGTCTTCATACCAACATAAATCTTGAAGTCCTTTTCTGCTGTTGGTTACATCAGTGTAGTCAATGGGGTCCAAGAGGTGGGTGTTTTGCTTTACTAAATCTTCCCAGAGCCAATAGTTTGGGTGGTCTTTCTAACAAAATGTTTAGGGGAGATGTTCTGTGGAACATAAACACCACCTTGTTTAAGCAACGAGAGCAATCCACAATAAATAAACATGGATTTCTGACACAACAATTGGAATTCCATTGCATGGTGAACATTTCTTTGAAGAAAGTTACAATTGTGCTGTTCAGTTCTTTCTACAGCATCTCACTGGCAGTGCTCTCCTGACGTAGCTTCAACAGGCTAGGCAAGGAATACACAGAAAGCACGTGGAGATGTTGCTTTCAGCTCACAGAATGGAATTTTGTAGGAACTGCCACTGCCTTGGCCTCGCCCACAGTGGACGCCACAAAAAATAAGGTTATGAGATTAGTTATTAGAATAAAGTACTATGAACAGGAGGATGATGTTTGACTAGAACATGATCCCATGACTAGAGCATGCTCTGGGCTGCTTCACTCAAAGCAGGTTATTTTCTATGCTGTATTTAAACAGTTTTTTGTTTGTTTACCAAATAGCCACTCTTTTCAGACCTTTGTACCACATATGTCCTCTCACATGAAAATGTTTTTTAAATGCGAAAACCATTGCCGTTTTTTTCTTATTCACACATGATACACCATACATTTATGCCAATTACAACTGCCTCTTTACATGTAAAGTGTTCTGTCTTTCCCATTTAGTAAAATAATTTCTTGACTGAATATATTAGTCTATTTTGGTGAAATTGATATAGTACTAAATGTGAGAGAGGACATGCTGTCCAGTGCATGTCATTCACCTTTGTTAACGTTACATTTGTTTACATTAACTGGCCCAGGACATGTCATTCTGCATTGATACTCACATTGTCATGACTCAGCATCACACCCTTAGGTGTGCCAGTTGTCCCTGAGGTGTAGATCAGAGTACAGCACTGATTTACATGCTGGGAAGTGATGATGTCATCAAGTTTAGAATCTGGAATTTCTGATCCCAGCTGCATGAACTCCGCCCACTGCAGACGGAAAGTAAGAGTCAAAAAATTAGAAAAGGGCAAGCCATATGCCAGTAATGTCCATAAGACTAAAATGTAAAACAGATGCAGGAAAGCTATAAGTAGGGAGCCTCATTTATGTTGAATTGGCATAAGGCAGCGCCGCAAGTCTTGTTGCTGCGCTGCTCTACGCCAATTGGAAATGGCAGACATGCACTGTATTTACAAGATATGGTGCATTCCTGTTCTTCCAGCCAGTGCCAGCACACAATTTGTGCTGAGCGCCAGGGCAGGCATCCTTGCACCATGGTGCAAGGGTGCCTCGGTTGCAGGCAGGATTGTTTTTATGCAGGAAGGGGCATCTTCCTGCACAAAAACAATCCTACCAGGCGTTTTCCTCTTTCTGTGTGTGCTGTAGAACACAGCACCCATGGAAAGAGGAAAAAACAAGGAGAAATTAACATATTTCTCCTTGTTACTCCTCACCTCGATAAGTGTACAGATTTGACGTTTTCAAGGTTTACATCACTTTATAAATCTGGGGCAGCATCAAATTCCTCAGGTGTTGCATGGGAAAAACCACCGCAACGCAAATGGAACACCTCCTTGAGGCAGAGTAAGGCAAGACCGCGACCTGCGCTGCTTTGTCTTACTCCATATCGATGAGGCCATGCAGAGCCATGCAGGGTGGCTTGCCGTCACCTCGTAGATACGATTGAGAGGCTTGCGCTGCCGCATCATCAAAAAAAGTGATTCTTCAGTAGTGCAAGTCTCTCATAAATAACCCCCGGGATATTTAGAGGGTCACAAACAGGAGTTCAAATAATGAACATTTGAGCTGTCAGAAGGGTGAGCAAAGCAGAAAAAAATCACTGGAATAAAAGGAAAACACACAGTGAGAAATCAAAGAGATTGTGTGGAAGAAACTCTGATTTCGGGACAATGATCAGAGACCATATATACAAACTAAATACCCATTAGGAATTGTGACTGTGCTGCCTCATTCTGAATTAGCAGGGTAGCACCCCAGTCATTATTATGATATGGTCTAGCGACAGGCCTGGTTTTAAGCTGGAAGTATCAGTTCAACTGCTCTTTAATGAGAGTCCATTCTAAGATGGCCACCAAACACAAACTTCCTTCCAAGATGGCCACCAAAAACAAACTTCATTCCAAGATGGCCACCAACACAAACTTCATTCCTATAGGGTCACCAAACACAAACGTCATTCCAAGATGGCACCAAACACAAACTTCATTCCTATAGAGTAATCACACACAAACTTCATTCCAAGATGGCCACCAAACACAAACTTTATTTCTGTAGGGTCACCAAACACAAACTTCATTCCAAGATGGCCACCAAATATGAAAACTATTTCAGCATGTCCAGCCTTTTCCTGTGTTGTGTCCTTCCCATTCAATTGAAGTGGATCCTAATCTGGGACAAGCCTCTTCCTGTCAGGTGATTCCTGTTCTGGGGCCAGTCCCTTCCTGCCAGGTGGCAACTGCTCAGTCAGTATATAATGGGCCTCTAGTCAGCTTACTGGTGCATCTCAGCTTCTATAGCTTCATCCTGCTGTTAGGGTCCTTACTCCTGCTCCAGCACATTTCCAGCCTAGGTCTTCCCTAGATCCCTAGATCCAAAACTTCCGCTTTGAGCCTTTTCCCTACAGTGATATCAGGGACTGCATACCAGAGACCATTATCCCTGTAATGTGTGATGCACTGGGGATAGACAGTCTGGCTTCTGGAAGAGGCTACCCTTTCCTCAGAGCCTCTGAGGAAGAAGTGAATGACCAATCACCGAATTCCACCCTTGACAGTCATTGACGCCGAGTGGTGTGAGTAAAAGCTGCTGGTTTACCATGGTGGATCTTTGTTCTCCATCCCCATACATTATGTTAGCTAGATTTATAGAGCGCAACTGTTGGAAATGGCCCTTTCTTCAAGGTCACCCCAACACCTTTTGCCTTCCTCCTCCCGTTTTTGCTGAATTTGTTTTTGTTGGCTGTAGGACTCTATCTACTTTATCACTTGCCCAGCAGTGCTAAAGTGCTTGTGCTCACTCTCTGAAACATAGTTAAATTGACTTCACAATTGGCATATTTAATTTACCTTTAAGTCCCTAGTAAAGAGCACACCATGTGCCCAGGGCCTGTAAATTAAATTCCTCTTGTGGGCCTGCAGCACTGATTGTGCCACCCACTGAAGTAGCCCTTAAAAACATGTCTCAGTCCTTTCACTGCAGAGCCTGTGTGTGCAGTCTAGACTGTCATGTCGACTTGGCATTTAAAACCCCTTGCCAAGCCTTAAACTCCCCTTTTATTACAAATTAATCACCCCATGGTAGGCCCTAAGTAACCCACAGGGCATAGTGCTGTGTAATTAAAAGGTAGGACATGCACTCTTACATTGTACGTGTCTTGGTAGTGAAAACTTTCAAATATGTTTTTCACTACTGTGAGGCCTACCCCTCCCTTAAGTTAACATTGGGGATTCCATGTTACATCTAATACGTTGGAATTTCCAATTGGAAGGATGTAGAGCTGCCATGTTTAGTACCTATGATATTGTAATGATAAATCCTATTTCATGCTAAAGTCGAATTTATCATTACAATTTTGAAAATGCCACTTTTAGAAAGATGGTGTTTTTCTGTTCTTAGCCCTGTGTTCCCACAGCCTGTTTCCAATATACGTCTAGGGCGGGCAACAGCTTGACTTTGTACATCCCCTTTAGACAGCCACACAGAAAGGGAGTTTAAGTGTGACTTGATGGCAATCTACATCTTTTTGGGGCATCCTGGGCAGGATGGGAGTGAGGAGCTGGGCACAGCCTGATACTTACACCCGAATAGGCTGTGTCCTGTCCTCACACAAAAGTCTGCTTAACCTCCTGTAGTGAGTCTGGAGCCAGGAAAGATAGGGAGGATTCCTGCGCACATCAAATCCCTTCTTTGAAGTCTCCCCCACTTCAAAGGCACCACTGGGTATTAAAACTGGACTTCTGACCCTACCAACTCGATACCCTTCTGGACCTGTGGATACTCTGCCAGGAGGAAGGACTGCTGTATGTGGAAGGACTGCCACTCTGCTGGACTGCTGCTCTGGAAGAACTGCTTTCTTGCTGTGTAAACCTGCTGCCTGATGCCCTCCTTGCCTGGGTGGGAAGGACTGGACCAATATCACTTTGAATGAAGGCCCAGAATGACTCCAAGGGCTTGCCGGCTTCCCTCCTGTTATGAAGTCTCAGGGACATCAAAGACTTTTATCTACCCGCTACGCAATCAGGACTCTGTCGCTATCTGTGAGTCTTGCCCTGATGTGGCAGGGCAATCGAGTCCTGGTCCCTTGGAAGTGGGTATAAAGTGCTTCTCCGATCAAATTCCATGTATCGATGTTGTTGTGCCGCTCGGAACGCATCTCCACCGATGACGACTCATCCCTGCTGATCAGTGCGAGTAATTGACTGGCCTTCTGCGATGGCCAGGGCAATGTCTGGGGCTGAGTAGGTGTTAAGCCAGGTTTCAGTCAGGAAGAGGATATCCCAGTGATTGTCATTAAACAGGTCCCAAATGTGAGTTTTATGTTTGGAGAGGGTTCTTACGTTGATTAGGCTGATATGAATATCATTGAGGCAGAGGGGGAGGACCTCTTTCCATCCTTGTATCGAGATTGCACCCTGGGGCTTCAGGTGCCCCCAGGGGATCCACAGGGAGAGGGCCAATTAGACTTAGAAATGGGGCAGAAGGTTGAATTACTGGCCTGTTGGGCGTCAAACAGCAGGGTGCCGCAGGGATCAGGGCGGACAGCCAGCACGGTATCCTTACTATAGTGTAGTCTCTGAGGTTGGATAGGGAAGAAAAAGGAAGCATGGCTGGTGCTGGATGAGTTCCAGGCGCGGATGGGTGCGGATGGGCTTGCCTTTGGTGTGCCAAAAGACTCTCCCTGAAAGAGTTGTTTCTGTTGCCGGAACAAGCCTCTGGAAGTAAAAAACAGTATTGGATTGAGCAGAAGTGTACAAAGGATCTCGAGGGAGTGTTGGGAGAAAGCACAGGGTATGTAGTTGTACCAAAATTCCAACTCCCCAACCATAAATGGTTGTATCATGGAGCTACTCATGTTGGTAGGGATGGCATGATCAATGCTGCTGGTGTAGGCCCTTTTATCCTTCTGTGGCCCATATTCATAGCAATCCTGTGTCATCTGCTGGCCCCATAATGCTGGGAATGGGATCCATACCACGCCCGCTGCCCAGCCTCCCCATTAGGGCCAAATGTTCACCTTCAACTCGATTTTCTCCAAAGGTCTAGGTGTGAGTCATACTCTTAAGTATTGGTAATAGCCGATATGTTTCCTGGTGTTATACAGTTCCTACATATTTAGTAAGGCTGTGTAGTAGGTCAACAGACCTTCACAAAATAGAGACTTAGTCTACTCATATCATCAGTAAATGTTAGTTCGGCTAGCTCACAGCACCACATCTAAACTCGAAATCTCTAGAGTTGTAGATGCTGTCGGTAACCTTGAACATGATCACCTTTGCATGCCCAAAGTATTACAAAGAAAAGTAATGATAATGCATTTTCAAATGTTTATTGAAAAGGTCTAATCCTTGTAAATAAAATATGAACTGCAATTACCAAACAGCTGAAACACATTAGTGTTATAAGCATTGTTAGAATGGTGAAAAACACAAACAATTCAACCATGGAAATTGTTTCTGATGTTACTTCTATCTATCAATAATACTTCTACTCTAATATTGGAAGTATCCTTCTGCCAGAACTAGTTGGAATAATCTAACCCATACTTTGGTATAATGTGTCAGGGAGCCGGAATCAGTGCATTAACAAATGCATGCCGTCTGAATGTACAAGACTGCACACATCTCTGCTTGTGCAGTTATTGTATTTCTTAGAATAAACGTTGGGCCAATTCTCACTCACAGCTCTCTGCAGCATTCATGATAACTTCAGTGTGAAGTCCCTCTCACTGACTTCAACACAGGCACAGTTTAAATATTAAAACAACAGTATTATCACATTCTGCTAGAGACGCAGAATAACATTTTAATTAGACTGAAGGGATAAAGTCATCTCCTATGAACACATACTAAATAAGGACATCACGTTCTGATATGTGTGTTCCTGGATAACAGGACAGACTAAAGAACAACAAAGTCTGATAAAAATAAATGTGTGCATGGCACGTTCTTGTATTAGTGAGAAACATGTGCAAACCACCATCATAAAAAGATACTCAGTTAAAAACAATAACTAAAATGAAGACTATCTTTTATAGTCCTCATAAACCATATGACACTGGGTGGGTTGAAGCTTATCCCGGTGCAAGAGCACATACTAGTACAGTTGCAAAGCACTTACTTAGAGACTTTATTCCACATTTTGGAATCTCGAGTAACTTTTTGAGTGACCAGAGAACATACTTCATTTAATCTGTAGTGCAGTAGGTTTGTAAAGCATTAGGAAAAGGTCAACACTTTCACTGCGCCTATGGATTTTAGCAGTACATGCTCCAACCGTTCGAGGGAAAAGCTCTGTTCAGTTAATCATGCAACTGCCTTGCTTATTTTGAATGCTTGCTGGCTATTTTTGCTCTAAACATGTGCTAGATTCCCACTCTCTTTTAGTAATGAAGGTAACACATGTATGACAGGACTGTCCCAGAAGTCAAGGTATGGCCATGCGAGAAGGTAGGAATGAAAGCAGAGATTGTTTCCTTTGAGAATATTTTAATTAAGAACAGTATAAGTGAGCAAGTTTCTTATTTCATTGAGCTGAATGTTTGGCGCTATCAGTTCTGAATGTCATGAGTCTGAATACTGGCAGCGCTGACTCATCCTTCAGAGGTGGGTAAGTTGATTACCATAAACTGGGTAATAATAAGATCTACCACAAAAACAAGTCCACATTGTGTTCTTCAAAAGTTCTTCAAAAGTTCTTCCTTTATTCAAACAGCGTTAAAACAATGATCTTGATAGTTTTGAGCAGCCGACCCGTTTCGTCCATACACATGGACTTCTTCAGGGTTGTCAATTTAGCAAAATATGCACATATAAATACACTGAACAAGAACATTTGGCAGGAATTACAAACATAGACATGTTAAAAAACATTGATAAGCACCATACTATGTCCAATCATCTTGTTAAGGAGATTGTATGTACAAAAAGGCAACCATCTATTGCCAAACAAAAAATCTATATAACAAAACTGTTTGATTTATTTTGTTTATTTTAGCCAAAGCTTTCACAGAGTTAAAAGTTTGGGAACAAAGTGAAAGAAACAGCGAAAAAAATCCACAGTTTAAAAGATAGAATTTATCAAGGTCAGGGATAAGAGGGTAAGAAAGGAGAAAGCAACGAGAAGAGAATGCAAAGGTCTTATAAAAAGAAAAAATATCAAAAGAGAAATCCATCAGGAGGTTAAAATAAGGATATATGAACTGACACCAAGGAGTAGAAAAGCACATATGGGATATAGAGCGAGCACTATAGACGTATTTGCTGAGGGTGCCAATAGCCCCGAGACAGAACCCAAGGTGTCCAAGAAATCTGAAAAAACATAATTCACAAAATGATCAACCCACCATGGGTATAAAAGATGCTCTAATCGGTGGTAATCAGGCCAACTGATTATAAGCATGGCTGATGCAGTAAGGTCTTTTTCTGAAATCTATTTAACGAAAATAGAAAGAACAAGAGAACATAAATAACTGGCCCTCCCGTATTTTAGAGTAAGGTGTCCATACGGGAGGGTACAATTGCTTCACAGACATGGAGAACAGAGTACTCACTTTTTAGAGCAGTTCGCCTATGCGAGAATCTGTTTATAGGTCAGTTGGATAACGCCATCATAGTTATATAAAATGATAAAAACATCCAGAGAGCGCTTCCTGCAAAAGGGAAGGGGCAACACAGGAGAAAAGAATACATATCAGAGGCCCATTCCCTGTGTACAATGATAGGCCCGACGTAGATTTGCAGGATAAGAGCATCAAGCCCCTCAATACTCACTGAGTCAAGCTTAAGGGCCCTTCATACAGGTCAAATTTGCACGCTAATTACCAAGTCTTGATGGATCTGGGTCCTCTCAATTTTCTGTGGGCCCAGAAGGATAGCTGTAAGCTGTTGCTGGTCTGATAAAAAGAGAGAAAATGAACCCATTAGTGATCCTATGATACAGCCAGTAGTTGACCAAGAGAAATCAGAGATGAGAGCAATAGAATTACAGCTCCTCATTCTGGAAACAGTGAGTCATTTGAAGGAACTTAAAATCACTACAGCTGTCTATAACGTGTCAACTGTCAAGGGGAACTATATATGACGATTTAGGGATTAATGTTATAAAGTGTTTATAAAAGAATTAATATAAGAACCATAATTTATATAACAGACAGGACAATACACATGTCCATCATCATGGCAGCAGACAATTAGAATCAGATATTAAGAAAACGAACATAGACGATAGAACTGGATAATAGTCCAGTCCCCATCATAGTAATGGCATAGTCATACCCTACCATATAAACAGTGTTGCACTCAAGAGCCTAGCATGATAGCTCAATGTCTATTACCCTAATAAACCGCGTAGAAGAGAGCGTCTCTCGTCAATTCCGGTCAGAGCGAACTGATACTACGGGAGAAAAGCTCCAGTTAAAATAACCTGCGACAAGTACACAATCGAGATCAGCTGTGGGGCAAATTAGGGGGATGAACCGTTCGTGTGTATGGCTCATACGTCTTATACAATATTGGACGCCATCTAGAAGTGGTAAAAAATAAGGAGGAATGGTCAAAGCATCCACATTTGGGACAGGCAAACCATCATCTCCCGAGTGATTTGAAATCTAGAAAGAAAGGTGCGTTGTCCGCGTAATTTATCGGCAAAAAAACAGTCCATGACATACATCAAAAGCCATTTGTGTGAAACAGGAAGAAGAGAATAAAAATAACGGGAAGAAGAGAGTAAAAATAACAATGAAGATCTCTTCCGGTTTGCAGGTCAAATTATTAAGTATCCATATTTGAGTCAGGGATAAACGTACCAGCAACTATCTCCCGGATCGAGAAAATGTACCGGACATATAAATGAATCGCCAGCGTACGTAAGAATGACCGCCATCTTGGAGTGATCAAGTGTATATGGAACAGTAACAGATTTATTCGTACTGTTCTCTCTAGCGAGCATACATGCTCGATCCAAGAGATCATCAGGTGAACGCGATGTGAACTATAAAAGTAAAAAAATAACCCTAAAGATAACAGCATGGGGTTTTTATTAGATTTCAAAGAAAAGAAAAGAAAGGGTTAAGAGTCTAAAACAATAAACCTGAGCTACTTAAGTGAAAGGGAAAAAGATCAATATATATAAAGCGCAGAAAGGTGTAACAGATATAGAGTGAGTATGAGAAGGTGAGGATAAAAATGGCACAGTAATAATAGTCAACAGAAACAGCAATAAAAATGAAGGAGCTTGATCAAAACATAATAACATTGATTTTTTCAAACCGTTATTAACAGTGCACAAATAAAGATGAAAAAGAAATAGTGTGATAACGTATATACATATTCAAATAGAAAATGGAACTCTTCATTATTTTTGCATGCTTTAAGGAATAGGGACTATACAACCCCAGTTGCGAGTTGGAATAATCACATAGCTAAAAACCATGTGTTCTACATGATCAATCTCCAGATACATTAAATTTCTTCAACCTTTGATCTGCGGTAGAGGTCAGATATTTGATGTAATCCTATGGCAACATGTACTTTACTTGTCAGTCAACAACTAAGTATGCGCACCCACCAGGAAGGTCACACATCTGGTAGCCTCACTGAACATTCATCTGGGGAGGAAATGAGTATACACCCCATCTGTAAGAGGAAGATCTAGGTATTACAGAAAATAATGTAATTCCTCCTCAGTGTTGTGTCCCAGTTCCACACTCCGAAGTCTACAGATCCAGCCTGCTTCATTTCTTCTAAGGGATAGCTCCCTATCCCCTCCTCTTGGGTTGTGAGGGATATGGTCAATCCCCATGAACCAAAACTCATCACCACAGCTGTGATTTTCTTGCATATGATAGGTCAGAGGGTATCTTAGATCACTGTTACCTAAAGCCCGTAGGTATTCCTGAACTCTAATCTTGAGAGGTCTTTTGGTGCTGCCCACGTAAATCTTTTTGCATGGGCAGCCCAATATGTATGTCACATACATTGTTTTACAGTTGATCATATGCGAGATGTTATACATTCTACCCGTATTGAAACTGAATGTCTTAGTTCTGTTTTTACCCAGTTCACAAACATTACAATTCCCGCATGTATTGAAGCCTTTGGAATTGTGGGACAACCAAGTTATTGGCTTTGAGGTGGTCACATAGCTGGGACAGAGAAGGTTTTGGAGGGTCTTACCCCTTCTGTATATAACTCTCGGCCTGGGGGTTAAGGTGTCTCCTAGACTTGGTATAGTAGTGAGGAGGTGCCAGTGTTTCTAAGAATGTTGTTCCTACCTGGACGACCTATCATTTCGGGGGTGAACTCCCCGACAGAAAAACTGTCCGAATATGTGGATCAATACTTACAGCCTTTGGTCCAACATTTACCTGCTTATATTAAGGACAGTAAGGACATCCTAGTCAAATTTGAAGGATTGACATGGTCTTATTCTCTGCTGTTTGTTACACTGGACGTCACCAGCTTAAACACCAGTATTAAGAAAGATTTTGGTGTAAAAGTATTATAATTTTCCTGGGACAGAGAACAGCAGACCACTACCTGCACAATGATGTACTTATGCAAAAGACGGACATTATCCTGACAAAAGATTTCTTTCTCCATGACTCACAGTGGTACCATGTATTCAGGGCACAGCAATGGGCTCCAGGTTTGCTCCCACCTACGCCGGGCTCTTTATGGGCTGGTTTGAGCGGGGGCATGCCTGGGGCCATCATGCTGCCAGATGGATGGAATGCGTGATTTTCTGGGGCAGGTACATAGACGATGTTATTATACTCTGGAATGGACCTGCTTCGGACCTGTTGGAATATCATGCATTCCTCAACGATAATCCCTATAATATATGGTTCACTATCAACTTCAGCAGGGAAGAAATTGATTTTTTGGACATTAAGTTCTTTGTCCAAAACAACATTGTACAGAGTGCTACTCATCGTAAGAGCACAGCGTGCAATAGTACCCTACATTTTACCAGTGCACACCCTCGCCATGTTATAAATAACATTCCGTATGGCGAAATGGTGTGCATGAGAAGGAATTGTAGTACAGACAATACTTTTTCCAGGAATATCAGGGAAACAAAACAATGCTTCCTCGCTAGAGGGTATCCCACAAACAGTATGGAGAAAGCTGACAGGAGAATTAGCAATATGCCCAGGGAATCCACGTTAAAACCGAGAATTGCAACGAAAAATAGGAGGGTCCCAGTTACATTCACAACATAATACAATGACCGTAGCAGTAGGGTGTACAACATTCTTAGAAAATACTGGCACCTCCTCACTACTATACCAAGCCTAGGAGAAACCTTAACCCCCAGGCCGAGAGTTACATACAGGAGGCGTAAGACCCTCAGAAACCTTCTCTGTCCCAGCTATGTGACCACCTCGAAGCCAATAACTTGGTTGTCCCACAATTCCAAAGGCTTCTATACATGCAGGAATTGTAATGTTTGTGAACTGGGTAAAAACAGAACTAAGACATTCAGCTTCAATACGGGTAGAAAGTATAACATCTCGCATATGATTAACTGTAAAGCAAAGTATGTGACATACATATTGGGCTGCCCATGCAATAAGATTTACTTGGGCAGCACCAAAAGACCTCTCAAGATTAGAGTTCACGAACACCTACGGGCTTTACGTGACAGCAATCTAAGATACCCTCTGACCTATCATATGCAAGAAAATCACAGCTGTGGTGATGAGTTTTGGTTCATGGGGTTTGACCATATCCCTCACAACCCAAGAGGAGGGGATAAGGAGCTATCTCTTAGAAGAAATGAAGCAGGCTGGATCTGTAGACTTCGGAGTGTGGAATTGGGACACAACACTGAGGAGAATTACATTATTTTCTGTAATACCTATATCTTCCTCTTACAGGTGGGGTCTATACTCATTTCCTCCACAGATGAATGTTCAGTAAGGCTACCAGATGTTTGACCTTCCTAGTGGTTGCACATACTTAGTTGTTGACTGACAAGTAAAGGACATGTTGCCATAGGATTACATCAAATATCTGATTTCTACCGCAGAACAAAGGTTGAAGAAATGTAAGCATGCGGGGATTTATCATGTAGAACACATGGTTTTTAGCTATGTGATTATTCCAACTTGCAACTTTGGTTGTATATTCCCTATTCCTTAGAGCATGCAAAAATAATGAAGAGTACCATTTTCTATTTGAATATGTATATACGTTATCACACTATTTCTTTTTCATCTTTATTTGTGCACTGTTATTAACGGTTTGAAAAAATCAATGTTAATATTATGTTTTGATCAAACTCCTTCATTTTTATTGCTGTTTGTGTTGAATATTATTACTTTGCCATTTTCATCCTCACCTTCTCATACTCACTCTATATCTGCTACACCTTTCTCCGCTTTATATATATTGATCTTTTTCCCTTTCACTTAAGTAGCTCAGGTTTATTGTTTTAGACTCTTAACCCTTTCGTTTCTTTTCTTTAAAATCTAATGGAAACCCTGTGCTGTTATCTTTAGGGTTATTTTTTTAATTTTATAGTTCACATCGCGTTCAGCTAATGATCTCTTGGATCGAGCATGTGTGCTCGCTAGAGAGAACAGTAGGAATAAATCTGTTACTGTTCCATATACACTTGATCACTCCAAGATGGCGGTCGTTCTTACGTACGCTGGCGATTCATTTATATGTCCGGTACATTTTCTCGATCCGGAAGATAGTTGCTGGTACGTTTATCCCTGACTCAAATATGGGTACTTAATAATTTGACCTGCAAACCGGAAGAGATCTTCATTGTTATTTTTACACTCTTCTTCCCGTTTCAAACAAGTGGCTTTTGATGTATGTCATGGACTGTTTTTTTGCTGATAAATTGCGAGGACATCGCGCCTTTCTTTCTAGATTTCCACTCACTCGGGAGAAGATGGTGTGCCTGTCCCAAATGTGGATGCTTTGACCATTCCTCCTTATGTTTTACCACTTCAAGATGGTGGCCAATATTGTATAAGACGTACAAGCCGTACACACAAACGATTCATCCCCCTAATTTGACCCACAGCTGATCTCGATTGTGTACTTGTCAGGGGTTATTTAAACGGGATATTTTCTCCCGTGGTTTCAGTTCGCTCTGACCGGAATCGACGAGAGGTTCTCTCTTCTACGCGGTTTACTAAGGTAAGAGACCTTCAGCTATCATGCTAGGCTCTTAAGTGCAACACTGCTTTTATGGTATGGTATGACAATGCCATTACTATGATGGGGACTGGACTATTATCCAGTTCCATCGTCTATGTTCACTTTCTTAAAATCTGATTCTAATTGTCTGCCCCTAGGATGAAGGACATGTGGACATGTGTATTGTCCTGTCCATTATATAAATTATGTTCGTTATATTAATTCTTTTATATACAATTTTATAACATTAATCCCTAAATCGTCATATATAGTTCACCTTGACAGTTGACACGTTATAGACAGCTGCAGTGATTTTAAGTTCCTTCAAATGACTCACTGTTTCCAGAATGAGGAGCTGTAATTCTTTTGCTCTCATCTCTGATTTCTCTTGGTCAACTACAGGCTGTATCATAGGATCACTAATGGGTTTATTTTCCCTCTTTTCATCAGACCGGGAACAGCTTACAGCTATCCTTCTGGGCTCACACTAAATTGAGAGGACCCAGATCCATCAAGACTTGGTCTTTAGCGTGCAAATTTGACATGTATCAAGGGCCCTTATCATGCTTGACTCAGTGAGTATTGAGGGGCTTGATGCTCTTATCCTGCAAATCTACATTGGGCCTCTCATTGTACACAGGGAATGGGCCTCTGATATGTATTCTTTTCTCCTGTGTTGCCCTTCCCTTTTGCAGGAAGCACTCTCTGGATGTTTTATCATTTTATATAACTATGATGGCGTTGTCCAACTGACCTATAAACAGATTCTCGCCCAAACATAGGCGAACTGCTCTAAAAAGTGAGTACTCTGTTCCCGATGTCTGTGAAGCAATTGTACCCTCCCCTGTTGGACACCTTACCGTCAAATACGGGAGGGCCAGTTATTTATGCTCTCTTGTTCTTTCTATTTTCGTTAAATAGATTTCAGAAATAGACGCTACTGCATCAGCCGTGCTTATAATCAGTTGGCCTGATTACCAGAGCATCTTTTATACCCATGGTGGGTTGATCATTTTGTGAATTATGTTTTTTTCAGATATCGTAGACCCCTCAGGTTCTGTCTCGGGTCTATTGGCACCCTCAGCAAATATGTCTATGGTGCTGGCTCTTCTATGGTGCATGTAGGCTTTTCTTCTCCTTAGTGTCAGTTCATATATCCTTATTTCAACCTCCTGGTGGGTTTCCTTTTTGATATTTTTTCTTGGTATGAGACCTTTTCATTCTCTTCTCGACGCTTTCTTCTTTCTTCCCCTCTTGTTCCTGACGTTGATTAATTCTATCTTTTAAATGGTGGATTTTTTGTTTCTCGCTGTTTCCAAACTTTTAACTTTGTGAAAGCTTTGGATAAAATAAACAAAATAAATCAAACAGTTTTTTATATAGATTTTTTGTTTGGCAATAGATGGTTGCCTTTTTGTACATACAATCTCCTTAACAAGATGATTGGACATAGTATGGTGCTTATACATTTTTTTTAACATGTCCATGTTTGTAATTCCTGTCAAATGTCCTTGTTCAGTGTATTTATATGTGCATATTTTGTTAAATTGACAGCCCTGAAGAAGTCAATGTGTATGCGTTAGCTGCTCAAAACTAAAAAGATCATTGTTTTAACGCTGTTTGAATAAAATAAGTACTTTTTGAAGAACATATTGTGGACATGGATTAAATATTTTTCCTTGTTTTTGTGGTGCACCTTTGCTTTTGGCTTAATTGTGATAATCCTGTATTGGATCGCATTGTGGCAGTGGGTTTGTTGATAGTGTGCACACAGATCTCTATATATCCCCAATAGATAGACATATTAGACTAGGGATAGTGCGTCAGGTGCTGTGTCCTATAGGGTTCCACTGTCTAGCCTTCTCTTTTCTGTTGTAATAATAGGACCTGTTAAATGCGGCACTTAGACTTGACTTCACTGGTATATTTAGAGCTATATAAAACAATAAATAATAGTTAAATTAAGAGCTTTGTGTTTCAGGTGATTAGTAGTTAGAGACGCTTCTTTGACAATGAGGAAAACAGCGCTCCACACCAAAGTCAAGGTTATTGCTTTAGAACAGTGGTCCTTAAACCTTTGACTTCAGTGGACCCCCATTTAATCATTGCCAGAATATGAGGATCATCACTGTATTATAATTGATATTCAGGGACCCCTACTGAGTCATTATTGGATTCTGGGGACCCCCATTGAGTCAGTTTTAGAATCTAGAGGCCCCCACCTACGCAATTTTGATCATTGGACCGCAAAACAATAGGCAAAATTTCAAAGAAACATTCATCAAACAAATAAACATTTTCACATAGAAGTATAAAAAAAATCCAAGTTTTAATTTTAATGGGAAGGTTGGTGCTTATCTAAATTCAGATGAGGCCACCCACTGTCTAGACTCGCCAAAGGAATAAAAATTCAATTTAAGATGGAGAGGTAGGCTGTAAGAAAGGCTGACTTTGTTTTAAGTACATCACTAACACACCTCAAAATCCAGTATTTGTTTTCTGCTGCTGTAAGTATGAAAGATGGTGAATTCCTACTATTTTTCCCTTTGTTCCTGGTGCTCCCATGTATTTTTCCTTTTTAGGTTAAATTTGTTGGGTTCCAGATTCCAAGTCAAGCCCCAGAGTGTGCAAATCTAGTGACTCGTATGCAGTGTTTGTAGTGCACCCAGAGATGATTCCTACTCACTCCCCCATACAAATTAAACAATGCCCCATCAGTTTTATTTTTTTAATGAACTGCAATGGTTTGACATTATCTATATCAATAAAGGTTGTATGTAGGAGGGAAGATGGCTGGAGCCAGGAGAGAAACAACATTGCCAGTCCAATCCACATGTCTTCCTATCTATTGTCCCTTTGGCCCAGAGCCTGTCTACAAGGAGTACAAAACCCAAGTGAGAAGCCCTCAGTCCCTCCCACTCTATCTCTTTACAGACAACCTACTCAGTCCCCTCCTGTCAGATGTTCTCTCCCTCTGTTCACAGAAACAACTGTAACATATGCATGTCATTTACTACAATCAGGTCCCTCAGTATCGCACTTTACAACCGGATCGCGTTCCTCCTTCTCCTGGACCTATCCCCGTCTGTTGATCATCCTACACTACTGTCCTCTCTTGACTAACTAGGCATTGCAGGTCTTGTCCTCAATTGGTACGCATCCTACCTCTGCACCCTTCCTACAAAGAGGCTTGGGACATTTGAACCCCCACATTTTGAATTGTTATCCGACAGGGATCACCTCATGCTGGCTGAACTGCCAACTAAGGAGAAGAGTTAGGGGCAATGAATATACAGTTTGATTAGGAATATAAGCAATAATTTGTTAGTGGAATATCCAGGTATGTTAAGAGTTATGACGCCAACCTGAAATCGCAAAATTATATCCAGCAGGGCTAATAAACCCAACACCACCTAACTCAGTTAAACTTTTAGACTGCAGAAAAACAAATGAGTCTTTTTATCACAGAGAAATCTTAGAGATTACAGGTGTGGACCTGTAATTGTTGCATTGTTAATGTCCATGGAATATCAGAGTCTGTGTACTCCCCACCACATCCCTTGTGCAGTACCTTAGTTCCTAACATTCCTTAGCCACAGATATTCAAGATCTGAACTCTTTCAACATGGGAGAGTTTTCAGATGGCAAAGCAAGGGACAATAGATGGCTATCTCTCCGGGTTGCACCAATGGTTGAAAAGTGACATCTTTCACATCCAGAAAAAGGACCAAGGTGGGTGTGTTCTGCTTTTCAGTCTTCTCTATGGATAAACGAATTTCTAATAATTGAACGTGGAGAGAATCAGTCTCTTTCTCCAAGATGACTGCACATCCAGAACTATGACTGTCTGGTAAGGTTGGACCTCCAAGACACTTCAGTTCCTGTTTCTGCCCCCAGCCATGAGTTGTTTCAATCCTCTTGCAGGGCATACCTCACTGAAATATGTTCCCAAACTCTTGAGGCCTAACTCAAAGATATTCAGTTGAAAACGCTCAACAGGCTTAGTTCTTAGGGTTTCTGGTAGATTTCAAGTTCTCCATTTCAAGTGTTCTGCTGAAAAGTTGGTGATTTTCTCCAATAGATAATGAATGGAAGTGGAGGGGTTAGGAGGGTGGGTTTGGAGGCTGTGGCCATGCAGGCAAGAGTGGTGGGGTGGTGGGGCCGGGTGGTGGGTACGGCGGACGATGATGAGGGAAAATTAATTATTAACTTCATTTTTCCGCGCCATTGTCTGTCAAAATCCCCCCAATCCGGCCCCACTGTTCTTACCTGCACGGACCACGCTATTAATTGTAAAGTGCATAGCTCAATAAAAGTCAAACTATCAGTAGGAGCGTGGTATATACGCATATGCTGATGAGAGTTGACTTTCATGATTTATTAACTAGGAGCAAGCACTGGATGGATGGCTGGGGGTCTCAGCTTACCGTGAATAGGATCCATCTGGATTACTGTGCTCCCTACACCAGACATGCCTTCCCGTGGAGGGATGTGAACTGGAAGAAGATGGCTCGGAGCCTTAACCTTCAAGGAGGTCATGTATGTCTTCTTTGGAAAGGTCAGAGTTCATTCTGCAGGTGTAATGTTCAAGGTTGATTCGGTGAACATTGTAGTTTTTGTATGGAGTGGAAAGTGTGATGCTTGACACTTCAATGCAAAAATGTATTGAGGTTAGGCAATGGAAGGGAAAAATGATTGTACATATAGAAATATAAAATAAACTTTGTTGGAAAGATAAACGACGGTAGAGGAAGACAGTCTTAAAGTTCAAATGCAAAAAGAACTATTGATGGACAGAATGCAGAATTCACCCCAGTACAGAGATCTGGGCCTAAATCCATCGTTTTGTTGCTCACCATGCCATTCCAGTTTGGACCCAGCCATATGCAAATCAGTCTTGACCCTGTGCCCAATGGGAACAGTCCAGCCCGAACTGCCAGGCCAGGTCCTCCCTGGACTGGAAACAAGCATCCTAGGACCAGTTCCGGGGTTTCACCCCTCTTCAGCCAGGATAGCTTGATTCCAGTGACATGGAGAGCACGGGACTCACGTCTGAGCATACCCGTCCCACTCGGGGTGACAAATGCAAAAAGAACTATTGAAACCGGTCCTAGGATGCTTGTTTCTGGTCCAGGGAGGACCTGGCTTGGTAGTTCGGGCTGGACTGTTCCCATTAGGCACAGGGTCAAGACTGATTTGCATATGGCCAGGTCTAAACTGGGGTGGCATGGTGAGCAAAAGAATGATGGATTTAACCCAGATCTATTGACTGGGGGAGAATGTTTTGATTTGTTCTGCATTCCATCCATCAATTGTGTCTCTTTTAGTCTTAAAGTTCAAAGCAGAAGAGATCTGCACATGTCTAAGTGGGAGAGAAGGTAGTGTCAGAGTTCAAAGCAAAAGAGGTCTACACAGGAGAGTAGGTAGTGTCTGAGTTGAAAGCAGAAGATGTCTGCACAGGTCTAAGTGGGCGAGTAGGTAGTGTCAGAGTTCAAAGCAGAAGAGGTCCGCACAGGTCTAAGTGGGAGAGTAGGTAGTGTCAGAGTTCAAAGCAGAAGAGTTCTGCACAGGAGAGTAGGTAGTGTCAGAGTTCAAAGCAGATGAGGTCTGCACAGGTCTATGTGGGAGAGTAGGTACTGTCAGAGTTCAAGGCAGAAGAGGTACGCACAGGTCTAAGTGAGAGAGTAGGTAGTATCAGAGTTCAAAGCAAAAGAGGTCTACACAGGAGAGTAGGTAGTGTCTGAGTTGAAAGCAGATGAGGTCTGCTCAGGTCTATGTGGGAAAGTAGATAGTGTCAGAGTTCACAGCAGAAGTCGTCTCCACAGGTCTATGTGGGAGAGAAGGTAGTGTCAGAGTTCAAAGCAGAAGACGTCTGCACAGGACTAATTGGGAGAGCAGGTAGTGTCAGAGTTCAAAGCAGAAGACGTCTGCACAGGTCAATGTGGGAGAGTAGGTAGTGTCAGAGTTCAAAGCAAAAGATGTCTGCACAGGTCTGAGTAGAAGAGTAGGTAGTGTCAGAGTTCAAAGCAGAAGAGGTCCGCACAGGTCTAAGTGGGAGAGTAGGTAGTGTCAAAAGGTCCGTAGAGATCTAAGTGAGAGAGTATGTAGTGCCAGGGCTCAAAGCAGAAGACGTCCGCACAGGTCTAAGTGGGAGAGTAGGTAGTGTCAGAGTTCAAAGCAGAAGAGGTATGCACAGGTCTAAGTGGGAGAGTAGGTAGCGTCAGAGTTCAAAGCAGAAGAGGTCTGCACAGGAGAGTAGGTAGCGTCAGAGTTCAAAGCAGAGGAGGTCTGCACAGGTCTGAGTGGGAGAGTAGGTAGCGTCAGAGTTCAAAGCAGAAGAGGTCCTCACAGGTCTAAGTGGGAGAGTAGGTAGCATCAGAGTTCAAAGCAGGAGAGGTCTGCACAAGTCTCAGTGGGAGAGTAGGTAGCATCAGAGTTCAAAGCAGAAGAGGTCCGCTCAGGTCCAAGTGGGAGAGTAGGTAGCATCAGAGTTCAAAGCAGAAGAGATCTGCACAGGTCGAAGTGGGAGAGTAGGTAGTGTCGGAGTTCAAAGCAGAAGAGGTCTGCACAGGAGAGTAGGTAGTGTCAGAGTTCAAAGCAGATGAGGTCTGCACAGGTCAAAGTGGGAGAGTAGGTAGTGTCAGAGTTCAAAGCAGAAGAGGTATGCACAGGAGAGTAAGTAGTGCCAGAGTTCAAAGCAGATGAGGTCTGCACAGGTCTATGTGGGAAAGTAGGTAGTGTCAGAGTTCAAAGCAGAAGATGTCTGCACAGGAGAGTAGGTAGTGTCAGAGTTCAAACCAGATGAGGTCTGCACAGGTCTAAGTGGGAGAGTAGGTAGTGTCAGAGTTCAAAGCAAAAGAGGTATGCACAAGAGAGTAAGTAGTGTCAGAGTTCAAAGCAGATGAGGTCTGCACAAGTCTCAGTGGGAGAGTAGGTAGCATCAGAGTTCAAAGCAGGCTAGTGTGGACCTGATGTTGTGGACACAAACAATACTGGTGCCAACCACTCTGAGTGGCTGACTATACTTGGCGGCGTTTTTGGGGAGGGAGTTTGATGGGTATAAAAGCAGATACTATATTATGCTGTTGACCTGACATCTCTATGAGGTGATCGCCATGATACTCTGAGTCACTGTACTGGTACGCCGCCCGGCCCCTGGGATGTGGGCTGAATGGCTGTGTGCATTTTTATAACGACGGATGTGCTTTGAGATGACATGCGTGTACAGGTTGACTTAATGGATGCCTTGTTTATAACTCTGCAATAAAAACATGTTTAAAAAAAAAAAAAATCAGAGTTCAAAGCAGAAGAGGTCTGCACAGGTCCAAGTGGGAGAGTAGGTAGCATCAGAGTTCAAAGCAGAAGAGATCTGCACAGGTCGAAGTGGGAGAGTAGGTAGTGTCGGAGTTCAAAGCAGAAGAGGTCTGCACAGGAGAGTAGGTAGTGTCAGAGTTCAAAGCAGATGAGGTCTGCATAGGTCAAAGTGGGAGAGTAGGTAGTGTCAGAGTTCAAAGCAGAAGAGGTATGCACAGGAGAGTAAGTAGTGTCAGAGTTCAAAGCAGATGAGGTCTGCACAGGTCTATGTGGGAAAGTAGGTAGTGTCAGAGTTCAAACCAGATGAGGTCTGCACAGGTCTAAGTGGGAGAGTAGGTAGTGTCAGAGTTCAAAGCAGAAGAGGTATGCACAAGAGAGTAAGTAGTGTCAGAGTTCAAAGCAGATGAGGTCTGCACAGGTCTATGTGGGAAAGTAGGTAGTGTCAGAGTTCAAAGCAGAAGACGTCTGCACAGGTCTATATGGGAGAGTAGGTAGTGTCAGAGTTCAAAGCAGAAGACGTCTGTACAGGTCTATATAGGAGAGTAAGTAGTGTCAGAGTTCAAAGCAGAAGAGGTGTGCACAGTGGAGTAGGCATTGTCAGAGTTCAAAGCAGACGAGGTCTGAACAGGTCTATGTGGGAGAGTGGGTACCGTCAGAATTCAAAGCAGATGAGGTCGGCACAGGTCTAAGTGGGAGAGTAGGTAGTGTCAGAGTTCAAAACACAAGAGGTCTGCAGAGGTCCATTGGGCGAGTAAGTAGTGTTAGAGTTCGAAATAGAGGAGGTCTGCACAGGTCTAAGTGGGAAAGTAGGTAGCATCAGAGTTCAAAGCAGAAGAAGTGTGCACAGGGGAGTAGGTAGTGTCAAAGTTCAAAGCAGAAGAGGTCTGAACAGGTCTATGAGGGAGGGTAGGTAGCGTCAGAGTTCAAAGCAGAGGAGGTCTGCACAGGTCTAAGTGGGAGAGTAGGTAGCGTCAAAGTTCAAAGCAGAAGAGGTCTGCACAAGTCTAAGTGGGAGAGTATGTAGCGTCAGAGTTTAAAGCAGAAGAGGTCTGCACAGGTCTAAGTGGGAGAGTAGGTAGTGTCAGAGTTCAAAGCAGAAGAGGTCTGCACAGGTCTAAGTGGGAGAGTAGGTAGTGTCAAACAGTCAGAGATGTTAGAGCATGAGGTACCATCTGCTTTCAATTGTGCTGGGGTTGCCCGCTTGCCGCAATCTGATGCATTAAAATGGCAGGTTTGCCGGTTGGAAAGTATTGAAGCAAACTCTGAGCCGGAAGGTACCCTGCCTTGCACCGAAAGCCCAAATTCAGTTAGAGGACACATTAGGGTAAGAAATTGCACTGAAAGCAGTATAAATAGCTGATGTTAAGTAGACCTGTGCAGACATTTGATTACACTCCCGAAATCTGGGAAATTCTCAAATGTTGCATTTCGTGACATTCAGGAGATTTCTCCAAATTATGTAAAATACAATTTTTCGTAATTTTCGAAAACCGCATATCTCGAACCAGTCTCCTATCGGTATCTCACAAGACATTTTAACGAAAGGTGTGACTTAGGTAAAAAGGAAAGTGGCATTAGTTGCTGGCAAATCACATTTTGCTACCAAAGCACCATTGCCTATCATTTTCAAGGAATTTTGTGATTTTTTGTGGGGAAAAAATATGTGGCTTTTACCAGCCTTAATATGAGGCCATATTGGGATTTGTAACTTTGTGTGACAGTGGGAGAGAGGGAGACCTGACAAAGGACAGTGGGAGTTCCTCACCGTGTAGAGGTTGGGTCTCTTCTCCTTCAGATCATCGCTGTATTGTACGATGGCCTTCAGATGAGGGAGCTGGTCCTGGACCTAAACTCAGCACAAAGGAAACCAAAACAACTCAGTTATTACACACATGAGCTATGAAACAACTGATGACCTATCATCAGAAAACACCAAGATCAAGCCCTAAGCTTCTACTACTTGTCACACTGAAGGCACTAGTTTTGAGTGCAAAATACACAGTTTACCTCGGAACAGGGAACACTTAAGGCTGTATGTGCATTGGACACATTCTATACCGATCCAAAACCTGTCAGGCCCTTGTCTGTCAGGATTATAGGCTAAGTTTGAAATCCACACTTGGTCTAGACTTTCTGTGTGCCTCTGAGGCACCCAGTGGCTCCAGGTTTTGAGACAGCTTCAGCACTTTGGTCTCACTCACTATTCAGGACTCACTTGGCTGGACCTCTGTGCTGGCCTCTGAGGGTTCTTAGCAGGAAGCCGTAGCATCTCGAGGGTTCAGAACTGCTGCTTCCAGCACTTACCCACGATCCTGTAGCACTTCATTATTTCCTCCAGTGTTAAAGTGCTAGGGCTCTTCCTCTTCACAGTCCCAGCACCTCCTAAAGAAGCTTGTTCTGCCCTCTCTGTGAAACCCAGTTTACAGTACTAGTTGTCTACAGATATTCAGTGGAGCTGTGACCCTAATACAAGCAGTTTAGCACACATCTATTAAAGACATTCCCAAGGGCTGGAGAAAAGGAAGTGGCAAAGGCGAGAAGAGAGTCATCAAACAGGCGTGGCTTTCAACATGAGCTTCTGGAAACAGACTTCCCAAGAATGTTGTACCTCTTTTTTTAGGTCGAGCGTGAGCGTACTACCTCTTGTATACATATATCTCTGTGGGACAAAAGCCATTCTTTGCTTCTCATTTGTGTGTTTCAATGTCCTTTAAAAATCCTTGCTTACTAGTGGCCAGTCCTGCCTCTTTGTCCCTCCTTTTTCCTCCAAGGAGCAGGGACTTAGTACAGTATCATTACCCTTTGTTCTGTTGATTTGCTCATGGGAGGGGGGGGCTATTTTATTATGTTTTCAACCTCTTGTTACACTGTGGGTGCTCAGATATAACTGCTTACATTTTATTGCAGCATTCACGTCTTGTCCTTCCTGTCTGTCTGAAGCCAGAGGCAGCCGGCCATGCTTTCTAGCTACTGCAGCTCTAAATCATGTAAAAAGTTAAACCAAAACTTAAACACAGCTTGAAATGATACTTTAATATGCATGCAGGTTGTGTTTTTTCCTCCCCTCCAGGACTTGTGCTTGGCTGCTGGCTGAGGAGTTGGAAGTTTCTCCTCATCAGTTTTGCATTGAGGTTAAAATGTTTCCTTCTGGAAAAATTTCCCCTTTAAAATGTGCATTTGAATAGATTACCTTAATTAAAAGTAGAACAAGAACACAGGGCCAGCACAAGGGCTGTGTGATCACACTGGATACTGACTTCAGAGGGGCAATTTTTCTGAGTTTCTTTCCACACATTCCTGGCCTCCTGCAATTTCCAGACAATAACAATTTCAAAATAACTCCGGTGATTGATGTTTCTTGCTGGAGAGATCAGAGTTGTCTAGAGGATGAAGTTTTAACTCATTGCAAGGTAGCCAGAGATGTAATATGCCAACTGCGAGGAAAGTGTACCATGCAGATTACAAAGTGCATAAGATGTATTTTGGTCAATGGGTTACTGCTCTTCTGTTATTTGCAGCTTATAAATTAAAATCCTAACAGAACAGTGAATTTATAACTGTCACCAAAGACCTGCATGTACTGCAAAGTAAAGATTAGAAGAGATATTATAAGTTGTAAAAGGGGTTCAGCTGGAAGGAAATTGATTATTTTTATTTAAGAGAATCCCCAACTATGGTGTTCTGTTTTCAATTCTGAGTTTGTGCTTCTGGGTCCCAAGCACTCTTTAGCAATGCTGCCTACCAATATGCATGACTTGTGACTCCTACACCCTGTAGTCCTCTGTATTATGTAACATTTCCTTTATACTAATTTATACACTTATGATTGATTGTCTGTGTAATGTGTGTGTGATGCCTAATGCTCCGACACCCTACACTGGTATGTGTGGTGCTTTATAACTAATTAAATGCATTTGAACATTAGTAGTTATGGAGCCTTAAGGGGCACTGTTAAAGGGTAGTAGTGAGGGAATCCGCATCACTCAGTCTTACATCAACATCACCTGAGTACCGCCTCAGCATCAACAAAGTACCAACTCCTCATCAGTGCACCACCAGTGCAGCACCAACTCAGCATCAGCAAAGCACCACCTTAACATCAGCCCTGCACAGCACTATCTCAGCATCAGTGCACCACCACCAATGCAGCCCCACCTCAGCATCAACGCACCACAACCTCAGCACAGCACCAACTCAACATCACTTAGCTCCACCTGATCACCACCTCAGAAACAGTGCAGCACCACCACCACAGCATCACTTAGCACCACCTCAGCATCAGCACATCAGCATCAACACAGCACCATCTCCTCATCAGTGAGCCACCACCAGTGCAGCACCAACTCAGCATCAGTGCAGCACCAGCACAGCACCATCCCCTCATTAGCACAGCACCACCTGAACACCACCACCTCAGCATCAGCAAAGCCCCATTTCAGCATCAGCACAGCACTACCTCCTCATCAGTGCAGCACCATCTTGGCATCAGCACAGCCCTACCTCATCAGTGCACCACCAACTCAGCACCAGCGCAGCACCAGATCAACATCAGCACCGCACCATTTCAGCATTAGCACAGCACAATCTCTGCATTTGGGCACCACTACCAGCACAGCACGACCTCAACAGCAACTCAGGACCCATGCAACACCACTTCAGCATTGGTGCAGCACCAACTCAGCATCACTCGGCACCAGCGCAGCACCACCACCTCAGCATAACTCAACACCACTCATTATCACTCAGCACCACCACAGCATCAGTGAGCACCACCTCAATATCACTGAGCACCACCTCCAAATCAGTGCACCACCGACTTCATTATCACAGCACGACCTGTGCATTTGCATAGCACCATATCCACATCAGTACACCACAACTTCAGCACAACACCGCATTAGCTTTACTTAGCCCCAACTGAGCACCAGCTCAGCACAACCCGAGCACCAGTGTAGCAGCACCACCTCAGCATGACTCAGCACCACCTCAGCACCAGCGCAGCACCACCTCAGCATTAGCATAGCACTATCTCTGCATGAGTGCATCACCACCAGTTCAGCACCAAAGCAGCCCCACCTTTGTAGCAACTCAGCGCCAATGCAACGCCAGTTCAACATCGGTGCAGCACCAACTCATCACCCAGCACCACCTGAGAACCAGCTCAGCACCACCTCAGAACGAGCGCAGCACCACCACCTCAGCCTCACTCAGCACCACCTCAGCCCTGCTCAGCCGCACCTCAGCATTATTCAGCACCACCTCATCATCACCTCCTAATCAGTTCACCACCAACTCAGCATCAGCGCAGTATCTGCGCAGCACCACCTCAGCACCAGCACAGCACAACATAAACATCAGCACAGCACCATTTGTGCACCAGTGCACCACCACCACCTCGGCAGCAACTCAGCATCAACAGAGCATCACCTCAACACAGTACCACCTCAGCACCAGCGCTGCACCTCCACCTCAGCATGACTCAGTACCACAGCATCACTCTGCACCAACTCAGCATCACTCAGCACCACCTCAGTAACATTCAGTATCACCTCCACACCAGCACACAACTACCTCAGCATCACTTAGCACTACCTGAGTTTCATTCAGCATCACCTGAGCACCACATCTGTACCAGCACACCACCACCTCAGCACCACTTCAGCATTACTCAGCACCACCTCAGTGTGACCTCAGAATCTGGCATCTGTTGATTCTCTCCTAGTGTCCTCCAGCTGCTCGTGTTGTAATTCAGGTACTATTTCTCAATCTCCACCCTCCTATTGTTTATGTCCCTGCATAGCAAAAAGCTATAAAAAAAACAAGCATTACAACAGGCAGGAAGAGGTTGCCAGCATTGCAAGGACAAAAAAAACTAGAAGACATTTTTTTGATCATTCTTTTTTAAAGAGTCATTCAATTGTACACAATGTCTTCTTTAAACTCCACTACGTAACACTCCACAACACATACCATTCACCTTCCCTACACTCCATCACATACAGTCTCACACCACATAATTCCAATATACTAACAAATACATAATTACGATCCACATACAACTGCACACAATACCACATAAATTTTTTTTTTGTATTTTTTTTTTGCAGAGTTTTATATAGCGTGAACTTGACCCAAATCCAATCAAGTATCAGAGCGCTTTACATATCACCAGTTACGTTAACGAGGACACATAATTCCACTATACAAATCCACATCACAGCTTCACACCACACAATCCCACAACTAACAAGTACAATCCAACCCACATATTGGTACATACCACAGACATCCACTCCAATCCATAACACATAAGTAAGAGATATTTACATTTAAAAAGTCAATAGCTCCAACTCTTTCCTTTTTTGTTTAAAATCATAGATCTGTTGCTTAGCTCCTACCTATTTGTTCTTTTCCGTCACCAAAAATCCAAAGCTATACACAATGTTCCATGCCACACATTTCAGCTCCACACATTTCCAAGCCACACCACATAAGTTAACATTAAACCACATAATACAACTCAACAACAAAATGACACAAAACCACATAAATCCAATCCACACCACACAATTCTACATGGTGCCGCAAAATTCAACTGCACACCACATAATTAAATTGTATAAGTTAACACTCCACACAATCCCACTACACATAATGCCACTACACTAAATGCCACAAAACTGCCACCCATATATTTCCACAGCACACCATGCCACATAATGACACTACACAAATCCACTCCACACAACTAAACTCCACACAATTACACAACTAACTAATCCAATCCAGGCTACATAGTTCCACTACACACCACAGACATACACTCCATAACACATAAGTAAAATACATTACCATTTACAATGCCAATAGCTTAAAAAAAATGTGAGACCGATTGCATTTTCAACACTTGTTATACCTTGAGGCCATCACACCATGTAATAGTCCTTCGTCTCCATACATGTACGAGAAGGTTCAGGGTAAAAGGGATGCATGATACCTGTTCTGGAGGTAAACAGGAAGGGGACGGTGGTCGTGGTGTTTGTCACAAGGCAGGAAAGAGGACGTTGAGACTCTGCTTGAGAAAATCTCGACACTTGAGGCAACATGAGCAAGAGCTTGTTTTGATCTTTTACTCCATGTTTACTTGGACTAGGTGAAAAAATGTTATGCTAGTAAACTCTTGCAAAATGTCCTCTATTTAGTTCTACAATTGTGACACAAAATCCTTGAGATTACACAATAATGCCAGGTCATGTAATTGAGACTTTGTACAGGTAAAAAACCCTATTGCAGGAGCTTGGGAAGAACACAAATAAACTGAACACAAGCAGCAGTTGTTTCCATCACATGCGATTTTGTGCTCTTTTCAGAGTGACTTGTGCCCTTGCACCAAAAATGGATGTGAGGAGACACCTCACAATGACCTTCGGCTGTGTGCAGTGGAGGGTTAGCAGACAACTCCCTGTGCTTTATTCAATCAATCAATCGGGATTTATAAAGCACAGCTAATTACCCGATAGGGTATCCAAGCACTTGCATCCCAGAAGGCTTATTCACACAGCCAGGTCTTGAGGGACATTTGGAATTCCGAAAGTGAGGTGATGGTCAGTAGGTGCATGGGGGAAGCTGTTCCAGCTCATTGCTGTGATGTGGTAGTAGGTGCGTCCTCCACATCTGCTTCAGTATATGCAGGGAGTATGAGCAATTAAAAGGGAGGCAGAGCATAGTCTTCTCGATAGTTGGTGGAAGGTCAGGCGGTGATTAATGTAGGCGGTGCTTGGTTGAGGCTGAGAACCTGCAGAGGTTGTGTGTGATAATGATAGTGCTGCATGTTATATTGACCTAGCTCTGAGAGTACACAGATCCACATGTGATTTAGCGAAGTGTTTAAGTGAATACAACAAAGTGTGGCCATCATAGTGCAGAAGCTGACCAACTGTTCTTGGGGCACACTGTTGGGAACATTTATGATTTTACCCTGACATGCATCCGCACAGGATGTGGACTTTCAAAAATGTTAACCATGTGTGCTTACTTCACTAATAGTGCAGTCACCGTCATGAGTGGGACGTTGTGATGGAGGAACCCGTCCACAGAGATCTAAATCAGGCCCTTACTCACTTGTTTGATTCTCAAAATCCACCAGTAGGGTAAGGCTGGAAGCTGTAGTTGTGCATGGCCTCAAGAGGCCAGAACATTTATCCCAAATTCCATCTAAACCAGCTAGCAGAGTGGCAAAATGCTTAGAGTGAGATAAGCCTAGTTTTCTTTCCCGCTGATGTGCCCCCTCTTTGGGCAAGCTTCTGCACCTTGTCCTGTTCTCCATGGGTTGAAAGATTATTAAATGTCCATTTGTTCCAATAGCTAGGAAAGTTCCCCTCATCACACCTGGAACCGTTAGGTCCTCGGACTAGGCTTGTAGGTACTAGGTCAATCCCCCACCATGGCTTCTGCAGGGTCCAGTACTCTGTGGTCATCTTGATGCTCTTAAGGTCGGGAGTCCTTCTGCTGTCCCTGGAGCAGGAATAGAGCAGCGCAACGCGTGACGCGTAGAGAGTTGTTCCATTGTCTGTTCGCCACCAGGAGTCAAGAATCCGTGGGTCCTTCTTTCTTGCAGGGTCTTGTTTCTTCAGGTGTTTCTGCTTAAGTCCAAGAATGTTCTGAGGAGGTGGTGGTGAGGTGTCAGGCTTATCCCCTCCACTATCCAGTGACAGAAGGATTGCTGCAACTCAATCTTATCCACTCTATTGCCCTATTCCTACTTCCTTTTATGCACATCCTCTTTGGTTAACAGAAACAATTCTGTGAACCCTTAAATTCAAGATGGCATAATCCTTTTTCCATTTGGAAGGGCTCAGGCTCTCCCCTAGCCACTCCCCAGTTCAGACTGATATGCCCTACCCTCTGTCAAACCCTAAATCCGTTTTTCCCTCCTGCTGGGGTTAGAGACATAAAGTCTAGGATGGCTCTGACAATGAATAGGAGCAGAGTCCACCATCCCGATTTGTGTTAAAGGCAGCCATATTGTTTATACGACACTCTGCCTTTGTCCTGTGTTCTAATGTGAAATATGGTTTATTACTGTTGCTTTAATGTAGAGGAAGAAATGAGGCAGTTTAGCAAACTCTGTAGAGGTCAAGAAAAGTAGTTTTAGAGACAATTTAAACTTGGACTTTAAAATCAAAGAAGAAATTCTAGCGCAGGAATGCCCCCACTGAGGATAGTTCTAAATTACCAGAAATCCTGCATAGAAGGTAGTTGCATCCCAGCAAAGCCTTGCAAAGTATGGAATAAACTGGCTGACAAAATCAGATGTCTCAACAATTAGTTGGCATTACAGGAGGGACGTACGTCCTGGAATTTCCCATAACCAAGGTCACAACTAGGGGTGGGCGGAATTTGCGAAAGTGACTTTCGCAAATTATCGCAAAAATGTTAAAAATCTCCGCAAACACGCGGAAATATTGCGAAGATGCGGAAGTTTTTTTCCCGCCCGTTCGCAGTATTTTCTGCGTGGTCGCGGCTTGCCAACTTACCCATGCAGTTGCTCGCGGGCGCAGCCATCTTGTTTTTACTCTTCTCGCGGTGCATGATCGCGAGAAGAAACACGTGATCGCGCGACCAATGACATTACTGCGGACGCGAACTGTCACGAGACAGTGCAAATGGCTACCAACAATCCAACATCTCGTGGAGAACGCGACGGGATCGGGAAAACTTGTCGGCGAACGCGGGGATTCAGGTAAGGCGATCGCGCGAGAATGTATTATTTTACAGCGCGAGCAAGAAACAAATTATCGCTAAGCTGCGGAATGCGGAAATTTTGACATTTTCGCGCTCTCCGCGGAATGCGAAAATGTCAAATTATCGCAATTTCCGCGAGCGGAACGGAAATTTAGCCCAGGCCTAGTCACAACACTGCCTGGTTTGTATGTACAGCTTGAAAATCTATCCTTACACTTCCTTACATTTGTGCCACATGCATAAGTCATACTCAAGCCACTACATCAAATCTGGACATCACTGTCTGGGCACCAATCAACACAGCAACACTTAATATTAATAAATGGCACTGCTACCAACAGTCTCTCTTGATAAACACACCTCACAGTCAGAATTACCCATGGTCAGCAAAGTGCTTTGAAATCTGCAGTACAGTACAGTATTTGGTTAGATCACATGTGTGCTTTTTTGTTAAATGTCTTAAACCAGATGAATGTTACAGCATCATTAAACAATGAAGCACCTGCTTGGGGGTGGGGGGGGGGGTGTAATCAGTGTAAGACAGAGAGGTACTGTCAGAGCTGAGATATCATGAGCTGGTCAGGGGTGAGATGCATTGTCACAGCTAGAATGAATTGGAGTACTGGCTCTGATCAAAACTGAGGGCAGTAAGAGGCGTGTGAAATCAGAGTCCTGGTGCTGGTGTGGATTGAGGCTCACTGTCAGAGCGTGTGTAGATCTTGGTGCAAGTGGTGGCTGAGGTGCATTGTCAGAGCATTTTTACATCTGAGTGCCTCTTGGAATCATGGTGCATTGAGAGAGTAGCAGCAGATGTGAGTGGATGCCCTGGTCAGGGCTGAGGTGCCTTGTCAAAGCAGTTTCCATTCTGAGTGTTGGATTTACTCAGGTGAAAGGTGCACCGTCAGATTAGTATCAGATCAAAGTAGTTTGGGGACTGTACTGAGTAGTGGGTCTGGTCAGAACAGAGAAGAACCGTCGTATGTTTGTCAGGCTCCTGTACACTTGCAGGACATTTTTAAATCTGAGCGTTGGTTACAATTCTGGTGCAATGTGTGAGAGCCTTTAGATCTGAGCTCCACTCAACACTGAGGTGCGCGGACTGAGCTGTGTCAGATCTGAGTACTGGTCCTGGTCAAGACTGAGGTGCACAGTCAAAGTTCAGTCAAAGAGTGGACTGTAGGAGGTGCTGAAGCTCATCAGACACACTCTGATCTCTGAGGATCTTGCTGGTCACCTTGTCCTAAAGCCGCCCTGCCCATTTAATGTTCATGGTTAAGGTAAGGCGATCTTGTGGCAACTATGCTGAAGACCAGACTTTGCCTCCTACTACTTTGAGCCTTAGATATCATTGTGAGACATATATAGGGAAGGAGAGAGACTGAGTGAACATCTCACCTGCAGAATCTTCTCCAGTTGGTGGTGGTCGTCTACTAGAAGGATGTTGGCTTCGCTGTTGCTGGCCACGTACCGACAGGCATCCGCTGAGCTTGTGGTGTATATTCCAGCAGGAGTACCACTGCAAATAACAAGGAGGAGGGTAGAGTTTGAAAGCCATGTCTTTGGGTTAAGAAGATGCTTATGTGTGCCACGAAGGACTCAAATGCTGTACGGGTGATTTTCAAAGACTCCTTAACAATCCCCTCACAAGCTGGAACTAAACAAAAGCCATCACAGAAAACAGACAGTCTGGGGAAAGGCGTGTTTGCTCTTTCACCTTGTGATGGCATGAGGTGCATGCCATCCTCAAGGACCGCTCAAAGTTGGCAGCAGGTAACTATTCACCAGCAACCTTATGGATGTGAGTTCTACCCTGACCCACTGCTGCCATACACACTCGGAGCTGTGCTCAAGGCTGCACCACCACAAGAACTGCCGGCCACTGAGTGTATGCAGGCACAAAGCTCCTTACAGAGGCCTCTCCTGCAGGGCTGACTCTGGTTAGGCTGACTCTTCTAGCATCCACTACGTAGACTCTTCCTGCCCCTGCATGCAGGCCCACAAAAGCACTTCACCTACCTCTAAACCAAGATCTTCACTAAGTTTTTCCATTAAAAAGCAATCTTTTTTACACACAAAGATTTTTGAGGTGCCCACCACCATACCACCCTGAAAGCACCTGATCTCAACAAAGATTGTGGGGTGCTAGGGATTAGGCAACTAGAGAGGCTGATGAATCTACATTCCGGGGATCTTTGGTGGTTGGAGGACCCAAGTCACCGTCCACTAACAGCAAGAAATACCCCGCACTTCAGCGGGGAATACTCATAGCAAGAGGAAGGGGAGAGATGTTCAGGTTGTGTGAGGGCAAATCAGCACTAAACTGGACTTACGGAATCTGCTTTTGAGCGTCATTGTGTGCAATTGTTGCAGGGATTCTGCTTATGCACAGAACTATGCGCAGGAAACCAGGACCTCAGAGAATTGCGGTGTACCAGAAACTCCCCTCAGAACCAAGAACCCCATATCCGACTAGCTTAGTGTCCCATTCGTTAGCCTAGATCTAGCTAGGCGATCCCAATGTATAGACAACCCAGAACATGCGACTTAGATATTTCTCAGGAGTTGTGAGAATCCGAAATACCTGTTTGTACTTATTTAGCAGTCCACAACAGAATAATACAGACACAGTAAAGTTTAAAAAGTTTATTTTATAAACCTCGCGTCCTAAGATGCAGTACTTTGGCTAACACTAGCAGACAAATGGTTAAGATCAGAACCATACACAATGCAAGGAGCAATCATAATAATAATGACAGTGGTATGCAGCCACACTCCTTTCTCTAGCAACTAATAGGTTATTATACTAATAGAAGGTCTCTTAGGCTAATATGGGGGACCCTATACCGTATAGATCAGCTTAGTGGAATCACATCACAGGATCAGCTAGGCTCTCTCATGCATCAGCTCTTCTGTTTGAATGAAACTAAAACATTCTGTCCTGCAATATTAAAAGCACTTGTCCTTCAGATATTGGCAGCTGCATGTATGATATGTCTAAAAAGTGGTACGATCAATCTGAACACAACACTCTGCACCGTCTAGTGTCCTAGACTTGTTCTTTACATGATGTACAGACGAAGGTCGCAGCACAGCGTTAAGAATGTTAAACAACAAGCTGTTATCCTGTAAGGCAAAGTCGAGTAAGCATTTCTAAACTGAATAACATTTAATAACAGTGTCGCGTGCAAAGCAGCAGAAACGGCAAGCTGGCTTTCTAACAGTTGTCTCGGTTATGCTATCTTAGTGTTGTAAATAGGGAGTGGCTAACCCATCCTACACAATGTTCGAAGATTCCGCCTTCAACACATTTCATCGTCAACTCCACTTCATTCCCGTGTTTCCTCTATTTGAGATCTTTTGCGATCTCTATTTCTTGATATTTTGTTTTGTTTTCAGTCTTGTGAAGGGTTTTTATGCCTTATTGCATTTTCTCCCTCTATAGCACACATTTCCTTCTCTTTCTTACCTTATTAGAGTTAGAATAGTTGTGGTTCTTTACTTGGAGTCTCCACCTTGCCCACTGAAGGACAGCGGAGAACAGTGATGTGGCCGCTGGAGAAGGTCACCCTCTTCATCCTTGGCCAGAAGAAGGATAATGAAATAGACATGAGGAACAAACCTCATTTGCACCACATGTGTCCTCCTTAAATATATTACAAGCTGTCCCAGCTTATCAAGGGCCTTAGGAAATTCAACCACATCACCCCTACATTAAAGGAACTTTATTGCTTCCATCTCTAGGCCCAGACCATATTCAAAAACAGTGGCATCACCAAAAGGGCCATCGGAAGTGGCATGCTTGCACACCTGGCCAAGAAACAACCCACCTCAGGAGCTCTTCTGGACACCAGGAACAAGATGGAGGAATGTGAGAAAGGAAACTGAAGGCAGGGGTGGGCAAGCAGGATGTGGAACAACATCTCCATCACCCTCAGACCTGCCTCACCCAGAAAGAAACAGAAGTTGTATCTTCAAAGAGAAACTTGAGCTCCCGCCTACAGTTTAGAGCTCATCCTCCTCCCCTTCCTCAACCAGGTTTGTTTATATAAATACCACCATATGGAAAAATGCATAGATATACTGTATTACGTTGATGTTTTCTTTTACAAGCCTAGTGTAAGAATCAAATACAATGGAGAAAGGAGTCACGTCCCAGGTGACTTCCTGAGTTCTTGTATCTCAAGAAGCTTGAGCCATGGTGAATGTTGTGTCTACATACAGTGTTGACTATCACCAGGGTGGACGCCATCGGACTGGCAAATAGTGACTATCCGGGTGTTAGCTGCACCATTTATTATGTGCAGGGCCACTGGAATTATGAAGCAGGGGATGGACAAATTATGCTGCATGGTGGGGTAAATTATGTGGCAAGAAAAAGCAAATGACGAAGCCAAATGATTGGAGGCTGAAACGCGAACGCGTCGACATACTGATTATCGAGGAGTCCACAGAGTGGGGTGACTCAGAAATTCGTTTTTTGGCGCATTAGAATTAACAGGATAGGAGTAACACCTTGGACGCCAAGAGGACTACCTCTAAATGTACAACTGTGAATAAAAAGTGTTCATAGGTCTAATAATAGTTAGGGGAATTTTTCATAAAACTCTTTTGTAAAATATATTTGTTTGTGTATAGATGAGAATTTTGTATATTGTGGTGTATATAAGATGTACATATGATTGTAGGAATTTGTAAATTGTGATTGTTGTGTGATGAATTTTGTTGTATTTGTTATTGGATATATTATGAGTTAAGCACGCAGATGTATACGAAGAGTTATCCGCTTCTGAAATTTAATTTTCGAAAGGTTTGACAAAAAAGAAAATATATTGCCGAGGAAATTTATTGTTTCTTGTGCATAAATAAATAAGAGATTTATCCCTCTATGCCATTTTTGCATATATACTATCCGGGTGTTAACTGCACCATTTATTATGTGCAGGGCCACTGGAATTATGAAGCAGGGGATGGACAAATTATGCTGCATGGTGGGGTAAATTATGTGGCAAGAAAAAGCAAATTATGAGGTGTAATGCTGCACATTGTGTGATAGTATTACTTCATTATTTTGTAATGTTAAACTTGTTAAGACTATCAGGGCATTGAAGTACCTCCTTAGTACCAGATTCACACCCAAATATAGTAACAAACAACATAGAGGTGACCTGCCAAGCTTTGCAAAGGGCCTTCCACTGCGCTGCAGTGTTAGTAACTTTAAACCGTTTGATCTAGGAACAAATTTTGTGGTTTTTTTTTTTAAATCTGCATATTATGTGGCATATGATGGATTATGTGGCAAGTGCAGCAAATCTTTTATTATGTGACAATGACGATTGCCACACCATCGCATAATTCCATTGGACCTGATTATGTGTAAAGTAGAAGAAAGAGGAGGCCCTTACCCAGCCATGATGGCTCCAATGTGGCCGATGAACCACTCTGGGGCGTTGGCGCCCAGGATCCCAACGCCGTGGAAGCACTCCAGACCGAGCTGCAAGGATGAGATTCAGAGAGACATGATCAGTACAAGATCTTCATCTGCCAAGGTCGATAAGGGCAGCACTTAGTAGAGCTAAGGTGAGAACATCACCAGCACCTTGTACAAGCACTTACATAAAATTGGTAGGACATTCAATCCCTTTCAAGTCATCAGCAGCCAATAAAAATGGAGCAAAACGAAACTGGAGCATGCTAACATGTTTTTCAAAGTTATACCAATGTTATATAAACATCTTACTTACCGCCTTCAGTATCCTTAATCGATTACATGCACATTGCACTTTGTACTGGCTGAACCTCAGGGATGGAGAAAGGTGAAACAATTGGGCCCTTGTACCCTAAGACACTTTGCACTTTACCATGTCTTGCAACCACTTTTTTCACATTCGGAAACCTTTTTTAGTGCCTATTTTAGAGGATAATGGTTTTATGCAGGTAAGGCCTACATTAGTATACTTACAGATGCTGAACAATACATGGGAAAGTTTTAATATTGCTAGTTTTTTAGTTGCAGCCGTTAGGGAAAGGAAAATAAGGGCCTCTATGTCCTGTGATGTTTTACTTCCTCTATAACCGTGATGAAATGTTTTAAATTGGACGTCTTTTTCATTGAAGTGTACCTTTTTTAGGAATTTTGAGATTAAATGTTTTTTATTGGTTGTCTTTTGTGTTCTAGAGTAATTCTTTAATTAATTTTTGCATACGCTTTATTTAAAACAATCAAAAGGTTGCGGGTCGTTTTCTTGCAGAATTTTTATGGTGCCTAAGATTATTCTAATATGACATTTGTATATGTTTTAAATTTGCTGTACAAGATGATTGGAATGTACTTTTATGGTTTTTATTAACCGAATAAAGTGAATATGACTGACTACATGCACAGTCACCAACATGCATTAACCACACATCATAACTAAAGATCAGTCGCTAGTTTTAACAGGTTAGTTTGGTCTAAACGAGAGAGGTCAGAGCCATTTGGCTGGAGCAAGGAATAAGAGGAGGGAAAGCTGTAAATTAAGGATCTGCAATTTGTTTCATAAGATCCAGGAAAACCCTTGGGTGATGGCAAAGTGGTGGGATTCAAAATGATTTTAAATACCCCTTTAAACAACTCAACCCAGTTGCACAACTGAAAACACCAAAGATAAAAAAACATAACTGTATAATAATAAATGTGTTACAATATTTAGTCCCATGTTAATAATGTAGAACATATCGCACATATTTAAAAATCTTTATTGATTTACTGTCCATGCCATAGGTAGAAACAGGCAGCCAACTCTGAGGGCCTGAATATGAGTTTGGTGAATGGGATACTCCGTCAGAAAAGTGACTGATATCCTGTCGGCCATATTATAAGTTCCATAGGACATAATGGAATTGTAATATGGAAGACGGGATATCCGTCACGTTTGTGATGGAGTAACCCATTCGCCAAACTCTTAATCAGGCCCTTAGTTCACTTCACAAGGGACCTGTTATTTAGAAAGAATAAAAGACAATAGAACATGAAATGAAATTCGCTTCCTCGTTTTATGAGTGTCATTTATATATTTATAAATCACAATGAGTCTTTAGCGATCTTAATCAGACTACAATTACCAGGCTCTGCGGGCCTCATTTAGATCTCAGCAGATGGGTTACTCCATCACAGCTGAGACAGCTATCACATCCTCAGAAATATAAATTCCACAGGATAATATTTGATTTATATTTCGGCGGATGGGATATCCGTCACCGTTGTGACGGAGTAACCCATCCTCTCATTTTCCACCATGCGGATAGTGGTTACTGCACTTATTATGTCCCGCCTAGATTATGGCAATGCGCTATATATTGGATTAATGGAAAAGCTGCTAGGCAAGTTACAAGTAGTGATGAATGATGCTGCCCGGCTGATCTTTAAACTCCGCAGACGGGCCCGGGCCACACCTTTGCTGCAAGAGCTACATTGGCTTCGCGTCAAACAGCAAGCCAGTTTCCAGGGCATCTGCATTGCCCACAAGGCCCTTCATGGGCAGGCCCCAGGATACATCAAGGAACGCCTAGGAAGATATGTCCCAGGTCGCACCCTTCGGTCATCCGAGGGAGGCCAGTTGGCCTGTCCACGGTTTAACAAGACAACTAAAGGGGGACGAGCCTTTTCGGTCTTGATCCTGCAGCTGTGGAACAAGCTACCAGGAGACCTCCCGTCAGAACAAGCCCTCCTTCCCTTCAGGAGAAAACTGAAGACCTTCCTCTTCACAGAGGCCTGGACATAACATAGACACTGACCTGGGGCTAACCCTCACTCATAGGGGTGGGCTGTGGCTACTCTCTCCCAGCGCTTAGAGACCTGTCGGTATTAGGCGCTTTACAATTCACAATTAACATTAACATTAAATCTGACCCTGAGTTTTGACTTCACTTGGGGCCACAAAAGATGATGCTTCTCTTCCACTGTCACTTCTGTTGCTCAGACCCTTCTCTGGAGACACCCTAGTCGGAAAGTGCATAGAGAGTGATTGGGGACGGCTTGCAGAGGTACGCAATAGTAGTTATTTTTCAAATTGTCTGCTCTAACAACAGACTGTTGAGAGATCATTAGCATAACTTCTGTCTCCCATAACTGATGACAATTACATACCAGTGAATGAGGCAAGAAGCCTAACCCTTCACCAAGCCAAGTGCAAATTCTTAAAACCATCACTCAGTGCTTTAGGTACAGATTCTTAGTGGAGGACTTAGCCCCCAAACCCTGAAAAGGTGAAAGACATTAAGGGCATGATTTAGATCTTGGCAGACGGGTTACTCCATCACAACGGTGATTGATATCCTGGCTGCCGAAATATAAATCTCATTATATCCTATTGGATTTATAATGACAGACTAACCCCTCCGCCAAGACCGGGCTCTAGGACTGTGAGTCCTCCTTCATCTGTCACTGAGGTACGCAGCTTCCGCAGGATGGGTAAATACTGCGAGAGGTTCATCTGCAATCTGACAATGCTCACACCCCCCTGAGAGACTTGCTCAAGTCATCTGCTCCCTCAGTTTGGGGTGCTTTCCTCAGAACCAAAGAGGCTCTGTCTGCTGATACTGCCCTAGTCTACATTGACCTAGGCAAAGCTACAAGAGGATCTGTAGACTCCAGCTCGACAGAACTAGAGGTGGTCCTGTCTCAATGACCACACTGTGGGGAGTAGGCCCGATAGCAGACACCAGCCGTGCTGTCACCGTAGCGGAGCAGCGCTACTCTCAGATTGAGAGGTTATCTATGTGCGCTAGGGTTGTCTACATTTTCACACATATCTCTATGGTGACTCTTTCACTGTTCACATGGACCACAAACCTCTAATCCTGTTGTTTGAGGGGTCTGCATCAAAACCATCTCCTCACACCGAAAAAAAGGGGCACTGAAGCTCCAAGAATATTCATTTGACATTGTCTACAAACCAGGGGTGCAAACCCCCACAGATGACCTGTCCCCACACCCCCGAGCTGCAATGCCTGCCAATAAACAGGAAGCGTGGTACACAGAATAATTTGTTATCCGGATCATTGAATGATCCCCACCTTTTGTTGCATTGCTGGATGACTTTACCTGCACTGCGGCCAAGATAAATGTCTCCAACTAGACGTGGTACCTGAAAACTTGGGAAACTGGAATAGATTTAAGCAGAACTTACCCTTGCAGATGCCAGATGGCCAACAGATTCTGGTGTCTCTCTCTAACTTAAGACAAGAACTTGCTACATCCACGAAAGGGTGCCTGCTGCAAGGCCACTGGCTAGTGGTTCAGTGCCTATCCCCGTTGATAATACAATTGGCCCAGGGAGACCATCAAGGGATGGTGAGCACCAAGAGTCATCTGTGGACTTTTCAAAACACCCTGAAGCAGAGGTGGTGAAGATCACTGTGAGAGATTAGGTTTTTGGTTGAGGGAGTGTTTACCCTACTTAAGCAAAAACCACAAGCCTTGTTGGGCTGATCCACAAAGGTCGTTAAATTAACCTGGGCTTAACCCTCTGGTAGCTTTGCACAAAAACAGTCAGGCTTATCTTAGAGGCACTGTGATATGTATTTATGCAGCACACAAACAGTAATAAAGCAAAAACATGGCACAGGAAAAATCTCAAACCAAATTTGAAAAATAGAGTAAAATGCAATAAATAAAATGAGACCACAATGGCAAATATTTTTGTTATAAAACCGGAGATATGCAGTTATAAAGGGTTAATTAAAAAGAGCGCAAAGAAGCAATAAGGGCTAACTGTAGGTATCTGGTCATGCTAGACCAGTATAAAGTCACAAGTTCAGACCAACTGCGATGAAGAGCAGAACCAAGTTAATCCCACTGAAAAAGTTACCTTCTCAAACTCCCTCGCACAGAGTTCAAATTTTCAGGATTTCACAGGAGGAGCCCAACTGCTGCCAGCCCAGGGTCCAGAGCCTGGGGAGGCGCCTCTAAGGGATCAGGAACTCACTCCAGCAGAGGCCAGCTAGGCTCAAGAAGGTCCAGTTGCAGGTCCAGACATGTCCAGTTACAGCAGATCAGATGGACAGTTGCAGGAGGGCCTCTGGGACTTATTGTGTCTCTGTAGCTCAGGACTGGAGGCCAGCCAACTGACCCTTGGAGTTGCTCTGGTAGTCCTGGGTTCAAGGAAATGGCCTTCTTTCCTTCAAGCAGCAAGGCAAGATTCAAGAAGAAGCAGGCCTCAAGCAGCACGGCAGCCCTCTGGTAGCAGCAAGCAGTCCTCTGAGAAACAAGGAAGGCCTCAAGCAGCAGGGCAGTCCCCTGAGAAACCAGGAACCTCTGGAGTACAAGGCAGTCCTTCTGCAGCCCCCCCCCCCCCCAACAGATGGGTCTGATATGTTCTTCCTCCCTGCCCAGGTCCCAAGATGTCTGAGGTGATAAAAGTCTGGTGTCAAATTCTTTTTGAATGTACTGAGGCAGCTCCTTTGAAATGTAAGTGGGGCCAGGATGGCTCTCTCCCAGGTCCTATTGTTCTTTGCCCATGCCAAAAAACAAATTCTTGATGGGGGAGCAATTAACAGTCCCAGGCAGATGGAAACTCTAGAAGTCCTCAGAAAGCTTAGGACAGGAAAATGCCAATTTTCTCAAAGAGGAAAAATAGTTGTCCTAGCCGTCACATTCAAATGCTGTTAAAACAATTTAATAGACTAAAGACCATAAATTCAATTAATATGGACTTCAAGCATTTATTTGCTGTCATTCTTTTAACCTTAATCCACATTTTTTCATTGGTCAGTTAAGTGCGGATACGTTTCAATTAGTAGTGTATGCATGTTAAAGCAACAAAGGCTTTGTGATAAGGTAATGTGACAAAACAAACAAAAAATAAAGAATGATGCACAAAAACAATTATATGTACACTATAATACCCGTCTTAATTCACAAAAGTAGCAGCTGCTAGGACAACCTTTAACATTCAAATTGTCTATCACATTTAGAGCGCTGCTGCCCGCTGGGGAAAAAAAAACCTTAGGCCCAGTAGTAAGAAAATTCCCCCGCAGCGGGTGAGGAGATAAAAACAAGAACAACCATAGGTCCAGTTAAGGAGATGCTAATGCAAGAGTTCAAGTTGTTTGTAGTAACATGCCGAGTGATGTGGAGTGTGGTATCATCACAGCAGATGGGACAGTGAATGTCCAGTTATCCAGGTGCTCGTGGTGCATGTCTATTTGCTAACTAGCAAACAGTGCTTGTGATAATGACTCAACTTTCAATTTTGGGAAGTTGATTGCACTAGCGGTGGTCTAGTGTTCTTTGACCGCAAGGTTGTTGTGGGTAATTAATATTACCCTAGTGCAGCGCTCCATATTTATTTATAAAAATTCCATGGCGTACATTACATCCCTGTGTCGTGAGCGCCCTCACAAATTCGCATGGAGCACACAACAAACAACTGTGACAGACACACAAACATACATGCAGCACATATACGGAGAGTTGTATCTAAAAATGCTGCGAGTTGTACTCCAAAGGCATTCGAACACCAGGGCTGGGAGAGTCTCATGTATTCATCTAAGGTGAACTGTGGTCCAATACCTGAGAAATTCCTATACCGGTACATAGAGTAGTGCCACTATGCTGTGCTCCAAGCAAATTCGTGAGGGCGCTCACGACACAAGGATGTAATGTACACCATGGAATTTTTATAAATAAATATGGAGCACTGCACTAAGGTAATATTAAATGCCAACGGCACCCTTGCGGTCACAGCACACTAGACCACCGCTAGTGGAATCAACTTCCCAAGGTTGAAAGTTGAGTCATTATTACAAGCACTGTTTGCTAGTTAGCAAATAAACATGCACCACGAGCACCTGGATAACTAGACATTCACTGTCCCATCTGCCGCAATGATACCACACTCCACATCACTCGGCATGTTACTACAAACAACTTGAACTCTTGCATTAGCATCTCCTTAACTGGACCTATGGTTGTTCTTGTTTTTATCTCCCCCCTGCCCCCCACCCACTTTTATTTTTTCTCTGGTGTTATTTCTCGGGGCCAAAATTGGACCCGGTTTCTCAACTGCAAATTTGGTTACTAGCCAACCATACAATTCCTGGAACCAGCATTGCGGTAGTGCTAGAGTATAATCAAATCCTTTATTATGGTCTTGATGAAGTGCCACCAGACCCATTAGGGGTTACTCTTGGCAGGAAGAATGTCGACCTTATGCACCACACAAGCCCTGTAGGATCATTACATCCAGTCGGGGCTCACATCGTTTAGTTAGGCTGGTGCCCCCTGGGAATAAAAGCATCAGTTAGGGTTGCTCTAGACCTATTTTAATTCTCACACTCACTGCACTACCTAGCCCACACACCTGCTCTCACCCTACAGCTGCATCAACAAAAGATCTCTGCCAAAAAACCCCTTCGTGGGTGCCCGTCGGGCATTGCAGCGCCGGCCCGACTAGGAGCGGGCTCAATGATGAAGCATGCCATCCTTCGGGGTGTGTGAGAGCACTTTTTAGAAAGACCTGCATTTCCCCTCACTCCTGGGAACTGCATACCCCTTGTTTTTCCCATACTACTTAGGAGAATGTATGCAGGACCTGCTAAAAAAGCTCCTGGTTCTTCTTGTTAAAAAGAAAATATTAATAAGGCATGATATTTGTGACCCCATTGGGAAGCACAAACAGTGTCTGATATACTGTTGTACATTGACTTTTGCGAGTCGCAAATTGCAAGCCGCAATTAGACGCAATTTGCGACTCGGAAAAGTGAATGGTCGTTCATCTGGCCCCAAATTCTGAGCCAGCTGTGTATGGCCTGCTAGTGCATGGCATTGGTCCTCATCACCTGACCTGGGCTCCCAAGCCTTTGTACAGAAGCTGTGGCTGCCCACAGGAAGGCGTGTAATGATGCCATGAGCTGAAATGAAGGGCGAAGCCTGTCATCAGTATTCAGCTGGGTGACTGGGTCATTGTTTGACATCGTAATCCTGGTAGCAGATTCCAGCTTTCTTTTGAGCCTGAGTCAGGGCGAATAATGTATATACATGGTACCATGGTTATGGCCTGCCAGTACCAAGAAACGGTGACCCACAACATGGTCATTTTACAAGTTTGGAAAGTTCCCCTTTCTGTCTGCCTGTGACAGCCAGAACCAAGAGGGTGTAGGGCTCAGTGTGGTGGAGTGTGTTGCTCAAGAACTCACGCTGAACCCCAAATCAGGGAAATGTGACAAAGCTGACAGAACTGACCTGACCAAGGGGTGAGCGAGAGTCAGGAGCAGGGGCATCATGAACCTCACACTTTAGCAGCCACAGCAGGGTGGAGTTCTTGCTGGGTCTCTTCTATCTGCAACTCAGCAGACAAAGATTCATAAAAACAGTGAAAGGGTGGGTGGGTGTGTGGGTAAGTGAAATTGTGGATGAATGCGTGGGTTTGTGGATGGATGAATAGATGGATGGGAGGATGGATGAGCAAGTGAAGGGGTGGATAAAATGGATAACGGATGGATGAAAGGATGAATAGTTGAGTGAAAGGATGAATGGAAGATGAGAGGAAGTATTGAAGCATGAGTGAGTGAAAGTATGGATCGTTGAGTGAAAGGATGGAAGGATGGGTGGAGTAACAGGGTGATTGGATGAACGGAGTGAAAGGGTGAATAGAGGGGTGAGCGAAAGGATGGATGGATGGATGAGTAAAAGGATGGATGCTGGGACGTCATGGACCCCCACACTTAGCAGCTACATCAGGGGGTAAAGTTCTTGATGAGCCTCTTCTGTCTGCAACTCGGCAGACAAAGGTGAGTAATAGGATGGATGTGAGTGAAAAGGTGGATGATGTGTGTGTGAAAAGATGGATGGGTAGAAGGTTGGATGAATAAAAGTATGGATGGAAGGAGGATTGAGTGAAAGAAAGGATGCATGAGTGGAAGGGAGTATGGATGAAAGGATGGATGAGAAAAAGAATGGATGGGTTGATGAGTGAAAGGGTGGGTGTATGGATGCATGAAAAGGTGAATGGATGGGTGAGTGAAAGGGAGGGTGGATGGATGGATGAAAGGGTGGATGGATTGAAGATGATAGAAAGGATGAATGAGTGAGTGAAATGATGGATGATTGGATGGTTGAAAGAGAGGATGGACAGATGGATGAGAGAGGATGGATTAGTGTAAGAATGGATGGATGAGGGAAAGGGGCTGAATGCAAGGATGGATAAAAGGATAGATGGATGACTAAAAGAATGGATGGTTGAGGGGAAGGGAGAGTGAATGGACGGACAACTCAGTAAAATCATGGATGGTTGAGTGAGTGAAAGGATAGATGAGTGAATGAAAGGGTAAATGAATGGCTGGGTTAGTGGATGCATTGTGAAAGGGTAGATGATTTAAGGAAAGGATGGATGGATGAGTGAAAGGGTGGATAGATGTATGGTGGATGGACTAGCAAAAGGATGGATGGATGAGTGAAAGGGTGGACGGATGGAGTGAAAAGATGGATGGGTGACCTAAAGGATGGATGAATAACTGAAAGGATGGATTGATGAGTGAAATGGTCGAAGGCGAGATGGATTGATGGTGGATGGACTAGCGAAAGGATGGATAGATGAGAGAAAGGGTGGACTGATAGAGTAAAAGGATGGATGGGTGACCTAAAGGATGGATGAATCACTGAAAGGATGGATAGATGAGTGAAATGGTGGTTGGAGAGATGGATAGGTGAAAGAAAGGATGGATGGATGGATTGATGGAGAGGTTTGGATATGGATGGGCGGACAGAATGGTGAAAGACTGAATGATGGAAGAAAGAATAACTGGATGACAGAATGTAAAGGTGAAATGGTAGACATGAGCAGGTGGATGGAAGGATGAAAGGATAGATGATTGGATGAAAGAGACAAGAGAGCCCTTCTGGGGAGTGTTGTGGCGACTGCCTACTTTTGCTTGGTGCTATAAGAGCTTTGGTTTGAAAATGGGGGGTATTTTAATTTTCTGGTTACTTCCTTGGTCAAGAGTGTTAAGTCTTTGGGCTGCAACCTCCTCGCTAGCATCTGAGGTCTAACCCCTGGGTTTGGTCTAAATAATGTGGCTGTTTGGTGTCATATGGACTGCTGCTTGTTTGCCGTTGAATGTTGGGGGAGGAAGGGTAGCTAGAAGCTAGTTTGGCTTTGGTATGTTATGGGCACAGGGTCACAGAGTCTGGTCAGTGTCCCCTGCTATATAGGATGATAAGATGGGTCTGGCCTGTGATGTCAGGTCTGTTTATACTGGAGGACCCCGGCTGGGGAGGACTTCAGTTACAGAAAATAAATAAACACTTTTCTTTTCGCCGTTTTATATAGCGCAAACTCGACCTGAAGGTAACAGAGCGCTTTACATGAGCACCAGTTGCATTACAGGCAGACACATGCATTTTGAGGTCTCAGCTCTAGATGGCGCGCATGCGCTGTCTCGAACCGAGGCATGCTGTATCTACTTATGGCCAACCAGCCCTTCCAAAGGCTTCCCATTTGCTGGCGCCAGCGTCACTCCATTTTCCCTTCTCCCCATTTGTGAAGAACATGCATACGTCCTGCCTCTTCCATGTTTTGCCCTCCAAAAAGCGATCAGCCCAACTATGTCTGGACCTAGGCAGCAAGCACTTTTCACAAGCGCATTTCACAAGCGCTCCGGATTTTTTTTTCTCTTGCTGTGAATGAAAGTCTGCTGAGGAAACAAAAGCTGTCAGTCCCCAAAACTGAGTGCTGGAGGTTACCACCTGCACCCACCGGCTCAAGTTAGGCACTGGCACTATGTTGTGGGCACAGCAACGTCTTTCAGTTCGGGTCAAGATGGTCAAATAAGATAGTTTGATCCCAAAGTGGGGGGATTGATTTTATTCCCACCCAAACACATTAGCGCCACTTTACAGAGTTTGCCCGTGAAGCGCTACTTTTGTTTTCTCCTCTTTCTTCGAACAACATTGTTTTCCCCGGGTGGAGAGGCGACCAATCCTGGAGGTACTGCAATGCCTGATTGATGGGTGGATTGGTAAACACAATGTGTACTACTGCGGCTTTGTGTTCACAAACGTGTTCTTTGTAAACTATGTTTCTTACGTTTTGTAAGGATATAAGCAATGGACATTGAAACAGGTCCCTTCTGGGCCCTGTGGTCCCGTCCCTAAATTTTTCAGGCAAAAATACTCATTGATTTCTGAATAATGAGTATAAAAGTGTTAAGGTGACCATGTTGTTCCTGTTTCTCCTGTGATTAATGTTCTTCCTAGAGAGATATGGAGTTTTGTCACGTGGACGTTTTGACTCGTGGAAAGGTAGCGCAGAGGGTTAATGTGCCTGGTGCAAAGAACAAGTACCATGCAGATCAGAAACTGCACATAATGTAAAAACGTCAGTGGGTTACTGCTTTTGTCAGAGAGATCTTTTTGTTACTTGCTGTTTATTAGTTAAAATCATAGAACAGTGAGTTATTAATTGTCATCAAAGAGCTGCATGCAAACTGCAAAGTATAAATTAGAGCATTATGGTTTTCCCCAGTCTTTTGATTATCCTAATGTTGCAAAAAGGGTTCATTTGGATAGAAATCAACTCTGGTTATTTATATAAGAGAACCTCCAACCATGGTATTATGTTTTAAATTCTGAGTTTGTGTTTCTGCAGACCAATCACTATTAAACTATACTGCCTACTAGTATGGTTGTCATGTGACTCCGACACCTTGTAGTCCTTTATCTTATGCAACATTTCTTATACAGTGATTTACACATGTATGATTGATTGTCTCTGTGTAATGTGTGATGTAAAGTGCCCTGACACCCTACACTGGTATCATTTGTGCTGTAAATCAAATTAAATGTATCTGTGCGAGAGTGTGGTTATGAAGACCTGAGGAGCACTGTTAAAGGGTGGTAGTGAGGGAGTCATTGGGGGGGCACCAACAAACATTGTCGCACAGGGCTCCACCAGCACTAAACCCGGCCCTGCCCTTAAGGCCAGTCCGCATCACCCAGTGGTACCTCCATTGGCCTTGTTTCAGCAGTAGTAGCTGCAACTCACCAGGGGTCGGCAATGCAGGATTTCCACGCACACCAAACTAAGTTCACAAGCATCACAATCTCTCTGCTTCATGCACAAGCACGTTTAACGTGTTCTGCATGCATTGGGGTCACTGGAATTATACAGCAATGGAGGACAAAATGATGCTGCTGTGTTGACTAAATTATGCAGCAAAAAAGGCTACAGCGTAATGCAGTATATTTTTTGATACTTTATTATTTTGACATTTTTACACGTGTTAACTGTCTCTGCAAAGATTTTTCCTTATTAGTACCAGTGTAACATACAAATGCAGCAGTGAGAGAGGTGATCAGTCAACCTTTGCTAAGGGCCGTCCACTTCGTAGAAACACAAGTCACATTTTTAGGTCGAGCCTAGTGGCAGTACGCAGTCTGTAAGCACTATTTACTTAATTGAATTTCTCTTACTGCAGGCCGGAAATGCACTGCTTCAGCTGAAACCGCTTGTGTTTTTTTAAACAGCGCGGCCACCCCCGTAACACGGTGCCCGCTTTCAATTACTTTAACCAAGCATTATCTTGTGTCTGTTTCAATCCCCCAAGTAAAATGGATTTAGAAACTATTAGCAAATTAAATCATGTGAATTTCAGGTAACACATAATCATGTGCTATTGTGCTGAAGCTGACAACAGCATATCTGTGTTAAATGTCATCTGCACTAAAGCCACCTGATGGGTTGTTTTCAAAAGCCTGCTTTATTAACAACACCATCACCACCACCAATACCACCACCACCACCACCACCACCACTACAATACCATCACCACTAATACCACCACCACCAATACCACCACCACCAATACCACCGCCTCCAACACCACCACCCATACCACCACCAATACCACCACCAATACCACCAAACCACTACCAACACCACCAATACCACCATCATCAATACCACCACCACCAATACCACCACTACCAATACCACCACCTCCAATACCACCAACAATTCCAGCACCACCACCAATACCACCACCACCAATACGAATACCCCTACCAATACCACCACCACCAATACCACCAATCCCCCCACCACCAATACCCCCACAATCAATACCCCCACCACCACCAATACCATCACCAATACCACCACCGCCACCAATACCACCAGTACCACCACCAATACTACAACCACCAATACCACCACCAATACCAATACTGCCACCAATACCACCAATTCTACCACCAATACCACCACCACCACCAATACCACCACCTGAGCATCTCTCACTCACTAGCAATAGCAGGGGCACTGTACAAGGCTGGAGCTGCAGCCGAGACCATCCCTCCCTCCATGCCTGCCACAAAGCACAGCCCTCCATGCTCCAAGAGGTGAAGCCAGGGCCCTACTACAGATGGAGCGTTTTTTATTAGGCCAAAGATAGCAATGACATTACGCAGTGCCACACTGCACACGCAAATCTTCAAGTTATCCCAACTCCATCTCTGTGCTGACGTCTGCAAACATTCTCGTGACTGGGAAAACAGTGTGTTCATGTGCTGGACTCTGAGGTTTACCAGGTAAGAGGGTTAACATGTAAAATGACAGTCATATTAAAAACTAAATACATTTCTGGAAACGCACTCTTGGAATGGCCTTTTCAAAACAGCAAAGCAAACGGTAAGGGCGGTTAGTATTTGTTAATGTCTCCTTAAAATATGTTCTCTGCCCTATGCTCATTAATGCCCCGGTGGGGCATGTTATCGTATCTTCTATTTCTAATGCCCGGTATCACAGTTTTGTTACCTGTGCCCTGTTATCCTTTCGAAGAATAGCTTTTTTTTAACTTGTCCACCGTGGACTAACTGTGCTACAAGGGTCAATTAGACCGCTGCAGGAACATCTGATGCTAAGCAGAAGGTGTGTTTGTATGCTATATTAATTGGTGACCCTCTGGTGCTCCCGTATTTTGCAGGACGCTACGCTGTACTTTGGGGGCAGGCTGCAGACATCTACACCCACGGGACTGCGAGGACCACGGAGCATTGCGCTCTCTTAACTCAGCTCACCTGGTTACTCTTCCCGTTTGGTACCTCCTTCAAACGCAGCGCCTCACGGCCCCCGCTGCGCGGGAGCCGCTCGCCGGCCTCAATCTTATAAAAGCTGGGCTGGTGTGCTTGGCGTGTGTGACCCTCTGATGCTCCCGTATTTTGCAGGACGCTACGCTGTACTTTGGGGGCAGGCTGCAGACATCTACACCCACGGGACTGCGAGGACTACGGAGCATTGCGCTCCCTTAACTCAGCTCACCTGGTTACTCTTCCCGGTCACGCCCTTGCTGTCGCCCCGAGCTTATAATAGCTTACGTGCTAGCGCGCTAGCGGTACGCGCGCGGGACGACGCTCGGGGCGAAGACCGGGCAAAGAGCGGGCCGTTTGTGGCCGTTCGTGGACGGCCGGGGACGGGACAGGCCACTCTCCTGTTGTGTGATATTGTTACCGTTCATGCGCATCTGAGTTTGTGTGAGTATTTGTAAAGCTGTTGATAGGTGGATTGTGCCTTTTAGTTATTTCTGTGCAAATATAGCATCCCAGCAATTATTTTAGTTGCTCTCTTAGGTGTAATATATTATATTTTGGGTCCTCTATTTTATAATTTGGTTATTTTCCCGTAGCTTGAGCCCCAATTATAAGTATGACTTCCCTAAGGTCTGGTAGGAAGGTTGTCCAGGCTAGCCAAGGGGGTAAAATCTCAGGGACCCTTGATAATTTCATCACAAGAGCGACTCGCGTTCTTGAACAAGAGATTATCTTAACTGAAAAGAGACTGTCCTTAGAAATTTTAGCTAAAAGATCTTCCTTGGGTAATATTATGACAGTTAAGTCCCCAGAAAGTAGACCGCCGCAAACTGTTTTCGATTCATCATCTAGTTCCACCACTGCGTCGTTGAATTTAACTGCCCAGGACTCACTGGATATTGTACAAGAGCCAATACATATCCCTGGACCAAGTGCTTCACCCCCAATTATTAGCCCTCCTTATTCGCAGTCCTCTTCTGAGATATTGTACACTGCTGCTCCGACTGTGAGTAACAATCCCAAGCCTATTCTTGGTAAAAGAAAACGTAAGGGAGTTATCTTTAAAGGTAAACGTGTAAAATGTCTAAAACGCCCAAATTGCATGACACTGCTAAGCACCGTGAAGCTGTTGATTCCAAAATATCTCGTTGTACTGCTCCTATTTCAGGAAGCCATAGGTCACCTCTTGTTACTATCGAATCGAGTGCTGAACCTTTGCCTCCTGATTTTCTCCAGCATATAGAGAAACTATTTAAATCTCTTCTCTTACCTTTATATGAGAGAGTTAATCGACTCTCCACTTCGCTGGAGAAAATTGAAGGCATGGTGCTCGTGAACTCGTCTATGTTGGAGAAACTCACACCTACTGGTCCTAAGTCACCATCTATTCCTGTAATTGTTGACAGAACTAGGTCTGATTCTAATGGTAATACTCATAGTGGTAGAGTTTCCTCGAACTCTCTTGTTCGTAATGACCCTGTTGTAGAAGCATCTGGCCCTCCTGCTAGTGTAGATGTGCCGATTGCTCCAGGATGTAATACTAACAATAGTACAGCCATTACTAGGAGCGATCCTATTGTTGGTAAGCCTAGTATAGAGAGTGTTGACCAAATTAACAAACTCCCATGTATAAATCTCCCCCCTGAGTCAAAGCCGTATACTGTTATAATGGTAGGTGTGCCACGGCTCACTCAGGTTAAACCCGAGACCCATAAAGAGTTGAAGAATAAAGTCATACACTGGCTAAATAGCAACAGGCCACTACCTCCTAGATTAAGTTCTGAGGTTATGACCGTTCGCAGGGTATGCTGGTTGGGAAATAGAGCCAAGAAAGTGGAGGGAGACTGTGTGATCATTAACTTCCGGGACCCAAGGGTGGCGAGCCATATCTGTTCCTATCCCAACAACCTGAGTGCCACTGGAATATCTACTGTGGATATGTCTTACTTTTATTCACATGACTCATGTTTTACCCTGCGACATGCCCATTCCATGGGAAAGGGTCAATAAGAACTTCCATCGACAGACAGGATTTGATTTCCGCCTTCCATTGTTTAATTCTTATGCACCGCTGTACACCCTAGATGGAGTTGATTGACTACCCCCAACACCAATAATTAGGGACAGAGTGTGCAAGGCCCGTCCAGGCCTAGATAATACGGGACTAGCAGGGAGGGGCGGGATAAGGAGGGTACCTTTGGCCCTGGGCATACCACCTCCAAATCCCTCCCGGGTAACACCTAATAGGTCACCTCTTATTACTAGTGATCCTGGTATACCCGAGAGTGAGAATAATGGTCTTGAACACATCTGCATCCAACCTGTCATATCAGGAGCTGCCCCCGCTTCCTTGCTTTCTACCTCCACCGGCTCTCCCCCTTTGACTTTGGCTTCATGGAATATTGCTGGTCTCCGTAGTAAAACAACTTTGGAAGACTGGTCTGCCTGGGTGAACACGCACGATATCCTGGTTTTCCAGGAAACTTGGGCTGTGGATCCCATTTATTTTCCCGGGTATATAAACTTTTTTAAAGGGGCTGTACGTGGAGCAAAAGGATGCCCATCTGGTGGCCTTTGTATTTGGGTCAAGCAAACCCTTGGGTATAACCCTAGGGAACTGGTCATAGATAGTCTCGACTTATTGATCATCGCACTAGTCTGTAAAGGTGTCCCTGAAATTCTGATTATAAATATTTATAACAGGGGCCTCCCAGGCGGACGTGGCACAAATACATATCTTCAACTAGATGGGTTTTTGGACGAAGTCAACACGGGCACTAACGTTGTAATATTGGGTGATTTGAACTGTTGCTTTGAGCCACTGCCAATTGCTCCCGACTCACTCACAGGGGAGGTGGACGCGGTCTTTAATATTCCACCTCTAGATCTCCCTCCTATCAAGAGGTGGACCGAATCCGCTACCCAGTGGATGAGCCTATGTATGGAGCGGGGCTATAGAGCTGCCAACGGACGGACTCCATCAGACAAAGCTGGCAGGCCGACATTCTCCGATAGTCGACGCTGTAAGAGTCGAATCGACTATGCCCTAATCAAAGTGGAGTATTGGTCTATGCTATCTGATATGGTGGTCTTAGACCGACCCGAGAGTGACCATAATCCACTGGTTTTGAATTTACTACTATGTCCAGCCTACAGAAATAAACCTCCGAAATAGTGACTGCCGAAACTTTATTAACCAATAACCAACGGCGAGTACGCTGGGACAAGGTAGCCATTGATAGTGTACTATTATTAGAGATCAGTCAGAAGGTTTCTTGTGCTCTTGTGGATTTACAGCATCTACTGAGCACAGAAGCCACATTCACAGAGGCTACCCAAGTACATGACCACTTATTTTCAGATCTTAAGTTTATCTTTTCAAAACCATATAAGGGTAATAAAATTGCTAAAAAGCGCTTTGTCTGTCATGCACTAGGATCCTTGCTAATACTACCTGCGGTTACCCTGGGCTTTGAGTGCTGCTGAGGTTCCCATCCTGCCGGCACGAACTCTGCCATCAGCGCGGCCATAGGAACTACAAACCCCATCAGCCCTAGCGGCAGGAAGCCGCCACCGCCAGCACCGACTTCCCGGTAGAAGCTGTTTAATAATCCAGGGCGGTCTCGGCAGAGCGGGCGCTTTGTCTGTCATGCACTAGGATCCTTGCTAATACTACCTGCGGTTACCCTGGGCTTTGAGTGCTGCTGAGGTTCCCATCCTGCCGGCGCGAACTCTGCCATCAGCGCGGCCATAGGAACTACAAACCCCATCAGCCCTAGCGGCAGGAAGCCGCCACCGCCAGAACCGACTTCCCGCCAGAAGCTGTTTAAAAATCCAGGGCGGTCTCCGCGTCGCGGGACCGCGCGCGGGCGGCGCCGGGAGAAGCCCGGGACAAGGGCGGGGCCGTCTGTGGCCGTCAGGGGCCAAAGGAGGCCGGGCCGGGCCACCCCTCTTGTCCCCGCCTCAACCCACTATCCGGTAAAGAACTCCATAGCTCTATAGACTTGGCGTATTGCATTTGTGACTAATCGTTTTTTATACTTTATGCTGTGACTAGCGCATTTATTTATTGTCCATGGCAATGTCCACATGCTCGGGAAAGGGAGGCGGGGCTTCTGTTAGTGGTACTCTTGACCACTTTATTATTCGCGCCTGTTCTGTACTAGAGAAAGAAATTGCCCTTACAGAGCGGAGACTTTCCCTTGACGCACTAAAAGACAAGCGCTCCTCAATGGGTGCATTTGCGCGAGCTGTTTCTCCCGTCAAAACGAACATTCAAGTGGATGGCACTTTAACTGAGACTATGCAGCGTACACCGACAAGTGCGGACTCAAATCTTGCCAATCCCATTGATCCTGCTCATGTAATACCGCTAGATCTCTCATACTCCCCTTTGTTAGTTACTTCCCAGGCTGTTCCCGATGTTGCCATTACTATCACTTCACCTCCTGCAACCCCTGCGTCCACTGGGTCACCTGCTGTAGTAGGCCCAAAAACCGCTCCAAGTAAAAGGAAAAGAGCAGGTAGTGGCAACAAGGAGGACTATGCAAAAGTATCTAAGAAATACAAAAGTAAACCACGCACCACCGTGGGCAAGAAAGCGGGTCGAACAGCATTGCCCTCTTTACATCAGCAGAGGATAAGATCATCCCCTGCCCATCCTACCAATTCGACCACCCATATTCTCGCAGAGCAACCCCCCCAACAATCTGGATCACAAATTGTTCTCGAACCCCAACCTCCATTTATTGGTCAACTCGAACTAATGATCAAATCCTTGTTACTTCCCATGATGGAAAGAGTGAGACTATTGTCCGAGAGGCTTGAGAGATTCGAGCAAGCCTCTCTGGACAACTTCTTTTCTCTTAAGTCACTAATTAAATTGTACTCAAAGATGGGCCAGGATCATGGCATCACTGTTGACCCCTCTTCAATTATCCCCAATGAGCCTACGCCTCAAGCTGCATTGTCTAATCCAAACGCTGCTTCAAGTTTAGGCCCAAAGAATGGAATTCCCCTATCAGGCCCAAGGCCTTTAATACCCATAACTCCCCTGGATAGCCTTTCTACTAATAAAAAACAGGCTTCCGGCTTGACTGGTAGCTCTGTAGAGCCTGCACAGAACTTCTCTAAATCATCTACTAATGATCTCACACAAGCCCATCCCAAAGTCCCTTCCACCGGCCAAGAACCGAGTCTACCCCATGTTAACCTTCCACCGGAGTGCCTACCCTTTGTTGCCATTCTGACTGGAGTTCCACGCCCTAAAGCTGGCAAGCCAGAATCCTATACCGAATTGCGTAATAAAACAACACACTGGCTGAACACCAACAGACCGCTTCCAAATCATCTGGACGGTCATGTTCTTCATGTCAGAAGGGTATCTTGGGTGGGCAACAAACCAAAAAATATGCCTGGTGACTGTGTTATCATAAATTTCAGAGATCCCCGGGTTGCAAGGCTAATCTGTAACTACCAACAACCCACTATGAGTGCCATAGGATGTCTAGATTTAAGCCAATTTTATTTTGACACTGCTTACTCCCACTACCAACATTCTGTTTTTCAACCACCTTGCGATGGGTATTTTAAGGGAGTCTGGAACACCAGCGATAAGGCTTTTTTTACATTTGCCCCAAGCAAATATTATGACACTTATAGCCGCTATGAGCATTATTGACATGGAATCTTCGCAGAGGCTGACATTCCTTTTTCTGCTGGTGCCCAAAGCAATGCAAATGATCTCGAAGTAGCCACTGACCTTGTCAGGGATCCTCTGCAAACCAGCTTGGGTCCATATGCCCAGCAGCCTTGTCTCCAGCCTACCTCAATCCCGCAGGGTACTAACCATTTCCTATCACCTTCCTCTAGCAACTCGACCCAGGTCACTCCTAATTTTTCCAACTTACTTATCTCACAAGACGTAGCCTCCACTACTCCTTTTCTCAGGATTCTAAATTGGAATGTAGCTGGCCTCGCCAGCAAATTAGATCTCCCCTATTGGAAGTCCTTTATAACATCCTACAGCATCTGTATTTTTCAGGAGACCTGGGCTGTAGAGCCGCACCATATGGTTGGTTACACCACCTTTTCCATACCGGCCATTCTATCTCCGACAGGAAGAGGTCGTCCTTCGGGTGGCCTGTTGATCTGGGTTAGTATTTCCCTTGGGTGTACCATCAGGCAGGCCCACACTGTCTCCCCTGATATATTAAGGCTTACCCTTAAGGGAGCCCAGGGAAGGAAGCCTCTTGAGATATTTAACGTCTATGCGAGGGGCCTTAGTGGAGGAGCCTTATCACCTGCGCTTATATTTCTTGAGGGCGAATTACGCAAGTGCCACCACGCATCCTACGTCCTAATAGCAGGAGACTTCAATTGCTCCTTCGAGCCCCTTGCCTCAGCAGACCTTCCCGATCTACTTGAGGATGACGCTAAGCGAGGCATTCTGTTACTAACACTGCCCCCTATCAAGAGATGGACTAAATCTGTTGTATTCCTGAACACCATGACTCTAGAGTTTGGCCTAAGGGCGGTCAACGGCAGAACATCTTCTGACCTCCAGGGCGCACATACGTACAATAGGCCTAATCACACTTCAAGGATCGACTACATACTTCTCGATCTTCAGCTCTGGTCATACATGGTGGACATGGAAATAATTCCCTCTCATGATAGCGATCATAACCAGCTATCTCTTTGTATTAAATCACTCTGGGCAGAACCACATGGGTCCTTGCTTTCATCAGTGGGTAACCCCCTCCAATCTTCTGAGGTTATCCCTGCCAACTGCGAGAGGCGCCTTAAATGGCGCAAAGTCATGTTGGATGATGGTAAAGTCGAATCAATCAGGTCAATTTTACACGCTACACAAGTCGAGTTGACCTCAACTAACACTAATCAGGATTCCCTTGATAGGGCTCCATCAGTCTTTCAAGACACCATTCTCAAACTGGGAAATTTATTCCGAACACAAAGCAAAGGTGGCCCATCGAAGGGAGGGTCAAAGCTCACCTCCAAGAATGGTTGGTATACGCAAAGTTGTAGGAGTAAGAAATCTGCTCTAATAGTGGCTCTAAAAAGCGGGAATATATCCACGATCCAGAAAGCCAGGAAAGATTATAAGACCTCGGTTTCCAATGCAACAAAGTCTTGGGAGGAACAGTTTTGGCAGACCTTAAGGGAGGCTTCCCTCAAACGCAACCCCGGTGCCTTCTGGGACACAATCAGATCAAAGAATAGACCAGCCCATGAACTTCTGACATGCAATATCACTGGCTTAGCATGGTATGAGCACTTCCTTAATCTATATTCCACTCGATCCGAGAAGGTGGAGAAGTTCTCCCCCGAGGGGGCGCTCCCCCTCGTGGACGTCCCGAAAATTGACCCCTTCTCTGACAGGGAGGTACACAGTGCTATCCAGTCTATTGTCCCGCAGAAAGCAGCTGGTCCGGACGGTATCCCCGGTGATGTGCTTAAACTTGACCCATCTAGCTGGGGGAAGCTCCTCTCCACCCTTATTAATGCTATTGCCAATGGCGCCCCGGTCCCTGAATCATGGAAGGGGGCCGAGGTCGTCCCCATTTTTAAAAAGGGTGCCCGAGAAGATCCGGCTAATTACCGCCCAATAAGCCTGATCGACTCATCTCAGAAGGTTATCGGGAAAGTGATTCTGGAGAGGATACTAACTTGGGCAAATGACAACAATGTCCTCTCAGATTATCAAGCAGGTTTTAGGGTCGGGACAGGTACTATAGAACAGGTCTTTAGATTGATCCTTATCTATTGGAAGGTTGTCCTCCTTGGAAAAGGCACTCTCTATTTAGCTTTTATAGACCTAAAAACAGCGTTCGATCTTGTCCCCTGCGACACCCTTTGGCGTGTTCTGACCAACATGAACATTCCTCCCTACCTGTTGGCCCTGTTAATAAAACTCCATGATGGCAATTATGCCCAAGTACGTTGGGGTCCACAGGGCCAGAAAACTGAGAGAATTCCAGTAAACAGGGGCGTCCGTCAGGGGTGTGTTCTTGCTCCCACCCTTTTTTCACTTTATGTGAATGGGGTAGTGGACCATTTGCTGAAAGTTCCTGCTGATGCACCATCCCTGGCGGGCGAACGTGTTCCAACTCGTTGCTGATGATACTCTCCTCCTCTCCAAAACACCTATGGGCCTGCAAACCCTTCTTGACAGTTTCCAATCCTTCTGTAATGATAGAGGTCTCATCATCAACACTACCAAAACAAAATACTTAATTTTAAATCCCCCCAAAAAATTAGGTCAGCCTCCAGTCCTGAATGCAGTCTCTCTCGAAAGGGTTAAAGAGTTTGACTATTTAGGCATTCGCATCACAGACACTATGCGATGGACATCTCATTTGCAAAAAATGCTTCTAACTCACAAGAGGGTCACTGGCGCCCTTCTCAGAGAACATCGTTCCTCTTCATCTAGACCAATCGCCCCAGCACTGGACATATACAAAGCTAAGGGCGTGAGCTCGGCACTTTACGGTGCTGAATTATGGGGCTTAAATAATATTGAGGAACTTGCCAAATCTGATTCCAGTTTCTATAAGGAACTGATGGCACTTCCGCAGAGCACACCTATAGTGCCCCTGCTATCGGATCTAGGGTGCCATGCGCTGAAAGATTTGGCAAAAGTACGCCCTTTACTTCTCTGGGCCCGGCTCTGGCGGACCCCCGAGTTAGCCAAGTATGCGGAGGGCTTATCCGAAATACTCTCTATGCCTTCTTGGAACAAAATCAAATGGCTGAAAGAGGTAAAGTCCCTGCTCTTTGATCTCGGCCTACAAGATGCTTGGGTAAATAGAACTTCACCTCCGAAAGCTGAGCTGAAGAAACTTTACTGGAGTTGGGTTATAGGAAAAAGGAATTCCAGCTCCCATTCCAGTAGATGCACTACCGAATTTCTCCTGCTCAAAGATGACGTCCACTTTGAGCCTTATCTTGATGTTATCCAGAAGCCATACGATCGAGCCCTCTACTTTAAATTCAGGATTGGCACTCTTCCGGTACGCAAGCTGACTGCCCGCTGGAAACCTCCCTTCCAAACTTCGCCCTCCTGTCCTTTCTGTGTAACCAAACCTGAATCTATTGCACACGTGCTTTTTGCATGCCCAGAATATAAAATCCCAAGATCATATTGGCTTAAACCTTTATGCAGAACCTTGGGCACACGCGACCACCTCATAGCGCTGCGCATTCTTAAATCAGACACACGATCTCTGTTCGTTTGCGCTTTATCGAAATATCTGAGGTGGTCCTGGCTTTTAAGATCCAAAGGCCTTGCAGCCCTCGACTAAGTAGTCAGACTGTTTTTTACTGTTTGTCTGCATATCTATTTTATATTGTCCTATTTATAATGTTTACATGTATTTTACAATTCTTTGTATATCTTGGGATTATGTCGATATTATATTCATATGATTCGTTTTTTGGTATCACTTGTTTGTTTAACTTATATCTGTCTGTGCTTTTTAAGATACTTTTTTTATCGAAATAAAGCTTATTTCATTCAATAAAATTGCTACGCAAAATTCCAAGTCTTGGTATAATAAAGCATGCCGAATTTCATACAACAAATTGAAACATGCTATTACTACTAAAAATCGGGCGGCTATTAAACAAACCAGAAAAGATTACACCAAGGCTAAAGTAACGGCAAAACGAGAGTGGGATAACGACCACTGGAACGATCTTTTGGCTGCTAGCAAAAATAGGAATTTAACCCAGTTTTGGCATATTGTTAAGTGGGGTAACTGTTCAAATACCCAGATTCCTAGTAACCATGTTTCTTCGGACACCTGGGTCTCGCATTTTGAATCCCAGTTTTCGGATGGAAACAGGGTTGAGGGGTTTGCCCATACAGAAAGTAGGGACTTGTCCATCTCCCCTACATTTAATTTCGACTGCGCTGAGGTTGCAGCGGCTCTGAGAAAGGTGCCTAGTGGCAAGGCCCCGGGAATCGACTGTGTCCCTGCGGACCTTTTTAAGTTTGACCCCGGCAACTGGGTACCTTACATTGCTTATCTTGCCAATGCTATAGCTAGAGGGGCCGCCATTCCTGATTCCTGGAGGGGTGCAGAGATTCTTCCCATTTTCAAGAAGGGTGATCGTTCCTGTCCGGGGAACTATCGCCCGATTAGTCTTATTGACTCTGTTCAGAAGATTATTGCTAGGATGACCTTGGCTAGAATCCAGATTTGGATTGAACAGGAGGATATCATCTCTCCACTACAGGCCGGTTTTAGATCTTGCACCAGTACCATCGACCAGGCATTCAAATTCCAACTGATTGTCTGGAAAACGGTTTATCTATGTGGTGGTACTATATATGCTGCCTTTATAGATCTTCGGTCAGCATTTGACTTGGTCAATAGGACCAAGCTATGGGATGCTCTGGCGGAGCTAGGGATTCCGGGAGATCTTTTGAGCATTATCATTAGGTTGTATGATAACAACTTTGCCCAAGTTCGATGGGGGAAACAGGGCCAGGTTACTTAAAGATTCAGGGTTAACAGGGGTGTTAGGCAAGGGTGCGTCCTTGCGCCCACGCTGTTTCTATTGTTTATCAATAGAGTGGTCCAGTACTTTTCATCTACTCCCACCGACGCACCTATGTTGGGTGGAAATAAACTTCCACTCCTCATGTTTGCCGATGACACCCTACTCCTTTCTCAGACACTCTCAGGGTTACAGTCGGCGTTGAATGTTTTTTCCAATTTCTGTAATGATTTTGACTTGTCTGTGAATGTATCTAAAACCAAATATATGGTGTTCAACAAAGGGAAATGTGTGAAGGGCCAAGTTTTTATGAATAATGACTTGCTTGAGAGAACTAATGTCATGACCTATTTGGGGGTAGTATTTGAAAATAAGTTGGACCGGAGGCCGCAAATTGACATCCTTACTCTTAAATTTGCCCAGCTCTCTGGATGTTTTGTTAAAGAACAGAAGCAATCCCAGTCGAAAATAATTGCCCCCCCTATTAAAATTTTTAATGTTAGGAAAAACGCGGCGATCCTTTATGGAGCCGAACTCTGGGGTTTTGCCAATCTCTCCCCCCTGGTCAAAGCACAACATAAATTCTTTAGAATGCTTACGGGCCTTCCCAGTTCCACCCCATTGAAACCATTGCTGCTGGATCTTGGCTCCCACTCATTCGATGACATCGCTAGGTTTAAGCCACTGGCCTTTTGGAGGCGACTTTGGACTGTTCCCGAACTTGGTCCTTATGCTAAAGCCTTTCTTGATGTCCGTTCCATTATGGGAGCAGGTAACATCCCCTGGTTCAGACAGGTTAGACAACTTTTGGATTCCATGGGTTTGGGTACTTTGTGGACTGACCCGGCCAACAACTCCTTTCCCTCTAAAAAAGATTTTAAAGAATTATATTGGTTAATGGTACTGCAAAAGCAATTATCTTCTGTTTCAGCCGACTCTTTGACTGGCAGGTTTCTTGAACAAAAGAATACCCCAATTCTTGAAGCCTACTGGGATACTATCACTAGGCCCAGAGACAGAAAACTTTATCACCAGTTTAGAGTTGGTACATTACCAACAAACTTATTTACTAAAAAATTCAAGGGTGTATCCTCTGACTCTTGTAATTGGTGTACTGATTGTGTAGATTCTGTGGGTCATGTTTTTTTCGTTTGCCCTGCATATGCCGCCCCTCGGGCTATATGGCTCAAACCCCTTTGTCGTACACTGGGAACAAGACAAGGGTTAGTAGCATTAGATATCCTGCGCTTCGATAGAAGTGAATATGTTGTAGTCGCAGTTGCCAAGTTTCTAGCTTGGGCTTGGCTCATTAGACTGAGGAGGCACTAAAATCATTGAACTCTGGCTTCTTGTGATTTTAATATATCGCAATATGTTGTAATAGTTTTAAAAAAAAATTGTTTGTATTCTTTTTAAATCTTGTAAAATGTCTTTTATGATGAATTATCGATAAATAAAGACTTATGAAAGAGGCTATATTAATTTTTAGTGGTAATCTGTCCGGAGTGTAACAGCTGTTCTATTAGGGCATTAAAGGGCAAGATATTGGAGCGGATATTTGGACAGCGGCAGGAGGCCGAACAGGAGGGTAAACCTTTTTGGGTGCCTATGTATCGTGTCATTAGTTTCTGTTTTTCTTCTATGTACAAATACCCAGGTACCCAGGCAGAACCGGGAGGGAGCGCAGGGGGCTCTCGGCTTTTAATAGCCGGTGTTGCTTTAATGAGCACAAATGCTGTTTCTGCCCATTTTGGCCTTCTTGGCTGTATCTCAATGGTCCTATTGATGTGTTCATTGTGGATGCCTGGTAGATGACTGCTGCATCCGACTCCATGTTTGTTAATGTGCTCCCAGCTTGGCGCAGCAGCATGGAAGACGCCTTAAGAGAGGAGTGGAAAGAGAACGGCAGGCGAGCAGCAGGTCAGCGTCCTGTGCTAACCAAGGGCCAGATGTAGGAAGCCAAATATCGAGCTCGCAGAATTTCAGATTTTGCGATTGCTATTTGGCTGCTTGCAATGTAGGCAAGTTTAAACCTACTCGCAAAATAAGGAATCGCAAAATTGCGATTCCTTATTTTGCGCAAGCATTTAAAGAATCGCAATTTGTGATTCCCTAAATGCTATGCTGGTAGGCATTGCAAAATACCACCAACTTCAATTTGGTGGTATTTTGCGATTTCATTTCAAAAAGCACTTTTTGGCTTTTTAGAAAGTGCCATGTGGCACACATACATGCCCTTCATTTTTACCGAATCGCTATTAAGGACTCGCTAAATTGAATGTAGGTAGAAATCGCACAAATATTTGCGATTCCTTAATATTCCTTAATTGTGAATCACAAATTGAGATTCGCAATCAAGGAATACCATTCCATTCATTCCTATGGGCCAAGAGGCCCATAGGAACGAATAGGATCTGCGCCCGCAATTTGCGAGTAACCAAGAGGTTCTCGCAAATTCCAGGCGCAATTTCAAGGGTGCAAGGGTTCCAAAAGGACACCCTGTTGCACCCCTGAATTTTGCATGTGGCGCACATAAATGACCTAAGGGCATGAATGTGTGCCACATGGCACTTTTAAAAAAGCAAAAAAGTGCTATTTTAAAGGAAATCGCTAATTACCACCAACTTGAAGTTGGTGGTAATTAGCGATTCCTTAAGGCCAAAGTGCACTTTCTTTTGTGCTACTTATATTGCATTTAAGGAATCGCAATTTGCAATTCCTTAAATGCAATCGCAATATAAAGAATCGCAATTTTTGTGATTCCTTATTTTGCGAGTAGGTTTAATCTTACCTACATTGCTCAAAGCCAAATTGCGATCACAAAGGCTGAAATTCTGTGAATTTCAGCATTTGCTGTCGCCATTTGGCTTCCTACATCTGGCCCTAAGTGATTTCCCCAGAATCTCAGGATGTTGAGCCGACGCCGAGATTGGAACACGGTGCACCATCTACAAGGTCGGCCGCTCCGTCCGTTACACCGCATCCTCTCCCCTTGCGCCACATCCTTTCCCATTGTACACACTACTCCGTCTCATGTCATTTTTTCTGTGTGGAAGCCGCTGCTAGGTGCTGTGGTAAGAGGGTGGGGCCCTGCTAGGCAGAAGGGGCGGACGAACTCAACACATCCTCTGTGAAAAACCCTCTCATTGTAAACCGTCCCACCTGAAATTCTAAGTAAACTCAAAAACGTGCTGTGACGGAGCAGCAGCAGTGCCTGGTGAATCCAGGCCCTGGTACCTCCCACCCACTGTAGGGGCCTGTGTCTGACCTCATGGTCGCAGGTTCAAATCCCGTGGGTTCGCTCAGCCTTTCATCTTTCTGAGGTCGAAAAATTAGTATAATTAGGTTGGGAAACAATAAACATCTGTTTCTCAGCGCCAAGAGGCCCAGACACTTTACAAATACACAGACCCTAAGTGGCGGAGGCTATGTGGAAGAGAACCAGGTGATGGCGGCAGCGGCATCCTACCATTCTTGAGCAGTGCTCCTTGCTGTGGGATGAGACATAAATTGTTACGTCTCATTCTTGTTGATCCTGGGTGGGGATTGGAGGGCTTCGTGGCTGCTTCTCCCAGTAAGAAGAGAAGCTGGGTCTGTCACTGGGATGTGCCATGTAGCCAGTGCTTGATTTGTAAAAAATGAGGTGCCAGGGTGTAGGAAAGTAGGATCTGCATTCATGTTTACCTCCACTTTGACTATAGTACGTACCTGGGTACCTTCCCAACTTGCTACTGTTGTGCCCTGCTAAGTCCCTACTATATGGTACTGAGGTACGCAGGGCATAGGTACACCAGGGGTCTCCCATGGGCTGCAGCATGTATTATGCCACTCATGAGAGACCACTCAAACTGTGACTACAGGCCTGCTGTTGGAGCCTGTGTGAGTTGGTGCTAGCACAGCAGATATAAGTTACCTTATATATCCGAGGTCACTGCACTTAAAACCTATAAGTCACTCCTAACCTATAAGTCACCCCAAGGGAGTAATGGCTATACAGAGTATAATACCGCCTGCTGCTTCCTGCATTCCCAGCTCCCTGTAGGATGGGACTTCCAGACGTCACTTCCGCTGCAAAGCACCGACCAACTACAGTGTAGTTATACTTCAGGGCTGCATCTGTTTTGCAGCAGCTCCAGTTTTTTATTCACTCCAGACACAGTGCAGCATAATCGTCGGCTACTTGTGCCAGTCCTGTGTAACTAAAGCTTCTTCCTTCCAGGGCAGTTTCATCCGAGAGTAGCATCATTCTGGTGCTCTCTCGCCCAGCCCCTGCAGCCACTGTTTCCTCATGTAGCGCAATCTTGTTTGTGGGCTTCATTAGCATAGCCCACTCCATCTGCGTGATAGAATGTAAATGTCTTAAGTTAATGGTGCAGTACCACAGGCTGTTACTAGGTGTCGCTAGTAACAGCCTGTTGTACTGCACTCTTCCCTTAAGACATAATATAAGGATTCCATTAGTATTTGGCTCAAGGAACGAGCGTGACATTTTTTTCCTTTATTAGTGGAATATTTTTTTTTTCTCACAAAGGCTTCAAAAGATTAAAATGCTCGCGTTGGTTTCTTAAGCCTCATGGTAATGGCATTCCTATAATATGTCTTGAGGAAAGAGTGCAGTCCCACAGGCTGTTACTAGGGACACCTAGTGACAGCCTGTGGTACTGCACCCTTTCCTTAAAACCAAACATGGGAATCCCATTACCATGAGGGGCTTAAGGAAGAAGCGCAAGCATTTCTGTGCAATTTGTTTAGGCTTTTGTAACCTTTGTGATAGTAACAGAAATTGCACTTATTAAGTAAAAAATGCTCGTGCTTGTTCCTTAAGCCTCATGGTAATGGATTGTAAATATGTCTTAAGGAAAGGGTGCAGTACCACACGTCGTTGCTAGGTGTCCCTAGTAACAGCCTGTGGGACTGCATCCTTTCCTTAAGACATAATATAGGAATTCCATTACTATCTGGCTCAAGGAAGGAGTGTGAGCATTTTTCCTTCTTTAGTGGAATTCATTTTTTTATTGTAAAGGCTACAAAAGATTAAAATGCGCGCGCTCATTTCTTAAGGCTCATGGTAATGGAATTCCTATATTATGTCTTAAGGAAAGGGTGCAGTCTCACAGTCTCACAGGCTGTTACTAGGAGTCCCAGACACCTAGTAACAACCTGTGGTACTGCACCCTTTCCTTCATGTGGAATTTCTTACTTTTTTATTTTTTATTTTCTTTATTAAGTTTTGTAAACCAGTTCACATGAATGCACGGTACAAGATAAACAACGTACCAAGAGTCAGTTGATTAGTCGGTCACAACTATTAGCATATTCGCACAGTAGTGAACATTATGCTCTGACGTCGATGCAGCAGCCTGTGGAACCTGTCCACCTCGTTACAATGAGAAGTCATATTTGGTAAACAACTGACGTGTTCAAAGTTGATGCACTGACTATATTGCGTACGGTATCTAGGGGACCAGAGTCACAGCGTACTACTATTCATTATCTGTATTTGTGGGTTGGTTAGATGCTATGTATTGCGTGTATAGACCCCAGAAACCTTTTGGTCAGGGTTGGGGGCGGAGGGGGGTGGGGGGGCAACAGCTCATTATAGACATCTGACTGAGTACTGCAATAGAGCACATCCTGCTCCCATTCTGTTACCGTGGGCATCGCTATCCTGCGCTTAGCCAATAATAATCCCATGGAGACTAGTTTCCTGATACCCTTATTGAGAGGCTTCGTGTATCCCAGGAGCGCTAGTAGAGGGTCTGAGGACAGGGATTGTTTGGTGATAGCAGTTAGTGTGTGGAAGATCTGTTTCCAAAAGTCAGCTACTGTGGGGCACAACCATGCCACATGCAAGAAGCCTGCCTCCGTCTCCCCACATCGTTCACAACAGTGAGTGTCCCTAAGCCTATAACAAAATAGTCTCTTCGGGGTGTAGTAATTTCTTACTGATTATGTACGCTGCTGCTAGCATAATTTCAAACAAAAAAAAATAACATTTGCAACACCAATAGCTCACATTTTCACGAATGCAAGACCTATTGCATTGCAAATGCTTGCATATATATAGTGGACATCAAGTCAATTAAGAAACTGGTCATGTTTGCTATCAAACATGTTGACATCCTACCCCAACACCGATTTCAGAGTTGAATGTAGGATCCCGCACTGGGGGGGCTCCCCTAGAGAGCCTCCCTGTATTCACAATACCAGCCTTTCAGGGTCTAACAGCAAGCCAGTGCTGCTACAGACCACAGACACGTTTCTGCCCTCCTGCTGCTGAGCTGAGCTCGAGCAGGGGAAGGGGAAGATAGACCAATAGATTACCTATCACAGGGAGGTGTGACCACCTCCCAGACAGGACTTAGTGTATTTGGATGGGGTGGGGGCACTTGCCAGTGCCACTAGACTGCTTTGAAGGGCACCCCTCCTTGCATACTCCAGTTGGAACCAGTTCAGGGAGCCCTTGGCTGCCGCTCTGGTGTGCAACTGGACAAAGGAAATAGGAGTATCCCCCCCTCTGTCCAGCCCCTCCTCTGGGAGGGATCCTTGAATCGTCCCAACCCTCTCCTTAGGGTAGTTAAGGGCTTACCCATGGTTGGCTTTTGAGATTTGTCATGAGACAAGATTCACATCTGAAACCACTTCAACTTCTATCGTCTGGGCACCTTGGACTTCCTTCGACTTCGCCTGGAGCTGAGACTGCATGAAGGAAGACTACTGCTGCTCCTGGTCTCGTTGCCCTGCCAGGATTCTGCGTCATCTGTGCCTGTCCTTCATCCAGGTTGTTCTCCAAGCCTGTGGGCATCAAAGACACCCGAAGGAATCTCCCTTGGAGTGAAAGAGTCACTCCCCTACATCTGCAGACACCAAAACAAAGCTAACCAGTCTGCTGATCCTGAGGCCCCACGGATTCCGAAAGGTCCGTCAACACAATTAGGGGTTCTGTGACTCCCTTGAGGCCTGCACTGTCTTCTCAGCAAGGTTGAGGACAGTATTCCTCGTTGGAACCTCTGGAACAGAAGCCATCTGCACCACGTTGACTTGCTGTTGCCAAGGCTTATTGACTCTGTCCTCCGGAGATCTTTGGGCTACAAGAAGCTCCAGCCTCCAGCATCTCTTCCTGCCAAGATCTTGTCCTCACCCCATCCCCTGCACTGCGGACCTGTTTCGCTGGTGAGCTGCTCGAGGTCCTCTTGCGACTCCTATGCCTTTAGCCCATGGGTCCTCTTGAGGGTCTTCTTTGGCTTCAGTGGGCTCTTGTGCTTGCTCGGGCCTGCACTGACTTCCTGTTGTTGGTGAGTCCTCGGACCTTGCTGGTACCAACACTGCACTTTTTTCATCTTCCATGTCTGCTGCTGCTGCCAAGGCATGTTGGTGCTTCTGCTGGACACCAACCCCCTGGTTCTTGACTTCCGATGTAGGATGGCTCCTGTTCTTCCACAGCTTTGCTTGGTCCTCACAGCTGCAGTTACAAAGTCTCCGTCATCACTCCTGCATCTTCCGTCATCGGTGGTCATTGGTCTTCCTCCTGGTCACTTCCTGGCATAGACTCTGTCCCCTCTGCTTGCAGGTTCTCCTCTTCAATAATCCAGCCTTGGATTCCCAGACTCTTTCACCTCCTTCACCAGCGGCATCTTTTTTAAGTCCTCCATTGTGGTCTACAGCGGTTTTCGACATCACTTCGCACCTATGCACCCGGCTTCCCTGGTGGAGGTATCCTGGTTCCCGAGGTATCCACGGGTGGAGTGACTCTCTTCATGGGGTCCCCCCCAGAGACCACTGTGTATTGCGTTTACTTACCTGTTTCCATTTGAGATATTGTGTGTATTGTGTTGATATCTCTGGTAAGGAGATATACCAATGTATTAGTGAGGGTGTATAATAAATATAACTATTTTTATAACTACACTGAGTGGTTCTTTTTCGTTTAAAATACACTATATGATTAGTTCTGGTAAAACAAGCTGATTAACTGGACTGGACTGCTGGACTAAGCCTGAAGGCTGCTCTCCACAGCTACCTCTTAGAGAGCTTGCTATGGTTGTCTAAGACCACTAAAATCACCATAAGGGTTGTCTGGATTAGTTCAAGGTGCTTCAGTTAAATAAGTGTGCACCATATACTAAGCCTATATATATATATACTAAGTTCAACACAGTAATCTTTTCTTCAAAGCTCTATAATGCAGTGTGCAACCTGTGGGAGGTTCTGACTACGTTTTGTGCCCTTGCCTGTCGCGGGTACTTGGGCCTCCCACATGAGTGATGCACTGTTTTTATCGAGAGACCCGGGGGAACGCTGGGTGGTAGGAAATTTGTGTCAGCCTGGTGATGCCACAACTTTCCCCTACAAAAATGTGTGAAAAAAGTGATTTTTTTCAGCTAAAATTGAGGTTTGCAGGGGATTCTGGGTAAGGAAACGTTGGGGGACCCACGCAAGCCATACCTCCCTGGAATTCCCCGGGGGTCTAGTTTTCAGAAATGTGTGAGTTTGGTAGGTTTCCCTAGGTGGCCGCCGAGCACCGGGCCAAAAACCCAGGGTACCCCCCCTTGCAAAACCAGGTAGTTTTGTGATAGGCAATTATGATGTTGCCTCACTACGTTTTGTGCCGTTGCCTGTCGCGGGTACTTGGGCCTCCCACACGAGTGAGGTACCGTTTTTATGGGGAGACAAGGGGGAACGCTGGGTGGTAGGAAATTTGTGTCAGCCCGGTGATGCCACAACTTTCCCAAACAGAAATGTGTGAAAAAAGTGATTTTCACAGCTAAAAATGAGGTTTGCAAGGGATTCTGGGTAAGGAAACGTTGGGGGATCCACGCAAGCCATACCTCACTGAAAATCCCTGGGTGTCTAGTTTTCAGAAATGTGGTGGTTTGGTAGGTTTCCCTAGATGGCCATCGAGCACGGGGCCAAAAACCCAGGTGACCCCCCTTGCAAAACCAGGTTGTTTTGTGATAGGCAATTTTGATGTCGCCCCACTACGTTTTGTGCCCTTGCCTGTCGCGGGTAGTTGGGCCTCCCACACGTGTCAGGCACCATTTTTATGGGGAGACAAGGGGGAACGCTGGGTGGTAGGAAATTTGAGTCAGCCCGGTGATGCCACAACTTTCCCACACAAAAATGTGTGAAAAAAGTGATTTTTTTTAGCTAAAATTGAGGTTTGCAGGAGATTCTGGGTATGGAAACGTTGGGGATCCACTCAATCCATACCTCCCTGGAATCCCTCGGGTGTCTAGTTTTCAGAAATGTGTGGGTTTGGTAGGTTTCCCTAGGTGGCCGCCGAGCACCGGGCCAAAAACCCAGGGTACCCCCTTGCAAAACCAGGTTGTTTTGTGATAGGCAATTATGATGTTGCCTCACTACGTTTTGTGCCCTTGCCTGTCGCGGGTAGTAGGGCCTCCCACACGAGTGAGGCACTGTTTTTATCGGGAGACCCGGGGGAACGCTGAGTGGTAGGAAATTTGTGTCAGCCCAGGGATGCCACAACTTTCTCACACAAAAACGTGTGAAAAAAGTGCATTTTTCAGCAAAAATTGAGGTTTGCAGGGGATTCTGGGTAAGGAAACGTTGGGGGATCCACGCAAGCCATACCTCCCTAGAATTCCCTGGGCGTCTAGTTTTCAGAAATGTGTGGGTTTGGTAGGTTTGCCTAGGTGCTGGCAGAGCTAGGGTTCAAAAACTACAGTTAGGCACTTTACCAAAAAAGAGCCATTTTTCACTGCGAAATCGAGGTGTGTCCACGTTGTATTTTGCGCTGTTTCCTGCCGCAGGCACTAGGCCGACCCACACAAGTGAGGTACCATTTTTCTCGAAAGACTTTGGGGAACGCGGGGTGTGTGGAAATGTGTGGATCCACGTAGATTCCAGAACTTTCCACTGCAGAAATGTGGGGAAAATGAGTTTCTTTTGCCAATTTTTTAGGTTTGCAAGGGATTCTGGGTAACAGACCCCGGTGGGAGGCAGTCAAGTCACCCCATCCTGGATTACCCTGGGTGTCTAGTTTAAAAAAATGTATAGGTTTGCTAGGCTTCCCTAGGTGTCAGCAGAGCTAGGGTTCAAAAACTACAGTTAGGCACTTTTCCAAAAAAGGGTAATTTTTCACTGCGAAATTGTGGTGTGACCACGTTGCGTTTTGTGCCGTTTCCTGTCGCAGGCACTAGGCTGACCCACACAAGTGAGGTACCATTTTTCTTGGAAGACTTTGGGGGACGCGGGGTGGGTGGAAATTTGTGGATCCACGCAGATTCCAGAACTTTCCACCACAGAAATGTGGTGAAAATGTGTTTTTTTTGCCAATTTTTAGGTTTGCAAGGGATTCTGGGTAACAGAATCTGGTGGGAGGCAGTCAAGTCACCCCATCATGGATTACCCTGTGTGTCTAGTTTAAAAAAATGTATAGGTGTGCTAGGTTTTCCTAGGTGCCGGCAGAGCTATGGTTCAAACACTACAGCTAGGCACTTTGCCAAAAAAGGGTAATTTTTCACTGCAAAATTGAGGTGTGACCATGTTGCGTTTTGCAATGTTTCCTGCCGCGGGCACTAGGCCGACCCACACAAGTGAGGTACCATTTTTCTCGGAAGACTTTGGGGAACGCAGGGTGAGTGGAAATTGGTGGATCCATGCAGATTCCAGAACTTTCCACCACAGAAATGTGGGGAAAGTGTTGTTTTTTTGCCAATTTTTTAGGTTTGCAAGGGTTCTGGGTTACAGAACCTGGTGAGAAGCAGTCAAGTCACCCCATCCTGGATTTCCCTGGGTGTCTAGTTGTTTTAAAAAATGTATAGGTTTGCTAGGTTTCCCTAGTTGCCGGTAGAGCTATGGTTCAAAAACTACAGCTAGGCACTTTGCCAAAAAAGGGTCATTTTCACTGCGAAACTGAGGTGTGTCCACGTTGTGTTTTGCGCTGTTTCCTGTCGCGGGCACTAGGCCGACCCACACAAGTGAGGTATCATTTTTTTCTCGAAAGACTTTGGGGAACGTGGGGTGTGTGGAAATGTGTGGATCCACGTAGATTCCAGAACTTTCCACCGCAGAAATGTGGGGAAAATGAGTTTCTTTTGCCAATTTTTTAGGTTTGCAAGGGATTCTGGGTAACAGAACCTGGTGGGAGGCAGTCACGTCACCCCCTCCTAGATTCCCTAGGGTGTCTAGTTGTCAAAAATGTATAGGTTTGCTAGGCTTCCTGAGGTGTCAGCAGAGCTAGGGTTTAAAAACTACAGTTAGGCTTTTTGCCAAAAAAGGGTCATTTTTCACTGCGAAATTGTGGTGTGACCACGTTGCGTTTTGTGCTGTTTCCTGTCACAGGCACTAGGCTGACCCACACAAGTGAGGTACCATTTTTCTTGGAAGACTTTGGGGGACGCGTGGTGGGTGGAAATCTGTGGATCCACGCAGATTCCAGAACTTTCCACCACAGAAATGTGGGGAAAATGTGGGTTTTTTGCCAATTTTTAGGTTTGCAAGGGATTCTGGGTAACAGAACCTGGTGGGAGGCAGTCAAGTCACCCCATCCTGGATTACCCTGGGTGTCTAGTTTAAAAAAATGTATAGGTTTGCTAGGCTTCCCTAGGTGTCAGCAGAGCTAGGGTTCAAAAACTACAGTTAGGCACTTTGCCAAAAAAGGGTCGTTTTTCACTGCGAAATTGTGGTGTGACCACGTTGCGTTTTGTGCCGTTTCCTGTCGCAGGCACTAGGCTGACCCACACAAGTGAGGTACCATTTTTCTTGGAAGACTTTGGGGGACGCGGGGTGGGTGGAAATTTGTGGATCCACGCAGATTCCAGAACTTTCCACCACAGAAATGTGGTGAAAATGTGGTTTTTTTGCCAATTTTTAGGTTTGCAAGGGATTCTGGGTAACAGAACCTGGTGGGAGGCAGTCAAGTCACCCCATCCTGGATTACCCTGGGTGTCTAGTTTAAAAAAATGTATAGGTTTGCTAGGTTTTCCTAGGTGCCGGCAGAGCTATGGTTCAAACACTACAGCTAGGCACTTTGCCAAAAAAGGGTCATTTTTCAGTGCAAAATTGAGGTGTGACCACGTTGCGTTTTGCGCCGCTTCCTGTCGTGGGCACTAGGCCGACCCACACAAGTGAGGTACCATTTTTATCGGGAGATTTAGGGTAATTCCAATTTGTAAAGCAACTGTTATTACCTATTGACTTTCGATGCATTCCTGCCTTCCAAATGAAAGACATTGTGTAAAAAAGGAGTCATTTTGAAAAATGACTGATAATTCTCATGCTAGTATGAGTATTCCAAATTTCCAAAATGTGCAAATATCTACTGTTTCTAAACTCTATAATTTGTTCCCATTTCAGAAATACATAGGTGTCTTTCATACAGATTTTTCCATGTATACATTTTCCCACAATAATTGATATATACCCGGTACAGAATAAAAAGCCATTGCAAATTGCTGCTCAGTTTTTGACTCTGGGTTCGTCGGGTACTTGGTGAACCTGCAAGTCCTATATATCCCCGCAACCAGAAAGGTCCAGCGGATGTAACAGTATATTGCTTTCAAAGAGCTGTCATAATTAGAAGAAGTTACAAGTGAAAACGTTGACACAAAAGGCTGTTTTTTTCAACAAATTTTCCTATATTTAACTGTTAGTTTCTATAAAGAAACCTTGATGGATCTACACAAATGACCCCTTGCTGAATTCAGAATTTTGTATAGCCTTCCAGGATCCATTATTGCTTTCATACCTATTTCTCCCATTAACTGGAAGGAGGATGAAAGCACAAAAAATAGCAAAAATAGGCTATGTCCCAGAAAAATGCCAAAACTGTGTAACAAATGTTGGTTTTCTGACAAAAGTCTGTCATTCCCTAAAAGCTGGGAAAATGGTGATTTTCAGCCCCATAAACCCTTTTCTGATACCATTTGCAGGGAAAAACCCAGACGCTTTCATTTGCAGCCCTTTTTTCCCATTTTTCCCAAGAAAAACCAAATTTAGCTGTATTTTGGCTAATTTCTGGGACCCCTCCAGGGGAATCCACAAACCCTGGGTACCGTTACAATCCCCATGATGTTGGAAGAAAAGGTCGCAAATTTGGCATGGATACCTTATGTGGTCAAAAAGTTACAGGGGCCTAAGCATGCACTACCCCAAATAGCCAAAAAAATGCTTAGCACAAGGGGGGAAAAGGCCTAGCAGCGAAGGGGTTAAACGCCACCTCCCATACTCACAATTTACCAGAATCAGACGTATCACTTCCGACCCTAACTTAAGCTTTCAAACCATACAAGAAAAAGTTCATGACTAGGGGATACCCTCGCGAGATTGTCGATCTTGCTGAAGCTAAGGCACTACAAGTGACTAGAAGCAATTTGTTTAAAAAAACTACCAATACTCACAATGAATCCAGAGAAGTATTTGTTTCAACTTTTTCATCCCAGTCATATAGGATTAAAAAGATCATTCTAAAACGCTGGGAACTTCTCTAAACCTAATCTGATTTCCAGGGGCTGTTTTTAAATCCTCCATTGTCCGCATACAAACATTATCGTAATTTGAAAGAAATACTGACATCCCCAATACTCTACTCAGAGCGGAACCATAAAGGTATGTTGAAATGTCATAACTGCTCTCGCTGTAATAATGCGCTAACGGGTCAATCTATAACACATCCCAGATCTGGGAGAAACATACAGCTACGTTTGACTTCCAACTGTAATAGTACTCACGTCATTTATGTGAAAACCGAGAGAACTCTGAGAACCCGTATCACTGAACACAAAAGTCAGATACGGACTAAAACATTGAGTTCCTCATTGGCCAAACATTGGATAGGTCACCAACACACTATTGCACAACTCAAATTTAGTGTGATTGAAGTTATTGACACACAGCCCGGTCGAGATTTATGCAAATTGCTTTAACAACGCAAAACACATTGGATTTGTTTCCTTGAGACCTTTCATCCCAAAGGGCCTAATGATGAATTTGAACTATCCTGCTTTTTGTGATTTCTGCAGCTGATCACTTATTTCCCTGTTCGCTTGCTACTCTGCTCTCTGTTTTTATTTTTTATTTTGTTTTCATTTGATTTTACTTTGTTTTGTCTCTGATTTAATTCTGTTGTACGCTATTTAGTTTTGTATAGGCAGGATTGGCATTAGTTTTGTATAGGTAGGGCATCGCTGTTCTTTACCATTGTCTTCTTAATGCTACCTTTATCATGGGTACCGCTTGTTTTCATCTCTCTAAGATTTTCTTTTACTCTTTAACCTTCACGATTCCGTTACATGCTAGCGAGCAATACTACTGTCACTATTGGATTCAATGCACCCTCTGGTTTTCTCTAACAGCCCACCTCGAGTGCATCTGGATTAGTCTTGTTTCTATGTTAACTTGGAAGACACTAACCCTTCACTAAATTCTGTTTCCTTTAAAAGAAAAATTGTTTAGCAATCAGCCCACTTCTAGTTTTAGAAACTGTCATGTTTTAATGTGTTCATATTGCATTCACTATGTAACAACTCCCTAGTTATGTTGTATTAGTCCTGTTTCCATTATTATGCTTATAACGCCATGCACGCACCATAACGGCCATCCCCGATTTCTGGTAGACTGGGTTCACGTTTACGGTCGTGACGAGCCTGCTTTGAAAAGTTCTAGTCAGTAAGCTTCCTTTTAGCTTGCTTAGTAGCATGTTCTTAACATCTAGCGTCTTTACTGATCCATGATAGACCGTATTGACACTTATTGTCCAATCCTTTTACAGACGCTACTCTTCGTATTTCGTCTTCGAAAAAGGTAATTACTTAGACTTAAGATTTATAGCCTATACCAGTTTCTCGTCGATAGTCGACGGTTTGTCACACACCCGGCATACACTGCAGGTACTCCGCTTTTAAATACATTGTTTACTCACACACTGCACCATGGGTGCTCACTGTTATACTTTTGACTTCACAACTTTCGTTAGCACAATTTTTTCTTCACGTTGCACAACAGGCACGCTTTTTCATTTATGTAAAATACACGTCGCGCGTCTTTTTCTATACTCTGTATGGTCACCTATTCCTACTCCTGCCTGTTTTGTATACTTTATATTTATCTTTATCTTTAACTCATAAATAAAGGAATCTTTGCATATCATGTGTGTTACCCAGAGAGCACTGCTACTTATAGAGCTCGATTTGCTTGTCTGTATGAGCATCACATTTTCGAAATACCATTTATTTTGTTTTAAACTGGACATTTCTGATATTCATAGCATGTATTGATGTTGTGGATTCCCCTGACGAAGGGCACAATTCCCGCTCGAAATGCATTGGGAAAGGAAACAATCATTGTCACCAGACATTACTTGCTGAGTAAAGCATCATTATACTTCTTTTAAAGAAATTTTTGGACATCGCCTTTGTTTAATATATTGGAATACAACGTTGGAAGATCAATGTCTCAGTGATTACATGTATGAAATTGTTAAAACTATATGTTACTTTTGTTAACACTACTGTACACTTTGGATACAGTGACACTGAAGGTAGTGCACCTTGAGTTCCTGGACACTTTTCCGGGCTTTCATGTTCACTGTTGTCTTTAGGAGGTTGTCAGAACCTCCCACAGGGTGCACACTGCATTATAGAGCTTTGAAGAAAAGATTACTGTTTTAAGCTAGATTAATTTTGAGTGCACGTGTGCTGTAATTTTTGTGTTATTATTTAACGTTATCTGTCTAACAGTCGACGTGTGCACCGACATTGTCTTTTGAAGAGATATTAAATTTAACAGAGAATAAAGCTGATACAAAAGCATATTAATCCACTGAAGCTCATGACATTTATGAGCTCATCAGAGAAGTTAGAGCTCTTGATACCACTCAAGGGCCTGTACATCAACAGCTACGTCAACTAGAATACCTAATGCGAAGGGAAATAAATCAGCGGCTGCACGCTACAACCCTGATTAGAAAGATTATAGACACCTTTGAGACTCTAGTCAAGCAAGATCTGTCGAAATTACCTGCTCTCCCAAAACTCACTGAAAATATGTCTCCACGTGATAAACTTGCACTGTTAGAACTCAGAAAGAATCAATTTCTCCATTTCACTAGATCTGACAAAGGTGGCGCTATGGTTGTTATGGATAGAAATTTCGATGAAGCTAAAGTTGAATCGATTTTGCAGGATGAAACTACATACATTCCACTGTCCAATGATCCCACTGATTCCTTTTTGACTCTACTTTCCTCGATACTCACTCATGCTAAGGAAATGGGTTGGATTACCGACAAAACCAAAGACTTTCTCGCAACTAAATATCCACGCAGGCCAGAGTTATATATCTTACCTGAGATACATAAAACCTCATGAATCCATCTCTTAGACTGATTGTGTCGGGATGTTGGTCCTTACATGAACCACTTGGCCAGTATCTAGATCCTTTTCTACAACCTATAGTTCAAACAAGCAGCACCTATCTTCAAGATACCACCCACTTGTTGCAGATCTTGAATGCAGTTCAGATCCCAGAGGCTGGTGAGATTTGGGCATCCACAGTGCCACTCAGCATTTCCCCGGGTCTCCTGATAAAAATGGTGCCTCACTCGTGTGGGAGGTCCAAGTACCCGCGACAGGCAAGGGCCCAAAACGTATTGAGGCAACATCAAAATTGCCTATCTCTAAACGACCTGGTTTTGCAAGGGGGATCACCTGGGTTTTTGGCCCGGTGCTCGGCGGCCACCTAGGGAAACCTACCAAACCCACACATTTCTGAAAACTAGACAACTGGGGGATTCCAGGGAGGTATGGCTTGCGTGAATCCCCCAAAATTGTGCCACCCTTAGAGGCCCTGTACCCTGACACAAACACACTGCCCTTGCAGGCTGAGTGTCTGGGTACAAGACAAAACAAAGAGTCGACATGGCACACATACCTGTGTGCCATGCCCACAACCTACACTGCCCTGGCATACATCAGCCACCCCTCTAGCTGGGTTCCCTATGCCAGTGGTGTGGGCACAGGAGCATGAGCCCTGTGCCCCTACAGTACCCGGGTCCATTCCTGGGCACTGTAAGTGCAGTGCTGCCATTTTAGAGTACATGGTGCTGGGAGCTCATCAAACACGAACTCCACAGCACCATAATGGCAACACTGAAGACTGAGACGTTTGGTATCAAACTTATCAGCACATTAAACCCGCACTGATGCCAGTGTGGGATTTAATGTACAAAGCACTACATAGGGCACCTTAGAGATGCCCCCTGAAACCGAACCTACAATCCACGTCTGGTCTGAGAGGCTGCCTAGGCTGCCACACAGCAGACATGTTGCTGGACCCCTGGGTGGAGAGCCCCCGCTCTCCTGGGCCTGCAACAATTCACATCCTGGGCGAGGTGCTAGGTCTCCTCCCCCAGGATGGGCAGGGGAAGCTTCAAAGGCATGCCGCCTTCGTGAGCTTCTCCAGGCCACTTGCTGTACCCAGCAACTGGCCCCCACCGGTTCTGACCCCCACTCTGGCGGGAAGACTGCCCGGAAACCCCAAGTAAGGACAGGGGATGTGCCAGCCTCTGCCAGCCCCACCCCTCAGGTGGGGAAGGCGAGGTGAAGCACATCTCCGGGCTCTCGCCATCTTGAAGATGGGAAACCCTGCCCAATCAGGACTAGGCTACTGCCCCCCTCCCACAGGAGAGTGGCAGGATAGGGGGTGTACCCACCTCAGGGCAGGGGCCCATTGTTCCCTTCCCTTTACCTACCTGTAACGCCCCTAAATCTAGTATTTAGGGGCACCCTGAACCTTCCCTTCTCAGATTCCAGATTCTGAAAAAGCAAAGAAGAACAAGAAGAAAGAAGACCTGCTGTGCAGCTGCTAAGAAGAGGAAGACCCCAACTGCTTTGGCTCGAGCCCTACAGGCCTGTCGACCCTCGAACCGGCTCCTGCTAAATCCCGGCACCTCCTGTGGCCAGCAACCTCACAAACCCCAAAGCAAGTTTCTAACCCCTGGCAACAGACCGGAACCGCGAACCCTGCACACTCTGCACCCGCCAAGCCTGGCCTGTTCGGGAGTGGAGAAAGACCCCGAGCTTGCAGCCTTTGTTCGTCCTTGAGCTTTCCCATTGAGATCCATTGAGCGCCCGAAGGCTCAAAAGCACCCTGCACCCAGCCGCCCGAGTGGCACTGGCGGTGCAACTTCTACTCCTACCTACTTCCCCATTTGCCTTGAGCAAGTGACCAAGAGCTCAGCTCCCACAGCCGCGTGGCCTGCTAGTCAGCAGCCACCAACCAAGGCCCCCCTGCCTCCCATAGGATAACATTGGGCCTAACTCACTCTGCACCCGGCTGCCCCTGTGCCGCTGAGGGTGTACCAACTGTACTTACCTGACCCTGGGAGACCCTGAGTCTATGCCCAGAACCTTAACTCTGCCAGTCAAGTACTTATCCAAAAGCCGATAACTCACTTTTCTTCCATAGGGTAACATTGTGGAGTGTCTAAACTTTCAAATATTCACCTAAAATCAACTGAGTAACAAAAACGGAAATACTCACCTGCTATTAGGAGAGATCCCAGTGCTGGATCTTGGTGCCCAGCACTGACCCTGAAAAGTACTTACAACCGTACTTACCACTAACTCAATTTTCTCCCATAGGAAACCATTGACTGTTTTTCTGTGAAATTTCTTCTAAGTGTCAATTTTTGTAAACTACAAATATTCTTTAAAAATCGTACCAGCTGTGATAACGTAATTACTTACCTGTTTTAGATAGATGCCCCAGTGCTGAGCCTAGGAGTCCAGCACTGGATTATAAAAGTAACATACTTTACCCGTAACTTGAATTTTCTTCCATAGGAAACCATTGACTGTTTTTCTATGAAATGTCTTGCAAACCTATAAATATTCTTTAAAAATCGCCTGTATAACTTAAACGCAGTTTCTCAACTGCTTACAGGTGGTACACTAGTGCTGGATCCAGGCTCCAACACTGACCTAGAAAAAGTACCCATAACCCCACTTACCTGCTAAGTGAATTTTCTTCCATAGGATAACATTGGTAATTTTATCAGAAAAAGTTTCTAAGTGTCAACTTTTAAAATAGCAAAATATTGTTTAAAAATCACAACAGTAACTTAACCGAATTTACTCACTTGTTTCCAAGAACTGTCCCAGGACTGAATCTAGGATCCAGTCCTGGAGTTAGAAAAGTAATCCTGAAAGTAATCAAATGCACATAACATTAAAATTCCCACTGAGCTCAATGTATTATTGTGTTTGAAATTGTGTTGCCTATTGCAACAACCTGTAACTATTACCTACATAAGTCAATTGCATATTGCAAAAGTATTTAACTAAAGCATCTCATTCTGAGAAAGTATATTTTGATACCTATTGTTGGTTCTAAAATAAAACAACCATATATTTTTTATATAAACCATTGGCCTAGAGTTCAGTTCTTGAGTGTGTGAGACCATTTACTGCCTAAGGGTGTACAACAAATGCTTTACACTGTTCTCTGATACTGCCTTACTGCTCGACCAAGCTACCACTTTAGAGAGTAAGGTTGTATCTAACTTTAACCTCTGCCAAACCTTTGGGGACTGGGGACTCTGTACACACTGTACCTATTTGGGAACAGTATATACAGAGCCACTTTCTCACAGTCCCCCAACATTTCCTTACCCAGAATCCCCTGCAAACCTCAATGTTAGCTGAAAAAATCACTTTTTTCACACATTTTTGTGTGGGAAAGTTGTGGCATCACGGAGTTGACACAAATTTCCTAGCACCCAGCGTTCCCCCAGGTCTCCCGATGAAAACAGTGTCTCACTTGTGTGGGATGGCGAAGTACCCGCGACAGGCAAGGGCCCAAAACGTAGTGAGGCGACATCAAAATTGCCTATCACAAAACGACCTGGGTTTGCTTATGTTCACGTTGGGTGGAAGTGTACCCGACTAGAAGGAGTGATGGAATTGCTGTAGCAAAACTCCTATTGAGAGAATTCATTCTCAGATTTGGTTTTCCAGTCACAATTGAATCAGATAGAGGAAAGCATTTTCATACTGAAATCATGAAACTGATTTTTGAAGCATTGAATGTACAGCAAAAACTGCAATGTGCCTATCGCCCAGAGGCTTCTGGTGTGGTAGAAACAAGTAAATGGCACCATTAAAAATAGATTGGGAAAAATGTGTTTGGCCTCAGGTATTAAATGGCCTGATGTCTTGCCTTTAGTGCTCATGACTATTAGATCTATCCCTGATAGGAATACTGGATTGAGTCCCCACGAAATTGTGATGGGGAGGGCAATGAGACATGTTTTCATTCCTGTCAACAAATGACTGCCTATATCTGATGACTTGGTGTTGGATTATTGCAAGGGGTTGGCTGATTCCGTTCATTCTGTGTTTCATCAGGTTGGATCAGATGCAGCCACTCTTGAAAAGAAGCCAGCTCATGATTTAAGTCCAGGAGACTGGGTAAGGATTAAAGTGCATAGAAGAAGAAATTCTCTGGTCCCACGGTGGGCAAAACCACATCAAGTAATCTTGACCACGACGACAGCTGTGAAATGTGCCTAAGTGAAAAATTGGATTCACGCGAGTCATACCTTGAGAATCCCTAGTCCAGTGAATAACCCTGAAGAAGAATACTTAGATGAATCTGATACCAGAACTGAGTCGGATTCAGAAGAAGCACAAACAAGATCAACTCCAGGAAGGGGAGAGTTGGAACCAAGTCCAGTTATAGCACCTGCCCTTGAGAAGGAGATTGGAGATTTCTGACACTAGCTCAGAATCAGATACTGAACAAGTGCAAGTATATGACACGGTAAAAGAAAACAGTGAGGAAACTGTCAAGGAAATTCTTGATAAAGAAGCTCCATCTGTAAAAACAAGAAAAATTCCACCTGAGGTCACAGAAGTAGAAGGTGAGGTACTAGATACAGAGAGTAAGGGTAAGATTGTTGCGGAAGACCCCCTAGGAGGTGTAGGGAAACCACACATCCAGGTAGAAGAAGGGACAGTTAGTCAGCAGGAAGATTGCGTGGAAGAAACACGAGGAGGGACAAAATTAGATAGAGAAAAGGAAGTTGCGGAAAGAAAATCTACCGAAGGTAAGAGTCAAGGTGGAACTGAATCTGAGGACAATGAAGAAGAAGTACAAGAAGGTCGAGTCTTGAGGAAAAGAGCATGGAGAACTGAAAGAAATGAAAAGGGAAGTAAGTTGAAAAGGCCAGCAAAGGAGGAAATTTGGCCAAACAAGGTAAAAAGATTAAGATATCGATTGACACGAGTAAAGTTTTCTAAAGCAGGACAAGTGAATGAGGTGTCCAGCCAAGAAAAAGGACATTGATCAGACACCCTTGGAGAAGGGAAAACGGACTTAAGAAGTATAAGTCACCAGAATGGACATATGTGGCACTTCCTGAAGTACAAGAGGAAGCAGACAGCCAAGGAAGTCTAGGTGTGACTATACCAGAAGTGGTTGAGGAAGACGAAGATTCGGAAATCCTGAGAGTTATCTTTTCCGACATCGGAGAAGAGACGGATGTTCAGGAAATTCTGAATCAAGACTGTGAGAACGAAGAGAAGAGTGATCAAATGCCAGCTTGAAGAGATGGAGGTTTCACAGAGAGATTGAATTACTGAATAAGAGACATACCCGAAAGGAACCAAGTAGGCGCTTAGAGCCTTGGGTTTAGACAAAACTAGTTGTGAGTAGACAAGGCTAAGTCAAAAGACACTGATCATTTCCGAAATGGCAAACACAGAAGGTAGAAAACCTACATGTGTGTTCCTTCGAAGATGGTGCAAGTTGTGTTGTTGCTGTACAGTATTATTAATGCTTCTGTGGAGTGTATTAGCTTTAATAGTTTCATTTAAAGTAACGATCGAAACAATAGAAGGTCATAGTGAGAATAAGACTAATATAGAAAAGATTCATGATACTCATCCAACTAGAATAATAGATAGAACTGATTTACATAAGGATAGGTCCATAACTGATTTTTCTAACAACGTTTTTTCCAAGTTATTATATGAATACGTAAAAACTATGGATGTGAGAGATTGTTACGTCTGCATGCAGTTACCTGCATCAGTGCCTGAATGTGTCACTTATCACCACCTTCCCGTGACATATGGAATAACATGTAGTGTATTAGCAAGTTTGTTTTATAAGACAGGGAAACTAGAATATTACTGGTAACGTTTTGGGTGAATTTTTCTTATAAACTAGAGAATTAACTTAAGAAGCCGTATTTAAAAATTATCTCACTTGTAGTCTGAAGAGGGAAGAAAATACTTTTTTAGATATGGTAGCAGAAAGAAGAATCAAGATGCAAAGGAAGATACCTGAGGGAACAGGAGAAAAGACAGTTTGGGACGTTGAAAGAGAAAAACATTTGAAAGGAGAAACCAGTCCGGCTATGGCTTTAGATTGGCCTCAGAGAGGGAAATTGTGTATAAGAAGAAATGAAACTGTGTATGATAATTATTTTGTAGGTACAAGTGAATGCCATGATACGTATAGGATCATGGGGGGATGGGGATTTAAAGGAGGAAATGATACAGTATTCCCTGGATTATATTTTATCTGTGGGAACAAAGCTTATTATTGATTACCGGACCATTGGTACGGCACATGTTACCTAGGCCTGGTCTTCCCAAAGATATATCATGTGGGAAGGGGCGCATGAGATAGGTAGACAACTAACACGTAGAAGGAGGGAAGGTTGGTCAGAAATTGTAGGGGATAGTTTTGGAGCACTGATACCAGCCGTTGGAATATCTCTGAATGCACACAAAATTAGAAAATTGTCTACAGTAGTGGATCGCTTATCGACATGCACTGCTGGAGGGTTTTTATTAGTAAATACAGAAATGGTTGCCATGTGAGCCATGGTGATGCAAAATCGACTTGCCCTTGATATTATTTTGGCAAAAGAGGGAGGAGTCTGTCGAATGCTGAAAGTGCAACACTGATGTACTTATATTCTTGACGAGAGTCATGATTTAAAGAAATATATTCGAAATATTACAGACTTGCATGAGGAAATTGTTCCATTGGAGGTTGAAAGTGTATGGGAAAAGATTGGAAAGGGATTTTCTACTATTAAAAACTTTTTAATAAAACTAGGTAGTTCATTATTTGGTAAGATTCTAATTCCAGTAACCTGTGTGATATTATTAGTATTAATTCTGAGGTCAGGATGTTTATGTGTCAAAAGAAGAAAATTACAAAATAACATAAAAAGAGAAATTGCTAAGAAAAGAGAGAAAGAAAGAAAGGAAAGAGAAATGGGAGATATAGAACTGGAAGAATGGAAAGAGAATATGTATAAGAAAACAAGAGAAGAGGAGACAGGGGAAACCATGATGTGACATAACAAAACTTAAGAGAACTGAATTCATTTCCGTAAAAAATGTTATCAAAATTTAGGGTAATTTGTGGTGATATTAAAAATCACCAAAGGGGGGATTGATGGAGCAGGTAAAACAAAATTTTGGATATCTTCTCTATTTTGCATGAAAATACTAATGAAGTAATCAATTTACATATGAACCTATATTAATTGTATGCTGTGGTATACTAATCAATAAAGTACATTTTGATAAACATGAATTACACGCGGGACTGATTGCTATTGGCATGGCAAATTAACTTTAATAACTAACTGTGGTACGCATATTAACAATAGAAGGTGTGGTGATAGAAATTGCAAGATTTGATGTTGCTTTTGTAATGGTGTGCGTTCCTGCTGGGACCAAATGGTGAGTATTATTGCTTTAAATGTCGCTATAAGCTAGGAAAATACAAAATATGTATGGGATTAGTGTGGGTTTAAACATTAGAATCTTTATTTCCATATATTAATTATGTTTTATGTTTGTGTCGCTTAAATTGGCATTCGGGCCTACCAGGCCATGATATTCAAAATGGAGTTCAGAAGTGGCCACCGTCTTGTGAGCGCGAAGTCTACTGTGCAGACTCGGATGGCTCCGAAGATCTCCAGGCGTCCTCAATTCAGAAGCACAGTGTTCCTGGTCAAGGATAGGAACGTGGAGGATTGCCAAAGTTCAGTCAGTTAAATCTACCGGAAGAAACAATAGTCACCTATAACGAAAGAATCAACATCGTTGTTACATTGGACATTTTCGCATGAGAATGACATAAACTGAGGAAATGACACAGCCATTTTCCTGGGAGCCCAAGACACTGTGAAAATCGGACCATATTACAAATTTGGCAGAATTGGCCAATCACAGTTCTTCCTAGTCCAGTAAATGTTTCATGTTTCCCAGAATTTTATTATAAAAGAGGGATAGTAGAAGCAGAGGGGGCGGATGCTGGTCGAAGTGCTAGGAGGGGTTAGTGTTAGTGCGTTCCGGAGGGGTGTCCCGAATTTGCGTGATCGATTTGCCGGTACGACTGCTTGGTTCTTTAGAGATCTTTGGGACTGTGCGGTACTGAGCGAAGGAACTTTTCGGACTTGTTGAGATCTTGGCCGGCATTCGATTGGGACGGTTTAGTAACAGAGATTCGAGCCATGCTAAGCCAACCGAATTAGAGAAAATCCCCAATAGCAAGAATAGGTAAATATAAATGTCAAGTTAAATTGTGTTGATTAATTAAATTGGATCTATGATGAATAAATGATAACTTATGCAACTGAAAGAAATAATTAGATAAACTAAACATTGATTAACAGAAAATGAGTTTGTGGTTCTTTAAATAGGGCAGAGAATTTCGAAGCCTTAATGTGTTTTAGCTGGTTCTAAATCACCATCAACCAATCCAACTAATTGGTCCATCGACCAAGTGGTGGAGTGCCTTGATGTTAAGGTTAGGATTCTATGTTTATTGATGTACATATGTAAAATATTGTAACAAATTTCCTTCCCTATAGGTAATAAGGTACCCCCCCCCCATGTCCAGCGGATTCATCATCCTCCTGTGTGCAGATTCGGAGTGAGACGTATGAGTGTTGGTGTTATGGGCCCCACCAATGAATGTGTGTGTGAATGAGTAAGTGTGGTGACGGATCTGTGACGCAGGGAGGATCTGTAAAGTTGCCCTTTCTGCTGGAGCAACTTCAGCCTGTTGTGCGGTTTTAAATTTCAACCTGCAAAATAAACCTTTTGTTCAGTCTAAACCTTCTTCTTTAATATTTATGTCACCACTAAGGCAGGCTCTAGAGTCTCATAGGGCAGGATGCATGGTATTCAAAAAGTAGGACATGTGGGTTTAAGCTTTACATGTCCTGAAAGTGAAAAAATCCTAAAATCATTTTTAACTGCTGTAAGGCTATCTCTCCGTGGACTAACTCTGGGTTCCCTTAGTACGCTTAACAAGTGCTAACCTCCAACTAGGAGCAGTTAGAGAAATGCTGTTCACACTCAAATTAGTTGTCATTTTAAAGCCTCTTGAGTGGTATCATCTGATTTTGAGTTCCATATAGAAAATTAAAGTTTTTAGCCCAAACAAACTATGTCTTGGTGCCAATGTCCTGGGTCACATGGCTGTGAGTGGCTCTGCTGTTGTGGGTTGGCTATTGCTTTCAAACATGGGAACAAAGAAGTCCTAGATGTGATGGGAGTGGGTCTTCCTGTCATGATGGTTGGGGAGGTGCAGGATTCTTCCCAGTCTACACTTTAAAGGGCTCTAACAGCAGCATACACAAAGGAACCTGAGAAATGCCTGCCCTTGCCTTTCTCACCCTAGAAAGTTGGGAACCAGGACCAGGGGAAGAACTGACCCGAACCTGTTTTGGGGGTCGGTCAGGGAATTAATCCACACAAAGGCTGACACCAGGGATGAAAATGGGACTTTCAGAACCTCTCATCAAAACACTCCTGGGCATGTGCAAGAATAGAATCAGAAGAAAGACTGCCCTGATGACTGAAGAATGAAGACTGGACCTGTTAGCCATGCACCCAGGCCACACATAATAACTCCAAGGATCAGGTGGCTGACCTGTTAGAGCTAGAAGGACACAACAAGCTTCCAGAGGTCTCCCTGCAACTGCCCAGTTGACAAACATCACCAGACCTGCCTGAGCCTCGTTACTGGCTGAAGTGAGTGCTGATCCATAAGAGGTAGCTACAGGTTCTGGGTCTTTGGGTGGCCTCCTGTAGAAAAGGTGCAAATACAGATGTTTTGGACTCCTTGTAACCACAAAGTGACCTCTTTGCGATGAGAATCGACCACCTGTGAAGACGGTCAACGAGAAGCGGCTGTTGCGCTGACAGTGACTTGTCTATGACAGTCGGCAACACAATACCTGCACTTCGCACCAATAGCCCATGACGATTGGCAAAGGGATGCTCCAGCGATTACTGGGTCTTTGCGCTACAGCCATGACTGTCTGCAACGCTCGACCTGCTCCTTGCGCCAACAACCTCCTTGAGGCCCACATCACCAGAAACAGAACTCTTCGAGCAGACTTTGAGAAAGGAACATTTCAGCGGATATAACTGGGTACCTGTGTACGACCCAAGCTCCACTGTAATGAGCCTGAACTTGTGACTTTCCCCTGGTCCATTTCAACCTAATAACCACAAATGGCGCTTTGTGCTTTTATATATATGCATCGTATCACACGTCTAGTGCCCATCCTGTCATCATTCATTCAGGCCATCTTTCTGAGCCCATTGCATTAGAAAGCCCTCCAAAACCCATGGTCATCCCATCTTTGGAAAGACTTACGTATTGTGCTATCTCTCCATCAAAAAAGGCCAAAGCAGACATTTATTGGTGGCTCTCACACTGAGAGGCCTGGAACAGAAGCGTAATATTTGGATCTCAGCCAGTCCTGAAAGTAGGATCAAATACCAGCAGAAGCATCTGGGTGTGGGGGGGGTCTTATGAGGGGAGTTCTCAGTAGAAGAAGAATGATCCTTTGAAAAGCAACAGCTACACATCAACCTCCTGGATCTATTGGCAGGCTCCTTCGCAGTGCGATGCTGGACCAGGGACATGGTCCAATGGTGTGTCCCCTTCAACATGGATGACATCTCAGCTGATTGATATATTAACTATCTGGGGAAGCAGGATCTTGAACACCTTCAGATAGGGTCAATGACTTCGTGGAATACTGTCCAGAACACCAGATCCCAGTCACAGCGGAATGCCTCCTGGGGACCTCCAATCAGGTGGTGGACTGGCCCTGAAGGCACATACAAGACATGAGCCTCTGGAAACTTTCTCACAGGGTATTCCATGGACTGGTGAACAGATCGGGTTAGTTCATAATAGACCTCTCTGTGTCAAGAATGGATCACCACATTGACAGATATTTCAGCTACAGGCCAGATCCAAAGGCGGCAGCAATGGATTTCTTTCTCCAAGATTGGATGAAGGAAATGGGCTCTGCCATTCCTCCATTCCCAATAATAGCGCGCTTCAGTGTTCCATCGACCCACCGATGTTACCTGTGCCAACGATGCCTCAACGATGCCTGGGGTATACTGTTGTAAATACGCAAACAGTTTAAAGGCTTGATTTTCCGAAGACTAGTAGTGTGCTGATATGATCCTCTGTAGGGATAGCTCACTCATTGATGTTTTTCTCGCAGGTAATCAATCATCTAAACAAGATTGAGTGGAGGACATGGATTAGCTCCTGCTGCACGAAGAAAGAGGGGGATACATCTGGGGTGATTTGTATGTTTTATTCTAGTTTGGGGAAGGACAGGCAACTGTACTGGGTGGTGTGATTTTAATTACTAGTATTATTGGCTGGGTGTATACTGGAAGCCGCAGTGGGCACCTGGGTGCTCGATTGACTGATATATGACTGGTAAATTGGTGGCATAGAATGTGAGAGGTTTTTATCACTTCATTAAAAGGCACAGGTTACTGTTGTCTTTTAGATGTCAGGGGGTAGGAGCAGCATTCCTGCAGGAGATGCAGCTGAATGCCCAGTAGCATATGAACTTGGCGAAGAGATGGACAGCGTTTGTAGTCATCTTCGTTCTCTTCTGTCTCCAGGGTGTGGCCGCCTGGATAGAGTGGTGGACATTTTAGGGTATTAGCAGAGACTTATGACCCAAAAAGGCGGTGTGAAATGGTCTCTGGGACTTTACATGGTAGATGTGGGAAAGCAGATTCTGACCTGGGGAAAACCCCAGTTTTTTAACGTTATTATAAAAAGTCAAAGGGGCATATTATCAAGGACAGCGTTAAAATTATCACCGCTTTAGCGGCAGGAAACTGCCGCTAAAGCGGCGATAATGGTCTTGATAATATGCCCTTGAGAATTCCAATAGAAGCCCATGTTCTGGTGTGAACCTGGGCTTCTACTGGAATTCTCCAGAGCATATCATCAAGCCCATTATCGCCGCTTTAGCTTCAGTGTTCTGCTGCTAAATCGTCGATAATTTTAACGCTGTCCTTGATAATATGCTCCAAAGTGTCATCTGAAATGTGCTCTGAAGTGTAAAAAACTAAAGGAGCCACGCAAAGAAAGTCTTCAGTAGCCTTCAACTGCATCCAAGAAGCAGCCGGGGGCAGAGGAGTGCACCGTAAGTCCGTGCGTGGGCTCAAGAATGTGTATATTATGGTGGTGGTGGCCTCAGAGAGGTAGACGCATCAGCGCAGCATCCTGGTAGTTAGGGGGCGCTAGGAGCACAGGATCACCCCATCATTGCTCTACCAGCCTCTAGATCCTTGCCACCGTAGGTCTCTGGGGTGGAAGCGTTAGTACCTCTGGGAGTAGGCACGCTTGGTGTCAACCTCTTTCTTGGGCTACTTGTTGTCTGTGTCTTGGAAGTGGCTGGGACCTCCTGAGTTCTAGGTCCAGAGTAGGTGCTAGATGAACTCCTTTAAAAATGCAGATTTGATTTTTCATGAAATATATAGTGTTGAGCAGTATACACCATTGAAGGTGTGTCACAGCCTGTAGGTAAATTTGTAAAAGGCATAATATTTGCATAGTTTTGATATCATATTGAAATGTTCCTGGATTTTTGAGTGCTCACATTTTATTATTGAATGCATGGGGAATAACCATGACAAAGCCAGTGAGTCTGACTTGTTACAGCTGCATACCACGTGAATTGTTTTAGTCACACAGTGCCTCATGCACAAAGCACTTCTGTGATCTCAAAATGTGAGATTCACAAAATCCCCAGGTGTGCCAAAAGGGGGTTTGCTATGTACAAAAACCCTTTTTAAAAGTCAGTAAAATATTTCCGACTCCCAAAAGGACTATTGCAGTTTTTTCTGAATCACAATTAGGGAGAGGCAGAAAAGAGGTGTCCCCCTCCTATTTCTGATTAGTAAAGGCATGTATGAATGGTTTACAACTTCACTTATTATTGATGTGTTACTGACCCTGGGTTACTGTGCCTTAGAATTCCTTCTCCTTTGTGACTCGTGTTGACAGCCTCTCCCATGGACCCCTTCCTGCTCCTCTTGAAGTATTTCAAAACAGAAAACCTTTTTTTTTTTTTAAAGCAACACTGGTTCCTTTAAGGAACATCGGCTGGTTTTAAAAAGGTTTGCTGTGCTGAAATGCAATCAAAGGGATGGTACTCTGCTGTCCCTTGCAGGCCACCATCCCTGTGAGTGCAGCCAATCACAGAGGCATGAAATTGTGGCTTACCTAATGAATGTTGATTAGGAACAATTTGCGACCACTTTTTGTAAATGAAACAATAGTACATTAAGCCAAAGGTGACGTGCCGTAGTTTTAGGTATGTTGTTCTGCTAGTGCACACGCGATTTAAGGTTTCTCTGACCTAAGGGTTTAGTCTTACAAATAACTTTATTCGCTGTAGAAAAACATCATAAAAGTATAAAACAAGTTAAAAAGGCTCTTCAATATTTACACACTTTGTACAGTATAATGAACTAGTGGCCACTTTCCCCAATGTAGCTATACTATACATTCGATGAGAGATATGACATACATAATAAAAGTAATACAATGGACAGATTACAATACATTAAAACCCAGCCACATCAGCTGAAATAAAATTAGGTTAACTCACAACAGACTTATTTATCGATTATTTCATTTTGATAAGCTTTTGTCTTATCCTCCATGCGTTTCCAAGAAACTTTGCTGTACCACAGATTACGCTGGAGATTAATGTCTCGTATGTTAAAATACGTAGAGCCACCCTATAGGATGAACAACCCAGATTGATACAGACTGGTTTTAACCACCTTGACCTCACTTGACTATATGCCCTACAAGCAAACATAAAGTGTGCAATGGATTCCATGGGGGAAGCACAGCCCGGGCAGCCCATATAGTTTTCCTTCTGGTCACTCCAGCCTCTTTGAAAATCGCGGAGAGGAAGTGTGCCGTACCTAAATTTTAGGTAAAGCACCCTGTCTCCCGGGAACTCAATGAGGTCCAAGAAAGGTTCCAATCTGGGGACAGGTTTAACATCTAGGAATCTCTCAGACAAAATACCGTTCTGATTCTTACTAGCAGTAGCAGAAACCCAGTCCCAGTACAGCTTTTTTACTAGATGTTTAGGCGGAGGCATCTGGCTCTCCCATGCCGAGTCCAGACCGATTGCACCCACCAGTTTTTTCAAATTGGACACCCAACCAATTTTATAGCCTGCACCCAGATGTAACAATTCGGTTAGGCCAGAGGCATAGTGGCTTAAATCAGAAGACCTCCTAAGCCGGGTCCAGTATAGCAGGGGGCGCAGCCTCGCCACTTCATTTAGAGGGTGTCTCCCAAGGTCGGAGCGGAGAGGAACTAGGGGGGTCGACAGAGGGAGCGAGACTAAATCTCTATAGAATTTATTCTCAGATCTTACTAGCTCAGAAAGGTTTTCGAAACCCCACAGTTCCGCCCCATAAAGACACGCAGGCAAGGCCTTGCCCTCGTATACTTTAATAGCTGGAGCTACGGGCCGGCTATAGGAAAGTTTCTGATGCCTGGCTATGGCCCCTGAAATCCGTTTATGACTTTAAAGCATTTTTGTCAGATGGGGAGACCACTTCATTTTGTTATTCACCCTTACCCCTAGATAGTCAAATGCCTCCACAAGCTCCAAAGGGCAGTCATTCAGCTTGATGTTGTTCCTGAAGCTTTTTGATGGTGCCAGAGCCATTAGCTTGGTTTTGGATGTATTAATTACCAGGCCTCTGGCTTCACAGAACTTGGTGAATCGATCAAGGAGTTTCTGCAAGCCCATGGGGCTTTTTGAGATCAGGAGGGTATCATCCGCAAAAAGTAAAGTCTGTGTTTTTTCCCCACACAGGGTTGGGGCATCGGCCATGTCCTCTCTCAAATGGTCCGCCACCCCATTTATATAGAGAGAGAACAGGGTCGGCGCCAATACACAACCCTGGCGGACCCCTCTCTGGACTGCTATTTTCTCAGTCAGCTGTCCCTGGCTACCCCACCTCACTCTAGCAAAATTATCTTCATGGAGGCGTTTAACAAGATTCAAAATCAGGGGAGGGATTCCAAGGTCCAGCAAAATCTGCCATAACTTGGAGCGGGGGACCAGGTCAAAAGCTGTTTTTAAATCAATAAATGCCAAGTACAGGCTACCCTTCTCGATGGTTACAGTTTTCCAGTAAATCAGGCAAAGTCTAAATACCTGGTCCATTGTTCCAACGCCACATCTAAACCCTGCCTGGAAATGGGACAACACACCCTCCTCATCAATCCATTCTTTCATCCTCATTAGGAGGACCCTGCCAACCACTTTTTGGGCGACATCAATTAAGCTAATCGGTCTGTAGTTGGCAGGGTCCTCTCTATCCCCCTTCTTAAAGATAGTCACCACCTCCGCCCCTTTCCAGGAATCTGGTACAGGGTGGCCATTCGCTATAAGATTTAAAGATCTACAAATAAATTGGGCCCAGAGATCTTTTTCATGGAGCATAAGGTCTCCTGGGAGACCATCAGATCCGGCTGCTTTACCGGGCACAATCAGAGCAATGGCTGCTTGTACCTCGTTGAGCCCAAACTGCTCTCCCTCAAGTGGGGGTACAATTGGCTCTGGATCACTCCCTTGCTCCAATGGTGCGAGCCCTTCACCAGCCATGTACAGTTTCTGGAAATGGTCATACCATTCTCGCCCTGTTATATGATTCAACATTGGGTCAGCCCCCCTCCTCGTGCTGACATTGATGAGGTCCCAAAATAGAGTTGCGTCTTTCAACTGGGCGGCGGATTTAAGTTCTTTCCAGTGGGTTTCTTCCCAAACTCGTTTTGCTATATAACGATGGACCTATAATACGATTTCCTTGCGGTGACAATATTTATCTGGACCTTGGATTTTAAAGCTCTCGATAGGTCCTGCCTCCTTTTCCTGCAATCATCAGAGTACCATAGGTTTTCGGCCTTTGGGGAAAATCGCTTACGGCCCCCTTTATCTTTAGCCTGAAAAAACTCACCCACCTTATCCACAGTTAAAAGATATATTTCTTTAAGCTTTGAAGAATGAGCAGGTACAGGGGGAGTATTGGGAACACCGTTGAGAATTGCAATACTGGCATCCATAATCTTCCTAATGCCGTCCAAAGACAATTCTCGTTCGGCAAACTTGGGCCATTTAAGGCGCCGATTACAGTTAGAGGGCACGATTTCCCTCATACAGGGCCTCCTGGTGCTAACATTCTCAGTTTGTGTAAGGTCTGAATTGCGTAAAAATTGCATGGACAAGGGGTTGTGATCGCTTTCACATCTTGAGATAACTTCCATGTCGATGAGATCGACCCATGACCCGACGTCCAGCAAGATATAGTCGATGCGCGAAGGCACCCTGGTTCTAGTAAAAGTGGGGGCTCCCATGGGATCTGATTTTGTTCTACCATTAGTTGCCCTCAAATTATGCTCTAAAATCAGAGCATTGATTTGGATGACTCTTTGGGACCACTTCTTTATTGGAGGGAGGCTAAGGCGGGGAATTTCCCACTTAGTATCTAAATCCCCAGTGCCCTGGACATCCTCATCACAAAGGGGCTCAAAAGTGCAATTAAAGTCTCCTGCGACAATGATGCCCGCTGCAGAAGTGATGGCCGTGAGCTCAGAGTCCAGGAGCGATATAATGGGGCTTACTTGGGCTCTCCCGGGGTCCCTCTGGCATAGATGTTAAAAAATTTCTAAGCCTCCTTTTAAATCTGACCCACCTATAGAGATACGGAGAATGTCCTGAGAGGGGGTTACATGGTTTTTAACTAACCAGTTCAAGTGGATATTAACCCAGACAAGGAGCCCCCCTGATGGCCTGCCTCTGGGTGAGCTAATCGCTGGAATGTGGAAGGTGGAATAGCCTGACCTATAAAGGGGAACTAGGCTCCATGTCTCCTGGAATAAAATAATGTCAAATTTATTGATAAAGTCACTCCAAAGTGGGTCAGCAAGATTCTTTTCCAAACCCGCAATGTTCCATGATAAAAAGTGAATTAGCCTTGTGTTATTTTGGGAGATATCGCTGTTTACACCCAACACCCCATTTAAGTGGGTGACTCCTCTAACTGATTGAGTCTGATCAGAATTGTCAACACAGACCCCCTCCCAGTCCAGAGAGAAGGGATATCCTGGTGCGCTATATTCCACTGGGTATTGTCGTTCAGGGACAGATAAAGAGTTTTCTAGACAATTATTCACTAGTCAGTCAACCTGTCTAAGCCCTGAATCGTCACCCTCCTGCAATTGTGGCCAAGAGGGAGAGGAACGGATCTGAATCGAAGAATACTCCGGTGGGGATGTCCTAAGCTCTAGCAAAAATACATTTTCTGCTAGAGAGGGATCCTTAAATTCGATCTCTAGACAGTCCAGCGGGGCATCTGCCCTGGAGAGGCTTCTTACTCTTACCATATCTTCTCTAATAATGGATCTGCACACCCTTACATAACGCAACCAATGGATAGCTTTATTGTGTATTGAGTCCCTGCTTTCAAATCCCTCCGAGTTAGCTAATTTCGGGACATTAGTCATATACACCGTGGCCCTATTGGGGGGATAGTGTGGACGAGGACCATGGGCGGCTCTTGAGAGTGGTGATCTAGTCTGAGCTAGGGGGAGGGAGGATGTAGTGTGAATATGTTTCTTGGGTTGAGATTTAGATTCGTGCGCCCCATTCCAAGCTTTGCCTCTCGTGATATCTGCATATGTTATAGCATTATCATTAGTGAGTGCCTTGTTGCCAACCCCCTTATTCCTGGGGCCTTGAGGTGATGCTAAAGAAACATTTAAGGAAGTATGTTTTATTGTCCCCTGAGTAACCCTCCCAACGGGGGCAGTATCCCCCCGTGTTGAGGGTAAGGCGAGAGTCACGGGTGGTGTTACTTGTCCCTGCACTAAACTCTCCAACCTCTCAGTCAATAATGCCACCGTAACCTCCAACTTCCTAATCCTAGCCAATAAGTCCAACTCGGTAGACCCGCTCCCGGAGCCACTGGCTGCCCTTCCTGTTGGGATTAGGGCCATGTTATCCTTCGGGGCCAATGTGATCATATTGTTGATGTCAGGGTCAAGGGGAGAGAATCTGTTTGAGCATAAGACTGGGAGAGGAGTTATCTGAGCCTGCTGTGGCGCCAACCCCTGATCTAATAGCAGGGGAGAAGACCTGGACGAGACAACATCCTCATGAATATCGTGTGTTGTCGATAAAGATGCTTGCGAAAGCTGAATACTAATTTGCTGATTAGCAAACATTGTAGGGATAGTTTTTTTTTTTAGGTTTATGTGTGGAATTAGCGGCCCCCGTTTCCGCATTTTCTATGCCCCTTGAAGTATTACAGACCAGCGTTTCCTCACAATCATTAACAATGCCCTCAATTCTGCTTAAAACTTTTTTTGGCGTTTTTCCCTTTTTTTCTACCAGCAACACTACCTCCCTCCATGTCTTTCCTCTTCCCCATTTTAGGCCCCCACAGAACGTATACAAATTTTACAGAACAAAGCAGAACCAACAATATCGTAAAATAAGAACCTTAGAAAGTCTAAGGATAATAAAAACAATGTGTTAAAAATAAAAATAAATTAAAAAAACACGCAAGAACAGTCTGTAGATGATGTAGCATGGACTCGAAAATAATAGTAATAATAAGAAAAACACATAAAACAATTTAAATAGGGCAGCTGCCGCACAGAATGTCTAGTGGTAGCCACCACAGTCCTTTACATTACTCATAGTGCAGCCGGATATGAACTACAGTACCTGTCGTTATGCAAGGAGGCGTGTACCGATCGAAAGAGGGGGGCCCCAGCCCAGCCTCTGCCAGCCCCTGCCGTCCCCAGACGGCCCGCCCTTTGCCCGGGCTTTGCCCGGCGCAGCCCGCGCGGGATCCCGCGACGCGGGGGATTGAGAGATATTTGAAGCACCTCCAGGCGCGGGTGGTGGATGGGAGCTTCCGGGACTAGGAGCCAGGGAGCCTGGGAGTTGTAGTCTCCCTCCACACAGCGGCCGCGAGGGTGGCAAACGCGGCGGCGGGAGGGAGACACGAGCCGGGACAGAGAAGGCAAGTTGGGGATGTTGACTGGATAGGCAGAGGGTCCACACAGAGGGGTCCACACGTCAGCACAAATGTCTTAGGAGCACCAGGGGTCAACAAAATGCTAGTACTCTGCATGAGTGAAATCCTGTCATGGAGTGCTCTCAAAAAGTTTTTCAACAAGCAAAAAGTATAGCAAAATGCCGAAAGTTCAGTGATCCAATGTTTTAATAAGTCTTTTGGGGAAGGTTTCTTTAGTTGTAGGCAGTTTTCCTGAAATGAAGCAAAAGGAAGCGCCAATATAGCAAGTTTATAAATGTCAGAGCGGTCTCTCGTTGAATGTCGGGTGAATTGAGAGACAGATGATTTCAAATAGGCAGGCGGCGGATTTCTGCCGGAGTTCAAGGTTTAGTACACGAGGCGGCGAATACTACGGGGAGATTCAGCGGGTCCTCACGCTGATTTAGTGATTTGTTCCAGTGTTCTCCTTGCCCACCGCACACCGCACACCTCCCGCCGCCAACCGCACTTCGCACTTCACACTTCGCTCACTTCGCTCTCTGGACTCCGGCACCCACGGGAATCGAGACTGCATCCGGGACTGCAGCAGGGAGCAACAACGGCAGCAGTGGCGATGGCAGCGATGGAGGGCCGCAGCTTCCACGACCCGGCCGGGTTTAGTCTGTATTCAGGGGGGCACTTAACTGCTGTGACCTTTCATTACTGTGAACCCTCTGTGGCTTCAAGGCATTTCACAGGCTCTTCCCATTGGTTTTTCCTATCCGACGATTTGCCATAACTGTATTTTTTTTGCATAGCTTTGTCTGGGCATTTATTTTGTGCTATTTTCTGGGTTGCTGTATTTCTACCCTGTGGCATTTTCCTGAGTCAGCCTTGGACTGCTCTACTTTACTGCCCTAGCATTCAATTTCCTAACAGGAGTACTTGGTCACCAGGTTCAGAGTCTGCAGTGCGGAGTCCCTAAGGCACTTAAAGTGAAAGACCCCACTTGTCATCATTGGGGTCTAGTGATGTCTGGTTGACCTGGAGCCCTCTGACAGTGGCTTTGCACAGTAGAGGTGAGTGTCTGGTTCACAAACTGCACTTTGTAGTAGGTTTGTAGTACTGCCACAAAAATTACTACAAAGTGCTGCTATTCACCAGCTGCACTTTTGTAGTAACTTACTCTTTTGAGAAAGTCTACTACTTTTCAATATTCACAAACTGCTCTTTTATTGTAACTTACACTTTGCAGCACCTCCCTACCGCCATTATCTTCTATTGGAGGGTGTTCAGTACCAGTGGTTGGACATGTGCAGTGCTGGATTTACAACAGAACCAGAGGATGTATCCTAAAGCCTAGGGCGGTCGACCACGATGCTGGGTAACAGGGTTCAAGTCTCGGCAACGACGCTCAACATCCTGTGATTCTGGGCAAATCACGTAATCTCCGCGTGCCTAACAAAAAATAAATGTTTCCTTCTGTAACGAAACTGGTGTTCATGTAAAGAGCTCTGATACCCGATGTCTCGGGTCTAGTTTGCGCTATAAAAAACTATAAAAAAAAGAATGGTGCAAGTCACATTTATTTTTCTTGGTGCACTGGCTGTGGTGTGGCACTCTGGAAAGCTGCAGGACAAAGGTTGCAGGTTAGGTCCAAATGGGATTGGCATGTGGGTGAACAGATACAGACTATGGAGCGGCAAGTAATGGCTGACTAAAACAAACTGGAGGAAGCCAAGGTTCTGATACACACAGGTTCTTGCACCTGATCAGCTTCTTGGAAGTCATATAAAGCAGACTTTGTCCCCTCTTTGGAAGTTTGGAGGGTTTCACCAACTAAGGGCCAGAGTCCAAAGATACACTTACACTTTTGGGTAAGTTTATGGTTGCTTGCTATTCACAAAGGTACTTTATTAGTTGTAGCTCTCCGCACATTAAAAGATGGGTCAGCTCTGTCTTTGTATCTGCAGAGACTCCACAGTCAGATACTACTCATAAAATACCTTTGTGAATAGCAAACAGTAAGAATCCTACACAAAAGTGTTAGCTGACTTTTGTGACTCAGGCCTAAATGTTTGTATTTCTTGATTTAACTTGTTGTGGATTGTGAAAGAATGCTCTCTGTGTGTGGTTTATTGTAATCCTAGAAAGCTTGTTGAAAAGGAACAAACAACCGGTTGGCTGCCCAGAGGCTGATCTGGAAAAATGAACACAAACAGAAAGAACTAATGATTGGCATCGTACACGGTCTGTGGACTTATTCACTTTGGACCGTTTGGTTTTACAGTACATGATCATTTACAATATGTATGTAAATCAATCTTAGGGATTGATTTAGATCTCGGCGGATGGGTTACTCAGTCACAACGGTGACCACTATCCCATCCACCGAAATATAAATGCCATTATATCCTACGGGATTTATATTTCAGTGGAGGGGATATCCATCGCCATTGTGACGGATCAGGCCCTTAACTCTGCTCCAAAAGGATCAGTCCAGCTTGGACTGCCAGTTGCAGTCTCCTCTGAACGTGAACACGAGCAATGCAGGCAACTATCAGCCTTGTTGGGTCTCATCAGTGAGGTGCAGCTCATACTCTACAGCACAACCAGCACAGGACTCACGTCGAGGTACGACCACTCGCCATGAGGCATCACATTGATACAGGAACCGGTGACGGGTGGCATAACTAGCAAAAGTCCCCACCACTGGATTCCCTCGGGCCATTGTGCCACACCAGGTGGGAATTAACCACCTCAGACGAGAAATGTAGAACAACCTTCACTGTTGTGTATATATGTAGACTGTGGTTTGATGCCAGGGTACATTGTCGTGGGAATCTGAAACTATATTGGAATGTTGTAAATTATCATTAACGTTTTCCTGTCTATTTACTGACAGTATTGAATATTGAATATGATCTCAAGCACATGCAGTTTTTCTCTTGTAAAGTGCCCTTAGACTCTAGCATATGATACCTTCTATACAGAACTGCAAACAAATATGTAAAACAAACATGTTGTCCACAAATGTATACAGATGTCTCCTATTACAGTTCAAAGGTTTGACTGTACCAAGCAATTTTCCATCATGAACTGCGCTATTTGTCACCATTTAAGCAGGAACAAGTATCTTCCTCTTTCATTAAACTCCCCAGCCCGAACAGTGGGGCTTGCTAGGACTCACCTTCAGGAAGCTCTTGGCTGCTGCCCGGCAGGCCTGGTAGTACTGGAGATAGGTGGTAGTTTTCCACTGCCCGTCTCGCTTCACTGCCATCGCTGGTCGGTTGCCGAAATGCTGGGCTGCATCCCATAACATCTGGTGAGTAGTGACTGGAGGCTCTGAGGCTGGTCCTTTCTCTTCTGTGTGCAACCTCACAGCCCCATCCCTTTCAGTTGTCCAGAAGTTGTCCGCTGGTGCCAGATTCAACTCGATGGGACAGCTCCCCTTCCCCACACCTGCAGGCTTTTGTCCTAAGGGGGAATGAGAAGGACATTGGACAGTAATTCAAAGACAGGCCTTATGCCACACATGCCCTGGGAACTATGATGCGTGTGTTCTTCCATTGGGTAGTTACATTGCCAAAAACTGTGGGGTGACAAGGCAGCCAGGTGGAGCCATCAAAGGACCAAAGAGTGCCTGCACCGCTCACGCCTTGGCCACACTCCTCCTTCCATTCTCGTTCGGTTGCATGTTGGATTACTGTTGCTCATTCATTTGCTGTGTACACATGTCCCTGCTTTGGGAAACATGGCAAGTGAGACTATTTCTTCACAGATGGCCACAGCAAAGCTTTCCTACCTGAAGTCACCTCCGCAGATGCCCTACTCTAGATCACTTAGAAGCTTATAATTGACAATTTCCATCATCCCATGATCCATTCCAACCCTGTGGTCTACTATCCAGCCATTTCTTTTGCTGATTTAACCCTTCCATCCCTCCCAAAGAATCTCCCGCTTTTAACACACTATGATGAGTGACGAATTACTGTTCTCATCCTCTCTCTTCCCTCCTCCGGGCCTCTTCCTTCAGGCAAAGACACTGGAATGCAGCCTCTACATCTTCTAGCATCATTGCTTGGCCCATCATCTACTTCCCCCGCAGCAACAGAGCAGCACAAAAGGAGCAGTAAGAGGAGCCGAAACTGCATTAGAGAAGCTGCCGTACGCCCATGAGAGGAGCAGCAAGACTAGAGGAAGGTAGAGTAGAGAAGCTGCCGTACGCCCATGAGAGGAGCAGCAAGACTAGAGGAAGGTAGAGTAGAGAAGCTGCCGTACGCCCATGAGAGGAGCAGCAAGACTAGAGGAAGGTAGAGTAGAGAAGCTGCCGCACACCCATGAGAGGAGCAGCAAGAATAGAGGAAGGTACAGTAGAGAAGCTGCTGTGCGCCCATGAGAGGAGCAGCCTGGTGGGAGCAGCAAGAGCAGAGGATGCTCCCGTAGAGAAGCTGCTGTACGCCCATGAGAGGAGCAGCAAGAATAGAGGAAGGTACAGTAGAGAAGCTGCTGTGCGCCCATGAGAGGAGCAGCCTGGTGGGAGCAGCAAGAGCAGAGGAAGCTCCCGTAGAGAAGCTGCTGTACGCCCATGAGAGGAGCAGCAAGAATAGAGGAAGCTGTGCTGGAGCGGGTTATGCAAAATTTTGTATACCCACCCCAATTTGCATGTCGTTTTATTAATTAGATTAATTAATTAATTATAATCGTACTAATGGTTTGGAGTGATGTGGAAATAACTAATCAACCTTATTAATGACCGAAATACACGTGGGATTTGCATCTGCATGGCCTAATTAATTACGTGAACTAAATTTCGTACGCATACTAATGATAGATAATTAGAACATTGCATGATATATGTTGTTTTAGTGATGTAATTGTGATTCGTGCTTTATTTAGTAAGTATAATCGCATTGAGTGTTGCGTTTGCCTAGATAAATACACACACATATGGGTATTAGCAAGGGAATAACATTTAATCAGTCATTTCTATGTATTAATTACGTTTTTGTGTTTCTTTGCTTAAGTTGACTATTCTGGCCTATCGAATGATGGCTGCTCTTGGTGCCTAACCCGACTGCCGACGCTGAACCAGGCTTGGGTGAAGTGCGCCTGCGCTAAGATGAGCAATAATGGCCCCGTCCTGACCCCAGGCAAGCTGTACTTATCAAGGCCACTGGGAATGGTGCCAACGCTACAGACAAAAGACTTTATTAAAGAACCGGAACCAGCAAGTATGCTGACACCATGGACTAAACCTTATGGGAACGGAGAGGTTGACCCCTGATCAGCCAATCAGAACAGTTTAAAACTCAATGTTGTTACATTTTGTTATTGAAATTATTATAAAAACCCATAAAATAGAGAGGTCGAGGGTCGCTCCTTCGATTTCCTGATGATATGCTGACGGAGAGGACGGTGACACTGCAGGACAGCTGTTAGCCTGAATCTTTGATGGACTAAATTAATGCCCAAACTCCTGATGAACTAAACCTGCTAAAACTGATGGCCATAGATTTGCGAGACTGCAAAATTTGACATAGAGGACGACTTTAGCCAGAATAGGTAAATATGAATGGCAACTTGATCAAATGAATGATTTAATCTGCAATATGAATATAAATTTGGATTTGAACATCTACAGAAATGAGTTGGGTTGTTTCTTCATTGAAATGTGTTAATGAAAAGGTTAATTAGAGTATTAGAAATTCACTTAAATCTACAACTAACAGATCCGTCCCGGTTATGAGGGGAATACCAAATGTGAAATTTAGGGCCTAATGAGTATAAGAAGGGTTTGTAGGTTTGTTGCTCATTAGGGTAAAGTGGTATCTTCCTCCCTCATTATTCAGCGCTTGGAAGGATAACCGCCTCTCGCACGGACTGATGGTGAGTGTGTGTTGGTGTTATGGGCCCCACCTGCGAATGTATGGATAGTGTGCGTGTGTGAGAGCTTTTGGTCCGTGACGGTAGGGAGGGATTTTGCACTCTGCGCTGCATCAGTTTTTCTGGTAGCAGTATGATGGTTAGTTATTGTTTGGTTTAGTGATTATTGCTTGTACATTGCTTATTGATTTTGGTTATTGATTGGTATTGATTTATGTACTAACACTCTATGTTGAGTCGCGTCGAGTTATATGTTGTTTGCACGGCTTCTGGGCTGTAGGAAGTCAGAAGTTTGTAACGGTTCCGTAGTAGAGCAGAGGTAAGCGCTGCTCTCGGGAAAGACAGAATTGTTGTTGCCCTGTAGGCACAAAGGGGTAACGTGTGACAATTGAAGTTGCGCGGCGCATTGTCTGGGTTCGATTCGGTGACATCGTCGGGTGTTGCCATTAGAGACGTTTTCTGTGTGAAAGAAGTGTGTATGATAGCGAAGGTTACCTGTGAAGTTCTGGTCTTAGGTACCAGGGATCCAACTGGCATTCCGATAACGCTTATCACTGGAAAGGTAATAGGTACTCTCTGAGCTTGTTAGAAGGACAAAGGAGAGGTAAGCGCTGCTTTGTTAACGTATGTCATAATTCTGTAGTAGGACAGACTGTTCGCTGTTCTCGGGAAAGACAGGATTCTGTGTGAATGTACTACATTTTCTTGTAGGAACGAGTGTGAATGTAAAGGCATTCGGCTTGATTGCGAAACTCTAGGTTTATTTCTCAGGAGCATTGGGTCTCCAACGATGTGTCTTAAATACTAGAGAAATAATTAGCTAATGCTTGTTAGAAGGGTGAAGTAGAGGGATGTGTAATGATTCCGTAGTAGGGCAGAGGTAAGCGCTGCTCTCGGGAAAAACGGAATTCTTGTGAGAAAGGTCTTTTGCTGTTCTTTGGTTAGCGAAGCGGACAATGGAGATGTTTCTATGTTGTTACTAACAGAAGTGTAGAAATTGAAACTAAACTTACTGAGCGGATTTGTAAAGGAGGGGTAGACAGAAGCAGGAGCTGCCGCAGCGGCTGCTGACGTCAGAACGATCGCGTTGGGATTGGACAATCGGTCAGAACTGTGAAACGCCCCGGATTGGTGCGTTAGTATACGCCAGGCTAGGATTGGAGAAGAAACAGGGTGACGTAGACGCTCCTTATTGGTGCATTAGTGTGAGTCGCGCTAGGATTCAAGGACTGTGACAGTGACGTGGACGCTCTGAATAGGTTCGTTAGTGTGAAGTCGCGCTGTGATTGGATAGATTAGCGGTACAGTTGTAAAGAGGGACTAGCGTTGCGCGAAAGACAAGAAAATGTATTACGACCCACAAGAGAAGGAGAAGAAAACCTGGTTAGGGAGAATTAAGAAGTGGTTTAAGAAAGACAAACCAGTTAAGACTAGGGAAGGACAGTTACTTCCTCCACCGAAAACCCCTGCATCCTTTATGATTGCGAAATATGGGTATCATACTTGTACTTGGTTAGATAATTGGGTGAGATACACAAAGGAGGACGGAGTATTAGCTTTTCCAGAGCATGGTTCATTTAATTTGGCTGTTTTAAGAAATTTACAGGAAAAGATGATGAATTTGGAACCAAGACCTAGACCGACACAGTTTGAGGCTTTGACGGAATGGGAAGACGAAATGCATGAACGAGAAAGACAAAAAAGTGGTAGAGGATATAGGTACTGGTTTGGAAGGCCATACGGACACGAAACGCATAGTGACCGAATGAAAAGATGTCGAGATGCAAGCATGACTGAGGGTGTGTTCCCTGTAAGAACTGTAGGAGAGAATGAAGGTCGAAAGTGTGCAGAAAAGAGGCATAATTTAGAATCGAGAGGGTATGGAGCGAATGAGTCTGAGGATGATTTTCTTGATGATATGTTCTATAAAAATACACCATCGTATCGATCAGAACCAGAAGTGTTAACTCCAAGTGCCCCAATGAGAGAAACAATGCAAATTATAAAATTCCCGTGTCATAATTGCGGCAGGATAGGGCATTGGAAATCCGAGTGTAAGTTTCCCCCGAGTACTAACAATGAAAATCCATCGTTGAACCCACAGGTGCAGCATGAGGTGAGTGGTCAACTGCAGCAACAGCAGCAAGTTGTTCCCACACAGAATCAGGTGCCAAAGCCGCCTTTTCCACAGAGCAGAAACACAAAGAAGTATAGTAGTGAATCGGGATTCTACAATGAATAACAGGTAAATAAGCTGCCACGCGCTAGCGCTGTCTCGCAGTATTGGCTGCAAGGCGATGAGAGTGACGCAGAAGAGAGCTATTGACGGTGCCGAAGGGAGGAAGAAGAGTGCGTACATGGCGCAACTCTAGAAGTAGACCAGACAGGACCTTTTGTAGATGGGAGGGTTAATGATGAAAATATTACTTTCCTAGTGGATACTGGTGCTACTCGATCAACTGTTAGATCAGCTGATGTTAAGAATCTTCCTCTCTCGGATGAAACGATCCAAGTAGTTGGTGTGTGCAACAGGCAAATTAAGACCTATCTTACAGAACCAGTGAAACTCAGCATAGGGACATTTTCAGAAATGCACCGTTTTGTGGTGTGTGACACCAGTCCTGTGAATTTATTAGGTAGGGACCTGTTGTGCAAAATGAATTGCACTATATTTTGTACTCCGGATGGAATAGCTTTTGAAACACCAGATGATGATCTATTGTATAAGATGATCCTAGCTAACAGAGAAAGTGTAGTTACTGGAACATATGCTGTAATCAACCCTGATGAATTACCAAAAGAACTGAGAAGCTCTGTAAAGTCAGAGGTTTGGGATTTCACTGGGGAGGATGTAGGACTAATGAGAAATGTAGAACCAGTCAAAATAACTGTAAAAGAAGGAGTAACATATCCAAATGTTCCACAGTACAGATTGACACCTGAAATAATTGAAGGTGTAACTCCTATAATAGAGAAAATGATCAGACAAGGAATCTTGAGAGAAATAATGATTAGTCTATGTAATTCACCGATAATGGGACTGAAAAAGCCTAATGGGAAATTCAGGATAGTGCAAGATTTGAGAAAGGTGAATAAAATTGTGGTATCATGTTGTCCCATTGTACCAAATCCATCAGTGATTTTATATCAGATTCCCCATGATGCAGAATGGTACACAGTAATTGATCTGTGTCATGCTTTCTTTTCCATCCTATTGCACCATGACAGTCAGCAAATTTTTGCATTTCGTTTTGGTGAGCGTATTTTGGCATGGTGCCGAATCCCACAGGGGTATGCAGAGAGCCCCTCAATATTCAATCAGTTATTAAAGAAGTCTTTGGAGAGTCTAGAAATGCCAGAAAGCTCTGTATTGGTTCAATATATTGATGACCTTTTGGTAGCGTCAAAAACACTTGAAGCCTGTGAGGTAGATACAATAGCCTTGCTGAATCATTTGGCAGATGGAGGACTTAAAGTGTCACCCGCAAAACTACAGTGTTGTAAGAAGGAAGTGCAGTATCTGGGACACAACATTGAGAAAGGATTAAGGAAAATAACCATAGACAAAATCAGAATAATAAAAGGAATGAGAGCTCCCATGACTCAAAGAGAAGTGAGAATGTTTTTGGGAATGGTAGGGTACTGCCATCAGTGGATTGGTAACTTTTCCTTGATCGCAAAGCCTTTGGTGCGATTGACAAGAAGTGATGTAAAAGATCCCCTTGAATTAAACAGAGAAGAATTGGCAGCATTTAGACAATTGAGAGATGGTTTGTGTGAACCACCTGCATTAGGTATGCCTGATTATGAGAAAGAATTTGAGTTGTATTGCAGTGAGAGAAATGGATGTACACTTTCTATGTTGACCCAGAAACATGGAAAAATGAGAAGACCAATTGCATATTTTTCATCAATGCTAGATCCAGTAGCTGTAGGTTTACCTGGATGTTTGAAAGCGGTGGCTGCAACATGTCGAAGTTTGGAGCAGAGTGAAGGAATTGTGATGGGATATTCATTGAAAGTGTTTGTACCTCATGATGTAGCAATTCTGTTGACAAGGAGTCGTACTCAGTATATGACACACAGTCGGCTGACTAAGTATGAAAAGGTCATATTGGGTGCAACTAATGTGAGTCTTGCAAGATGTGTGAATGGGAATCCTGCAACATTGTTGCCTGATAATGAGATTGTGGAGGTAAGAGATGAAGTAGATCATGATTGTCTGGATGTACTTGATTTTTGTACCAAACCACGACCAGACATAAAAGATGTACCTTTGCCAGAAAGTGATTTTGTGATGTTCGTTGATGGGTCATGTTTGAGAACGGATGAAGGAGTGCTAAGTGCAGCGTATGCAGTATGCACAGTCGCAGCAGTAATTGAAGCATCATATTTGAAAGGAGTGAAATCAGCCCAGGTAGCTGAACTTGTGGCTTTGACTAGAGCATGCAAGATTGGAAAAAGTGTGAGAGTGACTGTGATAACTGACAGCCAGTATGGCTTTGGAGTGGTCCACGACTTCGGCCAACTATGGCCACAAAGAGGTTTCCTGACCTCGAGTGGAACTCCCATTAAGAATGCAGAGGTGGTTGGAAAGTTGCTTGAGGTGATACAGCTGCCTAAACAATTGGCTGTTGTAAAATGTGCTGCACATAGTCGGGGTGGTGATTATATTGCCACCGCGAATAGGTATGCAAATGACATGGCGCAGTATTGTGCACAAAATCAGAATTCGGTCAATCGGGCTAAGGAAAGAGAAATGTCTTCTTGCTCATTGGTGTTCACTAACATTGTGGGAACTTGGGAAGAGGTAAAACAATTGCAGGATGAGGCAGGAGATGAGGAAATGAGACAGTGGGTAAAAGCAGGATGTGCCCCAAGGGAAAAGGATCATGTGTGGGTCTATCAAGATGGAAGACCAGTTATGCCTGATAGCATGATGTCTACCATGGCACGAATGTATCATGGTCAGGGACATATTGGGAGAGATGCCATGATTAGGTAATTTAAGCAGACCTGGTACAATGCAAAATTCAGACTTGTAGCAGAAAGTCTTTGTCAGAGATGCTTAATATGTCAGCAGTACAATCCTGGAAGGAAGACAGTAGTGAGTCTGGGAACAATAGGTCGAGAAGGAGGGCCTTTCACCAGAATGCATCTCAATGAAAGTAGATTTCATTGAGATGCCTCCCTGTAACAGACTGAGGTATGTTTTGGTAGTGGTCTGCCTATTCTCCAGGTGGGTGGAAGCATTCCCAACAAGAAGAAATGATGGGTTGACAGTAGCCAAGCTACTGTTGAGAGAATTCATCCCCAGGTTCGGGTTCCCAGTGACAATTGAGTCAGACCGAGGAGGACATTTCCATAATGAGATTATAGGATTAATTTGTGAAGCATTGAATGTACAACAAAAACTACATTGTGCCTACCGACCAGAGGCTTCTGGTGTGGTTGAACAGATGAATGGTACTATCAAAAATAGAATAGGGAAAATGTGTTTGGTTACAGGTATGAAATGGCCTGATGTTTTACCTCTAGTACTCATGACAATAAGGGCCATTCCAGACAGAACTACAGGATTGAGTCCTCATGAAATAATCATGGGACGTGCAATGAGACATGTGTTTATACCAGTCAACAAGCTGATGACAATAACTGATGACATGGTGTTGGAATATTGTAAAGGCCTGGCTGACGCAGTTCATTCTGTGTTTCATCAGGTTGGACCAGATGCCACCACACTTGAAAAGAAGCAAGCCCATGATCTGAGCCCAGGTGATTGGGTAAGGATAAAAGTCCACAGAAGAAGAAATTGTCTGGTTCCAAGATGGGGAAAACCACGACAAGTCATTTTGACCACGACCACAGCTGTGAAGTGTGCTGGACTGAAAAACTGGATCCATGCCAGTCATACATTGAGAATTCCAAATCCGGTGGACAGCACAGGAAAAAAATAATACTTTGATGAATCAGAATTAAGCACTGAATCAGATGACGAAGGGTCAACGACACAAGGAAACTCTGAAAGGGGGCAAACAGAACAAAGTTCAGCTTTAGTCCCCAGAAGTATCGCTCTGAGAAGAAGATTGCAGATTTCTGAATCTAGCGATTCTGGAAACGAGCAAGAAGCGCAGGGTTCCAAGAAGGAACACAGGAAGAAAAGAGGAAAGAGTACTGAAGACGCAACAAAAGAAATTCGTGAAAAGGAAGTACCAGATGAGAGACTGAGAGAAATTCCACCTGAAATAACAAATCTAAGTGAACAAGGGACAGGTACAGAGAGAGAGGGACAGATTTCTGCGGAAGACCCCCGAGGAGGTGTAGGGAACTGCAACATCCAGTTAGGTGAAGGGACAAGTAGCCAGCAGGATGATTGCGTGCCGGAGACCCGAGGAGGGACAGAAGTAGGGAAAACAAAACAAGTGGTGGAAGAAGAAGTTGCTGAAAAGACATAGCAAGTTGAGACAGAGTCTGAAGAGAGTAAAAATGGAATGCCTGAAGGTCGAGTTCTAAGAAAGAGAGCTTGGAGGAATGAAAAGAATGACAAAGGACGTAAAGTAAAAAGAGTTGCAAGAGATGATGTTTGGCCCAATAAAATAAGGAAACTTAGATATCGATTGACAAGAGTGAATTCACCAAGAGCTGAACAGGTGAATGAAGTCAAGAAAAATCAAAAGAAGACGAATTAACTGAAGACAAAGAGAGTAGAAGAACAAGGAAACCTAACCAGAAGTATAAGTCACCAGAATGGACGTACGTGGCTCTGCCTGAACAGGGAGAAGAGGCAGATAGTCAAGGAAATCCAGAGGAGACTGTACTGAATGTGGTTGAGAATGAAATAGAATCGGAAATCCTGAGAGTTCTCTTGTCCGACATTGGAGATGAAGAAACGGAAGTTCAGGAAAATCCATGTTTGGAAGACGAGAGGAGAGTGAAGATGCCAAACTGAATACGTTAAGAAAATTATTGATGAAGAAAACAAGATATTGAATCAAAGGATAGAGACTGGTAGAACCAAATAGGTGTTAGAACCTTAGGTTAGAAAAACTAGTTGTGAAGTAAAAGAGGCTAAGTCAAAAGACACGGTCCATTTTAGCAAGATGGCTAACATAGAAGTAGTAAAGGTAGATGTACATTCATGAAAAGATGGTGTAAAATGTGTTGTTGTTGTACAGGATTATTAATGCTTTTATGGAGCATCCTTGCTCTTGTCATTTCCTTTAAAACTACTATAGATACATTAGAAGGACATGGTGAGAACAAAACTAATATAGGGAAAATTTCAAAAGTAGTTCCAACTAGAATAGATAAAAATTATTTACATAAAGACAGGTCAATAACAGATTTTTCTAATAATGTGTTTTCAAAATTATTGTATGAATATGTAAAGACAATGGACGTACGGGACTGCTACGTATGTATGCAGTTACCTGCATCTGTTTCTGAGGGAGTGACATATCATCACCTTTCGGCAACGTATGGAATAACATGTAGTGTAATAGCTAGTTTGTTTTATGAGACAGGGAAATTAGAATATTATTTTTCAGATGTAGATAACATTTTTGCACAAGTGCCTTCTTATAATAAATTGAACAAAGTAAAACCTGCTAAGGTATTAGGTGAATTCTTTTTAGAAACTAAGGAACTAACATTAGAGTATATTTTTAGAAACAATTTAACATGCAGTTTGAAGAAGGAGGAAAAGACATTCCTAGACATGGTTGAGGAAAGGAGATTGAAAATGCAAAGAAAAGCAGCAGAAGGGAAAGTGGAGAAAACAATCTGGGATATAGAGAAAGAAAAACTTTTCAAAGGAGAAGCTAGTCCAACTATAGCTTTAGATTGGCCTCAGAAAGGGAAATTTTGCATTCGAAGGAATCAAAGTGTGTATGATAATTATTTTCTAGGTAATAGTGAGTGCCATGATACATATCGAATCATGGGTGGATGGGGATTCAAAGGTGGAAGAGATCCAGTCTATCCTGGATTATATTTTATTTGTGGGAACAGGGCATATTATCGTTTGCCAGACCATTGCGATGGCACATGTTACGTAGGCCTGGTCTTTCCAAAGATCTTTCATATGGATAGAGGAGAAGATGGTGTACATAGCTTAAGTAATCATTTAGCTAGAACCAAGAGAGAATCTTGGGCAGAAATTGTAGGTGACATTTTTCAGGCATTGATACCAGCAGTGGGAATAACTCTGGATGCGAACAAAATTCGAAAATTGTCAACAGTAGTGGATCGCTTGTCAACAAGCACCGCTGGAGGATTTTTATTGGTTATCACTGAAATGGTTGCTGTGCGTGCTATGGTAATGCAAAATCGACTTGCCTTTGATATTTTATTGGCAAAAGAGGGTGGAGTCTGTGGAATGCTGAAAGTTCAACATTGTTGTACTTACATTCCTGATGAAAGCAAAGATCTGAAAACTTATATTAAGAATATTACTGAATTGCATGATGAACTTGCACCACTGGAGGTTGAAAGTGTTTGGGATAGAATTGGAAAGAAAAAAGCTGCTATTAAGAATTTCTTAGTAAAAATAGGTAGTACTCTTATAGGTAAAATATTGTTTCCATTAACATGTGTAATTTGCATAGTTTTAGTGATAAGATTATGTTGTATGTGTTGTAGAAACAAGAAAAATAAGAAAAGAATAAAAAGTGAAAATTCAAAAAGAAAAGATAAGAAACAAGAAAGAGAAATTGAAGAAATAGAATTAGAGGAGTGGAAGGAGAGTATGTATGAATCAGTAAAAAGAGAAGATGTAGGTGAAACTGAATTATGATTAAGAGCAAGAAAACATTTTAAAGATTCCGTAAAGACAGAACAAAATTTTGGGTGGTGTGGTGATAGAATCACCAAAGGGGGGATTGCTGGAGCGGGTTATGCAAAATTTTGTATACCCACCCCAATTTGCATGTCGTTTTAGTAATTAGATGAATGAATGAATTAATTATAATCGTACTAATGGTTTGGAGTGATGTGGAAATAACTAATCAACCTTATTAATGACCGAAATACACGTAGGATTTGCATCTGCATGGCCTAATTAATTACGTGAACTAAATTTCGTACGCATACTAATGATAGATAATTAGAACATTGCATGATATATGTTGTTTTAGTGATGTAATTGTGATTCGTGCTTTATTTAGTAAGTATAATCGCATTGAGTGTCGCGTTTGCCTAGATAAATACACACACATATGGGTGTTAGCGAGGGAATAACATTTAATCAGTCATTTCTATGTATTAATTACGTTTTTGTGTTTCTTTGCTTAAGTTGACTATTCTGGCCTATCGAATGATGGCTGCTCTTGGTGCCTAACCCGACTGCCGACGCTGAACCAGGCTTGGGTGAAGTGCGCCTGCGCTAAGATGAGCAACAATGGCCCCGTCCTGACCCCAGGCAAGCTGTATTTATCAAGGCCACTGGGAATGGTGCCAACGCTACAGACAAAAGACTTTATTAAAGAACTGTAACCAGAAAGTATGCTGACACCATGGACTAAACCTTATGGGAACGGAGAGGTTGACCCCTGATCAGCCAATCAGAACAGTTTAAAACTCAATGTTGTTACATTTTGTTATTGAAGTTATTATAAAAACCCATAGAATAGAGAGGTCGAGGGTCGCTCCTTCGATTTCCTGATGATATGCTGACGGAGAGGACGGTGACACTGCAGGACAGCTGTTAGCCTGAATCTTTGACGGACTAAATTAATGCCCAAACTCCTGATGAACTAAACCTGCTAAAACTGATGGCCATAAATTTGCGAGACTGCAAAATTTGACATAGAGGATGACTTTAGCCAGAATAGGTAAATATGAATGGCAACTTAATCAAATGAATGATTTAATCTGCAATATTAATATAAATTTGGATTTGAACATCTACAGAAATGAGTTGGGTTGTTTCTTCATTGAAATGTGTTAATGAAAACGTTAATTAGAGTATTAGAAATTCACTTAAATCTACAACTAACAGATCCGTCCCGGTTATGAGGGGAATACCAAATGTGAAATTTAGGGCCTAATGAGTATAAGAAGGGTTTGTAGGTTTGTTGCTCATTAGGGTAAAGTGGTATCTTCCTCCCTCATTATTCAGCGCTTGGAAGGATAATCGCCTCTCGCACGGACTGATGGTGAGTGTGTGTTGGTGTTATGGGCCCCACCAGCGAATGTATGGATAGTGTGCGTGTGTGAGATCTTTTGGTTTGTGACGGTAGGGAGGGATTTTGCACTCCGCGCTGCATCAGTTTCAGTAGAGAAGCTGCCATGCGCCCATGAGAGGAGCAGCAAGAATAGAGGAAGCTGCAGTAGAGAAGCTGCCGCACGCCCATGAGAGGAACAGCAAGAATAGAGGAAGCTGCAGTAAAGAAGCTGCCGTACGCCCATGAGAGGAACAGCAAGAATAGAGGAGGCTGCAGTAGAGAAGCTGCCGTACGCCCATGAGAGGAGCAGCCAGAATAGGGGAAGCTGCAGTAGAGAAGCTGCTGTACGCCCATGAGAGGAGCAGGAAGAATAGAGGAAGCTGCAGTACAGAACCTGCTGTACGCCCATGAGAGGAGCAGCCTGGTGGGAGCAGCAAGAGCAGAGGAAGCCGCTGTAGAGAAGCTGCTGTACGCCCATGAGAGGAGCAGCCTGGTGGGAGCAGCAAGAGCAGAGGAAGCCGCTGTAGAGAAGCTGCTGTACGCCCATGAGAGGAGCAGCAAGAATAGAGGAAACTGCCTTAGAGATGCTGCTGTACACCCATGAGAGGAGCAGCCTAGTGGGAGCAGCAAGAATAGAGGAAGCTGTAGTAGAGAAGCTGCTGTACGCCCATGAGAGGAGCAACCTGGTGGGAGCAGCAAGAGCAGAGGAAGCTGCCGTAGAGAAGCTGCTGTACGCCCATGAGAGGAGCAGCAAGAATAGAGGAAACATCCGTAGAGATGCTGCTGTACACCCATGAGAGGAGCAGCCTGATAGGAGCAGCAAGAATAGAGGAAGCTGTAGTAGAGAAGCTGCTGTACGCCCATGAGAGGAGCAACCTGGTGGGAGCAGCAAGAATAGAGGAAGCTGGCGAAGAAAAACTGCCGTACGCCCATGAAAGGAGCAGCAAGAGTAGAGGAAGCTGCATCAGAGGAGCCGCTGGATACCCATAAGAGAGGCCGCACAGCAGCATCAAGTACAGTGGAAGCTGCATTGGACAACCCATTCAATGTCCGAGAAAAGAGCGTCCTGGCAAGAGCAGCAATTACAGCGGATGTTGCATTAGACAACGTAACATGAGCGCATGAATAGAGTGGCCTGATGGGATCAGCTGCATTTGAAAACCACTAGGCACTGCCTGTTTCAGCCCACTGGGGCAAAGGACATGTTATACTAAAGGGCAACACCCACAAGAGGTTTTATTTTTGGCTCAAACTGCATGCCCATGACTCTAAGCGCCACTTGGTCACATTACATGAATACATTCAATTTGCATAAATTTGGTGGTTTTGAGTGCTTTTGTTGTACTTGGGGAATGGCAGACTCTGAGCAAGGATGTCTCACATCTGAAACGCGTTAGGCATGATGCCTGGTTCAGTTATTCAGCTTGCACCTTGCCCAGGACCTCAATGTTAGTGCAGACTTCGTCTTTTGGGCAAACTTGTGAATATATATGTATATATGTATGTGTGTTTTACTTTTGGAGAGGACGTTTATTTGTTAATATATATTAAATATACTTTTAAAAGTAAATTAATGTTAGTATTTGTTATATATATTTGTTTAATATTTTAATTTGTATATATTTGAAAATCGATATTTAACAATATTGTAAACAATATAATTTTTTATATTTTTGTACTTACCTTTTTAAGTATATGTAGTCAATATTTTTGTAGTCAATACTTTTGTCTTGATATTTTTGTAGGTCAATGTTTTACTAGTCGATATTTTGTCAGAGAAGTGCGCGAACAGGAAACTCAGATCAATCCTACAGATAGGCGCAGCAACACCACAATGGTACAGGGAGGTTGGCCCCAATAAAGCACACATGGTCAGAGGTGTGCACGCATTCCCAAAACACCATAAATCCTGATGCCACATGAAGTTAGGAAAACTCAGCCAATCAGAACACAGCACACACAGTACATGCAGTGATCACATGCTCCTCAATGTGCACATCTGGACACGTTACCCACTGGCCCTCATTGTGTCTGTACACCGTTGAGGCCCATCTGCATTTATCAGGTGGAATTATTAATGATCCCAAGATTAGGCTGCATTCTTTTGCCAAAAAAGGATCTCCGGATTGTTTTATGGTGCTCAAAGAAATGTATATAATGGCACTTAGATCAATTGTACTTTGAGACAGTCCTCAGACCCCAGCCCTGTAACTGTTCTCGCGGCCGAAGCAACTGTTGCCGTTTTACCAAATGCCTTTGTTTTTCAAAGTAAATTCATATTCGAACAATAAGATCAGTGAGAGAGAACATGGGAAAGAGACATACAGCAAGAGAAAGAGGACAATAGAGATAGATAAAGTCATTGAAAGATAGGTGAGTATAAAGAAGGAGACAGTGAGAGGCCGTGAGAGGCAGTGAGGCAGTCGACGAGCGAGCAAGTCAAAGACAGAATGACAGGGATAGAAAAAAAGATAAACCGGTAGGGAAAGATGAACAGGTAGGGAGAGCTGGAGAGAGGTAAAGATGGAAAGATATGGAGACACAGCGGGAGGGAAACTTAGACAGGCAGAAAGACAAATAGACCGAGGTAGACAAAGAAGAACAGGGAGAGAGACGGGGGGACAGAGAAAGACAAGTGGAAAGAGATAAAGACAGAAACAATTGGGAAAGATGGAGATAGGTGCGGCCGAGGAAAGACATGAGAGACATAATGATGCAAAGAATATATCAAAAGAGATTGAGAAGCGGGTTAGACAAAGGGAAAAACAGCACAAAAGAAAGATAAAGGGTTGAAAGGGATACATATCCATCCATCCATCCATCCATCCATCCATCCATCCATCCATCCATCCATCCATCCATCCATCCATCCATCCATCCATCCATCCATCCATCCTTCTCTATTTTATTTATTTCTAACTGACCCTTCAACTGTCTATCTCTACTAATACATAGTAATCTTGGGCCAGATGTACAAATCACGTTTCAGGCTCAAATGGCCCGATTTTCAGAAAAGGGCTGTTTGAGACCAGAAAAATGCCCGGAAAATTGCTTTTACAAATGTATAAAATGCAAAATGTGATTTGGTAACTTGTTACTGAATCTCAAGTTGCCTATGCACTTCAGTATTTGGAAGGGGCGTGTTATGGCTTTCCCTTCGAAATGCAAAATCGGGATGGTATGTATTACTGTTTTGTGACCGAATTCTAGTTGTAAAACAGTAATACTTTAACACTGTTTTAAAAGTGTTGGTAACCAATTCGCAAATTGGAAGGGGCCCCCTTGGGACCTCTTTTCCTTTGAGAATGTTGAAAAAATATTTTTTAAGAGCAGGCAGTGGTTTCACGGACCACTGCCTACTGTTGAAAGGGAAACTTTACATTTTATTTTTTTTCCTTTGTAAACGCATCCTGTTTTCCTTTAAGGCAAACAGGCAGTTTAAAGAGAGAGAGAGAGAGATTGCTTAACAGGAAGCGTTGATACTTTTTTCTGTGTTTTCCGCTGATTGGATGCCAGATGACTCTCTGCTGATCTGCAGCTCAGGGCTGTCCTCTGGGCTTGCAGCAGCGTGTCGTTTCCTTTTAGAGGAAGTATGCAGCCTCAAAACATCGCATTCAGAACATATAGATTTCCTCTTGAACTATGTTTCTAAATATTTCACAAGTGTTCGGTGTGCTGTTTTCGTGTTGTGAAACAGACACAGACTGTTACTGTTTATTTACAAGGGGAGAAAACGAGCTGGAAGGAATTTAGATGCAACTACGTGTCTCAGTGTATAGCACGGAGCACAACCTGCTTACGTAGGAGTTGTTTTAGTCCTAAAATGATGCATTTTTATATTTTTTATTTTACTTCCTCTTAAAAGTCAATAGGAGTAAAATTGTTATAATTATCTCCCCTTGGCATGTTCCTTTCCCCCTTCCCACTCCTTCCCTTGCTATGTACCTTTTCCCCCTTCCCGCTCCTTCCCTTGGTATGTTCCTTTCCCCCTTCACCCTCCTTCCCTTGGTATGTTCCTTTCCCCCTTCCCCCTTCCCCCTCCTTCCCTTGCTATGTTCCTTTCCCCCTTCCCACTCCTTCCCTTGCTATGTACCTTTTCCCCCTTCCCGCTCCTTCCCTTGGTATGTTCCTTTCCCCCTTCCCCCCCCTTCCCTTGGTATGTTCCTTTCCCCCTTCCCACTCCTTCCCTTGCTATGTACCTTTTCCCCCTTCCCGCTCCTTCCCTTGGTATGTTCCTTTCCCCCTTCCCCCCCTTCCCTTGGTATGTTCCTTTCCCCCTCCCCCCCTTCTCCCTTGGTATGTTCCTTTCCCCCTCCCCCCCCTTCCCTTGGTATGTTCCTTTCCCCTTTCCCGCTGCTTCCCTTGGAATGTTCCTGACAGCTGTTATATGGACGTTGTATGTCAAGCTCACAGCTGGCTGGAACCTGTGATGATGGTTGACATGAATAAAAGAAGCTCGCCTAGCCTGCTTTGAGTCTTCATTTCAACACTGGCGACAAGTTCTGTTGCAGTGTGTGGACAACAGTATCATCCCCCCCCAACTAGTACTCCAGTGGCAGCGGTACCGTGAACATATAGTGATACTGCTCAAGGAGAGGGACTACGCACAGGAAGGGCCATCACTAAAGGTCCAATCCACAGGGCCTCTGTGTGCCAGCAAGTTAAACATGGTTAACAGCAGATAGTGACACCACATCGAAAGCCTCTCCGCATGCGCCCTACGCCCGCCTGTATCTGTTTGACCTCTCTTATCTAGAGACTCTATGAGGCTGTTGAGGCTTCCAGCCAGGAACTCTATGTTCTGCGCTTACTCTATAAACCTTCAACACCACTTTCCCAGACAACAGCGGGGCATATTCACAAGGAACTATCGCCAAGTTAATGGCACTTTATCGCAGCCAAAGTTGCGATAAATCTATCGCCCCATTCACAAGTTGGTGTTAACAACCCACAGCACCAGTTTACCTGCGATAGCAGCCGCAAAAAACATCGCCACAGAAGACCCCCACAACTATCACCAATGAGATGCAGAGTAGGTGTTCCCGTGCCAAAAGCCACGACAATACCACTCCAAAACATTCACAACGACCAGACAGACCTGTGATAAGAACACGAAACAGGCGATAAGGCGTGTTAGCAGCAGGAAAATAATACCTGCTCTGACCTGGAGCTAAGTCAGACCACACCCTGCACCACAAAAGGGAGCACAGCCCACAGCCATGCCTGAAGAACAACAGATGCACCCGGGCAACTGAACATGCAGCCCGGAGGGCCGAAAGGGAAACAACACCCGCCGCAACCACCCCCAGGACCCCCCTCCCCAGCCCCCCCGACCAAAGACATGCCACATCAGCTACACCCAATCACGTACAAAATTATCTGCATGATGTCTCAAAATGACAACTGGTGACATGCATGTGTCGTCACAAAAATGAGCATCACACATTCATTTCCGAAGCAACAAATCAAACTTTATTAAAATTAACACAGAAATGAAATGAAGACACATTGCGGCTCCACTCGGGCCAATCCGTAGGTCACAACCTGCAAGACAAAAGCATGATGAGAAGGTGTGTCCTGCGCACATCAAAGGACAGAGAGAGAGCGAAGGAGAGAGAGAGGAAGAGAGGGAGAGAGAGAGAAGAAGAAGAAGAGAGAGGGAGAGAGAGAGAGGAAGAGAGTGGGAGAGAGCGAGAGAGAGGAAGAGGGGGAGAGAGAAAGAGAGAAAAAGAGAGTGGGAGAGAGAGAGGAAGAGGAGAGAGAGAGAGAGGGAGAGAGGAAGAGAGTGGGAGAGAAAGAGAGGAAGAGGGGGAGAGAGAAAGAGAGAAGAAGAGAGTGTGAGAGAGAGAGAGAAGAAGAGGGGGAGAGAGAGAGGGAGAAGAAGAGAGTGGGAGAGAGAGAGAGAGCGCCGCCCCTGCGCACCCAGGCCACACTGCTCACCTGCTGCCACCGGTGTGTTTCCAACCACTTGCCGGAATGGAGTGCAGTCCATTAGGTCACACATCTGAGACAGACCCGTCATCTCAAATAGAGTCCAGATACATGTTTGGCACAGTACACACAATCGCACAAGACAACATCGCCTGCCCACCCATGCACACCCAGACAGAGGTACCCCAGCCCCCCCCCGCCGCCCATCGGAGCATCCCCGCCCATGCACACCCAGGCCGCACTGCTCACCTTCTGCCACCAGCGTGCAGACAGGAGGTCCCACCACGTGCCGCTGCAGGCCACAAGCCCGGGACCCGTGGACATGGCACACTCCACACCATCCAGTCCCGCTCCGCAGGCCACTAGGTCTCACATTTGGTGCTGGGTCGTGATTACTCCATGGCAGAGGACATACTAGGGCCTCATCGCAGGCTACACACCCGCTCAGCCCAAAAGGTGCCACCAACTCTGTGATCCCGGAAGCAACGCCACGTGGCGATAGGCCTGCGCTGCCCGCTGGCTCTGGCCTACACTGCGGTCCAGCAGAGCACACAAAACCTGAGCTGTACGAACCGCCGGGACGGGGCATCATCGCAGGCTGCACACCCGCTCAGCAGCTTAAGGTGCCACTGACTCCGTGCACCCAAAGTCACCGTCCTGTGGCGGGTGGCTGTGCCGGCCGCAATGCTCCAGGTACCACTAACCCTGTGCAAGCCCAGTCAGCACCACGTGGTGGCAGGCCCGTGATGGACGCAAGGCCTCGCGTGCCACTAACCCTGTGCTCAACAACTCATGGGCCCTTTATGATTGAGAACCGTGGAGCGGCCGTCATCCAGTCACCAACGGCAGAGGGGAATGTGACGTCGTCGGCCCCTTATGTTGACAGAGTCACATGGCCTGTGACGCCTGTGCCGGATGGGTGTGGTGTGCGTGCAAACCTGCCCTCAAGGAGTGGCTGTGACATGCTGAGAACTAGACCAGTGACATGCACACCACCAGCGAGTACGCCTGCGACGGGTAGCAATGAGGGCCCCCCCTTGGAGCGTAAGAGGAGTGGTCTGGCCTGCCGTACGCCGGACCAGCGCAGGGCTTGCAACAATGACACGTGGGATCTGAGCGTGGTTCAGTCCATGTCCGGACATGGAAGTGACTGATGCGTGTCCCTGTTGTAGTGTTCACGGGACCCAGTACACAATATGCTATGCAGCACCCTCTGAATGGCATCCCACAGGATGAACATCATTGACGCAAGGAACATCACTGTCCCTTTATTCACCAACACATTCAAACATGGATGATGAACGACATAACACAGCAGTGCATCACTGGATGTTTATTGCACACCCAGTGCAGTCCTGCAGCTGGAGCTGTACAAGGCAATGCCCAGCACACTACACAATATGGGCCCGTGGAGGGCCAGCCAGAGTCCACCCGGGGATGACAAGTCCTGCAGAAGAGGTAGGGTACTGTCCGCAGTGTGGTCGCCATATCATTGGTCATCAAACAGGATATGGCAGTCAGTGTCGCAGTCCAAGGTGAGTGCATCGGAGTGTATCAGGGGTCAGTGGTAGGTCATGGGTCCATGTGCGGCACCAAGCAGGAACAGGCCAGGTGGCGTAAATGAATGCCAGGGCCTCCTGATCACAAACCCATCCATGTCCTCGTCCCCTGAGGAGGGTTGTCGGCCGCACTGTGTGGCAGTGACACATCAGGTGCTGGAGTGGATGCACCTGCCGCACTGTGGGGCACTGACACACCAGGGGGCAGAGATGTGGATTATGTGGGGTCAGCAGCATTCATCAGTGCCATGCCTTGTGGCAGCAATGCCATGATGATGGTCTGCAGGGCATGGTAGATCCCAGCTACATTTCGCTGATGTACAGCGGTGGCTGCCATCCTTTCCGCCTCCATCCGCACCATGTCCTCCATGAGCCTCCGCATGTGTGCCAGCTCACGGCTGCTATCGCTGGAGCCCCTCTGAGTGGACAGGTGTTCTTCGCTCCACGTCAGGACTCCAGCGATGTCAGTTAGGGCTCGTTGGAGGCCATGGCGCGGGCCTAGACACCCATGGATGGCGTCCAGTTTGATAGCCATGAGGTTGAACCCAACCCGCACCTGCTCAGCCGTCTCCCTCTGGGCCTCCAGCACACGGCGTTCGAAGGCCATGTGTTGTTCCTGGGGGTCTTGGGAGACTGGCGGGGCCGTGAGTGCCTCCTGCTGGGTGGTTTGGGTGGTGGTTGGGGTCTCTTCAATGCAGCTGGTCAGCCCTGATCCTGGAGGTGAGTCGCAGATGATGTCAATGATGTCTAGGAGGGCTTGGGTGTCGATGCTGGGGTTATCCTCCTCGTCATCAGTGAAGAGTGGCTGGGACTGCTCTGCAGGGGTGTTGACGGTGTCAGTGCAATGAGAAGGGGAGATGGTGTATTGCAATGTGTCCACATTTATGTAGCTGCATGGTACATGTTGACATTCAGACAGCATGGCATTGAACATTGTGACAGTCTGTGGATCTGGGCGATGACCCAGAGTCATTGAGGGTGTGCACTGTGCTGTGCTTAATTGTGCATGTGAGCCATCATGGCCATCTCCACCCATCCCCCCAGTACCTGGTGGTCACTCACCCTGTTGAGGTTGTGTTGTGTCCTGTCGAGCAGTGTCCGGTCCCCCGACCCCAGCTACAGTATCCACACTGATGACTGTCGACACCAGCTCCTCCATGTCATCCAGCTCGAGCTGTGGCGCTGGCCTCCACCTCCAGTTTGCATTGCTGCCTTCTGGTTGGCTGTGAGTTTCTCCTTGGTCTTCCACTTGGTGTCATTCCATCGCCTCTTGACCTCGTCCATTGTCCTCTTGTGCTCTCCGACGGCATTCACCTTGTCCACGATGTCCCACCAAACTCCAGTTTTGGTGTCCAATGACACGTTGGAGGTAACGAACAGTTGTTGATGGTGTTCCATCACCTCTGTGACTATGATCATGTTCGCCTGCGGACTGAACTTTGTCTTCCTCTTCTTCTTGTCCTTGCCCTTCCCTGTCCCCACGGTCCCAGGCTGGTCACCCGGGGTTCTTGTGGGGTTGCGCTCGTCCCCCGCTGACCAGGTTTATGTTGCAGGCCTGGCGCTCCTTTTCGCTGATTACCTCATCGCACTTTGGCCCATCGCAGGTTTTTTGGTGTTGTGGTTTGTGTTTTTATCTCCATCAAGGTGGTTGTGTCACGGACATTGTCCGTGGTTTCGGCAGATTATCGCATGGTCTGCCCTGTTGTGAGTTCCACGTTGACATGTGGTTATTTTCCCGCAATAGGCTGGAATGTTGAGAATTGGGTTAAGCTACTCTTACAGTAGTTATCACACGTTCTTTTGAATATACCCTAGAGTTTCCTGACAGCGACTGGGGCCGTGCGGCGTTGGACTTTTTTGAACTGCAGCCAGCGGCTAATTACAGAAAGCGTGTCAGGCCGCCTCAGGGAGGAAAAAGTGAGGTGCTTAATTCCCCTAAATTGAACCCTCTGGGCGATAACTGCATGCATGTTGAGTCCCTCAGAACAGGAGGAGGCACGCGCTCAGCCTGCCTAGACTGCAGCCCAGCGGCCGTACGTGCGCAAGGGGGTGTTGAGCCCCTCAAGGAGGAATACGAGGATGTGCACCCACGCTGATCTCATTACTTCAGAGCGCCTCCACCACTTTATTGCATGAAGATCTGGCATGCAGAGTGATGCACCTCACAGTAGGGTAGTCTCCGGCCTGCAGCACCCACAAGAGAAGCACAAAAAGGTGTGAACTACCTGCTCCCCTATGGGAACAGCCAAAAAGGCAGTGATCAGGAAAGAGGAATTTGGCTGGTCTCACCTTAATCATCCCTCACATGCTGAGTGTCTCTTCGAACACAAAGTGTTCGAAGAGACTGGATGCCCTTCACCCATCCCATCTGTCAATGGACAGTGCCACAGGAGTTCCTCTCAGCAAAAGATATAATCAAATTTCTATAGGAACTTTGAGTCTTCTGTCCCTACATCAGCATTTAGATCTCCTCGCTCCTGCTTCCGGAATGTTAGTAAGACACTTTCACTGTCCGTGAAAGCAAAACCACCTCCATCTTGTAAACAGGAACAGGCCATGGAGGGACTTCCAAAATGGAACCCACAGGCTTTCCATCACTTTGCTTCCCTAGTACGTACAATGTATATACTATACTGGTAACATATACACCTATGCACAATATATTGGAATGTTGGTTGATAATACCTTTTATATCAGAACATTCTCTGCTGTGCGGTAGAAATAACCTAGAATAGGAGGAGGTGACGAAACATGTGTAAAATCTGACTGCGCATTGACAAGACACTCTCAGGCAATGCCAAATAAGTCTGTTTCAGTGAGTGAGTAAAATGTAAAATAGTGATGTCAAATCATTAAATTAGACCATTTTTAGGTCTCGCCTGACCCAGCGCATGCGCTGGTCTGGAGAGACTTTTTGTGATGGCTCAAAAAAGTGCTACCACTGTAGCCTAGAGCTACAGTGCATGTGCGCCGGCGCGCGCGCCTCATTTTCGCGGCCGCTTTGATGTTTGACCGCGATAGCGATCACTTTCCCTTTCGCGGCCGCATGGCCGCTTTGATGTTCTCCATGAGCCAGTTTTTTTTTTCCTGTTTATTACTTCTATGTAGTGATGGTGGCACCCCTGCTTTAGCTTAAACATCTTAGGCTAAAGTCGTGTGCTGAGATTGCTTCAAAAGTAAAGAAATGGACAATTCTTTACTTTTAAAGCAATCTCGGCACCCGACTTTAGCTTAAGATGTTTAAGCTAAAGCACGGGTGCCGCTGTTACTACAGAGCATTAATAAACAAACAAGCATTGGCATAGCCAATAGGTCTCGCTTTTGGGACCTTATAAGTATTTAGTTATGCAACTGTTGCATGGCTAAACACTTATAAGGTCCCAAAAGCGAGACCTATTGGCTATGCCAATGCTTGTTCTTTTTTTCTGCACCAATTCCTCGTACAGGACCTGTATCAAAGTTGGCATACTGCCGACTTTGTGTAAAAGGGCTGTCCTAGGGTTGGCACATAACAGGCTAATGCTCTTAATGTTTAAGGGATGTGAACACTCAGACTGGCATGTTTTTCAGCTGCCTGCTCTGTATATGGAGCACAATGTATGATGTTTTTTACTTTCTACAGCTTACATCCTTAGTTTGCTCGCTCTCTCCGAAAGCCTTTTCCCACTGTACTCCTAAAACCTGCATTACCCTCTTCATACCTTACATCCTATGCACTACATGCTGTCTGTTTCTAAGTATATATTCCTCTCAGTCTCAAGCCTGTCTCCCTTAATGTCTCTTATTATACTTCTGCAAAAGGCCGACACCTCCTCTCATAGACTACAAACCCTCCTACTTTCGAACGCTATCCCTGCCATCTAACATTACCAATCTCTGCCAGTGTATCACAGCAACGATTACCCTGAAGCCACACAGCCCCCTCTAATGATCACACCTAACTGGTATTAATATAATCTATCCATCCATCCATCCATCCATCCATCTATCCATGGACTGAACATGTTTTGGTTTGCTAATAACTTTGTCCCCGTTTGACAAATCATCACGAAATTTTCCAAAACTAAAAGTCATCCGCCTTATCTCTTTCTTTGAAAGTGTCAGGGTGATCCAGCCAGTGGGGGCAGAGAAAATAGGGTGGTCCAAAAATACAAAAACCCCATACATTTTCTATAGACTTTTTTAGACACGGCTGCATTAAAAACTTTTGAGCGGAATTGCACCAAATTCGCCAGGAAGCTAGATCTTGGTCCGGAAATTGTGCTTTTGACTTGGTGTAAATCTGTTCAATAGTTTTTGAGATATTCAGGGTAAAAAATAATTGCATATTTTGCCAGTTGGGCTAGCAAGAGTCCCGTAGGCCCATTTCTCCCATGAGCCTTCACACTCTTTTGGAAAAGAGAGGCTCCTGAAAGTCCCACGAGAGTGAGTGCTCTGACGGTCTGGCTGTTGAAATGTTAGAAATGAAACAGCCACCATTAATGTTTACAGTACAACATTTGAGGTGTTGTGGAAATGAAGTAAATAAGCTATATACAGGGTCAGCAGAAGGGCATGGTGTCCCCCTGGATTAAGAGAGGAGGAGTCTTAGAGATAACTACTGTGAAGAAAATAAATGTATATCGTTTTTGACTAGTTTCTACAAAATCACGGTACTCTCGCAGGATCGTGAATAGTAAAAAGGAGTAGATGATTTCTCAATGCACTTATTAGGAATGCATATTGTGGCCCTTGTTTATGAGAGGAAGTGTGTAAGAGATAAGTACTGTGATGATTAAAAGGTTAATTCTTTTTTTTAAAAGTTATGATTTTTGGAGACTCTCGTGGAATCATGAAGAGTAGGTGATATTTGAATACACTCTGCTATGCATACTTCTTACTGTAGGAAGGATTCTTAATGGAGATGGTGTTATCAGACTCTACTATTTGTGGTCATTGGTTTGAAAAGAGTTGTGAGCAGAGTTAACGCTCATCCACACACCCTAGTATGCACACCTAACATCTGAGTGAGAGGTCTGGAAGGAGAGGCTAGTCCCTCCCCACACCCTACTACGCTTGTGCATCGTCTGAGAGAGAGGTCTTAAAAGGGAGCCCAGTCCCTCCCTACTAGGCACTCCCATCATTACAGAGAGAGGTCTCATCAGAAAGGCCAGTCCCTCCGCACACCCTACAACGCACACCCATCATCTGAAAGGAGAGCCTAGTCCCTTGCCACACCTTACTACGCACACCCATCATCTCAGAGAGAGGCCTGAAAGGAGAGGCCAGTCCCTCTCTGCACCCTACTACTCACCCCCATCATCTGAGAAAGAGTTGTGAAATGAGAGGCTGTGCACAGTGAGGGTCACATTTACGTATGGTTATTAATTATTACTTTACGTAAAACAATTCGTAGAAATTCACTGGAAAAAATCAAAGGTTAATATAATGTAATAGTTAGGGGTGCTAGAAGGATCTGTTTTTATTCTTTTAATAAACCTTCGAAATTCACTGGAAAAGCCAAAGGTAACGTAACCTTATACACTGGTGAATTTGTTGGTGTGAACATTAAAGTTTTGAAAGTAACATACATTTACCAGGTATAGTTAACATCACAAACTATAACTTGCACCCCAACCATGGCACTGCTAATTACCTCACTTATGACATCACTCATGACATGTTCTATGACATCACTCATGACATCATCCAACCTTCAATTGACTACATATTGCTGTATAAATGGCTGTGGATTTACACATAGCATAGTCCATAATAACAATCAACCACAGACATATGGGAAACCCTCATTGAATCTGGCGGTCCATCTGTATGCCACTGTTCAGAGAAAACCAAATTAAATATTGCCAATTCCCAAACAAGTCTTCTGTGATCAGTCACAAAGTATAAATCTTGTCATCACAAAGTTCAGAGTGATTCGGTCAGTTAAAGCCAGTACCGGCTCCAAAGTTTTGCAGATTAAGTCATAGAGCACATTATCATTTCTTTCAGGCAAGCAGACACCCTGGCAGGAAGGCTTGTTTAGCTGCCTGCCCGGATTCAGTTTCACAGCACAGGAGACTCGCAGAATGCCACTTCAGCTGAACCATTGAAATCATCAGAATTAAGTGTCCTGGGACTATTTTCTTTTTAGAAAAAGTAGGGGAACGGTTTCTTATAAATCAAAAAAGTCTTGGCACGTCCTGCTCCTCTGATCCCGCCCACTTCAAACTCTGCGTCTATCCTGTTCCTCTACCCATTCTCCTTCCTACGGCCTTTCTTTCCAAGGAACAGTGGAGTGTTTTAAAGAGGACCTTTGTACATCTTGGCTACAGGCAGTTTACATGTTTAGTGGGGTCCAGGGTCTGAGAGGTGGTTTTCCCAGTGCCTGTGCTTGCTTCCCTTTGGTTCCTTTGCACTCACAGGACGGACACATGTCTCTCTAAACCTAAATGCTCTTTTACACCAACTCCACTTCCTCCCTCTCACACGCCACATCAAAGATAAAGAAAAGCTATTGTTATGGTGCATCTAGACCTCGTATTTAAAAAACTTATCTTTTGGTAATTTGTTTTTAATAATACACCAAATACACTATTTAATGAACCCCGCCTACCTGCATCTCATTCACAAACTCCCTCATATTTCCTAATTTCTCATCTTTACATCAACAAGCAAAGCTCCAAGAGCTTTCCTTTCACCTTCTACTGTTTAAAAGAAGAACATGATGTCAAGTACTATCATTCCACACTGGGCCATAGAATACACCTTTAGAAATAAAACTGGTCATGTCGCCATACTCAGGTGACCTACCAGGATCCATCACAGCGGCGACCTGGGGTCACGGCCACAGAGTCCTCTGAGGTTGAGGTTCCGTCTCCTACTCCTCTGCCACAATGTCTGCTCGTGGATACTTCACTCTCCCTTGTTGACTTGCGAGGGACCAATGGATGGTGAGTCTCAGGTGGCAATCAATCAAACAGTCACTCAATTAGCATTTGTATAGCACAGCATTGACAGCTTTAGGGCTATCTGGGTGCTGTGAGTGCGACGTCTCGGTTGAAAAGTCAGGTCTTGAGATTCTTCCTGAAGTCCACCAGGGATGGTGCTGTTAGACAACTTGTATAGTTAGCACTCTCTGTTCACCACAAGAACTGTCTTCTTATCTTCTCTGAAACAGGATCCCAAGAGTTTGGCAGACTCGAGTTAACTCCTCACCAAGGAAAATCATTAAATTGGCTTCTGAAGGCTCCCGATACTGCAGAGCAAATAGTACCTTTGAGCCCTAGTGCGATGAGGACAGGTGAGAACTGAGGACACACTCCCTGTGCTCACTGTCTTCCTTTTAGTTGTATCATAAGCAAAAGAACACCCACATTCTCTCTATCAATGCACAGTGTGCAAGCCTACAAGGTGCAGCAGCCAGGGTGTGTTGAGTAACTTCTCATATCCTATGGTGCCATCTGGGTGTGTTCTTTCCCAAGTGATGTTTCAGACTTCTCTGCCTGGGGCACAGGCTCGCGCCTCTGCTTACCATTTATAAACATCCTAATTAGTATGTTTCCTACAGTAGAATATTTTGTTCACGTCACTCCAGCAAGCCAGATAAAAGCAGATGTGCATGTCAGACATTCCTATCTATACATTAATGCACAGTGTGTCAGCCTCTCAGGTGCAGCATCTCGAGTGCCCCCAGTACCTATAGGCAAATCACGCTGCTAGACACCACCGGAACAGTTTTTGCAAATTGTGTATTAAACCAGCTAAAGGGCTTGAGAGGAAAATAAATCAAGCCCCTCCACCGTGGACAACATATGTGTGTTTTATTTATTCGTGGAAAAGTATGTCCAGAAATGGGGTATGTCTGTCTACACTACCTGTATTGATGTTTCCACCACCTTTGACCCCGTGGTCGGGCATACCCTCTGGAGGAACCTTGGTGCTTGGGCATTCCAGAAGGTCTACTAAAATTGATCCTCCTAGCCCTGTACACTTCCACATGGTGTCATGCAATGTTTGGTGGTAATCACGGTCTTACAACAAAAATTAAAACCAGGAATAGTTTAACACAAGGGTGCTTACTGGCGCCCCTGCTCTTCCCTATATATTGCTGATTTGCTGGAGTTCATGAGCCGTGTAGGTGGTGATGCCCCAAAGGTAATGTCCCAGCCTGTGGGGACACCACTATCTGTGGATGATTTTGTGTTATTAAATCTGACACCAAAAGGACTGCAGAAACAACTTAACTTGTTATCAACTTATGCTGAGACCTAATATTTGAACATCAACATAAATAAAAGTAAGATCATAAAGTTTCTCACCCCAGATACTCGGTACTTGGGCAGTGCACCTTTGGAAATGGTTGAATCATACCCCTATTTAGGGAAATTTGTTTCAGCAGAGAGAGAGCATAGAGCACGTTTGATGAATAAGGCATTGATTCATGCAAATGCACTTAAAGCACTTTATGGTGCAATGGGGCAAAGGCACTTTAACCATATATTAACTGTATATAAGATGAAAATACCCCGACATTGTCATATGGTGCAGAAATTATGAAAGTACATCACTGGCACTGTATGTATAGGTCAGAGGAGGCGAAGATCCTGTGGTCTATATGCAGTATAAATACAACGGCGCCAACGGAGGCATTACACATCGAAATGAGTTTGGTAAGCACTTTTATAAGAGTATTGGCAGCCATAATATGATGGGGATACCGTCTTCTTTCATAGGAGAAGACCCTTAGGAAGCTTATATGGACAGAATGTTTTGACCCTATAAGGAGGGATTGAACATTGATAATAAATCTTTTGTTCACACTTAAGCACTTTTGTTTAATTATGTCAGATCTCCAAAATATGAGCTAATTCAAACTTACAGGTTATTTGAACTCATTGATGAAAAATAGCTCTATGGAATATAACATTCAGCTCTGAGAGGGAATAAAGAGGCTGGTTGAAATAATACTGTCTTGATGTGTTTTGACAGCACAACTTTATCTAGGCTGGAACTTAGAGTCTAGTGTCGGCCAATGTATGTTGTTGCTTAGCAAAATTATCTCCCTTTAAACAGTGTTACAGATGCTTGGTGGTGAATAACATGTCATGACAAGTTGTGTAATTTATGTAAGGGTTAGATCACATTTTATTTGTTTGTCCTGCTTTTTATCCCCCCCGATGTATCTTTTTAAAACATCTTTGTATGAAATAAGGCATTAAGTCAGCTAGAACAGCAACCCAGATGTTATACTGTCCAGTAAATGAATTGATGTGTTTCAAAACATTTTAGATTTTTTAATGTTTTAAAAAAAAATACTGTTTTGAATCATATATATTAAATTACTGTTGATCTCGTTGTAGCTCAAAATCTTTAATACAATCTTGAAATCTTGAGCACCTTCTCATATCCCATGCTGTCAGCTGGGTGTGTGCTTTCCCCATGCCATGATTCCTGCACCCCTGCCTGGGGCACAGGCTCTAGCCTCTGCTTACAAATGACAAATATCCTAATTAGTATGTTTGTTACAGTTGAATATTTAGTTCACGTTCCAGTAGCGCCTCATGGTAAAGTTGAATAGTTTACCTGAGTCATATCTGGGATTGCAGCGCAAGTGATGTCAGCTGTATGTGGGTTAGAATGAAAGGAATTACAGAACGATCTGAGGAAACTTTCTGCACTCTCAGGCAGTCTGTCTGAGGGACAGCTTTGGACTTGTGTTATTAATAATTTTACTTGACTTATTTCTGAGGATACGTTCCATTTGTCTCTTTCTTCTCAATACATCATGACTAGACACTCTTTAGCACTAAAGCACATTTATCCACAGAGTGTTGTGTAAAGTTGTTGTAAACACAAGGAGATGATGGACGGAGCGCTGAAACTTTTCAGACACTCACACCCAGTCGCAGATCTGGGTTGAATCCATCATCGTTCTTTAGCTTACTTCGCCATCCCAGTTCAGACACAGCTATATGCAAATCAGTCTCAACCCTGTGCCTTATGGGAACAGTCCAGCCTGAACTGCCAAGCCATGTCTTCCCTGGACTGGAAACAAGCATCCTGGGACCAGTTTCAGGATAACTGCCCTCATCAGCCTGGCTAGCTTGAATGCAGTGGTAAAGTGAGCAAGCGACCCACGTCTGTGCATACCCTGCCAACTTAGGGCGAACAAAGAAAACACAAGGAGATGATGGACGGAGCACTGAAACTTTTCAGACACTCACCCCCAGTCACAGATCTGGGTTGAATCCATCATTGTTCTTTAACTCACTTCTACACCCCAGTTCAGACACAGCCATATGCAAATCAGTCTTGACTCTGTGTCTCATGGGAACAGTCCAGCCGAACTGCCAAGCCATATCTTCCCTGGACCGGAAACAAGCATCCTGGGACCGGTTTCGGTCTAACAGCCCTCATCAGCCAGGCTAGCTTAAATCCATTGGCAAAGTGAGCAAGGGACCCACATCTGGGCATACCCTGCCAACTTAGGGCGAACAAAGCAAACACAAGGAGATGATGGATTTAGCACTGAAACATTTCAGACACTCACCCCCAGTGTACAGTTGTTGTGCCATCGTGCCTCATGTACCCACTTAGTGAGATTACTTAGTCCTTGCATCTGATACTGATTTTCCATCTGTGTAACTAAATGTAGAGTCTTGACAAATCACATAGCATACAGGGTGAAACGTGTCAGCTGTTCTGTTATGATGGACTATTTTCTGAAATTTTAATACTTGACACAAAATCAAAGAACTGTAGTAGAATCAGTGCTTAATTTGTAAAATATTAAGTACAGGTGCTCAAATTTTTGTAGAAGGCCACACCCACTTCCACCGGCCCCACCCACTTCCTCCACTGGTTCCACCCTCTTACTCCATTGGCTCCACCCACAGTCTCAACTGGCACTGGCACTGAAAGCCAGATGTAATACCCAATCTGAATTTCAGCAAAACACGTTGTTAATAGAATCAAGGCAAACCACCGAAACATACCAAAGATAATGAACTTTTTCTGACCATGAAAGGTCTGACTCTAAAGTAATGCTGGAATTACTATCTACCTCTGTTGTTTTTTGTGTCTCCCCAGGCTTGATTTTCAAATAACACCCTAAACTCCCCCCGACCAGGCTATTAGTAGAAGAGAGTACCACACTTTACACACTTCAAATTATTTTGCTCTGAGAATTTGGGGAATTCGCATTCCACCGATATATGTACATTTTGTTACCAAAGAATATATGATATTATAGAGCTGAGAGGAACAAGCCCATATGAAGGCATCTATCACATGAAGAACATATTGGACTACGCTACATACACCGTATGCACCTCTCTGGCATATGCATTGCCTGTAACTGACTTATACACATAATTCAGTGCTGTAATATGCCCAATATGGACATGTAAAACCTCTGATTATATACATATATCGAAAAATGTGTGTATATTATAGGCTCATGTAAAATGTAATGTCACAGGTATGCCTATAATATGTAATTCAGACCCTTTGTATAAGCACAGTATGTAATGCTGTAGTATAGTATCTGAACATTACACTTTTCAGATATGAAGATAACTTAAGCATTACAGTGCATATAATGGAGGTCTGCAAACCTCACATACCCAAGTCAGAAATGTCCACCTGTGCAGGCGTCTGTTTGGTTGGCCTATTATATATAGCAAGTTGTGAAAGCCTCTGCATATGTAGATCATACGGGTAGCTGATATTTGCCCACTTCTGCAAGCCTCTGGCATATTCATATTATATGGCCAGCTGATATTAGCCCAGTGCTTCAGACCTTTGGCAAACACATATTTTGTGGACAATGAGTGCCCAGTAGTGCGTACTTCAGGGATATGCGCGTTATGTGATCAAGGAACACTCGCCCACATTTTAAATGTGTTCACATCTAATATTCAGGCATAATGACTTGTGTTTTCAATATTTAACACAGCAGCAGCTCACTAATATTGCTGCAGATAATCTCGGTGACACCCTCCCATTTCTCATTTAAGAGGTGCTGTTTTGGTCTAAAAGAAACTTTTTATGGAAGTTACATGAACAATAAATACAGCATGTCTCTGCAAAATGTCCATAATAGACTCTCACATATCACCCACATTAAAAAGTGAAACGGTATTTAAAACAACTTGTTCTAGAATTAGTCAAGGTAATCAGGGCAAGACTCTCTGCAGAACAGAGCTGGCTTTATAAGGAGGCCCCCTGAAAGGCCTGTGGCCCTGGGACAGAGCACACTTTGCCCATGCCTTAAAACGTCTCCACTGGCTGGGTAGGTCAAGGCTCTCAGACTGTAGGTGTGGTGTTGCTGAAAGATCTTCAACAGCATGTGCAACGCAAAAGGTCCTTGAAAGTACAACCAATGTAAGAGTATACACGGATGTGTACTGCAAAACAGATTGCAAAACAGGAAGCCAAACGGAGGGAGGGAAACTGAATTAAAGGAAGTCAGAAAGGGATAAAATGAATAAAAGGAGACAGAATGAGTGGAGGCGAATGAGGTCGAAGCACAGAATGCGAATAGAGTTAGAGAACAAGATAGAGAGACGAAGACAGAGCCTGAACGAGAGAGACAAACATGAAGAAAAGAAAGTAATCGCGGTAATGAAGACAGAGCGAGTGCTATGAAGGGTGCAAGCAAAAGAGAGAGATAGAGACATATGGGAGAAAGAGGAAGAGGATCTTTGAAAATAGAGTACATCTGTTAAAGAAAATGGAACTTGGGGAAAGATGAGCTGGCTAAGAAAGATATATAGACAAGAGTGGGTGGAAAGGCAAAGTAAAGAAGGGGCGGATACTCAAGAATGGAGGCAGAAAGTTATTTATTGTTTTGCCAATAACATGTAAAGAATATTGATGCCCTCTCTGACCCAGTGGAATGCTGGTTAAAAAAACAATGATGCTCATGACGTGGTGCGCTCTGGTTTTGTATGGAGCAAAGGCTGATGGCCAGATCAAGTGATGGGTTGCTTTAATCGCAGGGAAAAATCACCCCCACGTCACCCATGGAAGCCAAGGTACTTTACTGGTGTTGCTACAAAATCCATCTAAAAGGATGGTGTTGTGTATTTACTTGATGGCTGTTCATCATTAGGGAAACGCTAATCCAGTCATGTGCTTTTGTTTTAGTAAACTGTGTAATCTAGTTTTAGTACAATGGGTTTATTTAAAGTAAACCAAGGTTACAGATCCCAGAATGCAATAGGATGATAAAGAAAATCCAAGGTGAGAGTCCTGTCTCGCAAGTTACAAGAAGTCATCCAAATACCCTATACATGGACCACATATTGAACTGTATGAACGCCTTAGCCGTGCCTCTGAGCACCATAAGCGGTGGGCAGCCATCGTGAAAAACGCAGGCTCATTCGATCAGATATTCGTGATCAACCCAACTGCCCACCTTTCCAAAATTCAGAACTGGTGAATAAGCCACAAGAATAGTTTGGGGAACACTTTTAACATGGTTACCATTGCTGGGGAAACCACTTTCTTGGTAACTATACTACACCTGACACTGTAAAGCTGGACTTTTTTTCATTCTTAGACCTATGTCCTGATCACAAAGTGGACGTTATTGTGCGTAGAATTTATTACATGTGCCTTGTAATGGGCTGCGAGTTCATTATACCGTTTCCATGACACATTTTTGACATACTCGATTGCACTCACGTCAAACAAATGTGTGTATTGTTTAATACAATGTAAAATAATTCTTTTATGGACATAGTTTAAACCTTAACTGCAATTATGACGGGGTTTATCGTTTGGTAATTGAAATTCTTGTGTCACAAATACTGCAATCTCCAGCATCCGTGTTTCAAGCAAACTCGTCCTCCTCATTCGCTATTACCATTGGTTTCACTTTCTCTTTATATGCCCCAGCTCTCGGCTCGGCGTGCTTTTTTCAAATATCTGCAAAATACAATAATAAAGAATACAACACAGTGCGCATCAAGAAATCAAAGAGGGGGTACTCAGCTGGGAGGCTGGATGCTGTAGAAACACCACGCAGACACATTATTTTCACTCGGGTAGCTGGGCAAAGAAGATTGTAGGGAAGGTCATCTGCAGTGGAATTTAAAAGAACTTACTGTACTTTTGCATAAAAACAAGTACAAGAAACGAGAAGTTACACTTTTCGGGGCACGTACCTAACATTAAACAAGACATACTTGTGCATGTTAGGAAAATTAATTCATTACTTACTGCCATTCGGTTTTAAAACCTTTACCCTAGGCCTGTGTCTGCGTGACACGCTTCATGCTTCTTGAGTTGGCTGATTATTGCCGCAGCTGCGCAGTGCGGTGGGGCGGGCGGGAAGTGGAGACAGTAATCCGCATTGGTCCAACTCGGGAGTAAACACTTGACATTTCAAGCAGTCATTGGTAGCGCCCTAATGATATGATTGCTGCTAGTTAGACTGAGGCAGGGACCTCACCCAGGCAGTTACTGGGGGTGGGTGTGTGCCCTCCGTGTGCCTCCGTATAAGGCGGGTGGCATCGGCATCCACATTTACATATTTTACGCACAAATCCAGGCAACACTGAAACGCAGGTAAGGATTTACCGTGCGCTATCAGCTCTTCACCGGGAAGACCGTGTGCACGTAGATCCGGCCCTACAATAAAATTGCCGGTGCTGAGCACCGGAAAGCACCTTCACAAATTAAGCACTGAGTAGAATCCCTACTGGATCAAATAAAGTAACTAATCCACAGCTACCATATTTTGTTGTCTCTTCAAGAAACTCAACATCAAAAGGCCATAATAATATGTAAAATGTACACTCTTTTGTAAATTGGGTACTCAATATCTGCTGAAGTATGCATATATTGCATATATTAAGTTTACTGGGTTAGGCTTTCGTACCCCCAGAATTGGAAGCTCATTAGCTCAAATAGTAAACAACCAAAGCCCAAAATTCAACAGCCAGAGTCCCCTGGACACATGTGTGACTTAGAGAGGTTTACAAGCCTAATACATCCCAAATTGTGTCTATTCAGTTGATAATAAGTGAGGTCGGGTACAGGGTTTCTCAAATAAATGAGTGTGTCATCCACATACCGGACACCACCTGTATCACCTCTGTCACTCCTTAGTCATCTAGGACCTTAAGAAGCAAATATTCATACCTGACTGTGGCTTCATACTGTTGTGAGCCTCAATGTACCCAAATATAGGCCTAGGTAGCTGCATGACCTTTTACCTACATTTGTCCGACCTTGCCCTACATAACAGTTCTGGTGCTGACCTTTTACCTAGTTACATGTCGAATAAATGTTACGTGGTTTTCTTCTAAACCTAGCCTAATTTATTATGCATGAGGATTCTAAGTATCATAACTTAATCCCCTGGCTGCAGGATTACCATTTTATGTATAATTAACTCTGAACAGAAGTCAGACGCATTTGTCATCCTTGGACAACAGGCCCACAGTACCATTACACATCTAGGTAGAACCCCTGAGGGTACCTTTTAGGTTTAAAAGAAGCACATCTTCACCTGGCAACCAGAGGAGAAACATCTATGCTGACACAAGACGCTGAGATTCCTGCACGCAGAAACTCCAGCATGCAATGGCCTGACATCCCTTGTGGGGTGTCCAACTCGAGACCAAGATGGGATCCTTTGTTCTCTCCCATCAGGTAATTGGGTTGGCTCTTTCCTAGGGCATTCTTGGCTTAACACCTACATACGTGCTAAGTACATTTAGGTCCGCTTAGGTTTAGCATTTTAGGAGTATGCATGATTACTGCCATCTATCCTTATGCCTGCATATATTCACTGTTTTAGCACCATGGTAGAATGTTACCCATTATTTACTCTGTTGGTACTCGTAATCATATATATCTGTTTTTGTCCAATGGTTGTTGCAGCACACATATTTTATACTAGAGTGACGCTGGTTTGATAAATGCTTCTTGAACACGTCCCCATGGTTTATTCTGTGTATTTCTCTGAGAACAAGTGAGCACAAGTGACTGAGCGAAAAGTGCTGTACTGTTTCCACGATCCCTGAAGGATCAAGGGTTGTCATGTTCGATAGTTGCCAGCAACTATTGGCACCTTGATAAGGTTAGGGGGCTTATACTGGCACTGTGAGCTAGCTGGTCTAAAGGCTAACATACCCTTTGAGGGTGTCTGGAATCAGTCTGGACACCAATCCCTTAGATTATGTTGTCTAAAGGCACAGATTCTATGTAGATTTATAAGAACTACACGACAATACCTACGGTGATTTGAATGGCTGATAAGTGCATCTCTGTCTTTAGCCACATTAAAACAACCTAATGCCTGATAGCTCTTTTACTGTTCCTAACCGGCACCGTGAGTGCCGTAGTAGCATTCGTACCCAGGTCACAAAACCAGAGACAACCTTTAACCTCTCCAACACCCTAAAAACGTACTCTCAACCCACGGCATGAAAGGTTGTTTCTATATCTAAAACCACAGCCGTATAGTCATTTTCTCTAAGGGTTTTATAAAACACTGAACATATGCCAGTGTTCAAATAAAGTATACTGACTCAATGACACACAGATCCAGACTGGCGGGATGGACCAACAAAGCAAGGCCCACAGGAGGTTTGCTGTAATGTCTCTATCTTTATGTCAACCTCTGATTGCAAATGAAGCCTTGTATTTTAATAAAACATAAACCCTACAAGACCACATGTATGACCTCCCATTCCGGGACCATAAAATATATCAAACCCTAATTGTTTTTAAAATATTTCCCCATTTTGTCTGAAATGGCCATCCAGATAGTAGAGTCTAGTAGGGCCGCCTCCATTATCTTACATGTTTGAAGGCTAGGCCTACGTTGTATCCATGTGTACTTGTGGTGGGGAATAAGTCCTCAACATCACTAGAAATAAATGTAAGTTTTATTGAGACTATAACCAGTATCTCACAGTTGTCCCAGTCATAAGCAGCTGCCACTTCCCAGAATCCTCCCTCTCCATAACCTTCCATCCCACCATTCCAACCTCGCATTCCATATAAGATTTCAAACACAACAGATCCCTTTTCCATATAACAGAACAAAAAAAAAAAATCAACAAATATTAGCAATAATATTACAATAATTAGTATTAACTCAATAAACAATACAATAGTTACTTTGGCAGCTTTTGTTCAAACCTTGTCCATTAATTGTTCAGCACACAACTCCTGCATTACTGCAAGATGACATTTTGTTATTTTTCTAGCATTCCAAACATCTCTACTTTGCAATTCCTGTTACCTTTAAAATTTTAGATGACAAAACAGTTCCCCCTTTCTTACCCATTCATCTCTTCCTTGACGCAACTCAATCATTCAACTGACTGTACTTGTTTTACAGTTTGATATTCTCTCGTGTCTTGTTTGATTACCTTTCTGACATTTACTCACTCTCTCACGTTACCCAAATTGCATCCAGCTACCTTGGTGCACTGCATCCATCCGAGATGCAGACTTGAATGTAGTTCTCTTCCTTTTAAAAAACAAACTGGTGCAACTTCTGTAGCAGTATGACGTGTGGTTCTATCATTCCACATAATCTTTAGAATTGTTTTCCTTCCAATATAAATCACTGAACACACCTGCACACTTTCAGACAATACCTGGGTAAATCTCTCCACAAAGGCATTTTCTCTTGGATGGTAAAAAGCTGTGCAATGGTGATTAACACCATTATCCCATAATAAACCTTCCATTTGCCTTGAAACAAATTGAGGGCCATTACCAGCTACTATTCTCTTTGGCCATCCCTCTCTCACAAATTACATAACGTGTAACAGTATCGGAATCTGCAAAATTCACTAACTTCACATCTGACCACTTAGAAAAATAGTCCACAAGTACTAACGCATACTTTTCTGAATACCCTATCACAGAGAATGGCCCAAAAATATCCAGACGTAATTCCTGGCATGGACCACTTGGGAACTCAATGGGAATGATGAGCGTTTCCTGGGAATTGTGCAATTTGTCACTCATCGTGAATGGTAAACCTTTTCTCACGTCTTTCCATCATCTAATCCACTCCAGGCTACCAAATATTTTCCTAGCTTTTCTCTTCATTTCTGATGTTCCACCATGTCCTTCATGCGCAAAATCAATTATCTGCTCTCACAATTACAGGAATAACCACCATGTCACCAGGGTACAATTTGCTCTCATCCCACAAACTGTCAAACAACGAAGCCTTAGTCTTTACCATGGCCATCATTCAACTTAACACTTCTTGATTTCCAACAATTCAGCATCCCGATTTCTTTCAGAGTCCCATTCCTTCTCCATGATAACTCCTTTACAACACGCAGATACTGTGGCTACAAACATATCATCTCCCCTTTCACCATAATTTCTTGTTCTGTCATCCACACGTGAAGAGGCAGAGAGGATAACCAGTTGGCGCTAATATTAGCAAGTCCAGGTACATATTTAACATCACAGGAGAACTCTTGTAGGTATTATAGCCCTTAAGCTAATCTGGGCGTAGCTTTGCCAGCTCCCTTCATAGAAAATAGGTCCACTAAAGCTTTGAGATTGGTTATGAATTCAAATAGACTACCACAAATTCATTTTTAAAATTTTTAATCACCAACCAACATGCTAAAGCTTCCTTCTTGATCAAACTGTACCTTTCCTCTGCCCCTCTAAGGCTATGACAAGCAAATGCTACCACCCTTTCCATTTCATTCATTTTTTGCATCAAGACTGCACCCAAACGGGGGCGTGGCTTGAGCGCCGACGGGGATGGCGGCAGGCTGATCTCACTCCGGACCGAGATCAAGTCACTTGAGAAGGGTGGCCGATGGAGTGGCTTCCCGGCGGCTTTTGGTGGTAGATTCGGCCATCGGAGTGTCCGCTGAGTCTAAGGACACCTTTTTCATGTGGCAGTGATCCCGCAATCTCCTGGAATTCGTCTTCAATATGTGGCACGCTCCCTGAGTGGAGCACGGCCGCCATCTTGTGTGCATCGCGGCTTCGCCTCGGCTCGGCAGTCGGCACCCTGCAGGTACGCCGCTTTCCCTGAAATATGTGAAGTGGACAGTGGCCCCTCAAATATTATGACTTCACCCTCAATTTTCCTGCAATTCAACCACATTATGCGGCGCGTTCCATACATACACCGCGACCGCCATCTTGTGTCCCCACAAAATTCCTGATCTCTGGTGACGGTTTTCTCCTCACCGTGTTTCTTTTTTCTTTCTCTGAGGTGATTATGTGCTTTAATTAAAGCTTTCCGCTGCCCTATAATGCTAATACCCAGGCTATTGTTATATCCTTGGTTTTGCCTCGGCGATAATTTTTCTGACTGACTACTGTCTATTTTGTAAAAGGCTTCCCCAAAGTCTGCTCTACACCAACATTTTCTGTCAAGAAATACAGTTCTCCATCGGAACACCTCATTCCGCTATAACAGCTATATTTTTAAATAGCTTCTACGCTATGATGATTTCTAATATGCTATGCCTCATTGTAATATGCCAGTGCTGACAGAATCAGTTGTCACGCTCTAGCTGTGTTGACAGCTGTTGTACGATTCACAATTTGTTTCTCTTAGGCTGCACATTTTTTAAAGTCTCAATTTTTCAATATTCTCATGTATATGGAGCCTTCCCCCTCTCCCGGTCAGAAAATAACCTCAACAAATATGCCTTCCTCTAATAAGGAATCTAATCTGGCCGCTCCTCCTGAACGACATAAGAAAAAACCTAATTCGCCTACCAAGTCGCCACTACCCTTTACAACGGAAGACCTTATTGAAGAAATAAAGTTGATTAAACCTTTTGTCATTGATACTAATGCTACCCTACAGAGGTTGGATGAGAAATGGTCTAACTTGGATTCAAGAATGTCTGCGGTGGAACAGAGAATTAGTGATACTCAGGATTTGTTAGCTCAAGTTGCGGCCATGTCCAAAGAGATTGCTCTCCTCAAGACGCAAACAAAAGAGTTAGAAAATCGCAATAGACGCAATAACCTCTGAATTTATGGTATTACTGAGGGAGAGGAAGGGTCCAACAGGCTGGCCTTCTTAAAATTACACATTCCCAAGATTGTTGGTCTCAAAGACGGCACAACTCTCAATATACAGTGTGCTCATCGCATCGGCCCTAAATCTGTAGATCCTTCTCCTTCATCGTCAGTAAATCGTTCCAGAGGGATAATTGTTTTGTTTTTGGAATACACTGAACTGTTAATGGTCCTTTCATCAGCAAAGTCAAGGAAGCAGATGCTGTGGTCTGGTCAAAAAGTTTACTTCTCTCAAGATGTGACCCGCGCCACTGCAGCTCGTCGCAAAGAATTCCTTTCTCTTCACCCGGCTCTTCGGTCCATGAATGCCAGATACAGTCTAGTCCATCCTTGCTTTTTCAAGGTTACTTATAAAGAGAGGTCTTACTCCTTTGATCATCCTGAAGACCAGAGACAATTTATCTCTCGCCATAAAGGGGACGCTATGGACTTTGGAGGGCCCTGAGTTACACCGTTAATCTGTTATGTGTTTGTTTTCTGAGATTACTGTCTCTCTTCAAATGTTCTGAAGATTCTTATCTTCTATGTTGTTGTGGTTTAAGAGCCGTTGTTGTTGTTTTCCCTTGTCTTTTACGGCTTGGTGGCCTTCTTCAGCGAATAATTAATATTATGATTTTTCCTTCCTTTTCTTGTAGCTGTTCTTTCTCTTGTACCGATCCATCCCCCAGATGTCTCCCTCCTCCTTGCCCTTTCATCCTGACCCTAGGGTTCATGGCTACCCCTTATGTCTGGTAAGTGTTGAATATTTCATTGCTATTTTGGTCGTTGTTGTCCGCCTATTTTATTTTGTGTTATGTAGTTGGTCTTCCTTGATTTGTTATTCTATGTTAGATTACCTCTTTTCTATTTAATTATTCTATCTCTTAGTCTTGATTGATCTAGTTCGCCCGTATCGGTTCTGTCGTCTGTCTTCTCTCGCAGCTTCCCGCCTCCCCATGTTATTTTCTTCACTATGGATACCTATTCCGTCTCACTTGACTGAAGTCTCTCGGCTACTAGTCTACTTTTCTTTTTCTATCACCTGCCTTTTATACTTTCTTTATCTTTCCTCTTCTCCTTCTGTGCTTTTTTCCTTTTTCATCCTCTCTCTCTTACTTTCTGGATTTATCTCTCTATTTTTGCATGTATTTCTTTTAATTTGCTTTTTTCTCTTCCCCTTTTTTATCTTGGTTTTTCTCCTTTTTCATTTTCTTTTTCATGTTTATTCTTTTTTACTATATTGCATTAATCTTTATTTTTATGTTCAATCGCACACTTCTCAATGCATTCATGGTTTTGTTTTTGTTTTCTGTCATATTCACTGTACAATTTTGTTGAATTGTCTATTACTATTAATATTATTACTGCCTTTTTTGACTTGTAATGACTGATAACGTTCGGATTATCTCATGGAATGTAAAAGGATTGCGTAATCATGTTAAAAAGCAACGGGTACTTACCCATCTCTCTAAACTCCAATGTAAAATTGCTATGTTACAAGAAACCCATCTTAATGAGAGTGATGTTAATTCCCTTAAAAAACAATGGGTGGGCCATGTTTACTGTTCTCCTTCCAAAGACAGGAAAAATGGTGTTGTAGTACTCTTTCACATAACCTTATCCCTCACGATTGAAAAAGAGGAGAAGGATGAGGATGATCGTTGGCTCCTTTTCCACACTATTATCAATGGTTCCCATGTTTCTTTACTTAACATCTATGGTCCCACAGGCATTGACTCACAATTTTGGCACTCCATGTCCCACACTCTTCATGCATGTTCTAGTTCTAACCTCATAGTGTGTGGTGATTTTAATCAGGTTATGGATCCCTTCACAGATAGGAAATTCTCCACTAAGTACATTCCGATAAAATGCAAAAAACCTTTGCTAGGACCATTTCTGCGAGAGGCCTAGTGGATGCATGGAGAATATTCAATCCTGATAGTTTAGAGTATACATTTACTTCCCCTACTCACAATTCTACCTCTAGAATCGATTATATATTTTTAAGCCCGCACCTCCTTTCCAACCTCCTACATGCAGAGATTGGCCCCATTCTTATTTCCGATCACGCTCCTGTTCTTATTAGTTTATATCTTCCTTCTTTGTCCTCTAAATTTCGTTGGCGTTTTAACAATTATCTTCTCAAAGATCCCACCTTTCTAAGCCGTTTTAAATATTTTGTATCTGAATTCTTTCTTCTTAACTGTACTCCTGATATGTCCTTCCATACTGTTTGGGATTCCTTTAAAGCCACTGCTAGAGGCTTCATTATTGTTTATGTAGCTAGCAAAATGAAACAATTTCGCAAAGAATCAATTTCTTTGCTCTCTTCTATTAAAAAATTGGAACATGCATATTTTTCATCTAAAGATGTTGATTCCCTTAAGACTTTGGTCCAAGCAAAACTTGATTTTAATAGGAAATCGACATAAGAGGCCTCGGGGACATTGCTAACAATAAACTCTAAATTTGATGGCGGTCACAACCAAGCTGGTAAGCTGTTGCCGAACTATTTGAAGGTGAAATCTCAAAGATCTAGAGTTGTTAAGATTATTGATGATAATGATATTCTCAGTTTTAAAGATGAAGAAATATTAACATGTTTTCCAGATATCTATAAGACCCTTTACACTCCTGAATCTTCCCCTTGTGACGCTCATTTGGATTCCTTCTTTGATTCACTACCTCCCCGCTCTTCCCCTCTTCCTGACTGTTCTATTTTGGAAGGGGATATATCTCTTTTAGAGATTAAATCCGCTTTGTCCATGCTAAGGATAAGGCTCCTGGTCCTGATGGTCTTACTGCTGAGTTCTATTCTTGTTTTTCGTTTGTTCTTCTGCCCCATCTTTTATCTCTTTTTCAATATTTTGTTCTTAATAGAGAGGCTCGAGGCTCTTTTCTTGAAGCTATGATTTGTCTCATTCCCAAAAAAGATAAAGACCCCTCCCATTGCGCCAACTATCATCCCATATCTTTAATTAACCTTGATTGTAAGCTATTCGCCAAGATATTAGCCCTGCGTATCAATCAAGTCCTTCCGGATTTAATCAGTTTTAAACAAACAAGGTTTGTTAAAGAAAGGATTATTTCTGATAATTCCAGAACTTTCCTCAATATTATTCATCGTGCATCTAAGAGTTCTTCCCCTATAGCCGCCATAACCTTGGATGCGGAAAAAAGCTTTTGACCGCGTTCATTGGCTATTCATGATGCGCGCTCTTAAATGGCATGGTTTTGGTCCTTCTATTTTTTCCCTTATTAAATTATTATATTCCTCTCCAACTACTTCAGTTTTCGTTAACGGCTCCCAATCTTCTTATTTCCCTTTACAAAGAGGTACTCTTCAGGGATGTCATTTCTCCCCGTTACTTTTTATTCTTTCTCTTGAGCCCTTTCTTTACCTTTCGAGGCTTCACACACAAATCTGTTGAAATTAAATGTACTGCTTATGCAGATGATATTATGTTATATGTTTCTGATCCTTCTACTTCTATGCCTGCTTTTACCGAACTTCTCTCTTCTTATGCGGCCTTGTCAGGCTAGAAATTGAATTTTTCCAAATCTGAAGTGCTCCCTTTAAATAAATATTGTTTACTAAGTATTTTTGAGGGTATCCACTTTAAATGGAATACTAATAATATTACTTGCTTAGGGATTAAACATTCGTCTACCCTTGCAAAAACGATTCAGTTCAATTTGGATGAAGTTTTATCAAAAGTAAAAAAATATGGCTGACAGATGGTCACCCCTTTTTTTGTCATGGTGGGGTAGATTAGACACCATTAAAATGATGTTGCATCCCGTTATTAACTTTTATTTATCCATGTTACCTGTTAAAATACCATTGACATTTTTTAAAACTCTTGATGGAATTTTCAGTAAATTTATTTGGAATGGTCGGAAAGCTCGTATTTCTCTGGCCCTTCTCTCTGCTCCTAAAGATCAGGGTGGTGTTCATTTTCCCAATTTTCGACAATATCATTCCTCTTGTCTAATTCGCCAAATGTTACCATATCTATCTACCTTGGAGGGATTTTTCACTTCTGTATGGCACAGGTTGGAGAAATCTTTGATCTCTATCTTCCCTTTTTCTCTTTTAGCAATTTTTACCTATCCTCCTCATTTTTTAATTACCCAACAATTTCAAAATTTATTTCAATTTTTCATCCTATTAAATGTAAATCTCAAAGTCCTTTACAGACATTTTTGGATTCACCTATTTGGCGTAACAAAAACATCAAATTCTCCAATCACACTACTTTTTGGAAAACATAGGCTGCCAAAGGGATTTTTCAAGTTCAACAATTAATACAGGATTCTCGTTGTCTTTCCTTACAAGAGGTTCGATCCGCTTTTGACTTACCTGCATCCTCGTTACTAAGATATGAGTCTTTCCATTTGCTTTTAACGGAACAGCTCTCTCGACTTTCTGGATCTTCTCTTCCTTCTCAAGATCCTCTGTTAGAACCTTTATCCACTTCCTCTTTTATTAGAGCCTCCCAAGTTTACAAGTATCTACATTTTTCTTCTCCTAGTCATCCTAAAAGTAAAGTTGAGCTCTTATGGGAATCTGATTTACAACGTACCCTCTCTGTTCATACATGGATCTCCATTTGGACATGCATACATCACACCTCTTGTAACTCTAGCACTACTCAGACCCTTTATTATTTTTGCCATAGACTATTTTTAACTCCATTATCACTCTCCAAGTATAGTTCACATTTATCCCCGAATTGTTTGGTATGTTCCTCTACTCCTGGCTCCTTGATGCATTCCTTTTGCCCGTTTTCGGACTAAGGTATGCGAGTCAATTTCCTCTATTTGTACAATTAATTTCCCTTTTGATATATACTCCATATTTTTTACTAATTAACTCTGCATACTGGTTTGGTTCTCGCAAGGTGGGCATATTTGTGGACTTGTTAATTGCTATTGCCCTTCAGGTAATCACCTTTAACTGGCAAGATGACTCTAAGGTTTCTTTCTCCGCCTGGTGGAACCTTCTTTGTTATCACCACAGACTAGACAGAGCTTCTTCCAAAACTTCTCAACAACTTATTCGAAAAGAAGCCCTCCAGTCTCCACACACTAATTACTTATCTGCATCTGCATTACGTAATCAAGATAGCTCTTTTGTTTATCAACCACCATGAGTATTTTTCTCTTTTCTTCTTCTAGTTTATTTTCTTTCATATGTCACATGTACAGTTATAATTCTTTTTGGAAACCAATGTCATTATTATAGGATTCTTGTTTCAATATATTAGATGACGATATTGTTCTATTTCCAGTTTCTTTTCTCCTTTCCTTTCCTTTCCTTTCCTCTTCCTCTCTTTTCTTTTCCCCCTTCTCTGTCTATCTTTCTTTTTCCTACTTTTTCTTTCTTCCCTTCATCCTTCTTTTGACTCTCTTTTCTGATGAAAAATTAAAAAACGTAAAATGCGATTTACTCTTTACGTACACATTTTTAATATTGCTTTTCCTCTTTGGCGTATCTTTAGATTATGATAGATTTTTTATATCACTTATTCCGCAAAATTGTATATTTAGTTTGCTTATCTAATGCTTCTTGTTTTATACGTATTGTTACATATTGTACCTATGCTTCTAATTACTTTATGAATCAATCGGAAGATATAGTTGGTAGACACAGCTTCCTGCCTACATCGTCACGCCGGCAGAGCGATCATATAGCAAATTACACAGCATGCAAAGCCAACAACCCGGAGGCAGGCCGTGTATTGAGAAGGGCTGTTTCTGAAACATATCACAGCTTCCGGATTTTCAAACATAAGGAAGAACATCACCTAAAAACAGTACAGATGAAAAAACAAAAGCCCTCCCACCCCACCCAACCCACCCTCACCCTCTCCGCACCAGCCGTTGCTTTCTTACAAAAATACAGTTTGCTGTCAAAATGACAAGAGATGCCATACAGATTATGCTGCCTAATACTGAGCCGCAGACTCCTGGGTCAATGGTATTAGTTGAAGAATTTGCAAATACTTGGGGCAAAGGGCGTCCACAGTTTTTTCCTACTCTCGCTACTCTCATAGACACACGTTCCATTGCTAACAGGTGCCATAATCGATGTATCCAGGACAACAATTCAGGTTCTGAGGTTGTACCCCACATAGCTAGGATAACCTGCCTTGCAGCCAATAGTGCGAGAGCAATGTGCCATCCCCGTAAGGACTTTAATACGAAAACTTTAGGATGTGAAAGACCAAGAAGTGTATACTCTGGAGCTCTGGGCAGCGTAATGCTGAAAACCGTGTCTATGGTATCTAGAACCTCAGACCAGTAATGCTGCAATTTCAGGCAATGCCACAGTAAGTGTGTTAAGGTACCCAACATCCCACAACCCCTCCAACAGAGGTCTGTCTTACTCTTATCCCAACTCTAGATGCGGGTAGGTGTGTAATACCAGTAGGAAAAAAGCTTAAAAGCAGATTCCAACCCATTGTATTGTGCGCTTTATGGTGAGTGCGGTATAAGATGCGTTCCCACTCCTTGAATGAGAGTGGCCTTCCCAATTCCATCTCCCAGCGCACCTGCGCCGTTGTGCATTTTGGGGTCGGGTCCGACATTATCATAGTATGCAATTCAGAGATGAGGCGACGGTCATCCGTTTTACCGACAACCATCTTTCAAACGTGGTGAGAGGCCTGGACATGTGGGGATAGTTAGAAGGCATTGTAACCCAGTGAGACAGCTGCCGATAGGGGAATTTGTCAGTGGATAAAAGGCCATAATCTTGTCGAAGCTGCGCAAACGGGATCAGCCCCTCCGTGTAAAAGAGGGACCAGACTCTTTTACAACCGGCTTCTCGCCATCGGTGAAAGATTGCCGAGTCTTGACCCGGAGGGAAATCGGGGTTATCGTCGATGCGCGTCATCGGCGTGGGGAAAGAGGTCCAGCCCCTCTTAAGCGCCACTTTGTCCCAGGTCCGAAGTGTCTGCGCTGTGACCGGCGATGAGTAAAGACCCCAAGCCCTGTGTTTGCAGGGTAACCATAGTTCCCTCCAAATATTACTTCCTGCAACCGACTGGTCCATAAAGTTCCAGTACTTGCTAGACATCAACCTATTCCACTCCACTATGTAGCGGAGGCTGGAAGCTTGATAGTATCTCCTAATCAAGGGTAAGCCCACTCCACCCTGGGCTTTCAAACCTGCCATCTGAGCAATCGAAAGACGTGGTTTCTTCCCACTCCATATAAACTTCTTGATGAGAACCTGCAATTCCTTGATCGCGCGAGGCGGAGGAGATACGGGAAGCAATTGAAATATATAGAGAATTCACGGGAAAATTGTCATTTTCACCGCTGCTATCTGCCAAAACCATGCTAGATGCAGGCGAGACCAAACGTCCAGCCCTGTGGTCGCGTGCTCCAGCAGCCTCGTATAATTAAGCGTGACCGTGCGGGCAATGGTAGGAGCCAGCCGGATGCCAAGATACAGTATGTCCTGGTGCGTTCAAAGAAACGGAAATTGTGATTGCATCGCCCTGATGTCGTCAGGTGGGATTCCAAGATTTAAGATAACCAACTTAGCCAGATTGACCTTAAAGCCTGATATAGCGCCAAAATAAGTTAGCTCTTCCAACAATGCCGGCAGGGTGGTTTGCAGCTTCATAATAGAGAGAATCACATCATCTGCGTAAAGGCTAATTTTATGTATGTCTGCGCCGAATTTCATCCCTACTATACGATTGCCTGCCCTAATCCGCTGCGCCAAAGGCTCCATATAGAGCGGAAATAAAAGTTGGGATAAGGGGCACCCCTGCCGGGTCCCCCTAGCAATTGGAAATGAGTAGGACCTAGTGCCATTGACTCGCACTAAGGCCGTGGGAGCGTAATATATGCAACAAATCCAACTGATAAAATTCTCTCAAAACCCGAAGCGACACAAAGTTTCAAAGAGGAAGGCCCACGCCACTCAGCCAAACGCCTTCTCGACATCAATCGCTAACAAGAAGGCCTCCCTCCTTGATCGTTCGGCGATATCAAGGAGGTGGAGGAGTCGTTTAGTACTATCTCCCCCCTGCCGAGAAGGGCTGAAACCAGATTGATCGGGCTCTATGAGATCGGGCATGAGGGGGCTAAGTCGAGCCGCCAATATACCAGCAAAGATTTTCACGTCAACGTTAAGAAGAGAGATGGGTCTATACGAACCACACTACAGCGCGTCCTTGTCAGGCTTCAGAATGACCGAGATCATAGAATTATAGAGCAGTCAAACCATGCTCCTGGAGTCTGTGTCTATACATCTATAAATCTATAAAAACAACACTAGAATTATAGACGCAATCAAGCCATGCTCCTGGAGTCTGCATCTATACATCTATAAATCTATAAAACAACACCTGGAGTCTGCATCTATACATCTATAAATCTATAAAACAATACTAGAATTATAGACGCAGTCAAGCCATGCTCCTGGAATCTGCGTCTATGCATCTATAAATCTATAAAGCAAAACCAAAGGAAATGATGGACGGAGTGTTGAACATTGCAAGCACTCACCCCCAGTCAACTGATCTGGGTTTAATCCATCACCGTTCTTTAGCTCACTCTGCCACCCCAGTTCAGACATGGCCATATGCAAATCAGTCTGACCCTGTGCCTCATGGGAACAGTCCAGCCCGAACTGCCAAGCCATGTCTTCCCTGGACCGGAAACAAACTTCCTAGGACCGGTTTCTGGCATTTCAGCCGTCTTCAGCCAGGCTTGCTTGAATCCAGTGGCAAAGTGAGCAAGGGACTCACGTCTGAGCATACCCTGCCAACTTATGGCGAACAAAGCAAAACCAAAGGAAATGATGGACGGAGTGTTGAACATTGCAAGCACTCACCCCCAGTCAACTGATCTGGGTTTAATCCATCACCGTTCTTTAGCTCACTCTGCCCTGCTATAAATCTATAAAACAACACTAGATTTATAGACGCAGTCAAGCCCTGCTCCTGGAGTCTGCGTCTATGCATCTATAAATCTATAAAACAACACTAGATTTATAGACGCAGACAAGCCCTGCTCCTGGAGTCTGCGTCTATGCATCTATAAATCTCTAAAACAACACTAGATTTATAGACGCAGTCAAGCCCTGCTCCTGGAGTCTGCGTCTATGCATCTATAAATCTCTAAAACAACACTAGATGTATAGACGCAGTCAAGCCCTGCTCCTGGAGTCTGCGTCTATGCATCTATAAATCTCTAAAACAACACTAGATGTATAGACGCAGTCAAGCCCTGCTCCTGGAGTCTGCGTCTATACATCTATAAATCTATAAAACAACACTAGATTTATAGACGCAGTCAAGCCCTGCTCCTGAAGTCTGCGTCTATGCATCTATAAATCTATAAAACAACACTAGATTTATAGACGCAGACAAGCCCTGCTCCTGGAGTCTGCGTCTATGCATCTATAAATCTCTAAAACAACACTAGATTTATAGACGCAGTCAAGCCCTGCTCCTGGAGTCTGCGTCTATGCATCTATAAATCTCTAAAACAACACTAGATGTATAGACGCAGTCAAGCCCTGCTCCTGGAGTCTGCGTCTATGCATCTATAAATCTCTAAAACAACACTAGATGTATAGACGCAGTCAAGCCCTGCTCCTGGAGTCTGCGTCTATACATCTATAAATCTCTAAAACAACACTAGATTTATAGACGCAGTCAAGCCCTGCTCCTGGAGTCTGCGTCTATGCATCTATAAATCTCTAAAACAACACTAGATGAATAGACGCATTCAAGCCCTGCTCCTGGAGTCTGCGTCTATGCATCTATAAATCTCTAAATCAACACTAGATGTATAGACGCAGTCAAGCCCTGCTCCTGGAGTCTGCGTCTATACATCTATAAATCTCTAAAACAACACTAGATGTATAGACGCAGTCAAGCCCTGCTCCTGGAGTCTGCGTCTATACATCTATAAATCTCTAAAACAACACTAAGGTGCCAATTCCGATCTGTTAAAAAAAAATTGTGTACGACTCGTATCCGTATATTCTTATGTACGATTCGTACAAGTGCCCTACAACCGGCGAAGTACGATTCGTACGTTAAAAATACATACGAATAGCGTCAGGAAAAGTGTACGAGAGGGAGCCGGACATTTTTACGTGCAAATCGTAAAACAGAAGTCCGAGCGCGCAAGTACGATCCGTACCGCCCGTCCGAATACACAACCGCATGTAAAAGGCCCCGTACGGAGCGAACGCTGTAGCACACATGTACACGGGTAAACTTGTGCCCGGATACGAGTCGTACAGCCCCACTCCCCCCGCATATGTCAGCACCTTACCCCCGTATGTCAGCACCGTACCCCCCCTCTGCACCGTACCCCAGGACCGTACCCCAGCCCCGCACCTGTACGCGCTGCACCCCAGGCCCGTTTCCCAGCTCCGCACCTGTACGCACCGTACCCCAGGCCCGTACCCCAGCCCCCCACCTGTACGCGCCGCACCCCAGGCGCGTACCCCAGCCCCGTACCTGTACGCACCGTACCTCAGGACCGTACCCCAGCCCTGCACCTGTACGCGCCGCACCGCAGGCCCGTCTCCCAGCCCCGTACCTGTACGCACAGTACCCCAGGCCCGTACCCCAGCCCCCCACCTGTACGCGCTGCACCCCAGGCCCGTATGCCAGCCCCGTACCTGTACGCACTGTACCCCAGGACCGTAGCCCAGCCCCCCACCTGTACGCGGCGCACCCCAGGTGCATACCCCAGCCCCGTACCTGTACGCTCCGTACCCCAGGACCGTACCCCAGCCCCCGCACCTGTACGCGCCGCACCCCAAGCCCGTCTCCCAGCCCCGTACCTGTATGCACCATACCCCAGGCCCGTACCCCAGCCCCCCACCTGTACGCGCCGCACCCCAGGCCCGTCTCCCAGCCCCGTACCTGTACGCACCGTAACCCAGGACCGTAGTGCCTGTACGCGCCGCACCCCAGGCCCGTACCCCAGCCCCGTACCTGTACGCACCGTACCCCAGGCCCGTACCCCAGCCCCCCACCTGTACGCGCCGCACCCCAGGCCCGTCTCCCAGCCCCGTACCTGTACGCACCGTACTCCAGGACCGTAGTGCCTGTACGCGCCGCACCCCAGGCCCGTACCCCATCCCCGTACCTGTACGCATCGTACCCCAGGACTGTACCCAAGCCCCCCACCTGTACGCGCCGCACCCCAGGCCCGTACCCCAGCCCCGTACCTGTACACACCGTACCCCAACACCGTACCCCAGCACCCTCATCCAGCATCGCGTATGTACGGACCTTACCTACGTGAAAAAGACTGGTACAGAACCAGGACACTGTAAAACAGCACAACGAGGTTCAATTCGACTCGCACAACACCACAAAACACATCTACATGACAAAATACATCTCAATGACTGACCTGGCACATCCAAACAGGCAAACAGAGGTCCTAAATCACAACCACCTCTTATAACACACCCACCACAAATTCAAACCCAGCCACACCCACAAATGGACCAATAAAAAGGGCCCACACACACAACCCATGAGCCTTTGCAACAGACCCACTGCTGCCAGACCCCACAGCCAAACAACTGCACCTTACTTACACCTTAACTACACCTTAACTTACACACCTTCACACAACCTCCTTCACAAACACCCCCTCTTCACATTCACACACACACCGTCACATTCACACCCACACACCCACAACCATCCACACCCACACCCCACACCATGCCCACAGACAAGAATCCAAAGTTCACAAGGGTGGAGCTGGACCTCCTTGTCAACGAAGTCATCAGAGTCGAGCCACAGCTGTTTGGAACATTGGTCAGACAGACCAGCATAGCCCAAAAAACTAGCTTGTGGCAGAGGATCGTCGATAAGGTAAATGCTGTTGCGCCCCTCCGAAGGACCAGGCATGAATGCCAAGCCAGGTGGTACGATCTGCGCAGGGCAGTCAAGCGGAAAATGAACGAGGAATACGTCCAGAGCAACATCACTGGAGGTGGGCTGCCCCGCAGACCCGTACATTACCATCCCTGGGAGGAGAAGGTGATGGCCCTGCTTCCGCCGGTGGGAGTACTCGGAGTCTAAGGAGTTCGAGAGCCTGGTGAGTACACAAACTACTTACGTAACATGGGGGCAATGGCATCCACACCCAAAATACACCAAATGCACGCAACTAGCCCCAAGCCCTCACCGGAAACAACCACACTCAAAAACCACGCTCATGCCACTAACATGTCCATGCCCCATTCACTAAGCAAGGCCATGCCATGTCCCAGGCTACACGAACCACAAACCCAAGACTGGATGTCCGGGATGCTGGGAGGGTGGGCCTCACAAAACACATCATGACACTCAGAAGCAGACACCAATGCCCTCAGCCCATATGGCCTAGGTACATACCCATGCACCATGCCCAAGGCACAGGGACTGGCAAAGTACTGACAAGGTAGCTGACAAGGTAGCTGACACTTGGCCCTGCTGTATGCAGCACAAAGCCTATGACCACTGTACACTCAAACACCAACTCCACTAGCTCAGATATCTAGCACAGGAACTCACATTCACTGTCATGCCAGCATGCACCATGAGGGGACAGACACATCACCTGGGAGACCAAATGACAAATCACACTACACATAACAGCAGGCCCGGTCACAACACCCCCCTTACACAAGCACACACCCCTGGTGCAGGCAACAGATTCATCCACTCTCACAATGGACATGTGACACAACAAGATCACAACAAGATCAATCCATAGCCAAATAAGCATTCTAGCCACAATTCTACAGGTCAAACACTCAGGAGAACATATCAATCTGTCCCCCGCAACATACCCATCCACAAGTGGACATTGAGAGGAATGCTAGGCACATACAACTACCTGGAGGAACTGTGCCAACTTGAATATGTCTGAAACATGGATGTCGCATGAAACAGCATTGACATTGTCTCTCTCTCACACACAGGGCAACGTCATGGATCTCCCCCCAACAATGGGGGGAACAATCACAGTCCCAGGCTCGGCGTGAAGATGATCCCACCGGCAGCGACGACTCTCACCACTCCGTGGATGACACCGACCAACCTGGCCCCTCTGGTGCCCAAGCCCCTGCAGCACCTGCTTCAGGTACATCTGTGCCAACCACCACCCCCATTCCTGCCACATCCTAGGAGACACCCAGGAGCCCTGCTCGCACTGAACAACACAGCCAGTCTGACCAGGAGGGACAAGGTTCTCCGGACACCCAGGAGGAGGCAGGAAACCCCGCAAATGCCATCCCTCAGGGGTCCCGATGTGCCCACAACGGCAGGCCAGGTTCGTGTGGGCAGGGGTGGTGGGAGTGGAGGCAGGCGGAGGCGCGAACCTGACCAGCCAGCTGAGGGAACCGGTATGTCACACATACGCCACATCCTGGACACATACCGGCGTGACACCAGGGGCATCAGTCAGGTAGTGGGGAGCCTCACAGAGATGAAGGGGACCCTCGACGAGATGAAGAACCTGCAGGCCGAGCAACACGCCAGTCAACAACAACACCAAGGTCGGATGGAGGCAAGACTGGGTGAGCTCCAGGCGGTGCAAAGGGACATAAGCCATTCACTCCGTCGGATCGCCGACAACATGGGCAACCCTCCCTGTGACACCAGGCACAGACCAGCACCAGCCACAGGGAGGGAGGAGGAGGAGGAAGAGGATTCGTCCGACGGAGCGTCCCAAACATCGTCAAGGCCTGCATCTGAGGGTCCCCGGAGGAAGGTGGGTCGTCCACAGAAAAGACCGTGAGAGGCAGCGGACCATCCACATCTCCCAGGTCACCTGGCCTGGCACCTGGCCCTCTGGCGCAACAGCAGCACCACATCCAATGACATTCTCTGCCACATGGACTTGCTGGTCACAGTCTGACCAATGATGACCAACACTGTGGTCTGGACTCTGATGACTTATAATGCCAAGGATACCATCTCCCCCTGTGAACTTTGGATTCCATGCACCCGGTAGAGCACCTTATTTTATCTACCAAAACACCTACCCCACCGCAAATAAAATGATTTATTTTGTATCATGAGATGTTGCAGTCATTTAGCATTAGTCCACAACATATGTGTGTGTAAATGTCAAACTATGCCTCAGTGTTGAACTAACTCCACCCATCCATACCCTTGGATCTGAGTCTGGTACAGGACACACATGGGTCACAATGTATCATTCAGTGCAGACATGGAGCACAATACTCACCTGTGATGACCTCAAGCTGCTGAGGGTGGGCTTGCAATACTGTGCGGACAGACCTATTTGAAAGAGTATCATTAAGGCTTAGAGGTCATGGCTCATTTGGAGGTTCCCGGGGAGGGAGTCCCAGGTATGTTTTCCCAGGTGGGAGAACTATGTCCTGCATGCTGGAGTACGGTGGATGTGAAGAATGGTGGCCAGGGCAAGGTTGGATGCACGGAGATGGCCCAACGGGGTCTCGGATGACAGTGGTACAAGGTTGGTTTTGAGTCGGGGTTGTGGCCTGCCTCCTGAGTGTGGGTGGGGAGTCTGAAGGTCATCCTGCAGCACACAGTGATCCATTGCAGCTATCTCTGCTGGACGGTGATGTGGCTGGGGCGCCGGATGTTGAAGCTGAGGTGTGTAGATGCACCCTGGATGTGTACTAGTTTCCTGGGAGTTTGGATGTACTAGCTCCGTAGAGGGCAGGGCAGTATTTGACACAGATGTTGTCATGGACCTGGGGGATGGTCTGTCTTTCCTTGGGGTGGATCTATCTGTGGATCATGTGCATAATGCAGAGGGTGTTGCAGCCTGAGGTACAGATGCTGGTGATTACCATGGCAAATGTGAGCGAGCAATACATGATGTACACCATCTTGTGTGCGTGCCCACTGGGTGCCTGTGCAGGGCTCTTGCGGGTGGGACACAAGCAGTTGACCCAGCTGTAAGGGGACAATCCGCAGATGATTACCTCAGTCCTGTACAAGTCCAGCCTCAGGAGGCTGCTGTTCAGCCATCCATCAATGGATCTCATGCATTCTTGAATATTTGAACTGGCAATGTCGGCGTCTTTGGTGAGGGTGAGGAGCACCTGGCTGTCAATGGCATACGAGCTGATGCTGAGGTGCTGTGCGCATGTGATGGTGGTGAGGGGGGTCCTGGACACATTGTAGATTGACACGCTGAGAGATGATACCTGTGCCATGTGCCAGATGACGACACCATACTACATGCAGAAGCCTTGAGTCCCACGCACATGGCCTTGCTGGGGTACAGAGCCGGTGGGGAGTAGGAGGGACATGACCTGGTTGGTGGGCCTGGAAGGCGTGGCAGCGCTGTGTAGGCAGTCGGAGTTGCACACTCATCATGCAAAGGTGTTGTGTGTGCGCTTAGTGTAAGCCTGAGAGCAGCCGGTAGATATGCGGATGGACATTGCATGGAGGGTGGCTGCAACATCAGACTGTAGTGTGATGTGGGTCGTGCAAGCACATGAGGGTCGTGCAATGTGCACGTTGCATGTGCAGACGGTCCAGCCTTTGGCACCGCGTGGCCGCAACAGTTGCACAGACAAGCTGATGCCAGCCAAATGAATGGGTGGAGGGAGGAAGGGAGGAGCATCTTTGAGGCGTGTGTGTTGCCAAATCCGGAAACTCTGTGTGCCCTTGCTGCAGGGGCTGCAGCAGCAGGCGGCATGTCCTGGAAAATATGCCACAAGTTGCACACAAAGACAAGGATGTCAGAAAGGCCAACTGCAACAGGCGTATGTAAAGGAAGGAGTGTCCGGTTTTCAATGGCACACCCAGAGACAACGGATGCACAATCACCAAAGATGACTGACACCGGATCATGAAACTGAAGGCCGAGCTGCGCACAGGAAACACACCCTCAGCAGGTGTTGAGGGCCCGCTGTGGGGACCAACATGGCCAAATACACACACAACCATGGACTTCATGCACAATAGAGATTCAAATCCATGAAGAACAGCATGCATGTTGCTCATCTACACATAGACTCATATGCACAATCTTTGACAACTATGCCAGAGATGCCGCATGCTCAATGGCAAGAGACCTGCATTGACAGAGATGAGGCACCTTGGAGCGTGAGGAACACCTTTATTACTCAGGCCAACAGTAAGGGAAATGCATCAATATGAACAGACTCACAGGTCATTTGGCTGAACATGTGGGACCTATACTGGACACCCCCTTCACATCACAGATGCTGTAAATCCATTGAACTGGCACACAAGTGAAGGGGGTGAGCCAAACAACCCCTGCTGCACACGGAGAGGCTGCAATTCCCCATTGAGCCTCTTATGGGGATGCCCCACACTATGCCCACCCGTAGCCTCCCGTATGTTTCAGAGGGAAGTTTCACACACATTGATGCCTTCCTCACAATCCACAATCCCATTACAGATGACTGTCACATAGGGTGACTATCAATTAATGGGAGTCATGCTACATGTCAGGTGCCCCATGGTGAGTCGACATGTATGCATAGTAACAAAACATGCACAGGAGCAGTGCCCACACATTCCAAACAACTACCACACCCAAAAAGCCTTGTTGCAATCCTACCCAAAGGAGAATTTTCACCATGTCCGTGCATGTAACCCTGATTCAGCACACGTTGCAATACTCATGAGGAATAGCAGGAGCCCAACGATGCCACGAGCAGACAGCATGCGCAACTACCTGGGGATGACAGACACACAAGAAGTCACTGAAAAGATAGTCAACCGCATGCATGGTCATTAACTCTACAGGAATAAGGTTGTCACCATGCTAGTTTTAAATTTACTGTCTCAGCCACAATGTGTGGAATGACATCATCACTCGAGTGACACATCAGAACACACCTCTAAGTCACTTAGCATACAGTCAGCTGGACACACACATCGCAACACATGCCACACAAGGCTAAAAGCGTGCACACTCAGACCCAGGGACTCACCATTATGAGAAGAAGTTGCGTATGAGCTGACTCCGGATGTCCTCCTCCTCATCCTCCTCCTCCTCACTTGCCTCGTGACCAAGCCCTTCATCCTCCAAGGGTGGATGTTCCTGCTCATCCGGATCCAGGATGAGTGGCACAGCTTTCTCCACTGCCATGTTGTGCAGCATGCAGCACACGATGAAGATTTTGCAGACCTTGACCGGTGCATATGGGAGGGATCCGCCTGTCTTGTGAAGGCACCGGAATCGGCTCTTCAGGAGGCCAAACGTCCTCTCAATCACTCGCCTGGTCTGCCCATGGGTGTTGTTGTAACGGTGATCTGCAGCTGTTCTGGGGTTGCGGAGAGGCGTCATCAGCCATGGCATGTTGGGATAGCCAGAGTCCCCTACATGGAAACATCATGTACAGAAGTGAGTCAGGAGATGCTGTAAGATACAAAGATACCTCTAAATACAGGACAAACAGAGTATACCCACCAACAAGACATGCTCGTTCGTTGTGCAGCCGCAGCATCATTTCTGGCACCCTGCGACGCCTCATGATGTAGGCATCGTGTGCTGACCCTGGAAAATGTGCACAGACATGGTAAATCAGCATGTTAGGTAGACACACCACAAGGGCATTAATGGAGTGATAATGTTTTCGGTTTCGATAGGCTACCTCCTGTGCCTGTGGTGGCACCAAAGCCACATGTGTCCCATCAATGGACCCAATTACATGGGGCATCCCTCCCAGGGCATAGAACTCACCCTTGACACCTGCCAGGGTTTATATGTGCAGCACATATCCTGTTCCCCCAAGTCAACCGGTGCTGTTCTTCCTCCCTTACCCTCCTTGACATGTGTTCCCTGGTCTGTGTGTAATCACTCTTGCACATGGTCATCTAGGTTGCCAGTTAATCCAAGTGCACAATGCTTGCTGCATCATGTGTGGGGGTGGTCTGTGACATGTGTTGGTACCTTGCCTGTGCACTGTCGTGTTCAGTCATTTGGGGGTCCATAATTGTTGGCACTGATGCTGAGTCTTAACATAGGAGTGTGAGGCTTAAAATGAACAGACTTGCAGCATGCATGACCGATGTTGTGGCCTCAGACATGATGTGCATGAGTGGGAGATATGCATAGTGCCGGGATGGTTGCTCCTGTTGCAGTCAGATCATTCCAGGACCAGTGTGCCCACTACAGTCCCCTGAGACACCTTTTCCTAGGAATCATGTGTGTCATCCAACACTGTGGACATTCTCGGTGTGTCCAGCATAGGTTGGCCTCTGTGGCATTGTTCCCTGGCCTCATTTGTATTTACGTAAAGTGTGCTACATGTGTCCACTGTACAGGGTGACCCCATTTGGCTTGTGCATACTCACACTGGCCAGTGCCTGTGTGTCTATGTACAACTATCTGATGATGGTTGTTTGTCACTAATATGTGTGGTCAGCCTCACAAGGTGATGTTGAGTACATTTAGGAGTTTTTGATGCACATTTTAGTAAACTCAGATTAAGAGGTGTAAGTACTTGCTCTGTCTCAATCACATTGTCTCAGGTAGGGGGGGTTTGTGCGGGCAAGGCCTACATGTCCAAACCTTATGTCTCCTTGCCAGGTCTGACCTGTGTGTGATAATTGTCTGGACAGACACTCAACATGCAGTGACCCAGTCATGTTGTGCAGGGTTTAATGTTTGTGCTTTGCAGCATGTGTCAAAAGTTAAAAGACATGGTTCCTGCTCATCCATTTTTGGCAACGGTGTGTGGTCCAGATGCTACGTAGTTTGGTCTGTGTGTGCTGACATCTGTGTGGACAATCTTGGTTCCCATGAGGGTGTCTCCTCAGTGCAGGTGCTCATTGTTCCGACACAATTGCAGGGTGTTAGAAGGCGACCTCAGAGGAGCCCGGAGGGGGCCCTGTCTATCCTGAGACCAACCCTCGAGGTATCGTAGCCGGGCACTGGCGGGAGACTCCTCAGGGTAGGAATCTCGTATCTAGGATCGTACACTCGGCACCACACGACAAAGAGACGCCACACCGTGAGTTCTTAAGAACAAATCTTTATCAAATCGGAGTCGTAGGATCTTTATGATCAGCAAGGCAAATATCTACAAGTAGAGCCTGGGCTCACAGAGTCTCAGAGGGGGGTAGGAGGTAGCGGGACAGTCTTTGGGGATATGGATCAAATGCAGGGGCGTACCCGGTGCACAGCTCACAATCCTCAAGCTGGGGGATACGCTTGTCGTCGTCGGGATCCGGCAGGACCAGGAGAGTCTGTGGGAGCCGCGAGTCACTCAGCAAGGCTCAAGCACAAGTTCGGAGGTCTTACAATCTTCAGGGAGCCGCGAGTCACTCAGCAGGTCTCAAGCACAAGTTCGGAGGTCTTACGATCTTTCGGGGAGCCGCGAGTCACTCAGCAGGGCTCAAGCACAAGTTCGGAGGTCTTACGATCTTTCGGGGAGCCGCGAGTCACTCAGCAAGACTCAAGCACAAGTTCGGAGGTCTTACGATCTTCAGGGAGCCGCGAGTCACTCAGCAGAGCTCAGGTGTTTCCAAAGGCAAATCTGCCGGATAGTCCCAGAGCACCCCTTGTTATAGGTCGACTCCTCTTTGATGTCCGGAGTCTGTGCAGGCAGGGGTCTTGTCACCTGGGGGTCGGTTGTCGGGGTTTCCTGCCATTGTCTTTTGATCCTTTCAGGGCCGGGTCGGGAGGAGTCCCAGACACCCAGCAGGCGTGGAGCCAGCCCTCGGGGAGGCCGGAGGGCCGATCGAAACCCACCTTCCCAGGGGAGCTCAGAGGTGCGATGGAAACTGCTCCTCCCTCTCTCATCCCAATGGGAGCGCGATGTCCTCCAGCCGGAGTGGCGCCTCTAGGCCAGGGTCGCGCTGGGGCCGGGCGGCCATCATGGTGCATGAAGTGGGCACGCGGGCCCAGTGTGGCCGAAAGGAGGGAGGCCACGGACGGGGAAGTCCGGGTCGGGTGTGTGTGTGTTCTGGTGGGAAGGATCGGTTAGGCCGTGTGCTCGGGAGCTGAATGAGGTGCATGGGTCAGGTTATGTGGTGCAGGGACAGGGATGGCCATGCCACGAGCCCGGGTCTAACACGCGTCCCCCCCAGCTGAAAGCCGGAGAGAACTACCCATCTTCTTGGGGGTTCTCTTCGCTGAGGTGGAAGAACCGGGAGAGGCCATCGGCGTTGGCGTGGTCAGTACCAGGGCGATGTTCCATGGTGAAATCCATCCCCTGGAGGGAGATTGACCACCGCAGTAGTTTGGGGTTTTCTCCTCGCATCTGCATGAGCCATTGCAAGGGGCGATGGTTGGTTTGGACTTTGAAATGGGTGCCGAACAGATAGGGGCGTAACTTCTTGAGGGCCCAGACTACGGCGAACGCCTCGCGCTCGATGGTGCTCCATCTCTGTTCTCTGGGCAACAGCCTTCGGCTGAGGAAGGCTACGGGCTGGTCTAGGCCTTGGTCATTCACCTGGGACAGGACGGCCCCAACCCCATGCTCGGAGGCGTCCGTTTGTACCACAAACTCCTTGGAGTAGTCGGGGGCCTGGAGGACGGGGGCAGTGCACATGGCCGCTTTCAGGGCATCGAACGCCTCTTGGCAGGCAGAGGTCCACTGCACTTTCTTGGGTTGTTTCTTGGACGTGAGTTCCGTGAGGGGACCGACCAGGCTGCCGTACCCCCGGATGAATCTCCGGTAGTAGCCCGTGTGGCCCAGAAAGGCTCGGACCTCTGTTTGGGTAGCGGGTGGTTCCCAGGCTAGGATGGCGTCGATCTTGGGCCGTAGAGGGGCGACCTGGCTGCTTCTGACCTGGTGCCCCAGGTAGACTACCGAACCTTGCCCAATCTGGCACTTGCTGGCTTTCACGGTGAGGCCTGCCTGGCGCAGGGCGGTTAGCACCCTCCGGAGGTGCTGGAGGTGCTCACTCCATTCGGAACTGAAAACTGCAATGTCGTCTAGATAGGCAGCGCTGAACTGTTCCAGCCCGGCCAGGACTATTTACCAGTCGCTGAAAGGTGGCCAGGGCATTTTTCATCCCGAAGGGCATCACGCGAAAGTGGTAGTGCCCATCCGGGGTGGAGAAGGCTGACCGCTCCTTGGCTCCTTCTGTGAGCGCAATTTGCCAATAATCGCAGGTGAGATCAAATGTGCTGAGGAACCGAGCAGCCCCGAGTCGGTCAATGAGCTCGTCGGCTCGGGGAATGGGGTGGGCATCGGCTCGGGTGACTTCATTGAGTCCCCGGTAGTCCACGCAGAAGCGGAGTTCTGGGGCGACACCGGGGGCAGCTGCTTTCGGGACCAGGACCACGGGGCTGGCCCAGGGACTGTCTGAGGGTTCGATCACTCCCAAGGTCAACATCTTCGAGACCTCGGCCTGAATGCAGGACCGGACCCGATCAGGGACTCGGTAGGCTCGGTGTTTCACCGGGGGGCTGTCTCCGGTGTCCACGTCATGGACACACCAGTCGGTGACTTGGGGGACCAGAGAGAATAGGTCGGAAAACTGCCCTAGGAGCCGGCGGCAATCCTCACGTTGCTGGGAAGTGAGGGATGGGGAGAGGTTCACTCCCTCCACAGAGCCATCCTTCTCTTTGGTACACAGGAGATCAGGGAGGGGATCCGACTCCTCTTCGGCCCCGTCATCGGTGGCCAGCAGGAGGCTCAGCTCCGTCCGCACAAAGTGAGGCTTGAGGCAGTTCACATGAAGGACTCGGAGGGGGTCCTGTGGTGACTGGACGTCCACCAAGTACGTGACCTGGCTCTTCCGCTCAATCACTTTGAAGGGCCCGGTCCATTTATCCTGGAGGGCGCAAGGTTTCACGGGGGCCATGACCCATACCTGCTGGCCCGGCTGGAACTCGACCAGAGTGGCATTCTGGTCGTACCAGCGCTTCATCTCTTCCTGGCTCGCCTCCAGGTTGGCCTCGGCCAGCTCTCGGAACTTCCTAGTCTGGTTTCGGAGGGTCAGGACGTATCGGAACACATCTCTGGGGGGGCCTCGGGGCGCCGCCTCCCACCCTTCCTTGACCAGGCTGAGGGGCCCCCGGACGGGGTGCCCGTAGAGTAACTCGAAGGGGCTGAACCCCAAGGATTTCTGGGGGACTTCCCGGTAGGCGAACAGGAGGCAGGGGAGCAGGACGTCCCACTTACGCCGGAAGGGTTCTTCCAGGCCCGCGATCATCCCCTTCAGAGTCCGGTTAAACCGCTCTACCAGGCCATTTCCTTGGGGGTGGTACGGGGTGGTGAACTTATAGGACACTCCACATTGTTGCCACAGGGACGTCATGTATTTGGAGATGAAGTTCCTACCGCGATCGCTCACGACCTCGCGGGGAAAACCCATGCGGGAAAAGATTCCCATCAACGCCCGGCCCACCACGGGGGCTGTGACGGTGCGCAGGGGTATGGCCTCGGGGTATCGGGTGGCATGATCTAGCAGGACGAGGATAAAGCGGTGACCTTGGGAGGTTGGGGGGTCCAGGGGTCCTACGATGTCGACCCCGACCCGTTCAAAAGGGGTACTGACGACAGGGAAGGGTTGGAGGGGAGCCTTGCGCTTTTCTCCGCTCTTCCCACTAGCCTGGCACGTGGGACAGGACTTGCAGTGGGCTTCTACATCCGCTTTCATTCTGGGCCAGTAGAAGTGAGTCACGAGGCGACTGTAGGTTTTGTCCTGGCCCAAGTGGCCTGCGAGGGGGACGTCGTGGGCCAAGCCCAGGAGGATGTCTCGGAAACGTAGGGGTACCACCAGCACCCGGGCGGACCCTAGCTCCACAGACTTCTGCTCGCTGTACAAAAGGTCATTTTCCCAATACACCCGGTGCGTTCCAGTTTGGTCGCCCGCGGCCTGGGCCGCTGCTTGTTGCCGGGGCCCGACCAGGGACGGACAGGTAGCTTGCTCCCGGCAGAACTCCTCTCGGGAGGGGCCCCCCTCGTGGTGCCACTGGGCCAACTCGGGCAGATCGCCTAACTCGGTGACCTGTGCGGAGTCGGACGGTGGGGGTTCGTCGCTGGCGACCAACCCTCCTTGTGGGGGGATGTGGGGACCCTCGGCGGGGACCATCCTGTCTTCTGTGGTCGGGGCGCCTTCGACTTCCCCAAGGGGGGTCAGTCGGGCTGCCATAGATCGGGTAGTGGCACACACCCACTCAGGGAGACCCATCATCCCTAGGTGGGTCTTGCGCTCGACTTGTTTCCAGGCGGAACTTTCCAGGTCGTTCCCCAGGAGACAGTCGACTGGCTGGAAGGTTCTCACTGCGACTTTCAGTTTACCGACCACCCCTCCCCATTCAAAAGGCACCAGGGCTACCTTACACAGACTTTCCGTATTGTCAGCGGAAATTACCGGGCAAAAGACGTTGGGGAGGACCTGGTCTTCGTGGACTAAATGACTGAGGACACCGGTGATGCTGGCCCCGGTGTCACGAAGGGCCTCTACTTGGTGGCCATTGATCGTTACGAGCTGCCCATATTTCTTCGAGTTGGAGGGCAGGAGGCTTCCAGGGACCATTTCTCTATCTCCTAATGATGCTAGGGCCATGGCGGCGGGTTCCCACTCTACAGTCTCCTCAACCTCCTCCCCCAGTGCTACATTGGATATCTGTCTAGCGGGGGGTGCTGTCGGGGTGATGTGTGGGGCCATGGGGCATTCAGGGTCATTGGCGTAATGCTCGGGCTTCTGACAACGGAAACAAGTGATGGTCACCCGGTGCCCCCGTCTCACGGGTGGGCCGGATACAGCTGGTGGGGGCGCCGGGAAAGGCGGAGGTTGGGTTTTCGGGGGACTGGACTGGGACTCTCTCTGCCCTCCCTGGTTCCCCCCCCCTCTCTGGCGGGGCGGTCCCTGACTGGCTCGGGGGTAATCTCCTACGGGGCCCCGGGAGACCCGGGTGTTGGTCCAGCGATCCGCCTCGACATCCAGCTTTCTCGGATCCGTGAGCTTGCTGTCGAGCAGATGCTGGCGTAGTTCTACAAAGCAGTTCGCAGCCAGGTGTTCCCACAACATGAGGTCGGTTAGTTCTTCTAGGGTGGTTACCTTGCTGCCCTTGATCCACCCATCGAATGCACGGCTGAAGAAGTTTACATACTCCACCCAGGTGGTGCCCGGGATCTTCCTGCAGTCCCAGAACCGCTGACGGTACATCTCCGGGGTGAGGCCGTACCTTGTGAGGAGGGCCTCTTTCATGTGGTTGTAGGGGGTCTGCATGGAGGTTGGTAGGTCGAGCAGGGTGTCTCTCCCTTCGCTCAGGAATCGTCCCCACAACCCGGCCCCCCAATCCTTCTGCGGGACCCGATGGGAGGTCATGGCGACCTCGTATGCCCCGAACCACTGTTGGATGTCATCGTTTTTGTAATATTCTTTGACCACATCCTTGGGAATGTGGACCTTCTGCTCCGCCGGGGAGGCCGCCTCTCGGTTTCCCGGGGGCCGCGCTTCTTCGCTTTTTGCTTTTAGCTCGATTTCCTTCAAGCTGCGTTCGTGCTCCAGTTGGAGTCTCCTTCCTTCGTGTTCCCGTTGGAGTTTCTTCTCTTCTAGTTCTCCTTGTACTCGCATCTGTTCCACTGCTAGCTTTTTCTCGGCTAATTTCAACTCGCCCTCGATTTTAAGTTTGGCCAATTCGAGTTCGTGATGGCGACTTCTCTCTCTGTCTGCGAGTTCCTCCGGGGATAGGCCCCCGTCTGGTACGAAGCTTCGCACCTGGTTGCTGCTGCGTTCTCCTTGGGAGGGTCCCGCTTCGTCGTGGAGTTCCACCGCTCCTTCTGGGCGGGGGCCTCCAGAATCCACCCAAGCTTTTAGTGCCTTCTGCATATCTTCTTTGGTGTTGAGACCAGTGGTAGCGATTTTTAGTTCTTTGCAGAATTGCTTCAGTTCTCTGTGCGTGTAATCTTCCAGTTGTTCCGCCTGGAACACGGTACTGGTGTCGTTTTCTGTGAGAATCATGGCGTTTCCTTCTGCCATCTTTGTCGGTGGTGCGTCAGCCGTTCACGGTACGATCTCTAGATTATGGGCCCGAATCCCGTCGCTTGCCACCAATGTTAGAAGGCGACCTCAGAGGAGCCCGGAGGGGGCCCTGTCTATCCTGAGACCAACCCTCGAGGTATCGTAGCCGGGCACTGGTGGGAGACTCCCCAGGGGAGGAATCTCGTATCTAGGATCGTACACTCTGCACCACACGACAAAGAGACGCCACACCGTGAGTTCTTAAGAACAAATCTTTAGCAAATCGGAGTCGTAGGATCTTTATGATCAGCAAGGCAAATATCTACAAGTAGAGCCTGGGCTCACAGAGTCTCGGAGGGGGGTAGGAGGTAGCGGGACAGTCTTTGGGGATATGGATCAAATGCAGGGGCGTACCCGGCGCACAGCTCACAATCCTCGAGCTGGGGGATACGCTTGTCGGCGTCGGGATCCGGCGGGACCAGGAGAGTCTGTGGGAGCCGCGAGTCACTCAGCAGGGCTCAAGCACAAGTTCGGAGGTCTTACGATCTTCAGGGAGCCGCGAGTCACTCAGCAGGGCTCAAGCACAAGTTCGGAGGTCTTACGATCTTTCGGGGAGCCGCGAGTCACTCAGCAGGGCTCAAGCACAAGTTCGGAGGTCTTACGATCTTTCGGGGAGCCGCGAGTCACTCAGCAGGGCTCAAGCACAAGTTCGGAGGTCTTACGATCTTCAGGGAGCCGCGAGTCACTCAGCAGGGCTCAGGTGTTTCCAAAGGCGAATCTGCCGGATAGTCCCAGAGCACCCCTTGTTATAGGTCGACTCCTCTTTGATGTCCGGACTCTGTGCAGCGGGGGTCTTGTCACCTGGGGGTCGCTTGTCGGGGTTTCCTGCCATTGTCTTTTGATCCTTTCAGGGCCGGGTCGGGAGGAGTCCCAGACACCCAGCAGGCGTGGAGCCAGCCCTCGGGGAGGCCGGAGGGCCGATCAAAACCCACCTTCCCAGGGGAGCTCAGAGGTGCGATGGAAACTGCTCCTCCCTCTCTCATCCCAATGGGAGCGCGATGTCCTCCAGCCGGAGTGGCGCCTCTAGGCCAGGGTCGCGCTGGGGCCGGGCGGCCATCATGGTGCATGAAGTGGGCACGCGGGCCCGGTGTGGCCGAAAGGAGGGAGGCCACGGACGGGGAGGTCCGGGTCGGGTGTGTGTGTGTTCTGGTGGGAAGGATCGGCTAGGCCGTGTGCTCGGGAGCTGCATGAGGTGCATGGGTCAGGTTATGTGGTGCGGGGACAGGGATGGCCATGCCACGAGGCCGGGTCTAACACAGGGCCATTAGCTAATGCATTGTCCTGTGTTTGGACATGTGTGCCACTCCCCATGACAGGTAGTGGGTCAGATGTGTTGCCAAATGTGTCATGATGTTACGGATGGCCATGTGACAGGTGGCATGATTCAAGTTGTTAGTCAAGCAGTCTTGGACGTTGGCACTCACTACACTTGTCAACATGTCTCAATAGTTGATATGCATGACTTTGATGTTTTGTGGTGAATGACAATAATGTGCCTGCATGACAGATGTCTCCCAAGGAAGTGCACAAGACACCACCTTTACACTTTTCTTGGACATGCTGGCACATTAAAAACGAAGGCACAGTTTAGAAAAATATTTGTTTAGAGATTATACATATACATGTTCCCACTGTGTGGTTGCATTTGGGTAAGTCCTTGGTTGTTGATGATACCAACTTACGAGTGTCAAGTCATCCAGACCACCATGGTGCCATGTATATGTACTTACTGATACCCCATTTCTTCTTTACAGTGGCTTATTTGATTTGGGCTGCCAGCTCATACAATGACTGTGTAAATGTAGTTTTCTGTGCACCTCCTTGTGGGACTTCTGTTATGCAGGCACATGTGTGTTCTGATCAAAAAGTGGCACATTCACACATTCCAAACACTTCGATTGTGTAAAGTGTTGTGATTCCCAAGGGTTCACAATGTATTTATTTTTGCTTTCCTAATTACTCACAGGTCTCTGAGTGTGGGGACACCTTCAGCATTGGCGTCAGTTATTTGCCCTTGGGTGCACCAATACTGTTTATTTCACAGTGAACAAGAGGTGGCATGCCTTCATAGTCTGGCTGTGCTCAACAATTCCCAGACACCATATCCTCTGTCTAATTGGATATCGAGTTATTAGCTGTTGTGTCCTGATTTTCATTGTTTCCAAGGGCATGATGGGTCAACCAACTGGGGAGTGCAGGGCTTACATATGTGCGGAGTATTGTAGATGTTACTAATGATGCTTTTCATGATATGCACTGTGACCTATTTTGTTTGGACGAATGTGTCATATGTATACAAATGTGTCATATGTATACAGTTGTCTGATTATTTCCTGTCTCTTCACCTTGCCCACAGCATCGTCGGGGAACACCGAGGGAGACACCTGCACGGACGTGGAGGAGGGATCCAGCACCGGTGCCACCAGTGCTGGCGAGTCTGGCGCAGCAAGTGGCACGGAGGGCGAGGGGAGTCAGGCGGAGGACCTGTCTAGTACCAACACTGACTACGACGCTGACGGGTCCGAGGCTGAACTCCCAGAGGGGGCGGAGGCTGCTCCAACAGCTGGCAGCAGCACTACATCTATCACCGCCCCCTCCATTCCTATCACCGCCATCCCAGTTGCTCCGTTCCCTTCTGTCCTTGTAGGGCAACAACATGTCTCCTTCGTGCCAGGCACCGGACCCCCTGCCCCTGTCTCCCCTGCTGCCCTCACTGCCGAGTCTGTGGACATTCAGTGGCAGTTGCAGGTTGGCCAGACATCGCTGCTGAGTGTCCTCCATGGCCACAACAGACTGCTGACACAGATGGTGTCATACATGGAGGGCATGTCATCAGCGATGTCTGACCAACGGATGTTGCTGAGGTCCATGGACTCGTCACTGACGGCAGCAGTGAGTCTCCTGCAGCGCTTCGTTCCCCCCCTACCCCTGCACCATCCACACTTCCCACTCCCATGCCTGTCCCAAGCACACCCAGACATTCCCAGGCACACACCCCACCAGACACAGGCAGCACACCAACACGGAAGGGCAAGCGCACACCTCCTGTCACGCACACTCAGGGGGAAGAAGGCACACCCACAGGGTCTGGGGCACACAGGCAGACACGCAGACACAGTCGGAGTCCGCATTCCTCACTCCCCAGTCTCAACATAGTCGCACATTGTGGATGCGTTCATACACCCATGGAGTTGTGGTCATCTGAGGATGATGTACACACCCCCATGTCTCTGTTCACTGCTGGTATTCCTCTGCACCCACCCCATGTCTCTGTCCCCTTCTGGGAGTGATAGGCACCCACCCCTCATATGTCTGGGCACTGCTGGGAGTGATATGCACCCACCCCTCATATGTCTGGGCAATGCTGGGAGTGATATGCACCCACCCCTCATATGTCTGGGCACTGCTGGGAGTGATATGCACCCACCCCTCACATGTCTGGGCACTGCTGGGAGTGATATGCACCCACCCCTCATATGTCTGGGCAATGCTGGGAGTGATATGCACCCACCCCTCATATGTCTCTGTCCACTGCTGGTATTACTCTGCAACCACCCCCATGTCTCTGTCCACTGCTGGGAGTGATAGGCACCCACCCCTCACATATCTCTGTCCACTGCTGGGAGTGATAGGCACCCACCCATCACATATCTCTGTCCACTGCTGGGAGTGATATGCACCCACCCCTCATATGTCTGGGCACTGCTGGGAGTGATAGGCACCCACCCCTCATATGTCTGGGCACTGCTGGGAGTGATAGGCACCCACCCCTCACATATCTCTGTCCACTGCTGGGAGTGATATGCACCCACCCCTCATATGTCTGGGCACTGCTGGGAGTGATATGCACCCACCCCTCATATGTGTCTGTCCACTGCTGGTATTCCTCTGCACCCACCCCCATGTCTCTGTCCACTGCTGGGAGTGACATGCACCCACCCCTCATATGTCTGGGCACTGCTGGGAGTGATATGCACCTACCCCTCATATGTCTGGGCACTGCTGGGAGTGATATGCACCCACCCCTCATATGTCTCTGTCCACTGCTGGTATTCCTTTGCACCCACCCCCATGTCTCTGTCCACTGCTGGGAGTGATAGGCACCTACCCCTCATATGTCTGGCCACTGCTGGGAGTGACATGCACCCACCCCTCATATGTCTCTGTCCACTGCTGGTATTCCTCTGCACCCACCCCCATGTCTCTGTCCACTGCTGGGAGTGATAGGCACCCACCCCTCATATGTCTGGGCACTGCTGGGAGTGATAGGCACCCACCCCTCATATGTCTGGGCACTGCTGGGAGTGATAGGCACTGTTGGACCCGGCCACGTAGGATGGCCCTCCGTGCCCCCGCACCACCGAAACTTGGTACCTGCAGCCCAAGCACACGGCCCAGCCGACCCTCTCCACCAGGACACCCGCACCGACCCCGGACATCCCCGTCCATGGCCTCTCCTTTCGGCCACCCCGGGCCCGCGTGCCCACTCCATGCACCAAGATGGCCGCCAGCCCCAGCGCGACCCGGGCCTAGAGGCGCCACTCCGGCTGGAGGACATCACGCTTCCAGGGGAGGAGAGAGGGAGGAGCAGTTCTATCGCACCTCTGAACTCCCCTCGGACGATGGGTTTCGATCGGCCCTCCGGCCTCCCTGAGGGCTGGCTCCGTGCCTGCTGGGTGTCTGGGACTCCTCCCGACCCGGCCCTGAAAGGATCAAAAGACAATAGCAGGAAATCCCGACAAGCGACCCCCAGGTGACAAGACCCCTGCCTGCACAGACTCCGGACATCAAAGAGGGGTCGACCTATAACAAGGGGTGCTCTGGGTCTGGCCAGCAGATTCGACGCTGGAACAACAAAAGCCTGCTGACGTGGTCGCGGCTCCTGGAACTGAACCGACCTAAGCCTGCTGAGTGACTCGCGGCTCCTTGAAGATCGTAACACCTCCGAACCTGTGCCTAAGCCTGCTGAGTGACTCGCGGCTCCTTGAAGATCGTAAGACCTCCGAACCTGTGCCTGAGCCTGCTGAGTGACTCGCGGCTCCTTGAAGATCGTAAAACCTCCGAACCTGTGCCTAAGCCTGCTGAGTGACTCGCTGTAGGAGAGTAGGGTCTGCAATCCTATGATCACCCAGATTTTTTGCTTTTGCTTCATTGGTTTACGACTTTCCCCGGCTGTGGGCCTGCCAATCAGACCCACAGCCTAGCTGTTCTCTCTCGAAATTATCACACATGTACATTAGGTGCATCCACTAATTGGAACTGGGCCGCCTTGTCAGTCCCTGTCTCAGCATACCACAGGTATCCAGGGCATCGGTGTGCCCAGGGCCTACCAGGGGCTGAAGCATGTATTATGCCACCCCTGGAATGGCCGCCCAAATCTGACACAACTGGCTGCACGACAGCTGGGGCCACGTGGTGTAATCACCCGTTGCTGTAGGTGTAGTATTCCTACACCTAAACCCTAAAATGGACACATGGATTCCTATCAGTCACTCCTATAGCAGGCCTTATCAATCCTGAAGGCAGAGTGCAGGGAATCATGTGGGACGGTGCTCTGGCGCGAGCTGAGCCCGTCGACGGCTTGCGGAACCAAGACCTAATAGCCGTTCCATGGTGACGCGGGCCAACTACTTTTAATGCATTATAATCCTTGCGGTTATTTGCTAACTTTGGCATCGCATCACCTATACATGTCGAGTAAGGTGTCATACGAATTGGAATACGAACCCCTCGCTAGTTCTGGCGACGGGGTTAGCATTCCCCCCTTCTAGAGGGGCACGACATGGAAGTAACCCTGAACCCCGGTTAAAGTTGACTCAAGCCTCAGCATCACAAAATGGATGCTGCCACCAGACACAAGTCTGACCTCCTGCTGCTGGGAGACCTTCCAGCGAGGGGAGCTTGGACAAAGGGTTTCCTGTCAAGGGCGGTGTTAGCACCGTCCCAGACAGGGTTTGTGTATTCCAGGTAGGCAGGGCTGAAAGGAAGGTGATTGCAAGTGGCACCCCGGTGCTCACGGTGCATAGCCCGGCTCAGACCAGTTTCGGGGGGCCTACCAGCCCCTGAGCTGGCGCGAAGCCGGACAAAGGATAGGGGTGTAACCACCCCCCTCCTGGCTCCACCCATAGGTAGAACCTAGTCACGGGCCAACCCCTTTTTCTTAGAATAAAGGTAGGAGCGAGTCCCCTTCCCAAATTGGATAATCAGATAATCGGATAACTCCGAATCACGAACCACTTTCCACGAAAGGAACTCTTGACTATTTCTGAAGACTCTCCCTTGTGGCTAAGGAGTAGCCACCCTGCACCAGCAGGCACCACCTAAGCGCTTGCGGTTTGCTGTACGTCTCTCCTACGGATCAAGACTGCCCAGCTCGACGAGACCCGAGTCCCTGCCATCTCTGACCTTTTACCTGCCTCATCAGCCCAGCTGAGAGTCGTAGGTGTGACGAGACCTGCGGGACCGGCCATCTTCAGAACCTGCACGACGCTTATCTAGCACGCCCACCGAGGGACCCTCGAGTGAGTGCACCTAGGGTTTGAGAAGCCCTAACCCCGAGCAGCTCCAGCATCGAAGTCTGCCTCCCCAGCATCTCCGAGATCTGCGTGGGGGCCCTTCCGCTCCTTGCTGTTCACCGCGTTGTCCGACCACTTGCCGACCGGCTTGTGGCCCTCTACACGACGCGCCAAGATTGTTTTCATCACCGGTCTGGTTGCTCCAGACTGGCTCTTGCTTCCCTCCAACAGAGGAGTACCACGGACCCTCCTGGTCCACTCCCGACGCCATCGTGACTTCCCCGCTTGGGTTGCCACTGCCAAGATCCGCTGCCCCTTCCTGGGCTCAGCATCATCGACAGCAGACACCTTCGTGGGACAGCTCGCCCTCCATCCTGGTCGCCGCCGCGCCTCCTGGTCCGAGGAACAGCCGAGTCCGACGTCACCCACTCACCTGGTCGAGGTGACTTCAGCCGGTACCCTCCTGGTACCCACACGATCGCTGGCTAGCGGTTAAGAACTGAGTCCCCTCTGCTTTCAGGTTTCCTTCATCACCGATCCAGGCTTGGATCTCGCTGAATATCGACACTGGTCGCCTGCCAGCAACTTCTTCTTTCAGGCTCCTGAGACTACACGAGGACTCCCGACATCTTGCCGAACTTCACGCAGCCGCAGCCTCTGGGCTAGGTAACTTGAGCATTTCAGTGCTCCATCGCAGGTTCGCTCTACAAGTGTCTAGTTCCTTTTTCGTTTAGTCCCACTGATCGGAACACTCCGGAATCAGTACCTCCAGACTCTATCCATTCGCATTTCCCTGTAAGTGTAGATGGTTTCCCGTGCCCCTCGGGCATTTGTGTAAATTGTGCAACCAGTAGTATTTTCCTAAGAGTTTTGTATTGTGCTTAGCTCCCTGACTCATAAAGAGCCAGGGTAGTCTTGTTATAAATAAATATCCTTTATTTTCATAACAACTTGTGTGGTGTCCTTTCACTTGATGTTCAAGGGGTATATGTGATGGTAAACAGCTGGCTTAACACGCCCTCTAGAGTTTAGCCTAAGACTGCTCGTATCCACGCTACTAGGATAGCTGGTCTATAAGGTTGACTTACAACCAATCATCAATAAGGGTCGTTTGGAATGATACACAGTGATCACTAGAATAGTGCGCACTACATATCAGGCCAACTTCTCACATTGGTGAGCAGCGGTTGGGATTTGAGCTTGCTGTTGTTTACCACACACGTATCCTAAGAATATCGCAGTGAAAGATCACATAAGTACCCAGGTACATATAACTTAACTTAGAATACTCCGAGTTCTACTGAACCGGCTGTTGTAGTGTAACAGGGCTTAGCACACCCTGACTACAACTCTTAGCAAGGGACCAGTAGGTAAACACATAGTGTAGGTAGGTGCATCACTTACACCTCACTAGACAAGCATGTCGGTCCACGGAGAGTCCTCGCAGACTCCCTTAGTGGTCAGTGACCCTCCACAGGTCATGTCACGATATGCAACTCTTAGCTTCAAGGAGATGAGACAACTGTGTGCCTCCAGGAAGCTAAACCAGGGTTCTAACCCTACCATCGCAATTCTGATAGGTCTCTTAGAGGCGTACGATGCTAGGAGGTCCTCTAACACAGGTCCCCCCAGTGCAGATGGGAACATGCCTCCCTTAGAGGGAACCCTCGGTGACCCCGACCTCGACCTCCACACAGAGGAGGAGGACGAGGACGAGTTATCGGGAGACGAGGCAGACAAAGGTCCAGTGGTAGTCGGCAGGCTTACAAGGACCAACTTAAGCAGGCATGAGAATGGAACTGGGGGAACCCCGGGCCCACGCTCAAGCAGGCTTAACCTTGGGAACGGACGAGCTAGGTCTCTCTCCAGAGGCTCCGGCAGATCGGTTCATACACATGTCTCTCAGGCATCTTCTCAGAGAGGAATGACGTCCCCTCAGAGAAGGGAGCATGAAGCGAAGATGAGGGAGGTCAATCTGAGGATCGAGCGGGAAGAACTTGCCCTCGCCAAAGAAAGACTTGCCCTGGCCCGAGAGCAGAAATTAAGTGGGTTAGATCCCACTGGTGGCAGCAGTCTCAATAGAGAGAAAGACAGGGGTATAGACACTAGACACCTGAGTAAAATAGTGCCCCCCTTTAAACAAGGGGACGACATCCACAAGTGGATAACTGCCTTGGAGAGGGCCTGCACTGTCCAGTGCATCCCCCCAAGTCAGTGGGCAGCTATACTGTGGCTTTCCTTTGAGGGTAAAGGAAGGGACAAGCTCCTCACTACAAGAGCTGAGGATGCTAACAACTACCAGGTCCTGAAGAACACACTGATTGATGGGTTCGGCTTAACTACGGAACAGTACCGGGTGCTGTTCCGGGACACCCAGAAAATTCAGTCTCAGGATTGGACTGACTTTGTTGATTGTGCCACTAAGGCTTTGGAAGGCTGGTTACTGGGTAGCAAGGTTACTGATTACACAGGATTGTACAATCTTATCATGCGAGAACAGATTTTAAACAACTGTCAGAACCAATTGTTGCATCAGCACCTTGTCGACTCGGATCTGACCTCTCCCCAAGAATTGGGAAAGAAGGCAGACAGATGGGTCAGAACAAGGGTCAAGCAGAACCAGAATCAGAACCAGGGTGGTCAGAAGAAAGCAGACCAAAAGGGTAACAAGAACGAACAAAATGACAAGAAGTCTTCGACAGGTCCCCAACAAACCAAAGAGGGTGGGGGTCAGGCTTCACAGAAGAAGAAGACTCAAGAAGGCCAGTCAAAAAGGTGGTGCCAATACTGTAAAAGTAAGACTCACTGGTTTAGTGAGTGCACCAAGAAAGGAGGGCAAACTCCTACCACTGCAGCCCCTAAGGCACCTGCACCCCCTAGTACAGTCAGCAGTGGTAGTGCGCCTCCCAAGGCATTAGTTGGGTTAACCTTGGGAACCGAGGGGAGTGACGACTTAGTCGGCACGCTCACTCAGGCCGTCCTTGTCTGTACAGGGGATATGGATATGACCCCTGATGCCAGTCCCAATACTTTGGGCAAATACAGACAGACACCTTTGATCAATGGAAAAGTGGCTCAGGCCTATAGGGACACTTGTGCCAGTGTCACCATGGTGACGCCTAACTTTGTGGACCCTGGACAGATCATGCTAGGTACCAGTTACCTAGTGACCAATGCCAGCAACGTCACTACCAATCACAGTATGGCAGTTGTTGATTTCTCCTGGGGAGGGGTAAGTGGCCCGAAAAAGGTTGTGGTTAGTTCAGACCTCCCCGTAGAATGTCTGTTGGGCAATGATTTGGAAACGTCACAATGGTCAGAAGTGGAGCAGAGGACTCACATGGAAATGTTAGGCTTGCCAGCACATGTCCTTGCTGTGACCAGGTCACAGGCCAAAAGATGCCCCACTGAACAGGTGCTGGATCCTGGAAGAACGGACCAGACACCTTCCAAGAAAAGGAGCAGTAAGGGTAAGGCTTCGGCTTCCCCCTTGCCCCAGGTCATGGATCAAGTCTCCGAGGAGGCTGACCTTAAAGAACTGAGGGAAACTGAGCCGCAAGAGCTTGAACCTGGTCAGGTTGAGTTTCTGGGCTCAGGGGGACCCTCCAGGGAAGACCTGGGGAAGGCACAGTTAGACTGCCCCTCACTTGAACCCCTCAGACAGCAGGCTGCTGCTGAGGCTGCAGGGAACGCCACAGGTACCCACAAAGTGTACTGGGACGATGGACTCCTGTACTCTGAGGCAAGAGACCCCAAACCTGGTGCGACCAGGAGGTTGGTCATCCCCTTGTCTCTGAGAGGTTTCCTTCTCACCTTGGCCCACGAGATTTCCCTTGCAGGTCACTTAGGCCAGAATAAGACTTGGGACAGAATTGTTCCACACTTTCACTGGCCTCACATGTCCGAAGATACGAAGGAGTTTTGCCGCTCCTGTGTCACTTGCCAAGCCAGTGGTAAGTCAGGTGGCACGACAAAGGCCCCCCTCATACCACTACCAGTGGTGGGGGTACCCTTTGAACGAGTGGGGATCGACATTGTCGGACCAATGGAACCCCAGACAGCATCAGGGCACAAGTTTATACTGGTGGTGGTGGACCACGCCACCAGGTATCCTGAAGCTATTCCCCTTCGGACCACTACAGCACCTGTGGTGGCACGGGCCCTACTTGGAGTGTTCTCCAGAGTGGGCTTCCCGAAGGAGGTCGTCTCAGACAGAGGTGCAAACTTCATGTCGGGATATCTGACTGCTATGTGGAAGGAATGTGGTGTCAACTACAAATTCACCACACCCTATCACCCACAATGCAATGGGCTTGTTGAGAGATTCAACAGGACCCTAAAAGGGATGATTCACGGACTACCTGAAAAGCTTCGGCGAAGATGGGATGTCCTGATCCCCTGCCTCTTGTTCGCCTACAGGGAGGTCCCGCAGAAGGGGGTTGGCTACAGCCCTTTTGAGCTTCTGTTCGGACATCCTGTAAGGGGACCCCTTTGTTTGGTAAAGGAAGGATGGGAGAGACCTCTCAGAAAGCCGGCATCGAACATTGTGGACTATGTACTCGGTCTCCGCTCGCGGATGGCGGAGTACATGGAAAAGGCGTCTAAAAACCTTGAGGCGAGCCAAGAATTACAGAAGGCTTGGCACGACCAAAAGGCTGTCCTGACTGTGTACCAGCCTGGACAGAAGGTGTGGGTGCTGGAGCCAGTGGCCCCGGCAGCACTCAAAGACAAATGGTCTGGGCCCCACACGATCATTGAGCAAAAGGGAGAGGTCACCTACCTGGTAGACCTGGGAACTCCCCGGAGCCCCCACAGGGTGCTCCATGTAAACAGGCTCAAGGCATATGTCGACAGGGAGGGCATGGGCTTGCTCATGGCCACAGATGAGGGACAGGAAGAGGAGAGTGACCCTCTCCCGGACCTGCTCTCTCAGAACCCTGACGATGGGTCAGTAGATGGTGTTGTCTTTTGTGGCAGCCTCTCTGGACATCAACAAAAGGATTGCAAACAGGTTCTTCAATCCTTTCGACATATGTTCTCTCTGACACCCAGTCAGACCAATTGGTGTACCCATGAGGTCGACACTGGGGACAGTCTACCCGTGAAGAGTAAAATCTATCGGCAACCTGATCACGTCAGAGACTGCATCAAGACGGAGGTGCAGAAAATGTTGGAGCTGGGAGTCATTGAACCCTCGGACAGCCCCTGGGCTAGTCCCGTAGTGCTCGTGCCAAAACCTCACACCCAGGGCGGTAAGAAAGAGATGAGGTTTTGCGTGGACTACAGAGGCCTCAATGCAGTCACTAAGACTGACGCCCACCCGATACCGAGAGCCGACGAACTTATCGACCGGTTGGCCTCGGCCAACTACTTAAGTACGTTTGACCTGACAGCTGGGTATTGGCAAATCAGGTTAGCTGAGGAGGCCAAGCCCAAAACAGCATTTTCTACCCCGGGTGGGCATTATCAGTTCGTGGTAATGCCCTTTGGTTTGAAAAATGCACCTGCCACCTTCCAAAGGCTGGTGAATCGAGTTCTCACTGGGTTGGACGACTTCTGTGCGGCGTATCTGGACGATATCGCTGTCTTTAGCTCCACCTGGGAGGATCACCTGGTCCACCTGAGGAAAGTGTTAGAGGCCCTGCAGAAGGCAGGCCTCACTATCAAGGCCACCAAGTGCCAGATAGGGCAGACACAGGTTGTATACCTGGGCCACCTTGTAGGAGGAGGTCAGGTTCAACCGTTGGAGAGCAAAATACAGGCCATCCAGGACTGGGCTCCTCCAACCACCCAGACTCAGGTTCGAGCTTTCTTGGGCCTGACTGGTTATTACCGGAAATTTGTCAGAAACTATGGATCCATTGTGACCCCGCTAAACGACCTGACAAGTAAAAAAATGCCAAAAAAAGTTCAGTGGACAGCAAGCTGTCAGAAGGCATTCGATGACCTAAAGCAGGCCATGTGCACAGCACCTATCCTAAAGAGTCCAGACTACTCCAAACCATTCATTGTCCAAACAGACGCTTCGGAGCTGGGTGTGGGAGCTGTTCTATCGCAACTGAATTTTGATGGACATGACCAGCCCATAGCTTTTATTAGCAGGAGGCTGACCCCCAGAGAGAAGAATTGGTCAGCTATTGAGAGGGAGGCCTTTGCTGTGGTTTGGGCCCTGAAGAAGTTGAGGCCATACTTGTTTGGCACTCACTTCAAGATTCAGACCGACCATAAGCCCCTCTTGTGGCTAAATCAAATGAAGGGTGAAAACCCCAAACTACTTAGGTGGTCCATTTCCCTACGGGGATGGACTTCACAGTGGAGCATAGACCTGGCACTGATCATGGCAATGCAGATGGGCTCTCCAGGTATTTCCACTTAGAGCAAGAAGACTCACCTGGTCAAGGTTAGCTTATTGTCCCAAAGTTTGGGGGGGGGTCATGTAGGAGAGTAGGGTCTGCAATCCTATGATCACCCAGATTTTTTGCTTTTGCTTCATTGGTTTACGACTTTCCCCGGCTGTGGGCCTGCCAATCAGACCCACAGCCTAGCTGTTCTCTCTCGAAATTATCACACATGTACATTAGGTGCATCCACTAATTGGAACTGGGCCGCCTTGTCAGTCCCTGTCTCAGCATACCACAGGTATCCAGGGCATCGGTGTGCCCAGGGCCTACCAGGGGCTGAAGCATGTATTATGCCACCCCTGGAATGGCCGCCCAAATCTGACACAACTGGCTGCACGACAGCTGGGGCCACGTGGTGTAATCACCCGTTGCTGTAGGTGTAGTATTCCTACACCTAAACCCTAAAATGGACACATGGATTCCTATCAGTCACTCCTATAGCAGGCCTTATCAATCCTGAAGGCAGAGTGCAGGGAATCATGTGGGACGGTGCTCTGGCGCGAGCTGAGCCCGTCGACGGCTTGCGGAACCAAGACCTAATAGCCGTTCCATGGTGACGCGGGCCAACTACTTTTAATGCATTATAATCCTTGCGGTTATTTGCTAACTTTGGCATCGCATCACCTATACATGTCGAGTAAGGTGTCATACGAATTGGAATACGAACCCCTCGCTAGTTCTGGCGACGGGGTTAGCATTCCCCCCTTCTAGAGGGGCACGACATGGAAGTAACCCTGAACCCCGGTTAAAGTTGACTCAAGCCTCAGCATCACAAAATGGATGCTGCCACCAGACACAAGTCTGACCTCCTGCTGCTGGGAGACCTTCCAGCGAGGGGAGCTTGGACAAAGGGTTTCCTGTCAAGGGCGGTGTTAGCACCGTCCCAGACAGGGTTTGTGTATTCCAGGTAGGCAGGGCTGAAAGGAAGGTGATTGCAAGTGGCACCCCGGTGCTCACGGTGCATAGCCCGGCTCAGACCAGTTTCGGGGGGCCTACCAGCCCCTGAGCTGGCGCGAAGCCGGACAAAGGATAGGGGTGTAACCACCCCCCTCCTGGCTCCACCCATAGGTAGAACCTAGTCACGGGCCAACCCCTTTTTCTTAGAATAAAGGTAGGAGCGAGTCCCCTTCCCAAATTGGATAATCAGATAATCGGATAACTCCGAATCACGAACCACTTTCCACGAAAGGAACTCTTGACTATTTCTGAAGACTCTCCCTTGTGGCTAAGGAGTAGCCACCCTGCACCAGCAGGCACCACCTAAGCGCTTGCGGTTTGCTGTACGTCTCTCCTACGGATCAAGACTGCCCAGCTCGACGAGACCCGAGTCCCTGCCATCTCTGACCTTTTACCTGCCTCATCAGCCCAGCTGAGAGTCGTAGGTGTGACGAGACCTGCGGGACCGGCCATCTTCAGAACCTGCACGACGCTTATCTAGCACGCCCACCGAGGGACCCTCGAGTGAGTGCACCTAGGGTTTGAGAAGCCCTAACCCCGAGCAGCTCCAGCATCGAAGTCTGCCTCCCCAGCATCTCCGAGATCTGCGTGGGGGCCCTTCCGCTCCTTGCTGTTCACCGCGTTGTCCGACCACTTGCCGACCGGCTTGTGGCCCTCTACACGACGCGCCAAGATTGTTTTCATCACCGGTCTGGTTGCTCCAGACTGGCTCTTGCTTCCCTCCAACAGAGGAGTACCACGGACCCTCCTGGTCCACTCCCGACGCCATCGTGACTTCCCCGCTTGGGTTGCCACTGCCAAGATCCGCTGCCCCTTCCTGGGCTCAGCATCATCGACAGCAGACACCTTCGTGGGACAGCTCGCCCTCCATCCTGGTCGCCGCCGCGCCTCCTGGTCCGAGGAACAGCCGAGTCCGACGTCACCCACTCACCTGGTCGAGGTGACTTCAGCCGGTACCCTCCTGGTACCCACACGATCGCTGGCTAGCGGTTAAGAACTGAGTCCCCTCTGCTTTCAGGTTTCCTTCATCACCGATCCAGGCTTGGATCTCGCTGAATATCGACACTGGTCGCCTGCCAGCAACTTCTTCTTTCAGGCTCCTGAGACTACACGAGGACTCCCGACATCTTGCCGAACTTCACGCAGCCGCAGCCTCTGGGCTAGGTAACTTGAGCATTTCAGTGCTCCATCGCAGGTTCGCTCTACAAGTGTCTAGTTCCTTTTTCGTTTAGTCCCACTGATCGGAACACTCCGGAATCAGTACCTCCAGACTCTATCCATTCGCATTTCCCTGTAAGTGTAGATGGTTTCCCGTGCCCCTCGGGCATTTGTGTAAATTGTGCAACCAGTAGTATTTTCCTAAGAGTTTTGTATTGTGCTTAGCTCCCTGACTCATAAAGAGCCAGGGTAGTCTTGTTATAAATAAATATCCTTTATTTTCATAACAACTTGTGTGGTGTCCTTTCACTTGATGTTCAAGGGGTATATGTGATGGTAAACAGCTGGCTTAACACGCCCTCTAGAGTTTAGCCTAAGACTGCTCGTATCCACGCTACTAGGATAGCTGGTCTATAAGGTTGACTTACAACCAATCATCAATAAGGGTCGTTTGGAATGATACACAGTGATCACTAGAATAGTGCGCACTACATATCAGGCCAACTTCTCACACTCGCGGCTCCTTGAAGATCGTAAGACCTCCGAACCTGTGCCGGAGCCTGCTGAGTGACTCGCGGCTCCCCCAGACTCTCACGGTCCCGCCGGACCCCGACTACGACCGTGTATCCCCCCAGCTCGAGGATTGTGAGCTGTGCGCTGGATACCTCCCTGCTTTGAACCTTGGTCAAAGACTGTCCCGCTACCCCCTACCTTTCCGAGACTCTCGAGCCCGTGCTCACCTTGTACATATTTGCAGTGATAACCTACTTGATAAAGCTTACTTTCTGAGAAAACCCAGTGTGGTCACTCTGTGTTGTGTGGTGCTACCAGTACGATCCTAGTTGCGAGATTCCTCCTCCTGGGGAGTCTCCCGCCAGTGCCCGGCTACGATACTACGAGGGTGGGTCTCAGGGTAGTCAGGACTCCCTCCCGGGCTCCTCTGAGGTCGCCGTCTAACATTGGTGGCAAGCGACGGGATTCGGGCCCATCACCTAGAGATCGTACAGTGAACAACGGACGCACGACCGACAAAGATGGCAGAAGGAAGCGCCATGAGCCCCGCAGAAACCAACGCCAACAGAGTGTTCCAGGTGGAGCATCTAGAAGAATATACACACAAAGAGCTAAAGCAATTTTGCAAAGAACTTAAAATCGCTACCACTGGTCTCAACACTAAGGAAGATTTGCAGAAAGCACTGAAAACTTGGGTGGAAACCGAGGCCTCCCGCTCGGAAGGCACGGGGGAGCGCCCCGACGAAGCCGAACCCCCCCCAGGTGAAAGCAGCGGCAATCGGGTGCGAGGCATCGTACCAGACGGGGGCCTATCCCCGGAAGAACTCGCGGACAGAGAGAGAAGCCGCAATCATGAACTCGAGTTAGCCAAACTCAAAATCGAGGGCGAATTGAAGTTAGCGGAGAAAAAACTAGCGGTAGAGCAAATGCGCGTACAAGGCGAACTGGAAGAAAAGAAGCTCCAACGGGAGCACGAAGGAAGGAAGCTCCAACTGGAGCACGAACGCAGCTTAAAGGAACTCGAGCTCAAGGCCCGAAACGAGGAAGGGAGGCCCCCGGGAAACCAAGAGACGGCCTCCCCAGCGGAACAGAAAGTCCACATCCCCAAGGATGTGGTCAAGGAATATTATAAAAACTATGACATTCAGCAATGGTTTCGGGCCTACGAGGTCGCCATGACCTCCCATCGGATACCGCAGAAGGACTGGGGGGCGGGGTTGTGGGGGCGGTTTCTGAGCGAAGGAAGGGACACCCTGCTCGACCTACCCCTCTCCCTGCAGACCTCCTACAGCCACATGAAAGAGGCTCTCCTCACAAGATATGGCCTCACCCCAGAAATGTACCGCCAACGGTTCCGGGACTGCAGGAAGATCCCGGGCACCACCTGGGTGGAGTATGTAAACTTTTTCAGTCGGGCCTTCGATGGGTGGATCAAGGGCAGCAAAGTCACCACCCTTGCCGAACTCACTGATCTCATGTTGTGGGAACATCTGGCTGCGAACTGCTTCATAGAGCTACGTCAGCATCTGCTGGATAGCAAGCTCACAGATCCCCGGAAGCTGGCTGTAGAGGCCGACCGCTGGACCAACACCCGGGTCTCCCGGGGCATGGTAGGAGAGTACCCCCAAAACAGTCAGGGACCACCCCGCCAGAGGGGGGGAGGGAACCAGGGAGGGCCGAGAGAGTCCCAGCCTAGCCCCCCGAAGACACAACCTCCACCTTTCCCGGCGCCCCCCCCTCCAGTGACCGGGCCCCCTGGGAGACGGGGACACCGGGTGACCGTCACCTGTTTCCGTTGCCAGAAACCCGGGCACTACGCCAATGACCCTGAGTTCCCCATGACCACAGTCCCCCCTGCGAGACAGATAGCCAATGTGGCCCTGGGGGAGGAGGTTGAGGAAGCCGAGGAGTGGGAACCCGCAGCAATGGCCCTAGTATCCCTGGGAGATAGGGAGATGATCCCTGGTAGCCTCCTACCCTCCAACACACAGAAATATGGGCAGCTCGTCAAGATCAATGGCCACCAGGTAGAGGCCCTGCGGGACACCGGGGCCAGTATCACCGGTGTCCTCCGGCACCTAGTCCCCGAGGAGCAGATCCTCCCCAACGTCTTTTGCCCCGTAATATCCGCCGACAATAGAGAAAGTATGTGTCAGGTAGCCCTGGTGCCATTTGAGTGGGGAGGGGTGATAGGTAAACTCAGGGTGGCCGTAAGAACCTCCCAGCCGGTCGACTGCCTCCTAGGGAACGACCTGGAGAGTTCTCCCTGGAAGCACGTAGAGCGCAAGGCCCACCTAGGCATGATGGGACTCCCCGAGTGGGTGTGCGCCACCACCCGATCTATGTCAGCCCGACTCACTCCCCGGAGAGAAGCCGAGAGCACCCCGGTCGAAGAAACCAGTACAGTCCCCGCCGAGGGTCCTCCCGTCCCCCCAGCAGAAGGGTCCGTCGCCCGCGACGAACCCGCCCTATCCGACCCCGCCCCGGTCCCCGAGTTGGGGGATCTACCTGAGTTAGCCCAGTGGCGCCACGAGGATGGGCCCACCCGGGAAGAATTTTGCCGGGAGCAAGCCACTTGTCCCTCCCTAGTCGGACTACGGCGCCAGGCCGAGGGCCAAGCCGCAGGTGACCAGACCGGGACACACCGAATCTATTGGGAGAATAACATCCTGTATAGTGAGCAGAAGTCGGTGGAGCTGGGATCCGGACGGGTGCTGGTGGTACCCCTCCGCTTCCGAGATCTCCTCCTGGGCTTAGCCCACGACGTTCCCCTCGCCGGCCACCTGGGTCAGGACAAGACCTACAGCCGTCTCGTGACCCATTTTTATTGGCCCAAGATGAGAGCAGCAGTAGAGGCCCACTGCAAGTCCTGCCCCACGTGCCAGGCTAGTGGGAAGAGTGGGGGGAAGCGCAAGGCTCCCCTCCAGCCCTTCCCGGTCGTCAGTACCCCCTTCGAAAGAGTCGGAATCGACATCGTGGGACCACTGGACCCCCCCACCTCCCAAGGTCACCGTTTCATATTGGTCCTAGTAGACCACGCCACCCGCTATCCGGAGGCTATTCCCCTACGCACCATTACGGCCCCCGTGGTGGGCCGGGCCCTGATGGGGATCTTTTCCAGGGTGGGTTTTCCCCGCGAGGTCGTGAGCGATCGCGGCACTAATTTTATATCAAAGTATATGACGTCCCTGTGGCAACAATGTGGAGTGTCCTATAAGTTCACCACCCCATACCATCCCCAAGGGAACGGCCTAGTAGAAAGGTTTAATAGGACTTTGAAAGGGATGATCGCGGGCCTAGAAGAGCCCCTCCGGCGTAAGTGGGACGTCCTACTCCCCTGCCTCTTGTTCGTTTACCGGGAGGTCCCCCAGAAGTCCCTAGGGTTCAGCCCGTTTGAATTACTCTATGGGCACCCCGTCCGAGGTCCCCTCAGTTTGGTTAAGGAAGAGTGGGAGGCAGCGCCCCAGACAACCCCCCGAGATGTGTTCCAATACGTCCTGGCCCTCCGGAACCAGACCAGGAAGTTCAGGGAAATGGCCGAGGCCAACCTGGAGGCAAGTCAAGAAGAAATGAAGCGCTGGTACGACCAGAATGCCACTCTGGTCGAGTTCCAGCCGGGCCAGCAGGTGTGGGTCATGGCCCCCGTGAAACCTGGCGCCCTCCAGGACCGATGGACTGGGCCTTACAAAGTGGTTGAGCGAAAGAGTCAAGTCACATACTTGGTGGACGTCCAGTCGCCTCGTGACCCCCTCCGGGTCCTGCACGTGAACCGCCTCAAGCCTCACTTTGTGCGGACAGAACTGAGCCTCCTGCTGGCCACCGATGACGGGGCCGAAGATGAGTCGGATCCCCTCCCGGACCTCCTGTGTGTCAAGGAGCGGGATGGCTCCGTGGAGGGGGTGAACCTCTCCCCAGCCCTCACTGCCCAGCAACAAGCGGACTGCCGCCAGCTCCTAAGACAATTTGCCGACCTCTTCTCTCTGACCCCCCGGGTCACCAACTGGTGTGTTCATGACGTGGACACCGGGGACAGCCCGCCGGTGAGACACCGGGCCTACCGGGTTCCTGACCGGGTCCGGTCCTGCATTCAAGATGAAGTCTCGAAGATGTTGACCCTGGGGGTGATCGAGCCCTCTGACAGTCCCTGGGCCAGCCCCGTGGTCCTGGTCCCGAAGGCAGCGGCCCCCGGTGTCGCCCCCGAGCTCCGATTCTGCGTGGATTACCGGGGGCTCAATGACATTACCCGAGCCCACCCCATTCCACGAGCCGACGAACTCATTGACCGACTAGGGGCAGCCCGGTTCCTCAGCACTTTCGACCTCACCTGCGGATACTGGCAGATTGCGCTCACCGAAGGGGCCAAGGAGCGGTCCGCTTTCTCCACCCCCGATGGGCACTACCGCTTCCGCGTGATGCCCTTCGGGATGAAAAATGCCCCGGCCACTTTCCAGCGACTGGTGAATAGGGTCCTGGCCGGGCTAGAGCAGTTCAGCGCGGCATATCTGGACGACATCGCTGTCTTCAGTTCAGAGTGGAGTGGGCACCTCCAGCACCTCCGGAGAGTGCTAACCGCCCTGCGCCAGGCAGGCCTCACAGTAAAAGCCAGCAAGTGCCAGATCGGGCAAGGATCCGTAGTCTACCTGGGGCACCAGGTCGGGAGTGGCCAGGTCGCCCCTCTACAGCCAAAGATCGACGCCATCCTGGCCTGGGAACCACCCATCACCCAAACGGAGGTCCGAGCCTTTCTGGGACTCACGGGCTACTACCGCAGATTCATTCGGGGGTATGGCAGCCTTGTCGGCCCCCTCACTGAACTCACGTCTAAAAAACAGCCAAAGAAGGTGCAGTGGACGGCCGCCTGCCAGGAAGCTTTCGATGCTCTAAAAAAGGCCATGTGCACTGCCCCCGTCCTCCAGGCTCCCGACTACGCCAAGGAGTTCGTAGTCCAGACCGATGCCTCCGAGCATGGCATTGGGGCCGTCCTGTCCCAAGTGAATGACCAAGGCCTAGACCAGCCCGTCGCCTTCCTCAGTCGGCGGCTGTTGCCCCGAGAACAGAGGTGGAGCACCATAGAGCGCGAAGCCTTTGCCGTGGTCTGGGCACTCAAAAAACTACGACCCTACCTGTTCGGCACTCATTTCAGAGTCCAAACTGACCATCGGCCCTTGCGATGGCTCATGCAGATGCGAGGAGAAAACCCCAAGCTACTGCGGTGGTCAATCTCCCTCCAAGGAATGGATTTCACCGTCGAACACCGCCCAGGTACGGACCACGCCAACGCTGACGGCCTCTCCAGGTTCTTCCGCTTCAGCGAAGAGAACCCCCCAAGATGATGGGCAGTTCTCTCCGGCTTTCAGCTGGGGGGGACGCGTGTTGGACCCGGCCTCGTAGGATGGCCCTCCGTGCCCCCGCACCACCGAAACTTGGTACCTGCAGCCCAAGCACACGGCCCAGCCGACCCTCTCCACCAGGACACCCGCACCGACCCCGGACATCCCCGTCCATGGCCTCTCCTTTCGGCCACCCCGGGCCCGCGTGCCCACTCCATGCACCAAGATGGCCGCCAGCCCCAGCGCGACCCGGGCCTAGAGGCGCCACTCCGGCTGGAGGACATCACGCTTCCAGGGGATGAGAGAGGGAGGAGCAGTTCTATCGCACCTCTGAACTCCCCTGGGACGATGGGTTTCGATCGGCCCTCCGGCATCCCTGAGGGCTGGCTCCGTGCCTGCTGGGTGTCTGGGACTCCTCCCGACCCGGCCCTGAAAGGATCAAAAGACAATAGCAGGAAATCCCGACAAGCGACCCCCAGGTGACAAGACCCCTGCCTGCACAGACTCCGGACATCAAAGAGGGGTCGACCTATAACAAGGGGTGCTCTGGGTCTGGCCAGCAGATTCGACGCTGGAACAACGAGAGCCTGCTGACGTGGTCGCGGCTCCTGGAACTGAACCGACCTAAGCCTGCTGAGTGACTCGCGGCTCCTTGAAGATCGTAACACCTCCGAACCTGTGCCTAAGCCTGCTGAGTGACTCGCGGCTCCTTGAAGATCGTAAGACCTCCGAACCTGTGCCTGAGCCTGCTGAGTGACTCGCGGCTCCTTGAAGATCGTAAAACCTCCGAACCTGTGCCTAAGCCTGCTGAGTGACTCGCGGCTCCTTGAAGATCGTAAGACCTCCGAACCTGTGCCGGAGCCTGCTGAGTGACTCGCGGCTCCCCCAGACTCTCACGGTCCCGCCGGACCCCGACTACGACCGTGTATCCCCCCAGCTCGAGGATTGTGAGCTGTGCGCTGGATACCTCCCTGCTTTGAACCTTGGCCAAAGACTGTCCCGCTACCCCCTACCTTTCCGAGACTCTCGAGCCCGTGCTCACCTTGTACATATTTGCAGTGATAACCTACTTGATAAAGCTTACTTTCTGAGAAAACCCAGTGTGGTCACTCTGTGTTGTGTGGTGCTACCAGTACGATCCTAGTTGCGAGATTCCTCCTCCTGGGGAGTCTCCCGCCAGTGCCCGGCTACGATACTACGAGGGTGGGTCTCAGGGTAGTCAGGACTCCCTCCCGGGCTCCTCTGAGGTCGCCGTCTAACAGGCACCAACCCCTCACATATCTCTGTCCACTGCTGGGAGTGGTATGCACCCACCCCTCATATGTCTGGGCACTGCTGGGAGCGATATGCACCCACCCCTCATATATCTCTGTCCACTGCTGGCATCCCTCTGCACCCACCCCCATGTCTCTGTCCACTGCTGGGAGTGATAGGCACCCACCCCTCACATATCTCTGTCCACTGCTGGGATTGATAGGCACCCACCCCTCACATATCTCTGTCCACTGCTGGGAGTGATAAGCACCCACCCCTCATATGTCTGGGCACTGCTGGGAGTGATAGGCACCCACCCCTCATATTTCTGGGCACTGCTGGGAGTGAGAGGCACCCAACCCTCACATATCTCTGTCCACTGCTGGGAGTGATATGCACCCACCCCTCATATGTCTCTGTCCACTGCTGGTATTCCTCTGCACCCACCCCCATGTCTCTGTCCACTGCTGGGAGTGATATGCACCCACCCCTGATATGTCTCTGTCCACTGCTGGTATTCCTCTGCACCCACCCCCATGTCTCTGTCCACTGCTGGGAGTGATAGGCACCCACCACTTCCATATCTCTGTCCACTGCTGGGAGTGATATGCACCCACCCCTCATATGACTGGGCACTGCTGGGAGTGATATGCACCCACCCCTCACATGTCTCTGTCCACTGCTGGTATTCCTCTGCACCCACCCCCATGTCTCTATCCACTGCTGGGAGTGATAGGCACCCACCCCTCATATGTCTGGGCACTGCTGGGAGTGATAGGCACCCACCCCTCATATGTCTGCGCACTGCTGGGAGTGATATGCACCCACCCCTCACATATCTCTGTCTACTGCTGGGAGTGATATGCACCCACCCCTCATATGTCTCTGTCCACTGCTGGTATTCATCTGCACCCACCCCCATGCCTCTGTCCACTGCTGGGAGTGAAAGGCACCCACCCCTCATATGTCTGGGCACTGCTGGGAGTGATATGCACCCACCCCTCATATGTCTCTGTCCACTGCTGGTATTCCTCTGCACCCACCCCCATGTCTTTGTCCACTGCTGGGAGTGATAGGCACCCAACCCTCATATGTCTGGGCACTGCTGGGAGTGATAGGCACCCACCCCTCATATGTCGGGGCACTGCTGGGAGTGATAGGCACCCACCCCTCACATATCTCTGTCCACTGCTGGGAGTGATATGCACCCACCCCTCATATGTCTGGGCACTGCTGGGAGTGATAGGCACCCACCCCTCACATATCTCTGTCCACTGCTGGGAGTGATATGCGCCCACCCCTCATATGTCTGTGCACTGCTGGGAGTGATATGCACCCACCCCTCATATGTCTCTGTCCACTGCTGGTATTCCTCTGCACCCACCCCCATGTCTCTGTCCACTGCTGGGAGTGATAGGCAGCCACCCCTCACAAATCTCTGTCCACTGCTGGGAGTGATATGCACCCACCCCTCATACGTCTGGGCACTGCTGGGAGTGATATGCACCCACCCCTCATATGTCTCTCTCCACTGCTGGTATTCCTCTGCACCCACCCCCATGTCTCTGTCCACTGCTAGGAGTGATAGCCACCCACCCCTCATATGTCTGGGCACTGCTGGGAGTGATATGCACCCACCCCTCATATGTCTCTGTCCACTGCTGGTATTCCTCTGCACCCACCCCATGTCTCTGTCCACTGCTGGGATTGATAGGCACCCACCCCTCACATATGTCTGTCCACTGCTGGGAGTGATATGCACCCACCCCTCATATGTCTGGGCACTGCTGGGAGTGATAGGCACCCACCCCTCATATGTCTGGGCACTGCTGGGAGTGATAGGCACCCACCCCTCACATATCTCTGTCCACTGCTGGGAGTGATATACACCCACCCCTCATATGTCTGGGCACTGCTGGGAGTGATATGCACCCACCCCTCATATGTCTCTGTCCACTGCTGGTATTCCTCTGCATCCACCCCCATGTCTCTGTCCACTGCTGGGAGTGATAGGCAGCCACCCCTCACATATCTCTGTCCACTGCTGGGAGTGATATGCACCCACCCCTCATATGTCTGGGCACTGCTGGGAGTGATAGGCACCCACCCCTCATATGTCTGGGCACTGCTGGGAGTGATAGGCACCCACCCCTCACATATCTCTGTCCACTGCTGGGAGTGATATGCACCCACCCCTCATATGTCTGGGCACTGCTGGGAGTGATATGCACCCACCCCTCATATGTCTCTGTCCACTGCTGGTATTCCTCTGCACCCACCCCCATGTCTCTGTCCACTGCTGGGAGTGATAGGCAGCCACCCCTCACATATCTCTGTCCACTGCTGGGAGTGATATGCACCCACCCCTCATATGTCTCTGTCCACTGCTGGTATTCCTCTGCACCCACCCCCATGTCTCTGTCCACTGCTGGGAGTGATAGGCACCCACCCCTTACATATCTCTGTCCACTGCTGGGAGTGATATGCACCCACCCCTCATATGTCTGGGCACTGCTGGGAGTGATATGCACCCAGCCCTCACATGTCTCTGTCCACTGCTGGTATTCCTCTGCACCCACCCCCATGTCTCTATCCACTGCTGGGAGTGATAGGCACCCACCCCTCATATGTCTGGGCACTGCTGGGAGTGATAGGCACCCACCCCTCATATGTCTGGGCACTGCTGGGAGTGATATGCACCCACCCCTCACATATCTCTGTCCACTGCTGGGAGTGATATGCACCCACCCCTCATATGTCTCTGTCCCCTGCTGGTATTCATCTGCACCCACTCCCATGCCTCTGTCCACTGCTGGGAGTAAAAGGCACCCACCCCTCATATGTCTGAGCACTGCTGGGAGTGATATGCACCCACCCCTCATATGTCTCTGTCCACTGCTGGTATTCCTCTGCACCCACCCCCATGTCTTTGTCCACTGCTGGGTGTGATAGGCACCCACCCCTCATATGTCTGGGCACTGCTGGGAGTGATAGGCACCCACCCCTCACATATCTCTGTCCACTGCTGGGAGTGATATGCACCCACCCCTCATATGTCCCGGCACTGCTGGGAGTGATATGCACCCACCCCTCATATGTCTGGGCACTGCTGGGAGTGATAGGCACCCACCCCTCACATATCTCTGTCCACTGCTGGGAGTGATATGCACCCACCCCTCATATGTCTGGGCACTGCTGGGAGTGATATGCACCCACCCCTCATATGTCTCTGTCCACTGCTGGTATTCCTCTGCACCCACCCCCATGTCTCTGTCCACTGCTGGGAGTGATAGGCAGCCACCCCTCACATATCTCTGTCCATTGCTGGGAGTGATATGCACCCACCCCTCATACGTCTGGGCACTGCTGGGAGTGATATGCACCCACCCCTCATATGTCTCTCTCCACTGCTGGTATTCCTCTGCACCCATCCCCATGTCTCTGTCCACTGCTGGGAGTGATATGCACCCACCCCTCATATGTCTGGGCACTGCTGGGAGTGATAGGCACCCACCCCTCACATATCTTTGTACACTGCTGGGAGTGATATGCACCCACCCCTCATATGTCTGGGCACTGCTGGTATTCCTCTGCACCCACCCCCATGTCTCTGTCCACTGCTGGGAGTGATAGGCACCCACCCCTTACATATCTCTGTCCACTGCTGGGAGTGATATGGACCCACCCCTCATATGTCTGGGCACTGCTGGGAGTGATATGCACCCACCCCTCATATGTCTGGGCACTGCTGGGAGTGATAGGCACCCACCCCTCATATGTCTCTGTCCACTGCTGGTATTCCTCTGCACCCACCCCCATGTCTCTGTCCACTGCTGGGAGTGATAGGCACCCACCCCTCATATGTCTGGGCACTGCTGGGAGTGATATGCACCCACCCCTCATATGTCTCTCTCCACTGCTGTTATTCCTCTGCACCCACCCCATGTCTTTGTCCACTGCTGGGAGTGATAGGCACCCACCCCTCATATGTCTGGGCACTGCTGGGAGTGATAGGCACCCACCCCTCATATGTCTGGGCACTGCTGGGAGTGATAGGCACCCACCCCTCATATGTCTCTGTCCACTGCTGGTATTCCTCTGCACCCACCCCCATGTCTCTGTCCACTGCTGGGAGTGATAGGCACCCACCCCTCATATGTCTGGGCACTGCTGGGAGTGATATGCACCCACCCCTCATATGTCTCTCTCCACTGCTGTTATTCCTCTGCACCCACCCCATGTCTTTGTCCACTGCTGGGAGTGATATGCACCCACCCCTCATATGTCTGGGCACTGCTGGGAGTGATAGGCACCCACCCCTCACATATCTCTGTCCACTGCTGGGAGTGATATGCACCCACCCCTCATATGTCTCTGTCCACTGCTGGTATTCCTCTGCACCCACCCCCATGTCTCTGTCCACTGCTGGGAGTGATAGGCACCCACCCCTTACATATCTCTGTCCACTGCTGGGAGTGATATGGACCCACCCCTCATATGTCTGGGCACTGCTGGGAGTGATATGCACCCACCCCTCACATGTCTCTGTCCACTGCTGGTATTCCTCTGCACCCAACCCCATGTCTCTATCCACTGCTGGGAGTGATAGGCACCCACCCCTCATATGTCTGGGCACTGCTGGGAGTGATAGGCACCCAACCTTCATATGTGTGGGCACTGCTGGGAGTGATATGCACCCACCCCTCACATATCTCTGTCCACTGCTGGGAGTGATATGCACCCACCACTCATATGTCTCTGATCCCTGCTGGTATTCATCTGCACCCACTCCCATGCCTCTGTCCACTGCTGGGAGTAAAAGGCACCCACCCCTCATATGTCTGGGCACTGCTGGGAGTGATATGCACCCACCCCTCATATGTCTCTGTCCACTGCTGGTATTCCTCTGCACCCACCCCCATGTCTTTGTCCACTGCTGGGAGTGATAGGCACCCAACCCTCATATGTCTGGGCACTGCTGGGAGTGATAGGCACCCACCCCTCATATGTCTGGGCACTGCTGGGAGTGATAGGCACCCACCCCTCACATATCTCTGTCCACTGCTGGGAGTGATATGCACCCACCCCTCATATGTCCCGGCACTGCTGGGAGTGATATGCACCCACCCCTCATATGTCTGGGCACTGCTGGGAGTGATAGGCACCCACCCCTCACATATCTCTGTCCACTGCTGGGAGTGATATGCACCCACCCCTCATATGTCTGGGCACTGCTGGGAGTGATATGCACCCACCCCTCATATGTCTCTGTCCACTGCTGGTATTCCTCTGCACCCACCCCCATGTCTCTGTCCACTGCTGGGAGTGATAGGCAGCCACCCCTCACATATCTCTGTCCATTGCTGGGAGTGGTATGCACCCACCCCTCATAAGTCTCTCTCCACTGCTGGTATTCCTCTGCACCCATCCCCATGTCTCTGTCCACTGCTGGGAGTGATAGGCACCCACCCCTCACATATCTCTGTCCACTGCTGGGAGTGATATGCACCCACCCCTCATATGTCTGGGCACTGCTGGGAGTGATATGAACCCACCCCTCACATGTCTATGTCCACTGCTGGTATTCCTCTGCACCCACCCCCATGTCTCTGTCCACTGCTGGGAGTGATAGGCACCCACCCCTCATATGTCTGGGCACTGCTGGGAGTGATAGGCACCCACCCCTCATATGTCTGGGCACTGCTGGGAGTGATATGCACCCACCCCTCACATATCTCTGTCCACTGCTGGGAGTGATATGCACCCACCCCTCATATGTCTCTGTCCACTGCTGGTATTCCTCTGCACCCACCCCCATGTCTCTGTCCACTGCTGGGAGTGATAGGCACCCACCCCTTATATGTCTGGGCACTGCTGGGAGTGATATGCACCCACCCCTCATATGTCTGGGCACTGCTGGGAGTGATATGCACCCACCCCTCATATGTCTCTGTCCACTGCTGGTATTCCTCTGCACCCACCCCATGTCTTTGTCCACTGCTGGGAGTGATATGCACCCACCCCTCATATGTCTGGGCACTGCTGGGAGTGATATGCACCCACCCCTCATATGTCTGGGCACTGCTGGGAGTGATATGCACCCACCCCTTGTTGGACAGGCCACACAACGGGCTTGCTCCCTCCCCGCATGACAGCGCCCAAGCCCCGGCCCGCCAAGCGTGACCCACAAGAATCACCCGCACCCCGTCGCCCGACGGAACTCCTGCCCCCGGACCTCCATGTATCACGGGACCGAGCCACCACCGGCTCCCCCGGCCGGATCAAGCCGCCATCTTGGGCCCTGCAGCACGAGGCCGCGTGGCCTCAACCCGACCCTAACCCTGGGCCTGGCCGGCCCCGACATCCCGGCACCACCATCCACCCAGGAGGTGAGCGGACCACTTGGCAGGTCAATGGGAGAACGAAGCGTCAAGGGCTCTCCCCCGCCAGGTGCCGATCGCCTCCAGCTCCCCCAGGCACTGGCTCGACCCCCTGCTGGGTGTCTGGACACCTTCATCCCGGACCCTCCGACCTCCAAGTGCGAGGGCCCGGACATCAAAGAGCGCCAGACCTATAACTAGGGCAGCTCCAGAGCAGGACGGCAGTTGTATCCTGGAGTCGAGAGACACCGAGAAGAACTCATCCTTGACGGACTACTGGCGCTGCCGTAGCCCTGCCTTGTGAACTATCGTCCTGCCTGCTGGCGCTGCCGCGGCCTTCTGCAACCTCCATCCTCGCTGGGACCTGCTGGCGCTGCCGCGGCCCGTTGGAACTACCATCTTCGCTGGGACCTGCTGGCGCTGCCGCGGCCCGTTGGAACTACCATCTTCGCTGGGACCTGCTGGCGCTGCCGCGGCCCGTTGGAACTACCATCTTCGCTGGGACCTGCTGGCGCTGCCGCGGCCCGTTGGAACTACCACCTTCACCGGGACCTGCTGGCGCTGTCGCGGCCCGTCCAAGCCCGAACACCGAGCTCGAGGATTGTGAGCTACCCATCATCGCATCTACCAGATTGGTAACCAGACTGTCCCGCTACCCTTCTCCCCAAGCTAAGAGACTATAATCGAGGGGACCCCTGAGTCCAGACCTCCTTGTACCATTCCATCGTACCTCAAGAAATCGCTTATAAAGAAGTTACATCTTATCCTTGTGTGGTGTACCTCTGTGGGGGGGAAGTTACTTGTCTGTACGATCGCTGGAGACGGCTCTCCCCGGAGACCTCTCCCCTTGTCCTCGGCCGACCCTCCCGGTCCGTCTAACATTGGTGGCCAGCGGCGCGATCCGAATCAACGCGCAATCGTACAGAGAGTAGCTCACCCCACGACAAACCACGATGTCAACACAAGAGAGCGGTTCCACCGAGAAATTCCAGATGGATAAATTAGAAGAGTATAGCCATCGTGAACTTAAACAATTCTGCATGGAACTAGGCATTGCTACCACCGGCCTGAGTACCAAAGACGATTTGAAACACGCCCTTGAGTCGTGGGCGGGAACCGGGGCCGCCGGATCCCCCGACCGAAACGGTGTAGCACCAGAGGGGAACGCCACAGCTCCCGAGGAGCGAGGAACGGGCCTCTCGCAGGAAGAGATCCAAGAAAGAGAGAGAACCAGATTACATGAGTTGGAAATGGCGCGACTCAAGATGGACGGTGAACTAAAGTTAGCCGAGCAGAAACTAAATCTAGAACATCTACGGCTCCGAGAAGAACGAGAAGAAAAGCAGAGACAGAGAGAGCTCGAGGAAAAAAGAATAACACTCGAACACGAGCGCAAACTGGCGGAAATAGAACTTCGGAAACAGAATAAGGAACCGGGGGTGCCTGAGCGACCGCACACCCCGGGAGCAACCGAGAAAAAAGTCCACATCCCCAAGGATGTTGTCCGAGAGTATGTCCGAGAGGACGACATACAACAATGGTTCAAAGCCTACGAGATCGCCATGACCTCCCACCGGATCGACCGGAGTGATTGGGGAGCCGGACTATGGGGGAGGTTCGTCAACGAAGGCCGCGATGCCCTACTGCAGCTCCCAGATCATCAGATGTCATCCTATGACCACATGAAGGCTGCCCTCCTCACCCGCTACGGCCTCACACCCGAGATGTACCGCCAGAGGTTCAGAGACTGCACCCGGATCCCGGGTACAACTTGGGTGGAGTACGTCAACTATTTCAGCCGAGCCTTCGAGGGTTGGATCAAGGGGAGCCATGTAACAACCTACGAGCAACTCTTTAACCTTATGGTCTGGGAGCACCTGTCGAACAACTGTTTCGTCGAGCTCAGGCAGCACCTCCTCGACAGTAAATTGACTGACCCCCGGCAACTCGCTGCCGAAGCTGACCGATGGGAAAGCACCCGAGTGGGCCGGAGAGGACCACACGAGCAAAGCCGAAACAACCAAGGCCAGCACCGTCCCCGGGGAGGAGGAGGAGGCCAGGGGCGAGGGAGAGACACCATCCCGGCAACACCCCCGACCAGCACCCCACCCCCGGCCGGCCGGGGCAACCCCCCGATGCGCCCGGGGTTCCGAGCCAACGTCACGTGCCACCGATGCCAGCGAGTCGGCCACTACGCCAATGACCCGAGCTGCCCGCAGAACCAAACACCAAGGCCCCGCCAGGTAGCTGCCGCCGCCCTGGGGGAAGAACGACTATCAGAGGAACAGGAAGAATATGAGCCGGCCCAGCAAGAGTGGGAACCGGCCGCCATGGTTCTAGCGTGCCTAGGGGGAGAGGACATGGTCCCGCGGGCTCCCCTACCCGCCAACACCCGGAAATACAGCCAGTGGGTGACCATTAATGGGCGTCGGGCCGAGGCCTTGCGTGACACAGGCGCCAGTGTGACGGCCGTCCGCTGTCACCTGGTGAAGCCCGAGCAGATCCTGCCGAACATTCTCTGCCCCGTCCGCTCAGCCGACAATTCCGAAAGTCTGTGTCAAATGGCCTGCGTCCCCTTCGAATGGGGAGGGGTCTCCGGCCTGTTGAAAGTGACGGTCCGGGATGATGCCCCCGTGGACTGCCTCCTGGGGAATGACCTTGAGAGTTCCCCGTGGGCCACCGTCGAAAGAAGAGAACACCTGGGGATGCTGGGCCTCCCGGACTGGGCCTGCGTAACCACCCGGTCCATGGCCGCCCGTGCCGTCCCCCGATCAGAAGAACCAGAATGGCCAGCACCTCCGCCCCCGGTCGCCCCCGTAGAGGACAACGACGAGATCAACCCCCCAGAACCAACGGCCGAAGGGGTCGCGCAACCCCAGGACCTCCCCGGCCTGGCTCAGTGGCGTCAAGAAGGGGGGCCCACCCAAGAACAGTTCCGCCAGGAGCAAAAGACCTGCCCCTCCCTCGAGGGACTCCGCCAGCAAGCCAGCGCCCAGAGCGCGGGGGACTCCACCGGAACTCATTGGGTCTATTGGGATAACGACCTGCTATACAGCGAACAAAGAATCGCGGAGCTAGGGGCCAGTCGAGTGCTGGTGGTACCTCTCCGCTTCAGAGACTTCCTGCTAACTCTGGCCCACGATGTCCCCCTGGCTGGACACCTAGGCCAGGACAAAACCTACAGTCGCCTAGTGACTCACTTTTTCTGGCCAAAGATGCGGAACGACGTCCTTAACCACTGCCGGTCCTGCCCCACGTGCCAGGCCAGTGGGAAGAGCGGCCGTAAGCTGAAAGCCCCTCTACAACCCTTCCCAGTGGTCACCACCCCGTTCGAGAGGGTAGGAATAGACATTGTGGGGCCCCTGGACCCCCGCACGGCACAAGGACATAGGTTCATCCTGGTACTGGTGGACCACGCCACCCGCTACCCCGAGGCGGTGCCCCTACGAACTGTAACAGCTCCGGTGGTTGGTCGGGCCCTAATGGGGATCTTCTCCCGGGTGGGCTTCCCCCGAGAAGTCGTCAGCGACCGAGGCACGAACTTTATCTCAAAATATATGAAATCCCTCTGGCAACAGTGCGGGGTCACCTACCGATTCACGACCCCCTATCACCCCCAGGGGAACGGACTAGTGGAGCGATTCAACCGCACCCTCAAGGGGATGATTGGGGGATTGGAAGAGCCCCTCCGTCGCCAGTGGGATGTACTACTCTCGTGCCTCCTCTTCGCCTATCGAGAAGTTCCCCAGAAATCCCTCGGCTTTAGCCCTTTCGAACTCCTGTACGGGCACCCTGTGCGAGGGCCCCTCAGCCTAGTCAAAAAAGGTTGGGAGATGGCCCCCCTAAAGACCCCTCCAGACGTCTTCAAGTACCTCCTGGCCCTACGCAATCAGACCCGGCGCTTCAGGGAGATGGCCAAGGCGAACCTTGAGGCCAGTCAGGAGGACATGAAAAAATGGTACGATCACAATGCCTCCTCCGTCGAGTTCGAACCTGGTCAACAGGTGTGGGTGATGTCCCCCACCGAACCATGTGCCTTGCAAGATAAGTGGACGGGGCCCTTCAAAGTGGTCGAGCGCAAAAGCCCCGTCACTTACCTCATCGACATGGAGACCCCCCGGAACCCCCTTCGGGTCCTCCACACCAACCGACTCAAACCACACTTTGTGCGCTCAGAACTCAGCCTCCTGATGGCTACGGACAGTGGGGCGGAGGAGGACTCCAAACCCCTCCCGGATCTCCTGCAGACTCAGGAGAGCGACGGTTCCGTGGACGGGGTCCGGCTCTCCGATGCCCTCACCCCAGAGCAACGCCAGGGCTGCCGGGACCTCCTGCTGCGGTTCGCTCCCCTGTTCTCCCTCACCCCCAGGATCACCCCTTGGTGCTTGCACGACGTGGATACCGGGGACAGTCCCCCTATCCGACACCGGGCCTACCGCGTGCCAGACCGGGTACGGGCCTGCATCCAAGAGGAAGTGGCCAAAATGCTCACGATCGGGGTCATCGAGCCCTCGGACAGTCCCTGGGCCAGCCCGGTTGTACTGGTCCCCAAAGCCGCTGCCCCCGGTGCCACACCTGAACTGAGATTCTGCGTCGACTACCGGGGCTTGAACGCTGTCACCCGGACCGACGCTCATCCTATCCCCCGAGCGGATGAATTGATCGACCGGCTGGGGGCCGCCCGCTACCTCAGCATCTTCGACCTAACAGCGGGCTACTGGCAGATCGGTCTCACACCCCGGGCTCAGGAACGGTCCGCCTTCTCGACCCCCGATGGCCACTACCACTTCAAGGTCATGCCCTTCGGCATGAAGAATGCCCCCGCTACTTTTCAACGTCTAGTGAACCAGGTCTTGGCGGGGCTCGAAGAGTTCAGCGCCGCCTACCTGGACGATATCGCTGTGTACAGCCGCCACTGGTCCGACCACCTCCTCCACCTCCAAGAGGTCCTGCAGGCCCTACAGCGGGCCGGCCTCACGATTAAGGCCGGCAAATGCCAAATTGGTCAAGGGTCCGTGACCTACCTCGGGCACCAGGTGGGAAGCGGGCTGGTGGCCCCGCTGCAACTTAAAATTGCTGCCATCCAGTCCTGGCAGCCCCCCGTCACCCAGACCGAGGTCCGAGCCTTCTTGGGGCTCACCAGCTACTACCGGCGGTTCATAAGGGACTACGGCAGCATTGTGGGGCCCCTCACGGGTCTCACGTCCAAAAACCAGCCGAAGCGGATTAACTGGACCCCCGACTGTCAAGCGGCCTTCGAAAAGCTGAAGGCCGCCCTGTGCACCGCCCCTGTGCTCCAGGCCCCCGATTACAGTCGGGAATTCATTGTACAGACAGACGCCTCCGATCACGGCATCGGAGCGGTTCTTTCCCAACTGAACCCTGAGGGTCATGACCAGCCGGTGGCCTTCATCAGCAGACGTCTCCTGGCCCGAGAACAGCGCTGGAGCACAATCGAGAGGGAGGCCTTCGCAGTGGTGTGGGCCCTCAAAAAGCTCCGGCCCTATCTCTTCGGTACCCACTTCCGGGTACAAACCGACCATCGACCCCTGCAGTGGCTGATGCAGATGCGGGGGGAGAACCCAAAACTATTGCGCTGGTCCATCTCCCTGCAGGGGATGGACTTCACCGTGGAACATCGACCGGGCCAAGACCACGCCAACGCAGATGGCCTGTCACGCTTTTTCCGCCTCGACGAGGAGAGTCCCCAGGAAGATGGGTGACTCTCCCCGCCTTCAGCTGGGGGGGACGCATGTTGGACAGGCCACACAACGGGCTTGCTCCCTCCCCGCATGACAGGGCCCAAGCCCCGGCCCGCCAAGCGTGACCCACAAGAATCACCCGCACCCCGTCGCCCGACGGAACTCCTGCCCCCGGACCTCCATGTATCACGGGACCGAGCCAGCACCGGCTTCCCCGGCCGGATCAAGCCGCCATCATGGGCCCTGCACCACGAGGCCGCGTGGCCTCGACCCTACCCTAACCCTGGGCCTGGCCGGCCCGACATCCCGGCACCACCATCCACCCAGGAGGTGAGCGGACCACTTGGCAGGTCAATGGGAGAACGAAGCGTCAAGGGCTCTCCCCCGCCAGGTGCCGATCGCCTCCAGCTCCCCCAGGCACTGGCTCCAACCCCTGCTGGGTGTCTGGACACCTTCATCCCGGACCCTCCGACCTCCAAGTGCGAGGGCCCGGACATCAAAGAGCGCCAGACCTATAACTAGGGCAGCTCCAGAGCAGGACGGCAGTTGTATCCTGGAGTCGAGAGACACCGAGAAGAACTCATCCTTGACGGACTACTGGCGCTGCCGTAGCCCTGCCTTGTGAACTATCGTCCTGCCTGCTGGCGCTGCCGCGGCCTTCTGCAACCTCCATCCTCGCTGGGACCTGCTGGCGCTGCCGCGGCCCGTTGGAACTACCATCTTCGCTGGGACCTGCTGGCGCTGCCGCGGCCCGTTGGAACTACCATCTTCGCTGGGACCTGCTGGCGCTGCCGCGGCCCGTTGGAACTACCATCTTCGCTGGGACCTGCTGGCGCTGCCGCGGCCCGTTGGAACTACCACCTTCACCGGGACCTGCTGGCGCTGTCGCGGCCCGTCCAAGCCCGAACACCGAGCTCGAGGATTGTGAGCTACCCATCATCGCATCTACCAGATTGGTAACCAGACTGTCCCGCTACCCTTCTCCCCAAGCTAAGAGACTATAATCGAGGGGACCCCTGAGTCCAGACCTCCTTGTACCATTCCATCGTACCTCAAGAAATCGCTTATAAAGAAGTTAAATCTTATCCTTGTGTGGTGTACCTCTGTGGGGGGGAAGTTACTTGTCTGTACGATCGCTGGAGACGGCTCTCCCCGGAGACCTCTCCCCTTGTCCTCGGCCGACCCTCCCGGTCCGTCTAACACCCCTTATATGTCTCTGTCCACTGCTGGTATTCCTCTGCACCCACCCCATGTCTTTGTCCACTGCTGGGAGTGATATGCACCCACCCCTCATATGTCTGGGCACTGCTGGGAGTGATATGCACCCACCCCTCATATGTCTGGGCACTGCTGGGAGTGATATGCACCCACCCCTCATATGTCTCTGTCCACTGCTGGTATTCCTCTGCACCCACCCCATTTCTTTGTCCACTGCTGGGAGTGATATGCACCCACCCCTCACATGTCTGGGCACTGCTGGGAGTGATAGGCACCCACCCCTCACATATCTCTGTCCACTGCTGGGAGTGATATGCACCCACCCCTCATATGTCTCTGTCCACTGCTGGTATTCCTCTGCACCCACCCCCATGTCTCTGTCCACTGCTGGGAGTGATAGGCACCCACCCCTTACATATCTCTGTCCACTGCTGGGAGTGATATGGACCCACCCCTCATATGTCTGGGCACTGCTGGGAGTGATATGCACCCACCCCTCACATGTCTCTGTCCACTGCTGGTATTCCTCTGCACCCACCCCCATGTCTCTATCCACTGCTGGGAGTGATAGGCACCCACCCCTCATATGTCTGGGCACTGCTGGGAGTGATAGGCACCCAACCTTCATATGTCTGGGCACTGCTGGGAGTGATATGCACCCACCCCTCACATATCTCTGTCCACTGCTGGGAGTGATATGCACCACCCCTCATATGTCTCTGTCCACTGCTGGTATTCATCTGCACCCACCCCCATGCCTCTGTCCACTGCTGGGAGTGATATGCACCCACCCCTCATATGTCTGGGCACTGCTGGGAGTGATATGCACCCACCCCTCATATGTCTCTGTCCACTGCTGGTATTCCTCTGCTGTTAGACCCGGCCCTCGTAACATAGCTAGACCTGGCCCCTGCACCTCACACCAGCCCCCAAACCCACGGCCTAGCCGATCCTTCCCACCAGAACTCACACGCACCCAACCCGAACTTCCCCGTCCGTGGCCTTCCTCCCTTCGGCCACCCCGGGCCCGCGTGCCCACTTCATGCACCAAGATGGCCGCCAGGCCCCAGCGCGACCCTGGCCTAGAGGCGCCACTCCGGCTGGAGGACATCACGCTCCCCTTGGGATGAGAGAGGGAGGAGCAGTTTCTATCACACCTCTGCGCTTCCCTGGGACGGTGGGTTTCGATCGTCCTGCCGGCCTCCCCGAGGGCTGGCTCCACGCCTGCTGGGTGTCTGGGACTCCTCCCGACCCAGCCCTGAAAGGATCAAAAGACAATGGCAGGAAACCCCAACAAGCGACCCCCAGGTGACAAGACCCCTGCCTGCACAGACTCCGGACATCAAAGAGGAGTCGCCCTATAACAAGGGGTGCTCTGGGACTGTCCGGCAGATTCGCCTTGGAACACCTGAGCCCTGCTGAGTGACTCGCGGCTCCCTGAAGATCGTAAGACCTCCGAACTTGTGCTTGAGCCCTGCTGAGTGACTCGCGGCTCCCTGAAGATCGTAAGACCTCCGAACTTGTGCTTGAGCCCTGCTGAGTGACTCGCGGCTCCCTGAAGATCGTAAGACCTCCGAACTTGTGCTTGAGCCCTGCTGAGTGACTCGCGGCTCCTCGAAGATCGTAAGACCACCGAACTTGTAACCGAGCCCTGCAGAGTGACTCGCGGCTCCCACCGACTCTCTTGGTCCCGCCGGACCCCACGACGACAAGCGTATCCCCCAGCTCGAGGATTGTGAGCTGTGCGCCGGGTACGCTCCTGCATTTGATCCATATCCCCAAAGACTGTCCCGCTACCTCCTAACCCCCTCCAAGACTCTGTGAGCCCACGCTCTGCTTGTATATATTTGCCTGGCTGATCATAAAGATCCCACCACTTTGATCTGATAAAGGTTTGCTCTTAAGAACTCCTCGTGTGGTGTCTCTCTGTCGTGTGGTGCCGAGTGTGCGATCCTAGATACGAGGTTCCTCCCCTGAGGAGTCTCCCACCAGTGCCCGGCTACGATACCTCGAGGGTGGGTCTCAGGGCAGTCAGGGCCCCCTCCGGGCCCCTCTGAGGCGGCCTTCTAACATTGGTGGCAAGCGACGGGATTCGGGCCCATAATATAGAGATCGTACCGTGAACGGCTGACGCATTATCGACAAAGATGGCAGAAGGAAACGCCGTGGTTCTCATAGAAAACGGCGCCAGTACCGTGTTCCAGGTGGAACAGCTGGAAGAGTACACTCACAAGGAACTAAAACAATTCTGTAAGGAACTCAGAATCGCTACCACTGGTCTCAACACCAAAGAAGATATGCAAAAGGCACTGAAAGCTTGGGTGGATTCTGGAGCCTCCCGCCCAGAAGGAGCGGGGGAGCCCCACGACGAAGCGGGACCCTCCCAAGGAGAACGCAGCAGCAACCAGGTGCGAGGCTTCGTACCAGACGGGGGACTATCCCCGGAGGAACTCGCAGACAGAGAAAAAAGTCGCCATCACGAGCTCGAATTAGCCAAACTCAAAATTGAGGGCGAGTTGAAATTAGCCGAGAAAAAGCTAGCAGTAGAACAGTTGCGAGTACAAGGAGAACTAGAAGAGAAGAAACTCCAACGAGAACACGAGGGAAGGAGACTTCAACTGGAACATGAACGCAGCCTGAAGGAAATAGAATTGAAAGCAAGAAGCGAAGAAACGCGGCCCCCGGGGAACCGGGAGGCGGCCGCCCCGACGGAGCAGAAGGTCCACATCCCCAAGGATGTGGTCAAAGAATATTACAAAAATGATGACATTCAGCAGTGGTTCCGGGCCTATGAGGTCGCCATGACCTCCCATCGGGTCCCGCAGAAGGATTGGGGGGCTGGGTTATGGGGACGATTCCTGAGCGAAGGAAGAGACACCCTGCTCGACCTACCCACCTCCATGCAAACCTCCTATGAACACATGAAAGCGGCCCTCCTCACAAGGTACGGCCTCACCCCGGAGATGTACAGCCAGCGGTTCCGGGACTGCAGGAAGATCCCGGGTACCACCTGGGTGGAATATGTGAATTTCTTCAGCCGCGCCTTCGATGGGTGGATCAAGGGCAGCAAGGTATCCACCATGGAAGAACTAACCGACCTTATGTTGTGGGAACACCTGGCGGCCAACTGCTTTGTGGAACTACGCCAGCATCTGCTCGACAGCAAGCTCACGGACCCAAGAAAGCTGGCTGTCGAGGCGGATCGCTGGACCAACACCCGGGTCTCCCGGGGCCCTGTAGGAGAGTACCCCCGAGCCAGTCAGGGACCACCCCGCCAGTGAGGGGGGGGAAACCAGTGAGGGCAGAGAGAGTCCCAAGCTAGTCCACCGAAGTCCCAACCTCCACCTTTCCCGGCACCCCCACCAGCTGTATCCGGCCCCCCCCTTAGACGGGGGCACCGGGTAACCATCACTTGTTTCCGTTGCCAGAAGCCCGGGCATTACGCCAACGACCCTGAATGCCCCATGGCCCCACGCACCACCCAGGCAGCACTCCCTGCTAGACAGATAGCCAATGTAGCCCTGGGGGAGGAGGTTGAGGAGGCCGAGGAGTGGGAACCCGCAGCTATAGCCCTAGTATCCTTAGGAGATAGGGAGATGGTCCCTGGGAGCCTCCTGCCCTCTAACACAAAGAAATATGGGCAGCTCGTAACGATCAATGGCCACCAAGTAGAAGCCCTCTGTGACACCGGGGCCAGCATCACCGGTGTCCTCAGCCATTTAGTACACGAAGACCAGGTCCTCCCCAACGTCTTTTGCCCTGTCATTTCAGCCGACAACACAGAAAGCCTATGTAAGGTAGCCCTGGTGCCCTTTGAGTGGGGAGGGGTGGTCGGTAAACTAAAGGTTGCAGTAAGAACCTCCCAGCCCGTCGACTGTCTCCTGGGGAACGACCTGGAAAGTTCCCCCTGGGGACAAGTTGAGCGCAAGACCCACCTAGGGATGATGGGCCTCCCTGAGTGGGTGTGCGCCACCACTCGATCCATGGCGGCTCGACTGACCCCCCTGAGGGAAGTCGACGACGCCCCGATCCCTGAAGATAGGATGGTCCCAGCCGAGGGTCCCCCCATTCCCCCACCAGAAGAGCCGATCGCCAGTGACGAACCCCCGCCTTCCGACTCCACCCCAGTCACCGAGGTAGGCGACCTGCCCGAATTAGCCCATTGGCGCCATGAGGGGGGCCCCTCCCGAGAAGAGTTCTGCCGAGAACAGGCTACCTGTCCCTCCCTGGTCGGGCCCCGGCAGCAGGCAGAGGCCCAGGCCGCAGTCGACCAGACGGGGACGCAACGGGTGTATTGGGAGAATGACCTTCTGTACAGCGAACAGAAGTCGGTGGAGCTAGGGTCCGGCCGGGTGCTGGTGGTACCCCTACGCTTCCGAAACCTCCTCCTGGGCTTGGCCCACGATGTTCCCCTCGCAGGCCACTTGGGCCAGGACAAAACGTACAGTCGCCTCGTGACCCACTTCTACTGGCCCAGAATGAAAGCAGATGTAGGAGCCCACTGCAAGTCCTGTCCCACGTGCCAGGCCAGTGGGAAGAGCGGAGGGAAGAGCAAGGCTCCCCTCCAACCCTTCCCTGTCGTCAGTACCCCTTTTGAGCGGGTCGGGATCGACATTGTAGGGCCCCTGGACCCCCCAACTTCCCAAGGGCACCGGTTCATCCTCGTCCTGGTGGACCATGCCACCCGTTACCCTGAGGCCATCCCCCTGCGCACCGTCACGGCCCCCGTGGTGGGCCGGGCGTTGATGGGAATCTTCTCCCGCATGGGTTTCCCCCGCGAGGTCGTGAGCGATCGTGGTGCCAACTTTATCTCCCGATACATAAAGTCCTTATGGCAACAATGCGGGGTGTCCTATAAGTTCACCACCCCGTACCACCCCCAAGGAAACGGCCTGGTAGAGCGGTTTAACCGGACTCTGAAGGGGATGATCGCGGGCCTGGAAGAGCCCCTCCGGCGTAAGTGGGACGTCCTGCTCCCCTGCCTCCTATTCGCATACCGCGAAGTTCCCCAGAAATCCTTGGGGTTCAGCCCCTTTGAGTTACTCTACGGGCACCCCGTCAGGGGGCCCCTCAGCCTGGTCAAGGAAGGCTGGGAGGCGGCGCCCCGAGGCCCCCCCCGAGATGTGTTCCGTTACGTCCTGACCCTCCGAAACCAGACTAGAAGGTTCCGAGAGATGGCCGAGGCCAACCTGGAGGCGAGTTAGGAGGAGATGAAGCGCTGGTACGACCAAAACGCCACTCTGGTCGAGTTTCAGCCGGGCCAGCAGGTATGGGTCATGGCCCCCGTGAAACCCTGCGCCCTCCAGGATAAGTGGACCGGGCCCTTCAAGGTGGTTGAGCGGAAGAGCCAGGTCACGTACTTGGTGGACGTCCAGTCCCCCCGGGACCCCCTCCGGGTCCTCCACGTGAACCGCCTCAAGCCCCACTTTGTGCGAACGGAGCTGAGCCTCCTACTGGCCACTGATGATGGGTCCGAGGAGGAGTCAGATCCTCTCCCGGATCTCCTGTGCAACAAAGAGAAGGACGGCTCCGTAGAGGGAGTGAACCTCTCCCCGTCTCTCACTCCCCAGCAACGTGAAGATTGCCGCCAGCTCCTAGGGCAGTTTTCGGACCTCTTCTCCCTGGTCCCTAAGGTCACCGACTGGTGTGTCCATGACGTGGATACCGGGGACAGTCCGCCAGTGAGACACCGGGCCTACCGAGTCCCTGATCGGGTCCGGTCCTGCATCCAAGCCGAAGTCTCGAAAATGTTGACCCTAGGCGTGATCGAACCCTCAGACAGCCCCTGGGCCAGCCCCGTGGTCCTGGTCCCAAAAGCAGCTGCCCCCGGGGTCGCACCAGAACTCCGCTTCTGCGTGGACTACCGGGGACTCAATGAAGTCACCCGAGCCGATGCCCACCCCATTCCCCGAGCCGACGAGCTCATTGACCGGCTCGGGGCTGCTCGGTTCCTCAGCACCTTCGATCTCACCTGCGGCTACTGGCAAATTGCGCTCACAGAAGGAGCCAAGGAGCGGTCCGCCTTCTCCACCCCGGATGGGCACTATCGCTTTCGCGTGATGCCCTTCGGGATGAAAAATGCCCCGGCCACCTTCCAGCGACTGGTAAATAGAGTCCTGGCCGGGCTGGAAAAGTTCAGTGCCGCATATCTCGACGATATCGCAGTTTTTAGCTCCGAGTGGAGTGAGCACCTCCCGCACCTTCGGAGGGTGCTGACCGCCCTGCGCCAGGCAGGCCTCACCGTGAAAGCCAGTAAGTGCCAGATTGGGCAAGGTTCGGTAACCTACCTGGGGCACCAGGTCGGAAGCGGGCAGGTCGCCCCTCTACAGCCCAAAATCGACGCCATCCTAGCCTGGGAACCCCCCACTACCCAAAAGGAGGTCCGAGCCTTTCTGGGCCTCACGGGCTACTACCGGAGATTCATTCGGAATTACGGCAGCCTGGTCGGTCCCCTCACGGGACTCACGTCCAAAAAGCAGCCCAAGAAGGTGCAATGGTCCCCTGCCTGCCAAGAGGCGTTCGAGGCCCTGAAAGCGGCCATGTGTACTGCCCCCGTCCTCCAGGCCCCCGACTACTCCAAAGAGTTTGTGGTACAAACTGATGCTTCCGAGCATGGCATCGGGGCAGTCCTCTCCCAGGTAAATGACCAAGGCCTAGACCAGCCCGTAGCCTTCCTCAGCCGAAGACTATTGCCCAGGGAACAGAGATGGAGCACCATCGAGCGAGAGGCATTCGCCGTAGTCTGGGCCCTCAAGAAACTATGCCCTTACCTGTTCGGCACCCATTTCAAGGTCCAAACCGACCATCGCCCCTTGCGGTGGCTCATGCAGATGCGAGGGGAAAACCCCAAGCTACTGCGGTGGTCAATCTCCCTCCAGGGGATGGATTTCACCGTGGAGCATCGCCCTGGGGCTGACCACGCCAACGCCGATGGCCTCTCCCGGTTCTTCCGCCTCAGCGAAGAGAACCCCCAAGAAGATGGGTAGTTCTCTCCGGCTTTCAGCTGGGGGGGACGCGTGTTAGACCCGGCCCTCGTAACATAGCTAGACCTGGCCCCTGCACCTCACACCAGCCCCCAAACCCACGGCCTAGCCGATCCTTCCCACCAGAACTCACACGCACCCAACCCGGACTTCCCCGTCCGTGGCCTTCCTCCCTTCGGCCACCCCGGGCCCACGAGCCCACTTCATGCACCAAGATGGCCGCCAGGCCCCAGCGTGACCCTGGCCTAGAGGCGCCACTCCGGCTGGAGGACATCACGCTCCCCTTGGGATGAGAGAGGGAGGAGCAGTTTCTATCACACCTCTGCGCTTCCCTGGGACGGTGGGTTTCGATCGTCCTGCCGGCCTCCCCGAGGGCTGGCTCCACGCCTGCTGGGTGTCTGGGACTCCTCCCGAACCAGCCCTGAAAGGATCAAAAGACAATGGCAGGAAACCCCAACAAGCGACCCCCAGGTGACAAGACCCCTGCCTGCACAGACTCCGGACATCAAAGAGGAGTCGCCCTATAACAAGGGGTGCTCTGGGACTGTCCGGCAGATTCGCCTTGGAACACCTGAGCCCTGCTGAGTGACTCGCGGCTCCCTGAAGATCGTAAGACCTCCGAACTTGTGCTTGAGCCCTGCTGAGTGACTCGCGGCTCCTCGAAGATCGTAAGACCACCGAACTTGTAACCGAGCCCTGCTGAGTGACTCGCGGCTCCCACCGACTCTCTTGGTCCCGCCGGACCCCACGACGACAAGCGTATCCCCCAGCTCGAGGATTGTGAGCTGTGCGCCGGGTACGCTCCTGCATTTGATCCATATCCCCAAAGACTGTCCCGCTACCTCCTAACCCCCTCCAAGACTCTGCGAGCCCACGCTCTGCTTGTATATATTTGCCTGGCTGATCATAAAGATCCCACCACTTTGATCTGTTAAAGATTTGCTCTTAAGAACTCCTCGTGTGGTGTCTCTCTGTCGTGTGGTGCCGAGTGTGCGATCCTAGATACGAGGTTCCTCCCCTGAGGAGTCTCCCGCCAGTGCCCGGCTACGATACCTCGAGGGTGGGTCTCAGGGCTGTCAGGGCCCCCTCCGGGCCCCTCTGAGGCGGCCTTCTAACATCTGCACCCACCCCCATGTCTCTGTCCACTGCTGGGAGTGATAGGCACCCACCCCTCACATATCTCTGTCCACTGCTGGGATTGATAGGCACCCACCCCTCACATATCTCTGTCCACTGCTGGGAGTGATAAGCACCCAACCCTCATATGTCTGGGCACTGCTGGGAGTGATAGGCACCCACCCCTCATATGTCTGGGCACTGCTGGGAGTGATAGGCACCCACCCCTCACATATCTCTGTCCACTGCTGGGAGTGATATGCACCCTCCTCTCATATGTCTGGGCACTGCTGGGAGTGATATGCACCCACCCCTCATATGTCTGGGCACTGCTGGGAGTGATAGGCACCCACCCCTCACATATCTCTGTCCACTGCTGGGAGTGATATGCACCCACCCCATATATGTCTGGGCACTGCTAGGAGTGATATGCACCCACCCCTCATATGTCTCTGTCCACTGCTGGTATTCCTCTGCACCCACCCCCATGTCTCTGTCCACTGCTGGGAGTGATAGGCACCCACCCCTCACATGTCTGGGCACTGCTGGGAGTGATAGGCACCCACCCCTCACATATCTCTGTCCACTGCTGAGAGTGATATGCACCCACCCCTCATATGTCTGGGCACTGCTGGGAGTGATATGCACCCACCCCTCACATGTCTCTGTCCACTGCTGGTATTGCTCTGCACCCACCCCCATGTCTCTGTCCACTGCTTGGAGTGATAGGCACCCACCCCTCACATATCTCTGTCCACTGCTGGGAGTGATATGCACCCACCCCTCATATGTCTGGGCACTGCTGGGAGTGATAGGCGCTCTGAGGGCGTGGGTACGGCCCGTACCACCATTGTTGTGGTGACGTGACGCGTCCATGTCCACTTCCGTTGTGGCGGGACGCAGGCCTTGGTGGACACGCCCCCCGAAGTGACCAGACCCTGGAGGTACTGTATGTACATGATATATGTGGTATAATTTGGGTAGGGGTAAGTTGCATGCCCCTCGCCCCCCCCTTTGACCATGGGTGTTGTTCTGACCTTCTGCGGCGTCTGCATTGGTTTCTGTGCACTAGGTCGTAGACTAGGAGGGTCGGGATTACACGTAGGATGGGGTCCATGGCTGTCCGTCGCGTACAGGTGCTCCTTCTTCGCGTCGTCCTCAATTTCCCGGGAGTTTTTGGCTGCCGTAAAATATTAGCCGTGCGGAGTGACGTAGGCACGAATCGTACTTGCTGGTCCGTAAAACGCTGCCTGACTCCGTCCGGACGTCACGTACGCGATGTCCCCGATTGGAATTGTGGGTATTTTTTAGCCGCACGTAGTTTTGTACGAATCGTACGGAAATGGTATTTCTGTACGAATCGTACTTGCTGGTTTGTAAGGAGGATTTCCCGGGTACGAGTCGTACGGAGAAAACGCTCCGTACGACCATTCGTACCTGGGTTTTACAGGATCTGAATCGGCACCTAGATGTATAGACGCAGTCAAGCCCTGCTCCTGGAGTCTGCGTCTATACATCTATAAATCTATAAAACACCACTAGATTTATAGACGCAGTCAAGCCCTGCTCCTGGAGTCTGCATCTATACATCTATAAATCTATAAAACACCACTAGATTTATAGACGCAGTCAAAGCCCTGCTACTGGAGTCTGCGTCTATACATCTATAAATCTATAAAACACCACTAGATTTATAGACGCAGTCAAGCCCTGCTCCTGGAGTCTGCGTCTATACATCTATAAATCTATAAAACACCACTAGATTTATAGACGCAGTCAAGCCCTGCTCCTGGAGTCTGCGTCTATACATCTATAAATCTATAAAACACCACTAGATTTATAGACGCAGTCAAGCCCTGCTCCTGGAGTCTGCGTCTATTTATCTATAAATCTATAAAACACCACTAGAATTATAGACACAGTCAAGCCCTGCTCCTGGAGTCTGCGTCCATACATCTATAAATCTATAAAACACCACTAGATTTATAGACGCAGTCAAGCCAGACTCCTGGTGTCTGCGTCTATACATCTATAAATCTATAAAACAACACTAGAATTATAGACGCAGTCAAGCCAGACTCCTGGAGTCTGCATCTATACATCTATAAATCTATAAACCATCACTAGAATTATAGACACAGTCAAGCCAAACTCCTCAGTAGTCACGCAGTGGCGGCTTCTCCACTAATGTGGATGAGCGTCGCCCCACTGTTCTTACAGCAGTGAAAAAGGGAAAAATAAAATGATAATAACAACGTTATTATCATTCTATTTTCACTACTGCAGGACTGGGTTAGGTCGGGCGGTGCTGGTGGCTCAGGGAGGAGTGGGTTGGGCACACTTAAGTGCGCATGACTGCTTGGCCGGCCGTCTATATCCAGGGCCTGCAATCTAAATGCTATTAGTGGACCTGCAGCACTGGTTGTGCGACAGACACAAGTAGGCTTTCAAACCTGTCTCAGGCCTGCCATTGCAGGGCCTGGGTGTGCAGTTTACCTGCCACTTCGACTTGGCATTTAAAACTACTTGCCAAGCCTTAAATTTCCCTTTTAGTAGATGTCACCCCTATGGTAGACCGTAGGTAGCACATAGGGCAGGGTGCTGTGTATGTAAAAGGTAATTGTTGCATGTCCTGATAGTGACAAACACCCAAATTCGTTTTTCACTATTGCGAGGCTACACCTCTCATAGGTTAACATTGGGAATTTCTTAATACACGTTTAGGCTTTAATTCCTGATTAGAACGGAGTAGCTGCATTATTTTTAATATTTTTGGAGTAGGATTGATAAATCCTCTTTACTAGTAAAAATTGACATTACTATTTTAGATATGCCACTTTTAGAAAATAGGTTTTTCTTTGCTCTTACTGCTCTGTGTGCCTGCAGCATGCCTTCAATACATGTCTGGGGTGGGTGACAGCTACACTTTGTGCATGCCCTCTAGAAAGCCACAAACACAGGAAGGTTAGGTTTGTCTGAGAACTCATCTGCAATCTGATGGCTCTTTCTGGGCAGGAAAGGAGGGGCTGACACTCACATCTGAATAAGTAGTGGCCTGATTCCACACAAAGGGCTGATTATCCCCACAGATAGTCTAGAGCCAGGGCTGAGGAAGAAAAGATACTTGTGCACTTCAAGGACCGTTCTTTAAAGAAAACCCCCACTTCAAAGGCAAATTTGGGTATAAGTATTGGGTCTCTAACCCCACCAAATCAGACATTTCTGGACCTACAAAGCAGCTTGTGATTGTCTTTCTCTTCTTTTACTGAGTTCATTTAATTCCGAAACAGATAGAACTTTCAAACCTGAGGTATTGAAGAGATAATCCATAGATGGAGACAATGATGTTCAACATTTCATACTTATGTCAAGAATGTCAGACATGTTGGAAAAATTGTACATACATGGGTACTTGCCAACTGTAGATGATGTCGATACAACAAAGCGGCTAAAGATTGAAGCTGGAAGAGACAACGCGAGTGTGACATCAAAGATGGAGTTGAAGGTACTGGTGCAGGATTTGATTTGTGAAGTGACACTGTACACATTCAAGAATGGGGGAATTGGCAGCACCATACACTCTGGGTATGATAAGTGTGTCACTAGCAGCTTTGATGATGAGCAGATACATTGCATTGCTTGGTGCTCTTTGAATGGTCAAATTAGTTCTCAACAATCAACAAGAAGCACGTTTTGATATTCTAATGGAATATTCATGTTGAAGTTTTGAAAAACAAATCTCATGTGAGGAGGTTGAAGTTTTAAGAGTACATAGTCAAATGCGTACTTCAATTAGAAAGTAGTTCTGCTCCTAGATAAAAAGCAATCACTTTGTAGCACTAATATTCAGTCAGAGAGGGCGTGACTGCTAATGTTGATCTATATAATTTTAGCAAAATAAAAATGAAGAAAGCACACCCCATAAAGAAAGTAAATAGATTTAAAAGAGAGAAAGCAATAGAAGAGGTCATATACATGCACTTGAAGTCTGAAAACAATCGTCTATATCTTTAAAAGTAACCTGCATAGTGTCTCTGTCAGCCTCCCTGATTCTTTCTGCAGATTCTCTCTCTGAATATGTTTGTTCTTCTTTAATAGTTATATTAGCTATAAAAGCTATAATCCTTTTATTTTTCACAAGATATCATTCCAAGAGAAAATCACTGAAATCCGTTTCTTCATTTCTCTTCAATGTGGTTTTTTTACAGCGCTCAGACTAGATTGTGATAAGCACCTCCAATATATGTAGTGAGTGTCATAGAAGAACATGTATTGTGGCTGCTGAAGGGCCTGTAGTCTTAAGACAGAAACATATACATATAAATGTTAATATCTATTCTCCATAAGATTATCAGGTCTGAAACAAACAATGTAAAAGTGGAGGTGCCATTCTGAGTCATTCTTTCAAATCAATATTAGTAACATTTTCTTTTCACTTATACCTGCAAAATGTATCAAATTAATTATTGCCATTGAGGATATTTTCAAATCTGAAAGAGAAGGCTAATTCAAGCAGTTTGTAACAGTTTAATTTTAAACGATAATATCCCTAAGATTCCTATATGCTGGAAACAAGGTATCAGTTACCTGAGTGTGCCAAAATGTAGTTCCTCATATGCTCTTTTCATTGACATTCTCCTTCAATAAATAAAACCTTGTTTTAGAAATGTATCTATAAGTTGTGGTCAATATTAGCACCTATGACTATTAGTAAAAATCTTTTAAAACTTTAAAGCTCTTGTAAATGATAAAATGATGATGGGTCCGATATGTCATCATTGTTAAAACAAGAAAATCTGTTTTAAAAACTTTAAGGACTGAACTGTTAACTTATGGTGTTCTACAAGGCTCCCATTGTGTGAAATATGTACTTCCCTTTGGCCGGTGGATCAGTGAATATATGCATGTCCGTAGTGCCTCAAGGTACAGATCGTCCGTGTCTAATGAACCGTACAAACTCAAATTAATCATCCGTTGCTTAACAGTAGAGACCTGATATAACAATCTCATACAATAAAAACTTGAATTATTTCTTTAGGGTCCAAAGTCTGATATGGGACCCTTTCCTAAATAGCTCCATCAGATTGTGTATATGCAGTGATTCAGACAGCCTGGAAGTCTCTTTTAGCACAGAGTTATCAATCATGATCTGGCAGTTGGCGCTCCTATACCAACTGTAAACCTTCAGGAAGATGGTTCTCATGCACCCTAAACAAAATAATAATTAATGGCCCTCGAGATCCACATGTAGCATCATGGTAGGCAGATATTCCTGTCACAGCCCCAGCAACAGGTAAGAATCCATCTGTAACGTTGACTGATTTTAGCAGTAGAATCTTCTTAGGTCACTTGGAGAAACAGAAGGAAAACAGCTCCTGTTTGAGGATCTGGAATGGACTCATTTCATAATAGAGGAATTGGAATTGATGTAGATTCTTTCAGTGGTTCACATAAGGTTGCAGTTGTGGCAATTGTAGTTGATGTTGTAGGAGGTTCAATTGTTGAACATGTTGCTTACACTACATCTGGATCAATACTTGATAATGGGTATAAAGCTTGAGACACAGCAGGCTCATTAGTCCCAGGGATGGAAAAAATTATTTCTTGGGTAATGAAAGAATAGGGAGAACATGTACTGGACTCACCTGTGGGTACTTTGGCATTGACAGCGGGCTGCTGAAAAGACTCAACCACATAGAGCCCTTTGAAGTGATTGATTGACACCTTCCTCTTTTTCTTCAAAGCTGGCAGTGGTGGAATGAAGCAAGTATGTATTTTGCCCCAAGAACTAGAACATGTGGTCTATAGAATAGTTTGAAGATTTGCTTACCAGGAGTTCCTTCGTGAAGTCATAGCCCCACATTCACAAATGTTTAGCGTCGGGTTAGCATTATTTGTGCAACGCTAACTCGAAGCTAAACCCATTTGGGGATTAACAAACCAACTCTAATTGGTATTAGCGTTGGTTTGAATGGAAAAGTAACGCAAAGCAGCGCTAAACACTGCTTTGCATTACTTTGCATCAAGGGGGCGTTACATGGGTGGTACATGGGCATTTCCATGCAACCACCCATGCTTTTTGATGCTAAACCCTATCTACTAACATGAGTTAAATCCGTGCCAACTCTAGATAGAGGGAAGTAGAGTGCCATATCTCTGTGAATATGGCACTCTTCTGCTCTCTCTCGGTCACACAACGCAGCGCAGCCTCTTTGGGGGCTGCACCGCGTTCTTTTGTGCTTGAAAGCTTCTCTCATGTCTTGGATAGCATGCAACACATGCAATTGTGAAGCAGGATCAGATTAAACAAATGTAGACGCTGCAGTCTTTCCAAGGAGCTTGAGATCAGGTACACACATTGGGAGGCAAAACAGCATGTGGGGATGGCGTACCACCACCTAGTAGTCCCCTAATCAAATTGGGTGCCCATTAACCGCTATAAAGGTTATGAAACCATGTTAATCCTGAATCCAAAATCCTATCAGTCAAGGCTTGCTTTAGAGTGTCATTGGCTCGGTTGACCACACCGTTCTATTCAGAGCGGAAAGAGTACAAGAACAGCACTTTTACTCCCAGAGATGACATAGAATCTCTAAACGTGTGAGTGGTTAGCAGGACCATTGTCTGAATGAAAGATATGAACTGCTACAATTAGTACTAGGCACTGCAAATATTTTATGAGGGCTCCAGCAATGGCAGACTTTTGTGGTCACACTCAAAGGACCCTAGAAAAGGAATGAACCGCAAATAATATATATATATATTAATGGACTGTTGATATTTGGCCAACATTATCGAGGAAACAAACACCAAAGGGTTCCTCCAATATCGTAAAGGGAGTAGTCGCTGATCAAACATCAGGAGAGCGATTCATTTCTGTGTATAATTCTGTGCATTCTTTGGTAAGTAAGGCCACCAACGTTGTTGCTGAAGCACTCATAAAGTAGCACCAGTGCCAGCATGAGCCAAGGCCAACCATGTATGAGTCTCGCTCTTCCATTAGCTTTATGCCAGCTCCCAACCACAGGTTTCAAAACCATAGGACATTATCTTTGGTGAGTCTATAGAATAGTTAGAAGGGAAACCACCAGGAGACATTTTTCCTTTCAATGTTGCTTGCATCACTACAACTCTGTCTGCATCTATCTTTGTTTGCAATTGAGTCAGAGCAGCAACCTTGAGTGTTTGAAGCCAAATTAGCCAGACTGTTCCCTTTAGTGTGAATTGCTTCAGTACGATGAGCAACAGCATGCTACCAAGAGTAGCTCATCCTACAAAAGAGAAGCCTTCCTCAAAGCTGATTTTTCTTTATTAATTTACCCTTTATATCCCTGAATCTATTCAGGCACCAATGGGGTAAGTCTGCAGAGTAACTTTTTTTTTTTTATATATATTTTTTATTAGCATTTATATATTTACAATTGTACATACAACCAGTTACATAATGTTTCCTATACCATATTCCTTTCCTGGGGTATATTGGCATGTTAGTGCTTAGTGTTAGTTTTACATTATGCATAACACACGTTTTAGGACTTAGCGTTTTGCATTCATATTCAACCTCAGTGTTTGGCCCCCTTTTGATATTTCTCTTTCCCGCAGGTATTATGCTCTCTGATCTGTGTAGCCATAGCATTTACTCAGGGGAGTTTTTCTCTGTCCGTATTGCCGATAAGGATAGTACATCTGCTATAGTCTAGAACTGGGATATGAACTAACTGTGAGTTGTCCCCTAGTGCTTAATCCATGTTTGTCTTTTATATGGGAGGGTCGTTTTGGTGCGGTGTGGGGAGAGTCTCCTCCAATGGCCCACCCACCCCCTCTTCTTGTATTCTGCTGCTACCCGCATTCCCTCATATCCGTTGTGTTTGAGTCAGTATCTAAGTTTGTATTCGCCTCTGCATTTACCTCGTCATCTGTCCCATTCAACATCCTAGTGTACCAAGCCCTCATTATCTCAGTCCATAAATCAGCAATGGGACGTCGTCTGATACCTCTCTTCTCCTCCCACTGTATGGCTCCTTCCTCTGTCCTTGCCAAGCAATCTAAATCTTGTTCCCACCTTGTCACCCTGGGGCCCCTCTGTGTCTTCCAAGCCATGGCCAACCGTGTGGTGCCAGGACTAGTGCCAAGTCTATAAACCGTGAGCCCACGTTTGTAGCCTTTGGTCACGGGAAAAGTCCCAGTAGACATACCCCCACTGTATATGGCAGATTCTTAGCCAATGTCACATTTATTTGGGATAGTACTGCATCCCAGTATTGTCGTATTACTTTACAATCCCAGGGTAATGTGTATAAATTCCACATTCTGCTGTCCGCATCTGGGGCATTCTCGTGTTCCTCCTCCGTACATGACATTCAGTCGATGTGGGGTGAGGTAGCCCATTTGTATGTAATTGAACTGAATGAGTTTTAGTGCAGTGTTTTTAGAGATTTTCTTTGCACTTTGGGGTATTTTAGCCCATTCTCTATCTTCTAGAGTTCTCCCCAGTGCTTCATTCCACTTACTCCTGAACCTCTCTAGTGGTGTTCTTACCATCCCTATCAAAGCTCTGTAGTGCCATTTTACTAAGTGGTTCGCAGAACCGAGCATGGTCAGGGCCTGTAAAGTGTCATGGGAATTGCTGTATCCCACAATTTATTAAATGCCTTCACTATTGAGTGGTAGGTGAGAAATTGGCCACTTTGCAGCCCATTTTGGATTAGGGTTCCACTTGTGGGATCAATTCACGATCTTGATTTAGGTCGCCCACTGTTCTGACTCCAGCCTCCATCCAGCTTATCCAAATGTGACTCTGTGAAAGGCATAGGCGTTCTCCCACGCAGAATCCCAACCAGGGGCAGGCCCAGGGCATATAGCGTCTGGCCAGCTGTGCGTCTTTGGCACCTTTCCCAACAGAAGAGCGCTCCTTGTAAGAACACTCCTGAATGTGGAACCTCTATATTCGGGTGTATGAGTTCAGCTATAACTTGCCTCTGGGTGGGTTTGTGGGTCACAGTTGACAAAAGATCCAGGTCTCATCCTTTCACCCATTTAGCTAACCATTGCATCTGCGCCACCAAGTAGTACAGTTCAAAATCTGGAACTCCCAGACCCCCCTCCTCCGAGATTCGCTGCAGGACCTTATTCCGTCCACCATCCCATTTCAAGTCCGTACCATTTCATTAATCTCGCAAACCGCGTGCTGGGATTTGCACAGGTAAGTTTACAAAATAGTAGAGCAGACGTGGGAGCATAATCATGTTGGTCAGCACCACTCTGGCCATCATGGGCAACTTCAAGGAGCACCAGAAGGGAATCATCGTCCCAAAGGGCTGCAATATTGGTTTTAAATTGCTCTCCTTTAGGTTTACTAAGTCATGATACACATGGATCCCTAGATATTTAAAAGTACGGGGGCCCAATTCAGGCCCATGGGAAGGTCAGATGGGCATTCAGTCCCCTCTATCACTTGGAAAACATACGTTTTTGTCTTGTTCAATTTTAGGCCTGCTAACACTGCATATTTGTCCAGGACTTCCACTGCCCCTGTCACACCTCTCCTCCCCTGCCCCAGATGTAGCAGTATGTTGTCTGCGTAGAGCAAGATTAAATGCTCTCAGGCCCCCAATAGCATTCCATGTGTTCTTCCTACCTGCTAGGGTTTCAATGCCGAGGCCAAACAATAGGGGAGATAGCCAGCAACCCTGCCTGGTGCCCCTAAATGTCATAGAGTCCCGAGATCATCTCCCAGCCACGGTTTTAACCCATGCTATGGGGTGAGAAAACAGTATGTTGACCCATGTTACCCCTCATTCTCCTAGACCCATTTTGGTAATTGCAGCACAAAGAAAACCCCACCTTACGCAGTCAAAGGTCTTTTCCAGGTCTACTGACATTATCAGTGCCTCAGGGTGATGGACTCTATCTGGATGGTACAGGACGTGGGAAAGCCTTTGGATATTGGCCGATGTGACCCTTGATGGTATGAACACACTCTGGGCATTGTGTATGAGTGACATCATGTGTGGTAATATTCGTCTTGCCAGGACCTTGCTTAGGATTTTAAAATCGGTGTTTAGCATCGAGATAGACCTAAACTCTTATTTTCGGGAGGGGTATCACCAACGCATCTCCGGTGGAGGTCGGTAGAAAACTGTTCGGCCACGATTCCGCATATAGTGCATCTAACTTGGGGGCCAAGGTCTGTGACATTAGCGAAACAAATTCTGCTGGTAAACCATTCGGTCCTGGCATCTTATCGGTGGCCATCTCTCGAATAACCTCTTGTATTTCATGAGCTTTCACCGGCTCCCCCAATCCCCTCCTTAATCACGGGTCCAGATCCTGCTGCAGCAACGGAGCTAAGAAAGCCCTCAGATTGTCTGTCTGGAGTAATGGCGGGGCATTGTACAGTGTTTTATAATATGCATGAAACCCCTCATTGATATTATTGGGGAGGTATAACATTTCTCCTTTTTACGTCACAGTTTGCGTTATTGGGTTTCCCTGCTTTCTGGCTGTACTAACCATGTCAATAATCTGCCTGCTTTGCCCCCTCCTTTTGTACTTTATTATGATATTCACATACATCTCATAGTCATAGCCTCTCGAGTGCCCCATTATATTCCCCCTAATTTTTCCTAGCTGTGTGTGGGTGCTCATATCTGCCAACAACTTGCGCCCTTGTTCGTATATTAGTGGCTATATTTGCATTATCTCCTTCTGCAGGTCTTTTCTCAATCCCACCATTGCGCCTAAACACTGACCCCTTATTACCACCTTGAACACCTCCCATTCTGTGGCTCTCGAGGCAGTCGAGCCTTAGTTATATTGGAAATATTCAGCGATCTTGTCCTCTAATGACCGTCTCAAACAGTCATCGGTTAACAAGGTTGGGTCAAGGCGCCATATCGGCGTAGCTGTAGGTTCAGCTAGCGGTTGATAGCAGAGAAGGAGGGGATTATGGTCAGCGAAGGTGTGACCTAAATATTCCGTATGTATTACTCAGTTCGTCAATGTGTCTGTGCATATAAACAAGTCCAGTCGTGTTTGTAGATTATATTAGTGGGAATAATAGAAGTAGTCTAGTGCCTGTCCATGCTGCAGTCTCCAGATGTCATTGAACTTTTAAATCCCCGCGCTTGCTTGGTGGCAACTGTAACATGTAATGGGAGGGTGGAACGGTTAAAGTCGATGTCTGCTATGCAATTAAAGTCCCCACCTAATAGCAAGTCAACCCCATGGAAGGAAAATAAAGATGCAGACATTTTCTCTAAGAATGTCAGTTGGTCATGATTCGGGGCATAAACACTAGCCAATACAATTTCCCATCCAAGTAGCCTACTTTGCACTGATACAAATATACCCTCTGGATCCACCACCGTGCTCTGCATCCTGAATGGGGTGCCAGATCGTATCCAAATCAAAGCCCCTCCAGAGAAAGCTGAGTAAGAGGTTGCATACACTTGTCCGCGCCATTTTCGTCTTAACTGTGTGCATTGTAACCTTGTTCACAAAATGCTGAATCTGACACTACAGGAGTGGGAACTGACGAACCGGCTTTCGAAAGGGTACGAGGACATTGATTTCAGATATTTGTTTAGTTGAATCATCTAAAAACCTATGTTTATATGTCCATGTGTCTTGAAGTCACCATCTTCAAAAATCTCCAGCACTGCATTGCATGCAGCAGACTGTTTTTGCCTCGTGCCAATTGCAGGCTGCAGTGTTGTCTGTATAGAGGACACTCATATACTTATGTATGAGTAACATACGTGAGGTCTGCAGTATTGCTTGATGATACTGTAGGAATCTGTGCATCATAAATTTAGGATCGAACACAAATTGTTAGTCAGTTGAATCTTGTGCCAATGCCAATGCACTCAGCTCAGGTGTAAAGACAGCACATTAGGAAAAGTCGCTTTAGTAGCCACCTCGAGTGAAGCTATAGGGAAAACTGTGATAATCTTCTTTCGCTGTGTCAGAGGAAACTCCTTCATAATGAAGGGCTGTACTGCTTTAGGAGTTTTCAGAGTCAGAGTAAATTGTGCCTCTGCAGTAGAATATGAGTGTGATGGTCAAGCTACTGGGGAAGGGGACACCTGTGCCTCATTGTAAACTACATATGTGCAACTGAAGAACTAGGAACAACCCTAATTACTTGATGTGACTTGCTGTCCCTTGTCTGTAAATATTATATCTCTAACATGGCTGCTTGAAGTGAATGAACAAAAGAATAAATAACTTATTAAGAGAAACATGCAGTGAGTTGGACAAAGGATTGTGCACATTTAAACAGCCAGGTCATAAGGTTCTTCCCGAAGGCACAATAAGCAGGGGAAGTCCAAGAGAAAGAAGAAGAGAATGCCAGGCTTTGCAGTTTTATCATATAAAGACTGAGCTGCAATGCGGCTTCTCTTCACAGTAGGAACCTGAAGGAAGTTAGCACAAGAGAAATGAAGAGCACAAGAAGGGTTCTTGTACATTCAGACCTCTGTTTGTCCAAATGGAAGGCTTCAAAGGAGCATCTTTGTTGCACCAGAAGCCAGAGCAAGGTAGGACCGAGATGACGAACCAGCATCCTACGAGAAAGGGTAACTATGCCCTGCGCATTGGCAGTCTGAACTACTTGAAGCCTATATATGTGATAGACAGGAAGATATAAGAATGTGGGTTGTCCAGATGTGAAATAATTAAAGCACGGACTACTGGTTTTCGAATGGACAAGGGAAAATAAGGAAGAAATTTTCAAACTGAACCCAAGAAACCAAAACATTTAGAAGCCATTGAAGCAACCTGAGGGGTGAAGGATAGCTGGGAGGTTGAGATGGGAATGGGATGTAACTCTGAAGGTCATCGTTTGGAACTCCAGGAGGAGCATCTGGAGCCAAAAGCAGAATCCCCATCTTATGGGAATTATATCCCAGAGAGTTATGGTTCATTCACTCTGTGACTGCAACCGAACAGGCACTGAAACATCAGAGCTGTCCAAGATGGAGACGATGACCTGAGTATTGTCGGCATAGAGCATACTAAAGACCCAATAAAGTCTAAATAAACCGGACAGAGGGGTGATGTGTATATTATACAGAGCAGAATTGATGGAAGAACCTGGTGGGACATTGCCAGGAAAGTTAAAATTCCTCATGCAAAACGCGGGTGAAGATACACAGTTGGGTCGCTCAGTCGGAAAGGATTAGAGCCAACACTGAGCCAAACCACAGACAACAAAATGTATTGAATGAGTAAACAATGAAAGGCTATGTCCAAAGCCACAAAGAGTTGAAGGTAGACCAGAGAGGCAGACCTTCCAGGGTCTAAGATGGTTCTAAGATGCTAAGGGCACGGTCACTGTACTGTGGAGTGCTCCAAAACCAGATTTAGCTCACCCCAGAGGTGGTTAGCGTCAAACCTACAGCCAACTGAGAGTTAACATGTTTTCAATTCACTTCGTCTGGGGGGGTAATAAAGAGATAGGTCTAAAGTTTGAGAAGAAACTAGGGTCTACAAAGGGTTTCTTGTGAAGAGGAACAATACAAGCATACCTCCAACAAATGTGTACTTCTGACATAGTGAGAGGTCTATTGCATACATCTGGAAGAGGGGGTTAGCAAATCCTTGGCCACAGCCAGTATCCAGAGGGGACACGGATTGGAAGGCGAACTAGAGTTAATAGCAGATAACAAGGGACTTAGCCCTTTAATAGTTATAGGCTCAAATTCAGACAAACCTATTGGTTTGATATAGAATAACTTCAGTAGCAGGAGTCACAGAATTACCAGGAACAGCAGGACCAAGACTAAACCAGATCTTAAGGATGTTATCCTAAATGATGGTCATCATTTTTTTGACTACATATTTTTAATTCCTTTGGTACTGGCAAGTATATCCTGCATTTTAATGCTAAGTGCTTTTTTTGTATCTAAATACAAGTCCAGGATTAATAATTCAGGGAATTTAAATTTCTTGAATTTTCAGATGAACGTTGTTCTCTATGGACTGGAAAAGTTAGACGATCTCCATGTACATGCACGGTTTCAGAACATCTTTTATCACTGTTCTATGTTTCACGAATTAAGGGACATAAGTATAATGCATTCACAAATGGACAACATTTTCTTTTTTCATACAATAAAAAAAGTTGGTGCTGCACTGGCATTGCAGAGCAACCTCTCTATATACAAAAGTAGTTTCTTTGAATATTCAGAAAAGATGCACATGCAAAGAGCAAGTTACAGTTTTTTATATTTAGTCCAGTACCACAGAAACGGTACATTAACTTGTTTCTGGATTTATGGCCTTAAGTGCAGTAAGCTTGTTACTATAGCCTTTCCACCCTTTTTGTGTACATATCTTCAACACTGAAGCAGGCTGTGAGTCCTACATTAATAATCTTGGCTAAACCAAGCAGACTTACATAAAGCTTTTCTATCAAAATGACACACACTTCACTATAATTCTATCCTTATATACATGATCCAGTTACATTAAATTCATTAAAATATTCAGTCCATTATGTGTAGTTGCTTCACTGGCTGCTGTACTCTAAGCATCCATTAACATATCATTGGATTAGTACTCAAAACGTTCACAAACGTTATCGCAACCACAATTAAACGCTGGTGAGCATACTTCCCATACATCTTCTAATACTTTACACAGTCGATATGTAGTAACAACAACCTAGAGAGTGCATGTGTGAGATAAATTCTCCCCTGCCATACATTATATGGATTTTGTACGTCCTTGACTATGTAGCGGAACAAGGCCGAAGGGTGAGTTCTTTTATGAAATCATAGAATTGTTGGAATCCTGAGAACCTGGATTTGAGGAACCTGTGGGGTGCATCTAGAATTCACAGATTGAGCAAAAGATTTGTAAATCCTGTTGCAATAAATGTTTGTGACTCAGTGTAGGCTCACCCTGCCCTTTATTCCCTTTTAGATTTTACTTTTCTCAACATGGTGCCCAGTGCAACATATTGATTAATGGCGGTGGCAACAGATATTTTTCTGTAGCGGTCAGCGAATCAGATCACAGTGGATAAGGGAATCCACAATGAATGATGGGAGAAAAACTCCCAAATCCAATGATGGGACTTCATCTTTAAACTGGATTCACAAATCCTCTGTGGATATGAGACTCCTGCAAATTAATGGTGAATGCAAATGGACTGGGAGGAAATTTGTACATTCAAATTTGAGTTAACAGTTGGCATTCACTGGAAGGACGCACTTCTTTATTGCCTGCCAGGTGGCAAGAAAACTTTAGCAGCCAAGTTGCAGAACGCATTGCTCCTCTCGTTCTGTCCTCCAACAACTTTCTTTCCTAGGGTGACATCAACTTCCATGGGGAAGATGATGCGAACCCTGAAGTTACCTAACTTCATACTGATACGGAGCTGCTTGGCCTATGGCAGTGCGCAGCTGGTCCCACTCACTTTGCTGGCCATACCCCAGACTTAATTTATACTAACTATTCACACCTAGAGGTAGGAAAGCCGATCCCCGTAATCTGGACCGATCACTACTTAATTAAATGGCAGATTGCCAGGTCGGACAGGCTAAATCTTCATATTAAAGAAGTGAAAAATGCACACAGACCCTGGGACAATATCTCATCTGAGGCTTTTTCTAAATTATTTGCCCCGTGTGAGGGAGATTTGGGTTCATATGTTAGTTCTGCCCTAACTACCTATCATTATGCTCTAATAGTCGCTTTAGATCAAACTGCCCCGTTTAAGCAGGTCAAGTCCGTCGCCCCCAGACTCCACAACTCATGATTTGCCATGGAACTTCGCTCTATGAAAATGGCTTGTAAAAAGCAGGAAAATGTTAGCGACATTCTAAATCATCTGAGGATAGAGCAGCCTATAAATCAGCTCCTACAAGCTACCACAACTCATCAGGAAGACCAGGACAGCCTTCATTTAAAATAAAATTGAGAATGTTGGCAATTCATCTAAAGAGTTGTATAGAGTGCTCAAACAATTTACCACCCCTCGCTCCTGTTCCCTGAGCACTTCAGCCTCTCAGCAGCTCTGTGATTCTTTTGCTGTTTTTTTGAGGAAAGAATAGAAGTGATCTATAAAAAGTTTCCCATCAACCAGAGTCACTCTAATCAAATGGACTGGGTACAGACTCCATCTCAATCTGTTCCCCTCCTAGTCAAGTTCGAAACCTTGAATGTGAGATCAATTAATCGGGCTTTTGACAAAAGCTAAATCAAGTTCCTCAGCCGATGTATGTTCTTCTAGAGTTACTGCTAATCTTGTGCCTCTCCTTGCGCCTAACATTCCCTGCCTCTTCAACCTTTTCTTAGACATTGCCAAAATGCCACTAGCCTGCAAGCATCATTGCCCTGCCCACTAATAAAAAAACAGAACGCAGATCCTAAAAATCTGGCTAACTATTGCCTTATTTCTCTGGTCCCACTGCTAGGATAAGGTTTGGAAAGTCCAGTTAACAAACAGCTCATGGCTTTCCTTGAGGACTATAAAATTCTCAATTCCTCCCAGTTGGGATTTAGAGCCGGTTACAGTACAGAGATAGCGCTACTGGCAGTTACTGACACTATTGGCCTCTCTTTGGGTGCGTGCTCACCTGCCATGCTTGTACTGATAGATCTGCCAGCAGCCTTTAACACAGTCTCACATGCAACCTTGCTCCATAGACTGCATGTAATCGATGTCCGGGCAAAGCTCTTTGTTGGCTTGCAGAATTTGTTGACAGCTGCACGCAGACAATCATGTGGGGCCCATTTAAGTCCTGCCCTATATCAATAAAGGGGAGCCTCAGCGCTCATCCTTGACCCAACATTCTTTAATATCTATGTAGCCCCCTTGCCCAAATTGTCAAATCCTGTGGCTTTGATGTCATCTCATATGCAGATGACACCCATCTGATCATCTCGTCCGAGCAAGACTATGACGGAGTTCAGCTCTGTTTTATGGACTGTATGAGAAGGATGGTGATCTGGATGTTGGTGAACTGTCTGCAACTAAAAAGTGACAAGACAAAAATACTACTGTTTAGCAAAGCCCAGGATCTGTGGTCTCCTAGGTGTGGCCTTCCGAACTTGAGGCAGCGCCTTCCCCAAGGCTGACAACAAAAGATTTGGGAGTAAAACTAGATCAGTCGTTGTCCATGAAGGATCATCTTTCTGCAATCTGTGGTACTTGCTTTTCTACCATGGGGCTACTGCGGAAAGTCTTCCCCTGGTTACCATCTGCTGCAAGGAAAACCTTGGTCCAGGCCTTGGTGATAAGCCAACTCGAAAAAGGCAGCTCCTTGCTAATGTCTACTAATGCCACCTTACTGAAACTCCATGAAGTGCAGAACACGAACGCTCGCCTGGTCTGCAATCTGTCTGCAGGATCCCCATTGGAGCCTACCTTGAGATCCTTGCACTGGCTTCTGGACAGAAAGAGGATTATTTCAAGACCTACCGCCTTACTCATAAGGCCCTGATGGATGGAGCCCCCTCATGACAAACTGAATTATTATTGTCCTGCAAGAATGATTAGATCTAATGAGAAGGCACCCTTGATTGTTCCCAGCATCCACGACATCAGACTGGGCGATAGAGCTTTTTCCTTTCTCGCCCCTTCGGCATGGAACCAACTTTCAAACCATCAGCGCCGCTGTTAAGACTTAACCAAACTCAAAGAACGTTTGAAGACTTGCCTGTTCTAAGTGTTGTGGTGTTTTTTTGTGCTGTCCCAACACTGAGATATACCTACGGGTATGATTAGTTGCGCTATACCAAGTAGAAAAAGCCATAACAAACTAACATAATACTAACTTCTCAAAAACTACTTAACGGATTTACCCCAAGCAAAGGCACTTCCTTGAGTAAAGCTGTACTTAAGTTTGGTGCAATTGCACTCAGTGTTTTTTTTGTATCAAAGAGCAAAGAATCTATGGAGTTAAAATGGGAAATGTAACTTTAGGGATCCTCTGTTTTTGGCCCACACTTGAGGGATCCACAAAAAATTCACAATGAAAAACCTAAAGTTGATTAACTTTTCTCAGGGAAAGATTTATGTAGAATCACCGAACAGTACCAATTTTAGAAGCCAAACAAGCAATGCCTTTCAATGGAAAGTCTAACCTGACCATAACAGTACAGGGGCAATTGATGCAGCAACACAGTACATGTGGCTGTTGGCAATAAACACTCCTACAAAGTATAATGAAAGAAAGCAGGTAATTGTGCCCCAATGCAAACCACTGTTACAACCTACAGTCTGACACTGCTCCTTTAGGAACTTTTGAAGCCTGCGATATCCCATGATACTCAGCAGGGAGTAGGGCAGCTCTGTTTTTTCAACAGCGCAAAAATGGTCTCAGTTTGTGTTGCTTCCAAAGATTTCTATTGAATAGAACCACTCCATTTTTACTATTGTCTTTCAACCTTTTTATACCCTTTAACATATTTGTTCTGGAAAGAAAGATTTTTCCCTGGCTGTGCCTGAAATCGTTTTCATGTCCTGGTTTCCTTCACCCTCCATGCCTGCACTGTTTGCCAAATGAGGGGAGGAGCAGCCTGTACTGTGTCTGTTCACTCAGTAAGTATAGCAGCGCTCAGTAGTATAGCAGCGCTCACTGCTCTCTGCTGAAGCACTTCTAGGTCACTGAATACATAATGGGTGCCTCAGGCCCCATTCCTTTGCATGCAACATGACGACACTTGTGGTGATGCCCTATTGAGTCACTGGAGTTACCACAGTGAACTTTGTTGAAGGTGACCAGAGGAAGATTTCACGCCAGGAATCAGTTTATGCACCGTTATACGTAGGGGCGGTGGGGATGTTCACTCTGTTACTGGTCCCCTATATGTGTATATTTTATGCATGATTGGATCCAAATAAAGTAATACTTGGTAATATTTTCTTGTCTTCTAAGTATTTTACTTCAATGGATCAGAACCACGACACTTAGGGGGAGAGGTCATACCCCTTTACAAGTGTTTCCATTCTGGTGATTTGGATTTCATGAGGAATGAGGACATGTGTAAAGGCATCCATGTGCTTCAAAATAACAGTTGGAGGGGGAGTAGGGAAAGGTGTAAAAGGAAAAATGACAGGAAAGGTTGAAACTTGTATGCAATGTAGTTTGAACATTCAAAGCATTCACTGCAATTAAGTAGCTCATGAACATGAGGTAAAAAGTAGAAGATACCAATCGAGTGGGCGACTTACGAAAGGCACTCTCTTATGCCCAAAATGTACTCTCAATGATATGCTGAAATTGAACTTGATTTGGCGGCACCAGACAAGACTCCTGAAAGCAAAATAAATCAGCCAATCTACCCTAGAAGCCTGAGGAGCCAAAGTATCTTCTCAGTTCCACCACAGTCTTCACTTGATATGGCAAATGTCCTTTGTCTATTTCTCGGGATGGGGCGACGCCTTGTACATCTCATCAATGACTCCCTCATACTTCTTTAAGATGATATGTCGGTTCAGTTTCAATGTAGGACCTGTGGAATGGAGGAACAAAGGAGGACAGTCCATGAAGAAGGGGTAGACAAATCATCAATATAAATCAAAAAATATCATTGTGGCATATGAAAAACCTACTTCCTCTATGTCTTTGTCTTAATCTAAGCAAGACTGCTATCCTCAGTTATTAAAGAGTATTTCATGTCGAGTAAGAGAGATCTTTAAATGGTTCTCCATCTACTACCTGTTAATCATTGACCATTTACGATAGCTATTTCTTGACTTCTCATGCTTTTATCAGGCTTTCAGCAGTCTGTTTGCCAGGCTGTTTGTGTCCCAATTGCACACCATAATTGGGGTATTGAACCCTGGTTTTCACAAAGCCAAACCCGTCCCTATCATGCACATGGTAATAACAGAGATCTTACCATGTGTTGCCTCCATGTCCAAGCTAAAAAGTACCTACTGACCACAAAAGAGCATGTCTCAACCTGCCGTTAATTACTGATTTATCGCTTTATATAAGGATTCAAAATCATTAATGTAGTGTACATGCACTGCTTATCAAAACGTTCTTGTTTTGATCTGTACTGTCCTTTATTTGTTCTGAAAATGCTGCTTTCTATACACCCAATAACTTTGTGCTACTCAAAGATGGCCACTAGATTGCTGTGGTTCTTGATACCTTCTCCATTGTGGACTGGATGTAATGGGGGATATGTGTTTTTAGATCTCACTTTATATTTAAATTATTCATTGATTCATCAAATGTATGTGTCTATCCTCTCATGACTCTTACCATCCATCTGTTATTCATCACATTTTTCATGTAATCATTCATCCTCTATTTGCTGTCCATTCATCCTAGTTCACTGATTCATTCACACATACATTGAGTCATCCATCTGTCTTTGTATTCCTTTTCATTCATCCATCCACCTGCACATCTACCGATACAGCCTTATAGTCATAAATTCCCCACTTGAAATAAATCATTCTGGTATTTATCATTTCTCAAATTTTCATTCACGCATGTTCACATACTCATTTATTTTATTGTGCACATTCGCTCTTATTCACCAGTTCCCAGCCACACTTATTCGTTCTCCTGTTGCCCACTCATCCTCACACATTAGTTAATCCATGCCTCTCAAAGTAATTAATTCATTCATCCATCCAGCCATACTGGTTCAATCATCTGTTTATCCATCAATCCTCCCACATACATCCCTCCATCTTCAAACTCTAATGCACTGGCTTTTTCAATGCTTTTTTACAATATTAGTTAATCAAGAAGTTGCACATTGTTTTCACTGCTGTGGCTGAAACAATTTTTGCCCACACAGAGACAGTGGACAGGCCTGTCTTGTACCCAGCTCTATAATTACCTTCAAGAATTCTCTCCTCTGACCTGCCTGTGTCTGGGAACTTGATGTTTTGTGTACAACGAGAACCATCTTCAGAAATCTAGAACCAAAGTCCCTCACTTATAGTGTTTCTTTAAGAATGCTTAATTCACTCTGTCAGATTAGAGCTCTCCCTAGTGAGAGACGCTAGGGCTGCGAGCGTTCTCTTCTGGAATCTACTTGCTGGCATATGTATTGTGGAAAGTGTGTTTTAAACTTGTAAATAGATCGTTTTTTATAACTTTTACCTGGGGGCTTTAAATTGAATAGCTAGCTGGGGAATTGAGTTAGGCACACTGACACTTCTACAAAAAACGCTGATCTTCCTCTCTCTGCCTCCCCCAGCCGTCTTCTGTTATTTGCTGCTGGAGGCGGTGGGCGCCATTTTAGGTAGGGCTGGGGGTGCGCTCTAGTCGCGCTGCCCTCCCGCCCTCCCAGGCTATTTAGAGTGGTTCTTTGAAGCCCTCGTTGCCTATTAGAGCTCTCCCTAGTGAGAGACGCTAGGGCTGCGAGCGTTCTCTTCTGGAATCTACTTGCTGGCATATGTATTGTGGAAAGTGTGTTTTAAACTTGTAAATAGATCGTTTTTTATAACTTTTACCTGTGGGCTTTAAATTGAATAGCTAGCTGGGGAATTGAGTTAGGCACACTGACACTTCTCCAAAAACGCTGATCTTCCTCTCTCTGCCTCCCCCAGCCGTCTTCTGTTATTTGCTGCTGGAGGCGGTGGGCGCCATTTTAGGTAGGGCTGGGGGTGCGCTCTAGTCGCGCTGCCCTCCCACCCTCCTCACACCCTATATAATGTGCATCCAGGCCAGACGGCGCAGCGGGCTGGCGCAGCGGGCGCGCCGGATGCGCGCCGAAGCCGCGCCAAAGCCAAGCCCGTCTGCGCCCGTCCGCGACCGGACACGGCCTAGGGCCCCTACCCCTGGCCCTAATCGTAAGTGGAGTTGGAGTAGGAGTGACTTAGTAAGTTTTTCCTCGATTGTGTGCCCTCTAGGTCACCACAGTGTAAGGGTAGGGGAGAATGAAGGATGTAGCCACTGTCAATTCCGCTTCAGCTTAGCCCTCCCAGACACCAGGGCAAGCAATCCCTCACTGTCCTGCGGCCTCGTTAATGTGAGGTCGCTTAGCAGCCACAAACATGACATATATGACCTTCTCACTGATAAACACTATGATCTGCTGTTTATCACTGAAACGTGGCTAGACGCCAATTCTGATCCTGATATCATCCAGGCTTTACCTGATGATTATCAGATGGTGCGCCTGGACAGACCGATAGGCAGAGGGGGCGGGATTGCGATCGCCTTTAAACAACGATGGCCTTGCAAACTTGAACTAGTTGACCTGGTGGGATGTGAAGCGGGTGTCTTCTCCATAACAATCGATGGGAGCATGACTGTAAAGGGCCTGCTAATTTATCGCCCACCGGGACCTATGGCCAGTTTTAAAGGAAATCTCCTAGAGTGGGTCACAGAAACAGCGATTAGGAGAGACAAGTTTCTGCTGTTGGGAGATTTAAATATCCACCTGCAAGACGCCCTAGATAAAGGGGCGGTGGAGTTCCGGGAGGAACTTCACACCCTACAGCTAGAGCTAAAAGGTCAGCTGCCTACACACAATCGTGGGCACCTGTTAGACCCAATATTCGCCAACTGGGAGGGTGTTTTAGCCGCTCCCCCGGTGCCCCTGCCCTGGACAGATCATTTCTTTGTTCCGTTTACTATTCACTTGCCTAAGCATAAAGCTAGCGCTCCCAGCCCTCTTAACTATCCTCGACGTAAGTGGGCAAGATTCTCCCTGCGAGAGTTTAATAAGGCTCTCACTGTGCAAGGGCCCCCAGGAGGGATTGACGTGACAACGGCAAATAAATTGCTCATCGACCGTATCACGGCTGCTCTGGACCACACAGCCCCACTGGGCCGGTCAACTAAAGCTGTCCAAAGACAAAGAACTGCCCCCTGGTTCAGCGAGGCGTTGCGCTGTGCCAAAAGGGACTGCAAACGAGCAGAAAGACAATGGAGAATGAGCTATGATGATCGGACGAAGGAGGCCTACCTCACTAAGAGACGATTCTATCATAATAAAATTCGGATAGAAAAAGCCACCTACTATGCAGATAAAATCTCTGGGGCAGAAAATTCGGCCAGAGAATTGTTTAGTATATATAAATCTCTATCCACCCCAAAAACCGTTACTGGAGATGAAGATTACTCAGTAACAGCTTGTAATCGTATTGCCAACTACTTTGGAGACAAAGTGCGTAAGATTTACTCCGCTTTTCCCGACACGCCACCCCTAGCGGAAGAACCTGCAGACTTAGCAGGAGCTGAAGTCGATCTAGATCTGCTACTTCACTTCACCACTCCTCCCCCGGAGGATCTTGTCAAAATTTGCAGATCCGTCAGATGTGGCTCCCCACGTGATCCTGCTTCCCCAAAAAGGTTGTATGACAGCCTAGAGACACTAGAACCCTATATCAGGCATTTGCTAGATGTCTCCTTTCATTCCAGTTCTGTACCTGAGGACTGGAAACAGGCTGTGGTGCTTCCTCTTCGGAAGAAGCCCAATATCGGCTTCGACAAGCTGGATAACCTACGCCCCATCTCTCTCCTGCCTTATTTTTCGAAGGTAGCAGAGAAGGTGGTAAATAAGCAGCTAATGAAATATGTGGAGGACAGCAACCTCCTTCATCCGACTCAATTCGGGTTTCGGCCACGCCATTCCACGGAGTCCGCCCTTCTCAGGGCTTCCGAAACCCTCAGGCAGGGCGCTGACGAGGGTCAAACCATGGCTCTCATCCTTTTAGATCTGAGCGCGGCGTTCGACACTGTGGCACATTCCATCTTGCTACAGTGTCTGAGCAAAGGTGGGGTGAGAGGGGCAGCGTTGAAATGGATTTATTCATTTCTTGTTGGCCGTGGCTTCCAAGTAAGGCAGGGGGACTACTACTCTGAGCGAATCGCTCTGGACCAGGGGGTGCCGCAGGGCTCGTCCCTGAGCCCAACACTTTTTAACCTTTATGTAGCCCCGATTGCCTCCTTGGTAGAGAGCTACGGCCTCCGAATGGTATCCTATGCCGACGACACGCAGCTGGTCATCTCCCTATCGCGCGCACCCGATCTTTCGGCGGGCACCTTTAGAGCCTGTATGCAAGATCTAGCTGCCTGGATGTCCGCTAATTGCCTGAAGCTTAACGGAAATAAGACCGAGGTGCTTGTCGTAGGGGGAGATCGCTCGGCGTGGACGTCGGCATGGTGGCCTCCTTGCTTAGGTTCAACACCTATTCCGTGTCTGAAAGCGAAGAATTTAGGCATCTGGTTCGACTCCGACTTAACCTTCGGCCCTCAGATCAACCGGGTGGTCGGATCATGCTTTGGGACCCTCAAAAGTCTCAGGAAGGCACTGAAGTTTCTACCGGTAAAGGCCCGTCAAACCCTTGTGCATGCATTAGTCACCTCTAAAATGGATTATGGCAACCTCCTCTATCTAGGGACTCTGAAAAAGAATTTGAGCCGTCTACAGGTCCTACAGAATGCCGCTGCTAGGCTAGTACTTAGACTACCCAGAAGAGCCGCATCTTCGATGGCCCTTTGGTCCTTGCACTGGCTCCCAATCAGAAGTAGGGTTGATTTCAAAGCACTCTGCATGTGCCATCGGATCATCAACGGGAGGTCTCCTCTCCCTTTGAAAGGACTGCTGTCGCCTTATGAACCGCCCCGCTCCCTCAGATCTTCTGGCTCAGGACGCCTTGTTGTCCCCAAGGTATCAAGAGCACGGATGGGCGGAAGATCCTTCAGGTACCTTGCAGCCGTCAGATGGAATGCATTACCCTTAATACTGCGTCTCGAACCTTCTGAACTAATCTTTAGAGCTAAGCTCAAAACTGCACTATTTGAACAGTAAGTATGCACATCTGTAGGTTCCAGTTAGCAGCCGCTCCTTAGCGCGGGGACACGCCGCTGTGCGTCACCAAGCGCTTTACAAAACTCCCTAAATAGAAAATAGATGCTTTTTCAGCACATAATGGTGTTAGGTTGCTGCTATAAAGGACACAAATGCTTAAAGATTTTTTAATGTAAGTACAATCATTGACCACGAGCCCGTACAAGCAGCGAGGTCCAACTGGCATTGTTTGAAACGCTGCTTGATGTTGGTGCGCTGCGCACTGTGCTGTCATCACTGACCTAGGCAAGATTCTAGTTGCCTAAGCTGAGAATGACCTAAGAAAATTCCATGTTTCATAATATTACCATCACTAAACCACAACAAATGTCAAAAGCATGGTTCGCTTCCCCAGTTTGTTCAATTGTGTGAATGACCATTTTGGTGTTGTCCTCCATCTGCTTTTTGCAATGAATCCCGCCTGGTCTGTGTGTATCAACTGGGGCACTAAGATGATTGACTAACACATTTAAGAGAGATAGGTCAGAAGGAGCCACAATCCCCAGGGTCCTTGCCTCACTTCAGTAGGATAGCTGCCCTTGTTTCTGCCATTAGGGACCTGCTACGCCTGTATCTGCACAGTTTTAGCAATGTTCTGACATAAGGCTAATCGCACAAGGATTTAAGAAAAAAGCGGGAAGGCACTATCAGCCCCAGATCTAATAGCTACCCAATACTTTTCTCTGAAATAGACACACTGCAGCCTGATGTGTTGCAGCTTTGTCAAGCACTTTAATTCCAATCTTCTGCCCTTAGTAATTGTCCTGTTGCCTTTTGTTGAATTGTGTTTCTCTAGAATTCATCTTAGCCTAGATTTTGAGCATAAATTGCAGCTAGAAAAATAATAACCCCTTGCAGCTGCCCAACACCTGCCTTATCTGGGAATTATTCTCATTAAAAATAGGCTGCGCGGGCTGCTGATAATAATCTTGCAACCTCATTTTAATCTTATGGGAGGAAACAACCTCATTTGGAAAACGAGGGATCACGGGCACAGTTCCTCTCTGGGGACCAGGTACGTCAACTCAAGGAATCCCATATCCCGCTCCCCAGATTCACTGAGGGGTCGGAGTATCATTATTGTCTTAACTGAGCTTCAGACGTCCAATCAAGGCATTTGACAGTTTCTCAAATTGGATTATCCTTTATATAATATGGCTGCACTAGTGCAACCATGTGCTGATATGCCAAGGTAGGCCTCTAAAGTTGCCCTTACCCGCCTCCTTCAGGGGTGACATTTGCCCTAAGGTTCTCATCCCGCCCTCCCCAAGGCAAACCCTAAACAGGTAACAACCCAAACAAGAACCTCCCTTGCACCTTCCTTCCTATACCCAAGTCCTTTAGGTGCCCTTAAAGAGTAGCTGTGACTTAACAAACATATCTTCCCCATCCCCTTCTCCTCTCCATCTCCTTGCCCCTGAGCAGGAACGACTCGATGAGTAAGTTGCTAACACGGCTTTCAGGATTTTGTTGCTTTCATTCACTGTCCACTTTTATATTCTCGATGCTACAGAAGTATTCCCTTCCTTAGAGTGGGATCTGCACTACTGGATATCCGCTCTTTCTATCCATGTCATGTGCATTTGGATCTCTTTGCATTTCAGAAGGCCTCCTTCAGCTTTCTCTGCTCAGCCTCTTCTGCTGATCACCCATGGGTCATCCCGGTTCTCTTTGCCTCTGACAGTGGCCTTGCTGCCCTTGCATCAGTTCTACCCTCAGTGATGCAAATTCTTCACTTATTGCTCAGAAAAGATCTTCTGTGAATTCATTAGTGATAGGCATGTCTCTTGTGTTATCTCAGCAGGGGAATTGGCAATTAACTCCAAATATATAACTGACCGGTCATCATAGGACTCAGAGGACTCTGAGATCCTCTAATGCCCAACCTCTTAAACCCCTCCTCTTTCAGACTCAAATCCTGTGTTGGCAAGTCTTTTATGATCCTAGGATCAAAAGCTTAAAACCAACTTCCAGGTCGGCTTCAGTTCATTGAGAACGGAGCTAGTTTTAGGAAGAGCCTGAAGACGTGGCTCTTTCTTCCACCTGAAACTCTATGCCATTCTTTAATATAGTTCAGTTAGGCATTCTTTTCTGCGTATTTTTTCATGCTTTCCTCTGTTGGTGCCCTTCTGTTGCATTATTGTGTATTGATTTATAGTTGTAGTGGGTGTTTAAGCTAGTGCCAGGATGCTCTTGTCTGAGTGACCGTGTGCTCTATAAATATCATGTTCATTCATTATTTGCATTCCTTGTCTGCCCAACCAGACAACTTCCCCAATGGGGCTTCCATACAGCATCATGGCTCCATCCACGTAAAGATTCTGTCACTGTGGGAAAGCTAGCCCACATACAACTAATACTCATTCATGCCACACCCCTTCTTTTGGACCACAATGTAACACTTGGTGCCCAATGAGTTATTAAATCCACTGGATTTTTCTCTTCAAACCTGATGATCAAGTTGAAAGCTACACTGCACTGGTCTCTGAATAAGAGGTCTGTTTATTTGCCTCAGACACAGGAAGATCTATTTCAGGTCTGCTCTGACACGATTGTAGTGTACTTTCTGAATAGGCAGAGCCTTGCAGACCACTTCCTGGGGTTGTGCTCAGTGTCGCGCCATGTACTCAGCTCTATCACCCTATTCAATTTAAGAGAAAGGCATTGTATCACTCCAGCAGTCCTTTGCTTTTCTTCTTCTCCTCTGGGTCCCACTGAATGTGCTTCGTCTATCATATAGGACCTTTCAGAACAGTGGTCCCACCACTCAGTTGGCTAGTGAGGGGACTTCTCACCCTTGTTGCAAAATAAGTTCTAGGTCTGAATTATCCGATAGGCTCCTGCAAGGCAATAAATATGATTTTAATCTTCCCAGACAATTCTGCGACTAAATACTTTAGCTTCTTCTCCAGTGTGCCTTAATTGTACCAGAAAGCTTTGATCACCTTATAGAGAATACCTCCCCCCAGCTTTCCCTCCTGTCTTATGGGCTCCATCAGTTCTATGTAGGTTAGCCCAGCCCTGCGTTGGATCTGCTCTGCTTCATTTGCAACCTCTTCATCCAAGCTCTCTACTATTGTCTACCTTACCATCCAAGAGTCCTGTTGAGTTTCTACACACCTCACTGGCCTGACCATCTTTGTGAGCAGATGCTGCCATTCAACCGTTGTGCGGTCACGAGCCTCTTACTGTCCAGCTCTCACCTAGGAAAGACACAGCAGACGAGAACACGCCTTCACTCAGTACCTTGTTTGGTGCTTCATTCTCCTGCGCATGTCCACTCTGCCTCCTTCAGCTCAGGTGTCACAGTGGGAATCACTGTTACAGCCACTTCCTGTTTGCCTCCCTTGGCACAGCGATTGAGGTTAACAAGGTCTGTGCTAATGTCTTTGTCTTGCGATTCTTACGTAGCCAGTTGCCATTTTATAGTTCTGGCTCTTCTGCTTGTCTTGTGACTGCTACTGTTGTCAGTGGCATAACACTTTGGGGTATATTCTCAAGAACGTGTGACAACCATCGCAAAAATCATTTAACGAAACCCTCAACATCGCAGCCCATTGCGGGAAATTTACGCCGTGTTAACCAGGTATTCACAACACGGAGGTACCATGCGATAGTCACCAGATAACGTGTCAACTGACCACGTTAAAATCAATGCCACGCCGCAAAAATGCAAAACACGAACGCCAAAAAAGCTTCGATGAGGCGAATCGCGATACAAAAAGCAGCGAAAACCAGCGGCAGGCCTGCAAATCCCACGCGTCTGGCGGAAATATGCACTATAAAAGCAACAAAAACAACACACCAGAAAGAAGCCAAGTGCATAGCAACATGGATGCACCCTGACCGAGCACAGAGGCCAACACAAACCCCACAAGCCCCACAGACCACCAGCAAGGAACAACGGGGTCGGGGAAGACCAAAGAGAAGGAGAGGAAGACGGGGTGCAGTCGGCAGGAAATCATGACCAGCGTCACGGAGGTGACAGCACACAACCAGCAACTGACCCACAATCAGACTACCTTGAATGCAGCTGGAGTGTCGAGAAGGCCAATGGAGGAGGCCAAGAGGCGCTGGCATGACATAAAAATCTAAACCAGGCACAAAGCAGCTGCCAACAGGAAGGCAGCAACGGCGACAGAAGATGGTAGTCCTGCACCACAGGAGGAGCTGGAGGAAACTGAGGCCACAGTCAACAGTGTGGAGACGGTGCAAGGAGTTGGGAGTGCGGACACAGCTCGGGAGGACCTGACAAAACATCAACAGGGTGAGTAAAGACCAGGGACTGGGGGAACGGGGGGAGATGAGCACAATGGCATACATGCACAAATAAGCAGAGCACACTGCACACCCACATGTCCCTCATCCCCGTGGCACACTGCATCACACACACATAGCAATAACAGCACATCCACATTGACGACAATGTGGTATAATGTGCAAACCCGACACTGCAGAACAGAGGACACAACTGGCTCCGCACACGTGCAGAAACAGGCCAACTACATCTGACAGAGCTGAAAACTGTGAAATGGAAATGTACGCGTAAAACCTCACACCCGTCATGTAGTCCAAATGTACACTGTCCCGCATCTAAATCCTGCACCTCCAGAACAGTCACAAAGTACATTGTCATACAGTCTGCATGTAAACAAGAACAATGCGCCAACACACATGCCAACACAATGCCAACATGTATCTCCCCTCCACATTGCAGAGGGGCACACAAAACCTCCAGCAGAGGACAGAAGGCCACACATCAGTGATGCTGGAGAGGACTACCACACCTTCGACACCGATGCCCAACAACAGCCCCTTGACGTCCCACGCAACCCACCACCAGAACCAGGGCAGCCAAGCTACTTAGAGGAGAACCCAGCCCCTGCAACAGACCACACAGCATGAAGCACCCACAAGCATGGCAGGCTCACAACACTTCACCGACCCACACATGGCTCCCCAATGCCAGGTGTCAGAACACCAAAATGAGGTGGCCCAACAGGTGCTGGTGTGTTCCAAACCCATGGAAGGCAAACTAGATCACGTACGTGGGTGTCTATTACCCTTCAGGGACCACCTACACCCCACAAAGGAGATCCACACTGCCATAGGGACCCATGCAGATGCACATTCCCAGTACAGAACCACGCCCAGGTGCACGCACATATCAGTCACACACCCACGTTGGCTCTGCGTACGACGGCACAGTCCACTGCCCTTAAGAATTGTGTGGGTGATGACAAATCTAAAAGTCCAAGCTTTAACCCGCTGCCTGCGGTGACATGACTGCATCCGCTGTACACAGCACAATGTAATATCCTAGGGCCCAGGGCGCTCATGCATTCAACAAGACGACAGGGACACACGCAGACATCAAGTTGAACTGGTTACGGGCACGGGCGCACGGCCCCTTTATTGGCAGGGCCACATGTACAGTGACGCCTGTGCTGGATGTGTGTGGGGTGAGTATAAGGCAGCCCGCACGGAGTGCTTGGTGCTGGCAACAACTTGAACAGTGGACACCAGTGCAATGGAAACAGAAAACACCTGCATAACAGAGTCAACTGCTTAGCAACATGGAGGGAGCCGGAGCAAGTACAGAGGTCACCCAACATACAAACAGAAGTGTCCGTGAGTTTCAGTGCGCTGTGGTTGGGTCCCTAGAGGTGAACGTGCTCATGTGAAGAAAATGTCTAGGATTGTGTCCCTTCATGACATTCCTGATGCAGCTGCAGGGGGAGGTGGGTGTCACACCTGCATCATCTTCCTCATCACCGTCCCAGTTCTCCCACGCTGCCTGAGGTGACATTGCTGTGTGAGCTCTCCACAGCACATAACCAAAACAGTAATGGACAAGGATTCATGGTGCACAGAGCTAGTGGCACCTGGAGTGCTGAGCAGGGGATCAGGAAGAAGATGGCATCCACGACAGATGCGGACAACTCCGTCAGTCTGCCAGTACAACCGTTTCAACACTGGCAGTTGGCGGTTGGAGTTGGTCCTGGTAGTGGTGGCGTGTGCCTACTGCGGTGATGCAACGTTTAGGCCGGTAAGGACTCAATTTGATGTGTGAGTACTGGTGGGCCGCATTTGAGGCCGGAGGCAGCGGACAGCGCAGGGCCACAGACATATGGCGTTGATGTCCCCAAGGCGATCACCTCAGAGGCCATCCAACATCTCAGAAGAAGGGGTCCTGGACCTGACCAGCACAGAGTTAGTGGCCCCGGATGCACTGCGGCCAGCACAGGCACCCCACCACGGGACAGTGACTTGCGGTGCAGTCAGATGGGCCACGCGAGCTGAGCGGGTCCTCATCAATGTTCGAGGTGTATGTGGCGGAGGGTTGCAGGGGTCAGTGGAAGGTGTCCTCCATGGCATGATGCAGAGGGTGGAAGCTGTCCAGAAGCAGCAAATGGAGGATCAGAATGCCACGGCATCCTTTTAGCCACAAAGTCAGTATCAACAACATGATGGTGACGACAACCCCAAGTCCATGGACTCAGTCGCCACCAAAGTTCAACCAGAAAGTGTCCATGGGTCTCGGGGAACAGACTTAGTGGCACCGGGGCTAAAAGGGGATGCAGTCTGCATTGAGGCCTGTACAATGACATCAAGTCAGCCATAAATAATCAAGACTGAATTCGAATAGTGTGACCTACTCGACCGCAGTGGAGGCCTGAAGCAGAGGTCAGCGCGGGCCAGAGGCGGCTCAGTAAACTCCTTCTGGAACTCTAACCCACGACGTTGACATGCCATTTGGGGGTGACTTGTGGTTGACAGAGGCAAAAGCACCAGAGCAGAGCGGGTTTTAGTCAGCGACGATGACATGTCCTGCCTGGTACGGACTGGATTGGATTGGTGTGAGGCCTCCTGGACCACAGTGTAGGCGACAGCGTAGTCATCAAGGGCCCACAGACACGTGAGGTTGGGATGCCAGGCACATACTTGGTGTCACCACATCGAAGCGAATACAGTGATGTAAACTCTGCATTAATGTGCGTACTCAGACAATGTATGATCAAGACTCAGTCCCAAATGTGTGACCTACTCGCACACAGCGTAGGCCGGAGGCAGCGGTCAGCAAGGGCCCACAGCCACATGTCGTTGTCTTGCGATGCACAGAGTTAGTGACACCAGGGCAGTTGTCGGTAGTGTTAAATAACCTCCGTAACGATGATCCTTTTACCCTCCGGACTGAAACGCGTCATCCTCTTACACCTCTCCTTGTGTGCAATGATATGTGCTCTGCCAGTGACAAATCAAGACTCAGTCCCACATGTAGGAACGACTTGAACGCAGCGTGGCCCGAGGGCAGTAGTCCGCGTGGGCCCACGGACACCTGTGGATGGACTGCTATGCCCAGACTTGGTGGCACCACATCGATGGGAATATAGTGAGATAAAATCTGCCATAATTGATGTTCTCTGCCATAGTGTAATCAAGACTAAGTTCCAAATGTGTGACCTACTTTTCTGCTGTGCATGCAGGTGGAGTACCTCAATGAGAAGGGAGTACAGCGGGCCGGTGTTGCGGAGGCCTTGATGGTCTGAGGAGGCTTCCAGGTTCGGGGCACTCTGGCTTGGAGCTTGCACCGGCACGTGGTGGGCCCTCATCGACACACGTTGATTTCGGCAGGTGTGCATTGAGGCCTGGGTGCGCCTGGCCTGGCAGGACTGGTATAGGGCCCTGCAGCCCGGGGTGCAGCAGGCGCACAGAATCGCAGGCAACACCGCTCACGGCGACGGCATCGGCCTTACTACTGTTTCCACACACTGTCATTACCTGAGGGCTATGATTGTTCACTGGAGAATTCTGTCATAATGTCACAGGTCACATGACTAGAGGCTTGTTTTCAGTCTACTGACTACCAGTGATATTGTCTTTCCTCTGGAGAGTCACACATCATGCGACTGTGTGCATGTCTAGTCACTAAAAATCCTGCAAATTTAGAGGAAAGACCCTGAAGCAAAAAGGTATTTGACTTTTTGGAGCTTGAAAGCCATAGAGGCCCATTTTTAACTCCACCATCTCTTCCCCTGGCTTAACACTGAAATATACCAGTGAGTGGGAGGGGTGGGTGGATATCTTTGACAATTATCTAGAATTTCAGGATGTCAGGGATTTAGGACCAAGCAGAAAAAGAGTGTTCTTGTTGAATGCATTGGGTGAGAAAGGCCAGTATATTTTTAAATACTTGCCACCAGTAATGGATCAAGCTGGACAGCCTACATTAGATGTGTACAGCAAAAGGAAAACGCTTGAGTTGAGGTTTGCTTAAGGAACTAATGTGGTTGTGAGGAAGTACAAGTTTGACACGCAGTCACAAAGACACGGAGAGTCGGTTGATTATTTTATATCTAAGCAACGAGAATTGTCAGTCAAGTGTCAATTTGGGTCTATGACTGACAAAATGATAAGGGATCAATTGAAAGTCCAATGTAAAAGTAGGGAGGCCAGACTCGATTACATCTTTGTACAGACTAAGGAATGGAATAGAGTTTCTGATTTTCAGGTGATCTCTAGGGGGGGGGGAGAGTGATCATAACCCCTGATATTAGATGTTTCCCTAGCGGGTCTGAGCCCTCTTGATTTAGTGCCATCAGTTAACACGGAGACATTAAACTCAGCCACTCTTACAAACAATAAACGTAGAATTAAACGGAATAAACTGGTCGGTAACCAGCAAGAATTATCCAAAGTCTACGCAGTAGTGGCCTTTGCACTAAACAATGTAGTAGAAATTTTAGAGCAGTAATCCTCTTCCACTCACTACGGAAAATTGGTCAGCACTAATGAGGAACTATTCTCCACATTGTCTCGTCTATTAAATCCAACTGTCCCCTGTAAAAAAGGATCTGCAAATCGGCCTCATTGGTACAATAGGACCTGCAGATTGGCCAAGAGTGCTTTGTTGGATGCAATAAAAAAGAAAGCTTGTAGGCCTGACATCCAACACAAGAGAAAGATCTATAGATCCTTAATACACTATGCTAAATTGGAGTGGGCTTCTGAAAATTGGGATAATTTAACATCTGCCTTACAATCTAGGGACGCACAGAGATTTTGGTTGATTGTGTCAAATGGCACACCCGAACCTCCTGCAATTCTAAAAACAAATATTGCTCCTGAAGTTTGGGAAAGTCACTTCAGCTCTCTCTATAAGGGGTTATCATTTGCTTCGGAGGCCCCATTATATGCTGCACCTGGTCAGGATCGGATAAATTTCACGCTGAGTGAGATTTAACTCGCAATTTCTTTGCTCCCTCCAGGTAAGGCACCCGGATTGGATGGGGTCCCAGGAGACCTGTACAAACATGAACCAAGAGTTTGGGTACCTTATCTTACATTATTATTTAACGCAATCCTTGATGGTTTGCCTGTCCCTCCTACCTGGCTCGGTGCTGAAGATGTGCCTATTTTCAAAAAAGGGTCCCCCTTGTTGCCTGGAAATTATAGGCCTATCAGTCTGATAGATGTCGCCCAGAAACTTTTCTCGAGGCTGATCCTGGACCGTATTATGGATTGGACAGAGACCTCTGGGATTCTGAGCAACTACCAGGCTGGTTTCAGAAAGAGCGTCTCTACAACTGACCAGATCTTTAGATTATGCATGCTCTTTTGGAAAACAGTAAAGATAGACAGGGGCTCCCTTTACACAGTCTTTGTTGACCTGCGTGCGGCCTTTGATTTAGTCCCACGCACGAAACTGTGGACTGTGTTACAAGATTTAGGCCTTCCGGGTCCTCTTCTGCACATATTAGTCCGCCTTCATACTAATAATTATGCGAAGGTAAGATGTGGTAGAGATGGTAGCCTATCAGCTAGCTTCCCTGTCGAAAGAGGGGTACGGCAGGGTTGCGTCTTGGCCCCCACGCTGTTTTGTCTTTACGTAAATGGTCTTATTTCTCATCTAAATGATGTGCCAAATAGAGATGCTCCACGGCTTGCGGGCATTGGCATTTCTGCCATTATGTTCGCTGACGACACCCTGCTCCTATCTAAGACCCCTATGGGGCTCCAACGAGTCTTAGACGGTTTCGTCTCCTTCTGTATTGATCGGGGGCTAGAGATCAATACGGCAAAGACAAAATTCATGATCTTTAATCCCCCCAGGTCTCTTCGCCCTAACCCCACCATAAATGGCATTAGCCTAGAGAGAGTCCATACTTTCGAGTATCTGGGACTAACTTTGAATTAAAAAATGTCTTGGTCCCATCATCAGATAAAATCTAACCTAAAGCTAACTCAAAGGGTGGGGGGTATTCTGAAACTATGGAATCAATCCATGACTCATCCTATCGGTCCCCCTCTGGAAATCTATAAAATGCAGGCACGTGGGGCTTTAACATATGGCGGCGAACTCTGGGGCATTGATTGTGCCCCGGAAATTACCGCCACAGAAAACAAGTTCTTACGGAACTTGGCTACCCTTCCAACAAGTACGCCGCTTCTTCTCCTAAGGCTCGACATGGGTTTGAGACCAATAAAGGAGGAACTTGGTGTGAAGCCCCTAACTTTCTGGAGGCGCCTTTGGATAACCCCTGAACTCCTGAGTTATCGTTCCGAACTTATGGAACTCTACCTACACCCAGCTCTATGCAACATTCCATGGCTTAAGTACGTCAAAGGCGAACTCTCTAGGTTGGGCCTTTTGACCCTGTGGACAAAACCTCTGGAGGCCTGTGCAACTATATCGCGCAAAGAATTGGTTGCATTATATCACAACTACAATCTCTCTGCATCCCTTGTAAGTGATAAACTGGGACCAATGACCATCACCTTCTTAACTATGAAGGATTACTACAACCTGGAAACAGTGCTGGATGATATTAATCCTATCACCTTGAGAAAATTATTTCTACAATGGAGATATAATGCACTCCCAATAAGAGCCCTCTCCAGTAAATGGCACCCGCCCACTCTAAAAAACTGTCCTGCTTGCTCCTGCGAGCTAGAGGACGATATTCATTTATTGTTTTTTTATCCCTCGTACACTAAGTCTAGGAAAAAGTGGATAATTCCTATTTGTAGGAATTGGGGTTTTAGGCACCATTTAGATGCCTATAGGCTGCTGAAAAGTGATTTATCCCCCCCCCCCCCCACCGTATTTGCCATCACCAAGTACTTAGCAGCTGCATGGAATATTAGAAGAATTTATTTATCGAATTGAAATTTAAAATTCTTCATTCTGTGGTTCTTTTATGTTGAAATACTCCTGTAACTGCTGCTGTATCTACTCTAGATTATAGATGTTCTTATTATTGTAATTTTGTTCTTTTTTTTGTGATTGTATGTTTATGATTTCTTTTATGATTCCTTGAGTCGAAATAAAGATTTGAGAGAAGAAAGAAAAGTAGGAAAATGCATGAAAAATTGTGGACTGCCAAAAATCCTTCCATGAAAGATGCAGTTGAGATAGCGAAGACAGTGAAGAATCGGAGTATTGTATACAGGAAATGGAAAGGAGGGATGTAAGAAGAACCAATAAAGTGTCATCAGTAGACGAGTTGGGGAGTGATGTGGTGAGAACTTCCAAGACTGCTGGTAAAATGTGGAGAGGAGTGTCTAGCAATAAGTCAGCTTTTAAGGTGTGAGGAAGGTGTTGTATCTATAACAATACTTCCAATGCAAAAATAGTTTAGTGGTTGGGAAGGAGTGTAGCAAGGGTGGACATAAGGAACATTTCGCTAAAATGTGTATGGCACTGTGTTTGGAAGGTGATGGCAACATTCTAGGTAGGAAGAATAGACCAAAAGCAGAATTTGTTATTAAGAACAAAAAAGTGGAGTCGATGGTAGACTGGGTTCCTTGTATACCATTTTACGCAAAAGTATGTTTTTTGCAAAAGGGCCGCAAGTTAGATTAATTCACAGAGATATCAATCCTGGTGGACATCAGGCTGAACCAATTGTTATGATAGGTTACATGTTTATGGATACAGAGTTCAGAGCCAGATTATACTCCATACTGATCAAAAAATTTTATTGAAGATTTCATCTCGGGTAGGAGCTGGTATGGTTCTGCGAGATTTGCTCAATTACAATAATTCCATTGCACCATTGATTATATTCTGGGCAGGTGAAATGTTCAATCTGATTGGCTATCTCATCTGCCATTCAATTGGAAATGTGTGGATGAAGACGTAAAAGTTCAGAGTGAAAGAAAAGGGGCTGTAGTGAGTGATATGTCAACAAATATATATAAAGAATGTTTATCTTCGTGTGAAATCAAACACTTGAGCACAGCTGTGTACAGTCCTCAGGCGAACAGCATAGTTGAAAGGGAAAGCTGTATGGTAAAAGGTACAATTCAATTGATGTTAGCTAACAGGTTGGATGTTGAGAAATCTGTCTCTGACTGTGGGCTTATCACAATACAGAGAATTATTTTACACCTTCTTCATCTTTTTATTTGATGAGGGGTAGGAAGCCTAGTACAAAACTTATACCAATATGGATGAAGAATTTGATTGTGAGTGGGAAGACTTTGGCAGGTGAGGTTAGAAGACATGATGGGAGAAATGTACCTGATTCTTTGGATTGTATGTTTAAGTATTAAGGGAGGATTTTACTTGGTAACTAAGTTAAAATAAGGTCAGTGGTGAAGTGGTTGAGCAATTTTCATGGACCATTTGAAGTGAGAGAAGTTCATTATCGGTATGCGCTCTTCCCTCATATATACGAGATACCAAAAACTTCTTTTTTTTTTTTTTTTTTTTTTTTATTGAATTTTTTAATTTTCTCAACACAAGTAAGCACAGTATCACTTACATTGAACAATTTACAATCTTCTCCTTAATTTCTGTTATATAGAAAGGTCAAAAAAAAATAAAAGAAAACCAGAATCTTCCCATCCCCTCCTCTATTCGTCCTTACTTTGCTTCTCCTTCCAGTTGCTTAATGGCTCCCAGATCCTTCTCCCCAAGCGTCTTCCTCTCCTCCCTTTCCGAGCATAACTATTTTGTTCCATATTGTATGCATACAATGTATTTGCTAACCACGTTTGAAACTTTGGGGGGTTTTTGTCTAACCAAGCCCTAGCTATTGTCAATCTATAGACAGCCATTATTACAAACAAGAATTCTGCGTGCTGCTCTTGCTCCCCTTCAGCCACTCCTAACATGATCCAAGATGGTGCTAGAGTGATTACTATACCCAAGGACCTTGCTAAAAACCCCTCTATCTCTTTAATCAGTGTCTGTAACTGGGGACATGTAGCGAAAATATGTATACTATCTGCCTCTAACGCATCGCAGCGGGGGCAGTTAATTCCCGAGCTCCCACCCCATTTTGCTATCCTTGCAGGCGTAAAATAAAGAAAATATAATGTTTTATAGTGTTGAGACTGCAGAGGGGCTGCACTTAATATTGTGCGTCCTAAGTTCAAAGATTCGAAAAACAAATTGCATTCAACTCCTATTTTATCTGCCCATTTCATACTAAATTTCTCTAAATCATCCTGGCTTTCTTTCAGCAGAGCTGCATAAAGCGACCTTATTGAGCAATCACCCATCAACTTAATTTTCTCCATTATTTCTATTTTGTTAAAGCCTGCAGGGCCTCCCGTTTTATTTTTAAAGAAGCTTCTAATCTGCAAATACTTGAAAAAACCCCTGTTGTCTATACCAAATGTAGTTCTCAAATCCGAAAATTGCTTAAAACCATCCCGGGAGAACAAGTCTCCTACTTGCGTAACCCCCCTCACTGCCCACTCTGCCATTATCTGATCAGCAAATATTTCCACTGGAAGTGATCTGTTATTAATTAAGGACACATATCTGTTATACCTCCCCATCTTAACTTTCTTTGAGAAAGCGTTCCATACCGTAACTGCTGCCTTAACAGTTTTAAACCTGGTTCTCTTGAAATAACTGAAATCTGTACATTTTAAAAAACAATTGTAGGCATTTGCCCCTAATACAACAGCATAAACCTCAGTAGACATATTATGCATTCTTACATTATCAATATTCCCCCCTATTAATCCTTGTATATATTGTAAAACAGTTGCCATATAATACAATCGAAAATCAGGTGCCCCCCAACCCCCTTTTTCCCTAGGTAGTGACATAAACCTATAAGCCCTCCGGGTCTTACCGTGTGCCCAGATAAACCTATTACATATAGTCTCTAGGCCATTAAACCAGCTGGCTTCAAACAGCAGGGGTATAGACCTAAAAAGGTATAAAAATTTAGGTAAAACCAACATCTTGATGATGTTTGTACAGCCTACCAGTGAGAGGTGTAAATTATTCATTTTTTCCAAATCCCTTTTGACTTGAGCTATTAAAGGTGTCATATTGTTTTTAACAATCTTATCTGCGTCTGCTGTAATTTGCACCCCTAGATAGGTTGCTGCTCCCACCACCCTGTCATCATTGCATATTACCCACTGGTTTTTTACTATCTGAGTTTTACCGTTGTTCAAACTATATCCTGAGAACTGTCCAAATCGCTCAGCTTCTTCTTCAATTACCCTAATAGCGTCTGAAGGTGTTGCAGTCAGGATGGCCACATCGTCAGCATATGCTAACGTCTTAAAACTACAACCATTTAAAACATGCGGTGGAATCTGAACATTGCTTTCTAACTTACGTATGTAGGGATCAAGATATAAAGCAAAGAGGAGAGGGGAAGAGGGGCATCCCTGCCTTGTTCCTCTCTGGATCTTGACTGCGGATGATTGTTCTCTATTGACCTTTATCTTAGCCGTCGGATTTATATATAAGGTTTTCAGGGCCTTGATAAATCCTGCCCCTATACCATACCATCTCAAGACTTCCCACAGGTACCTCCAGGAGACCCTATCGAATGCTTTCTCAGCATCCAAGAACAAAGCTGCCATAGGGTCTCCTAGAGTACCTGCCGCGTCAAATGCCGTAATTACTTGTCTGACATGTTGAGTTGTTCCTTTACCCGGGATAAACCCGTGCTGAGAAGGGATTACCAGTGATTCGACTACCCTAGATAACCTTTTCGCCAAAATTTTAGAAAACACCTTGACATCTGCGTTCATTAGAGTGATGGGGCGGTAAGACCCCGGGATGTCTGCAGGTTTACCCTTCTTCGGTATTACAATGATGTCTGCACCGCCCCACGATTCTGGAACAAACTCGCCCTTTTGGGCTAACAACATAACATTAAACAATTCTGCTACCAGAGACGATTGAAAAATTTTATAAAATTCTACCGGAATCTGATCCGGACCAGCTGCCTTCCCAGATGGTAAATCCCTCAAGGCCTCAACCAATTCATCCAACTGCAGTACCTCTTCTAGCCCCTTCATGTCATCCTCTGATACCACTGAGGATTCTATCTCACTTAAATATGTCCTTACATCCTCCTCTCCCTCAGGACCATTCTTTGTATAAAGCTCCGTGTAGAATTGTTTAAAAACCTCTCTTATCTGTTCAGCTTCCTTGACCCTAATTCCCTGAGAATTCTTAATCTCCTTTATATCAGCTAACGCATCCCTTTGCCTGGCTCGCACAGCTAATATATGGCCAACTCTTTCACTGAGTTCATATACCTTTTCCTTGTTCACTATATACCTCTCTACTGTTTTTTTCCCCATCTCGTCCATAGCTTCAGCCTTAAGAACGACTATTTTCAGTAAGATCTGATCTATTGGCGAATGCGTATGTATAGCTATCATAAGTGCTTCCTCTGCTTCCATGAGTAACGTAATAATTTGTTCAGCTTTTGCCTTCAACATTCTTTGATCCTTAATTACATAGCTCAGGGTTTCTCCTCTTATTCCTGCTTTAAAAGCATCCCATACTATCCCTGGCGATGATGTACCCCTGTTTATCTCCCAATATTCCTTAATCCAATTATTCATTCTTTCCCTATACCGTTGATCCTGGAGCAGTGTTCTATCAAATGTCCATTGCCTTAACTCTTTGTTCCTCCTTTGCCCAATTCTTACAGTTAAGACTAGCGGGCTATGGTCTGAGACGATCCTTGGTTCCCTATCTATTCTAACTCCATCCATCAGTCCTTTTGTTATTAAAAAATAATCCAGCCTAACCATTATCTGGTGAGGAGCGGAGAAAAAGGTGCTCCCATCTAGATTTGGATGACATTTTAACCAAGGATCTTCCAATAGGTTATGTGTTACCATATCCGCCAAGGCTATATAAGTCCTCTTTTTCCTCCCTGAATATTTTCTGGCAGGGTCTAAAAAACTGCTGTCTACATCGTGTATATTCAGATCTCCGCAAAGTATAATAGGCTCCGGCCATTGTGCCAATTCTGTATCTAGAAATTGAAAAATATCCGGATCATCTCCTGTGGAGCCATAAACCGAGACAACCGTAACAATTTCTCCCCTAAAGCTTAGTTCTGCCATAACCCATCTGCCCCACTGATCCTCCTTCTTTCTCTTAACCAGCGTATCCTGTCTTCTACCTAGAATCACCACACCTCTCGTTTTTGTGTTTTGATTAGTTTTTGCCAATACAGTAAAGCCAAGCTGGTCCAGTAAATAAGCCCTAGTGCCTTCGATATGTGTTTCCTGGAGGCACACTAAATCGAGATTTAACGATTTTAGCAGGGCAGCGGTTTTGAGCCTCTTATTTAAGTCATTCAAACCACAGATATTTATTGAGGCTATCCTACAAGTCATTGTACTTCATGTTTTTTCCTACCCTCTATACATGCCTGTACCAACAATATTTCAATATTCATTATTTCCATACCTATAGTTTCTATTACTGAACTACTGCATAACCTGCATCGCCAAACTTCCTTATATGTACTGTGCTTGCAACCACCTCCTAAGTATGTGTCTATCCCCCCCCCCACCTCCACCCCCTTTCCTCCCCTCTGCCCCCCTCCCTTCTGGGTCCCACCCCCCCTAACAACAGGCAAATAGGTCAAGCCTGACCTATGCGTGGCACCTGTAGTCTGTAGTGTCGCTACTCTCTCCTATCCTGTCCTCACACCTGCTAGTTATAACTTGTGGCCTTTACTGAGTTTTTGGTGGGCTATTTGCTGTCATTTTTGATGGAACTCTTCCTTTATCTAACTCCGTAATCTCTGCTAGATACTCTCCCGCTTTTATCTCAGACATAAACATCTTGGTATACCCCTTCCTAATGACTTTCAGCCTTGCTGGGAACAACAGATAGGCTTCTGCACCCTGCTTTTGAAAGGGTGCAATCATCTGCCTTAACTTCCACCTTCTTTCTACTGTGACGTGGCAGAAGTCTGGCCTGGCAAATAATGTGTTTCCGTCAGCTGTCTTTCTAGAATCTGGTCTAGCTTGATCAATTATTTCTTGCCTAGCTAAGAAGTTCCCTAGGAAAACCAACATTGCCCTTGGGAGTGCGTTCTCTTGAACTCCCCGATTTTTTCTTAAAAACAGAGGATATCTGTGAGCTCTTTGTACTTCTAGCTCCCAGTGCCACTTTGATTCTGGAAAGGCTTCTTTTAATACCTTGACCACATACCCTCTCGGGTCCTGTCCCTCCCGTCCTTCCTCAAGTCCCAAAAGTCTTACGTAGTTCCGCCTTTGACGGTTTTCAAAATCCTCTAGTTTCCATTGCAAGTCTTCCACTACTTTTCCTTGTTCCATTCTGAAAGTCTGCCAATCTGTTACCTCATCTTCCACTCTGCTAGTTCTTTCTTCAACTTGTGTTACTCTCTCCTCGATCTCTTCGTACTTTCTGTTTACTCTCTTTAGTGAAGCTTGTAATTTTTTTGTGTCTCTCTTTGCTCTTCTACTTTCTGCTCTGGCCTCTAATTGCATCTGCTTTAGTGTTCCAAATAACATTTCAAGAGTTACATTTAGAGGTTTTGGCCTCCCAATATTGTCTCCTTCTCCCTGATCATTTTCCTGGTAAGTTTCTGATGTAGCAGAGTAGTCCCACGACAGTTTTTTATTCATATTACTTCTAGACCCACGACCCTCTCTTCTAATCCCAGCTCTTTTTTTCTGAGTCACTAGGTCCCTGGAGCCCCCACTTGTGTCTGAACTCGAGGTGCTTTCTGTGCAACTCTGCTCCTCCTCCTTTTCGGGATCACTAATATCCGTTGTGTCAGAGCCCTCATTGACTAAAAAAAATTCGGGGGAACCACCCCTCCTACCTCTGTCTTCTCTGCCGCTTTTAAAGCTGGCCCGATCGAGGTCTTGATGCTCTTCCAGGCTCTGAGTGCTCCCCCAACTCGGCTCAGAGTGCTGCTCAGGGTGTTGCAGAGTTCTTTTATTCAACCCTGCCTCCACATTTAGTAGTGCGTCTAGCATTTGCACGTTGTTATGCCTTTCCAGCTCTAGCGCACTGCAAACTGAATCGTCTTTCTGCTTCTCCCCCTCGCTCGGGTTCTTGGCTCCGACGTTCTGTGTCGCTTGATGCGTGATGTTTCCTTCCGTGTTCAGCGGTTGCCCAGCAACCGGGAGTGCCGAGCTTGCGTCCTCGCGGTCTATTGCTTCTTCGGCTCCCGCGTTCAGGGCGGCTGAAAGCCGCGGGGCTCCTGCTCCGATCTGAGATAACATTGGGTGTCCGTTCGATGCGCCAGACTGCCGAAGATCGTCCGCTTGCTTCTGAAACATCGTGGCAGTCTTCAATACGAAGGATTCAGGTAGTGTTGATTGCCGCATCTGTTCCTTTAAAGTAGCCGTTTGCAAGTGCTGTATTTTTCCTTCTGACGCCAGTGTCAGCTCCCTTGCAGCCTTACTTGCTGCTGAGCGGGTCTCTGGTTTCGCCTCGCTTTTCTTTCCTTGCCTCTCAGTTTTCCTCGGCAGGGCTTCCTTTGTGGAGCGATTGAGACGCTCTGTTTGTTTTTTAGCAAAAGTAACTGGTTCTTTAGGGATCGCTCCAGAACGGTTTTCTTCTCTTGTTGCTGAGCCTTTCGTGGGGCCAGCTGCTTTGTCTTTCTCTCTATCACCGTCTTTGTTCTTGTCTCTGTCCAGCTTACTTCTCTGCGACATCTTTAAAAGTACTTTATCTCTGCCAAATATACGTCTCCAGCAGCCAGACAAAGTTTTCCTCACTTCAATTGAAGCTCTCCACAATAAGCCTGGCCTTGATTCTCCTGCCGAGATGTTAACTAAGAGCCCACTGAAGAACCACATCCCAGTATTCACAAGCCACTTGACATCCTAGGATAGGAGAGAGGCGAAAAGCGACTTGCACCTACAGAGCTACGGCAGCCATCTTGCCTCCCCGCACGTGGTCACCAAAAACTTCTTGAGGAAATTACAAGATATAACATAGGAACCAGATTTTATACTAGTCACCATTGACACTTCAATAAAACATAGAGATGTAATTAATGGGGGGCGTGGCTAGGACGCCGGACGTGATGGCCGCCTAGAGGCTCGGCTCCGCCGCACCGGGACATATTCTCGGCTTGTTGGTGCGTTTCCCGGATGCCCTGCTAATGGAGCTTTACCGCACCCGACGTCGGAATGCCCGGAGTCTTCGGTGAGCGCTTTTTAACAGCTGAGCGCATCGCGTTTGTTTAATTTTTTCATGACGCGCCCGTCTCCTCAAAATGGCCCGCCATTTTAGATGCGCGCTCTCAACATTGACTCCAACGCGCTGAAACAAATGCTTCTACATACCGGCCCCTCTTGCTTCCTGGATCCTTTGAACTTTTATTTTCCTGTCATGTCTTGCAAATGGATCTTCCTGAGCGTCTATCCCCTGATATATTGGAGTTTTTTTTTTTTCCTTTTTTTTGCACTGCCTCGCCTGCATAAATTGAAGTTTATACCCCACAAGGATTACCTGTCTTTTTTGGAACTATTTTTTCTGCACTCCTCCAATGTTTTTACACGTCTTCATGGCAATTTAGTTCAGAAGCAGTTTTCTTCTCTTTGCTTGAAGGATTGTTCACTACTGCAGTCGTCTTTTTCGAGGCGTCCGCCATTTTAGGTGCGTACCTCCTCAGCTATGAGTTTAACGCCCTGAAACAAATGCGACCTGTGCCCTGCTTCCTGCTGCTCACCATATATAAGCTGTTCTTACCCAGAATTCTTGTTTCAATACAACTTGCTCTCACTTCTCCTGACCTGTACGTAATGTATGACTGAGCTCAACAGGGAATGACTGACGGTTTGGATCTGCTCCTTTTTATGCCTTTTTCCAATGCTCATTCTCATTTTTTTTTTTTGTCAATTATCTTGGAAGACCTCAATCTATGGTGTAACGATTTTTTCTTGGAGGCGCTTTGAAGTCCGCCTATTAGACAGTTACTTTGGAAGATTTTCTGTTGGTACTGCCTGTAGGAGAGTAGGGTCTGCAATCCTATGATCACCCAGATTTTTTGCTTTTGCTTCATTGGTTTACGACTTTCCCCGGCTGTGGGCCTGCCAATCAGACCCACAGCCTAGCTGTTCTCTCTCGAAATTATCACATGTACATTAGGTGCATCCACTAATTGGAACTGGGCCGCCTTGTCAGTCCCTGTCTCAGCATACCACAGGTATCCAGGGCATCGGTGTACCCAGGGCCTACCAGGGGCTGAAGCATGTATTATGCCACCCCTGGAATGGCCGCCCAAATCTGACACAACTGGCTGCACGACAGCTGGGGCCACGTGGTGTAATCACCCGTTGCTGTAGGTGTAGTATTCCTACACCTAAACCCTAAAAATGGACACATGGATTCCTATCAGTCACTCCTATAGCAGGCCTTATCAATCCTGAAGGCAGAGTGCAGGGAATCATGTGGCACGGTGCTCTGGCGCGAGCTGAGCCCGTCGACGGCTTGCGGAACCAAGTCCTAATAGCCGTTCCATGGTGACGCGGGCCAACTACTTTTAATGCAATTGCTAACTTTGGCCTCACCTCACCTATACATGTCGAGTAAGGTGTCATACGAATGGGAATACGAACCCCTCGCCAGCCCCGGCAACGGGGTTAGCATTCCCCCCTTTTAGAGGGACACGACATGGAAGTAACCTTGAACCCCGGTTAAAGTTGACTCAAGCCTCAGCATCACAAAATGGATGCTGCCACCAGACACAAGTCTGACCTCCTGCTGCTGGGGGACCTTCCAGCAAAGGGAGCTTGGACAAAGGGTTTCCTGTCGAGGGCGGTGTTAGCACCATCCCAGACAGGGTTTGTGTATCCCAGGTAGGCAGGGCTGAAAGGAAGGTGATTGCCAGTGGCACCCCGGTGCTCACTGTGCATAGCCCGGCTCAAACCAGTTTCGGGGGCACACCAGCCCCTGAGCTGGCGCGAAGCCGGACAAAGGACAGGGGTGTAACCACCCCCCTCCTGGCTCCACCCATAGGTAGAACCTAGTCACGGGCCAGCCCCTTTTCTTAGAATAAAGGTAGGAGCGAGTCCCCTTCCCAAATTGGATAATCAGATAATCGGATAACTCCGAATCACGAACTACTTTCCACGAAAGGAACTCTTGACTATTTCTGAAGACTCTCCCTTGTGGCTAAGGAGTAGCCACCCTGCACCAGCAGGCACCATCTAAGCGCTTGCGGTTTGCTGTAAGTCTCTCCTACGGATCAAGACTGCCCAGCTCGACGAGACCCGAGTCCCTGCCATCTCTGACCTTTTACCTACCTCATCAGCCCAGCTGAGAGTCGTAGGTGTGACGAGACCTGCGGGACCGGCTATCTTCAGAACCTGCACGACGCTTATCTAGCACGCCCACTGAGGGACCCTCGAGTGAGTGCACCTAGGGTTTGAGAAGCCCTAACCCTGAGCAGCTCCAGCATCGAAGTCTGCCTCCCCAGCATCCCCGAGATCTGCGTGGGGGCCCTTCCGCTCCTTGTTGTTCACCGCGTTGTTCGACCACTTGCCGACCGGCTTGTGGCCCTCTTCACGACGCACCACGATTGTTTCAACAGAGGAGTACCACGGACCCTCCTGGTCCACTCCCGACGCCATCTTGACTCCCCCGCTTGGGTTGCCACTGCCAAGATCCGCTGCCCCTGCCTGGGCCCCGCATCATCGACAGCAGACACCTTCGTGGGACAGCTCGCCCTCCATCCTGGTCGCCGCCGCGCCTCCTGGTCCGAGGAACAGCCGAGTCCGACGTCACCCACTCACCTGGTCGAGGTGACTTCAGCCGGTACCCTCCTGGTACCCACACGATCGCTGGCTAGCGGTTGAGAACTGAGTCCCCTCTGCTTTCAGGTTTCCTTCATCACCGATCCAGGCTTGGATCGCTCCGAACATCGTCACTGGTCGCCTGCCAGCAACTTCTTCTTTCAGGCTCCTGAGACTACACGAGGACTCCCGACATCTTGCCGAACTTCACGCAGCCGCAGCCTCCGGGCTAGGTAACTCGAGCATCTCGGTGCTCCATCGCAGGTTCGCTCTACAAGTGTCCAGTTCCTTTTTCGTTTAGTCCCACTGATCGGATCACTCCGGAATCAGTACCTCCAGACTCTAACCATTCGCATTTCACTGTTAGTGTAGATGGTTTCTCGTGCCCCTCGGGCATTGGTGTAAATTGTGCAACTGAAGTATTTTCCTAAGAGTTTTGTAGTGTGCTTAGCTCCCTGACTCATAAAGAGCCAGGGTAGTCTTGTTATAAATAAATATCCTTTTATTTTCATAACAACTTGTGTGGTGTCCTTTCACTTGGTGTTCAAGGGGTATATGTGATGGTAAACAGCTGGCTTAACACGCCCTCTAGAGTTTAGCCTAAAGACTGCTCGTATCCACGCTACTAGGATAGCTGGTCTAAAAGGTTGACTTACAACCAATCATCAATAAGGGTCGTTTGGAATGATACACAGTGATCACTAGAATAGTGAGCACTACATATCAGGCCAACTTCTCACATTGGTGAGCAGCGGTTGGGATTTGAGCTTGCTGTTGTTTTACCACACACGTATCCTAAGAATATCGCAGTGAAAGATCACATAAGTACCCAGGTACATATAACTTAACTTAGAATACTCCGAGTTCTACTGAACCGGCTGTTGTAGTGTAACAGGGCTTAGCACACCCTGACTACAACTCTTAGCAAGGGATCAGTAGGTAAACCCATAGTGTAGGTAGGTGCAAACACTTACACCTCACTAGAAAAGCATGTCGATCCACGGAGAGTCTTCGCAGACTCCCTTAGTGGTCAGTGACCCTCCACAGGTCGTGTCACGATATGCAACTCTTAGCTTCAAGGAGATGAGACAACTGTGTGCCTCCAGGAAGCTAAACCAGGGTTCTAACCCTACCATCGCAATACTGATAGGTCTCTTAGAGGCGTACGATGCTAGGAGGTCCTCTAACCCAGGTCCCCCCAGTGCAGATGGGAACATGCCTCCCTTAGAGGGAACCCTCGGTGACCCAGACCTCGACCTCCACACAGAGGAGGAGGACGAGGACGAGTTATCGGGAGACGAGGCAGACAAAGGTCCAGTGGTAGTCGGCAGGCTTACAAGGACCAACTTAAGCAGGCATGAGAACGGAACTGGGGGAGCCCCGGGCCCACGCTCAAGCAGGCTTAACCTTGGGAACGGACGAGCTAGGTCTCTCTCCAGAGGCTCTGGCAGATCGGTTCATACACATGTCTCTCAGGCACCCTCTCAGAGAGGAATGACTTCCCCTCAGAGGAGGGAGCATGAAGCGAAGATGCGGGAGGTCAATCTAAGGATCGAGCGGGAAGAACTTGCCCTCGCCAAAGAAAGACTTGCCTTAGCCCGAGAGCAGAAATTAAGTGGGTTAGATCCCACTGGTGGCAGCATTCTCAATAGAGAGAAAGACAGGGGTATAGACACTAGACACCTGAGTAAAATAGTGCCCCCCTTTAAACAAGGGGACGACATCCACAAGTGGATAATTGCCTTGGAGAGGGCCTGCACTGTCCAGTGCGTCCCCCTAAGTCAGTGGGCAGCTATACTGTGGCTTTCCTTTGAAGGTAAAGGAAGGGACAAGCTCCTCACTACAAGAGCTGAGGATGCTAACAACTACCAAGTCCTGAAGAACACACTGATTGATGGGTTCGGCTTAACCACGGAACAGTACCGGGTGCTGTTCCGGGACACCCAGAAAATTCAGTCTCAGGATTGGGCTGACTTTGTCGATTGTGCCACTAAGGCTTTGGAAGGCTGGTTGCTGGGTAGCAAGGTTACTGATTACACAGGATTGTACAATCTTATCATGCGAGAACAGATTTTAAACAACTGTCAGAACCAATTGTTGCATCAGCACCTTGTCGACTCGGATCTGACCTCTCCCCAAGAATTGGGAAAGAAGGCGGACAGATGGGTCAGAACAAGGGTCAAGCAGAACCAGAATCAGAACCAGGGTGGTCAGAAGAAAGCAGACCAAAAGGGTAACAAGAACGAACAAAATGACCAGAAGTCTTCGACAGGCCCCCAACAAACCAAAGAGGGTGGGGGTCAGGCTTCACAGAAGAAGAAGACTCAAGAAGGCCAGTCAAAAAGGTGGTGCCAATACTGTAAAAGTAAGACTCACTGGTTTAGTGAGTGCACCAAGAAAGGAGGGCAAACTCCTACCACTGCAGCCCCTAAGGCACCTGCGCCCCCTAGTACAGTCAGCAGTGGTAGTGCGCCTCCCAAGGCATTAGTTGGGTTAACCTTGGGAACCGAGGGGAGTGACGACTTAGTCGGCACGCTCACTCAGGCCGTCCTTGTCTGTACCGGGGATATGGATATGTCCCCTGATGCCAGTCCCAATACTTTGGGCAAATACAGACAGACACCTTTGATAAATGGAAGAGTGGCTCAGGCCTACAGGGACACGTGTGCCAGTGTCACCATGGTGACGCCTAACTTCGTGGACCCTGGACAGATCATGCTAGGTACCAGTTACCTAGTGACCAATGCCAGCAACGTCACTACCAATCACAGTATGGCAGTTGTTGATTTCTCCTGGGGAGGGGTAAGTGGCCCGAAAAAGGTTGTGGTTAGTTCAGACCTCCCCGTAGAATGTCTGTTGGGCAATGATTTGGAAACGTCACAATGGTCAGAAGTGGAGCAGAGGACTCACATGGAAATGTTAGGTTTGCCAGCACATGTCCTTGCTGTGACCAGGTCACAGGCCAAAAGATGCCCCACTGAACAGGTGCTGGATCCTGGAAGAACGGACCAGACACCTTCCAAGAAAAGGAGCAGTAAGGGTAAGGCTTCGCCTTCCCCCTTGCCCCAGGTCGTGGATCAAGTCTCCGAGGAGGCTGACCTTAAAGAACTGAGGGAAACTGAGCCGCAAGAGCTTGAACCTGGTCAGATTGAGTTTCTGGGCTCAGGGGGACCCTCCAGGGAAGACCTGGGGAAGGCACAGTTAGACTGCCCCTCACTTGAACCCCTCAGACAGCAGGCCGCTGCTGAGGCTGCAGGGAACGCCACAGGTACCCACAAAGTGTACTGGGACGATGGACTCCTGTACTCTGAGGCAAGAGACCCCAAACCTGGTGCGACCAGGAGGCTGGTCATCCCCTTGTCTCTGAGAGGTTTCCTTCTCACCTTGGCCCACGAGATTCCCCTTGCAGGTCACTTAGGCCAGAATAAGACTTGGGACAGAATTGTTCCACACTTTCACTGGCCCCACATGTCCGAAGATACGAAGGAGTTTTGCCGCTCCTGTGTCACTTGCCAAGCCAGTGATAAGTCAGGTGGCACGACAAAGGCCCCCCTCATACCACTACCAGTGGTGGGGGTACCCTTTGAACGAGTGGGGATCGACATTGTCGGACCAATGGAACCCCAGACAGCATCAGGGCACAAGTTTATACTGGTGGTGGTGGACCACGCCACCAGGTATCCTGAAGCTATTCCCCTTAGGACCACTACAGCACCTGTGGTGGCACGGGCCCTACTTGGAGTGTTCTCCAGAGTGGGCTTCCCTAAGGAGGTCGTCTCAGACAGAGGTGCAAACTTCATGTCGGGATATCTGACTGCTATGTGGAAGGAATGTGGTGTCAACTACAAGTTCACCACACCCTATCACCCACAATGCAATGGGCTTGTTGAGAGATTCAACAGGACCCTAAAAGGGATGATTCACGGGCTACCTGAAAAGCTTCGGCGGAGATGGGATGTCCTGATACCCTGCCTCTTGTTCGCCTACAGAGAGGTCCCGCAGAAGGGGGTTGGCTACAGCCCTTTTGAGCTTCTGTTCGGACATCCTGTAAGGGGACCCCTTTGTTTGGTAAAGGAAGGATGGGAGAGACCTCTCAGAAAGCCGGCATCAAACATTGTGGACTATGTGCTCGGTCTCCGCTCGCGGATGGCGGAGTACATGGAAAAGGCGTCTAAAAACCTGGAGGCGAGCCAAGAATTACAGAAAGCTTGGCACGACCATAAGGCTGTCCTGACTGTGTACCAGCCTGGACAGAAGGTGTGGGTGCTGGAGCCAGTGGCCCCAGCAGCACTCAAAGACAAATGGTCTGGGCCCCACACGATCATTGAGCAGAAGGGAGAGGTCACCTACTTGGTAGACCTGGGAACTCCCCGGAGCCCCCACAGGGTGCTCCATGTAAACAGGCTCAAGGCATATGTCGACAGGGAGGGCATGGGCTTGCTCATGGCCACAGATGAGGGACAGGAGGAGGAGAGTGACCCTCTCCCAGACCTGCTCTCTCAGAACCCTGACGATGGATCAGTAGATGGTGTTGTCTTTTGTGGCAGCCTCTCTGGACATCAACAAGAGGATTGTAAACAGGTTCTTCAATCCTTTCGACATATGTTCTCTCTGACACCCAGTCAGACCAAGTGGTGTACCCATGAGGTCGACACTGGGGACAGTCTGCCCGTAAAGAGTAAAATCTATCGGCAACCTGATCATGTCAGAGACTGCATCAAGACAGAGGTGCAGAAAATGTTGGAGCTGGGAGTCATTGAACCCTCGGACAGCCCCTGGGCTAGTCCCGTAGTGCTCGTGCCGAAACCTCACACCCAGGGCGGTAAGAAAGAGATGAGGTTTTGCGTGGACTACAGGGGTCTCAATGCAGTCACTAAGACTGACGCCCACCCGATACCAAGAGCAGATGAACTTATCGACCAGTTGGCCTCGGCCAACTACTTAAGTACGTTTGACCTGACAGCTGGGTATTGGCAAATCAGGTTAGCTGAGGAGGCCAAGCCCAAAACAGCATTTTCTACCCCGGGTGGGCATTATCAGTTCGTGGTAATGCCCTTTGGTTTGAAAAATGCACCTGCCACCTTCCAAAGGCTGGTGAATCGAGTTCTCACTGGGTTGGACGACTTCTGTGCGGCGTATCTGGACGATATCGCTGTCTTTAGCTCCACCTGGGAGGATCACCTGGTCCACCTGAGGAAAGTGTTAGAGGCCCTGCAGAAGGCAGGCCTCACTATCAAGGCCACCAAGTGCCAGATAGGGCAGACACAGGTTGTATACCTGGGCCACCTTGTAGGTGGAGGCCAGGTTCAACCATTGGAGAGCAAAATACAGGCCATCCAGGACTGGGCTCCTCCAACCACCCAGACTCAGGTTCGAGCTTTCTTGGGCCTGACTGGTTATTACCGGAAATTTGTCAGAAATTATGGATCCATTGTGACCCCGCTAAACGACCTGACAAGTAAAAAGATGCCAAAAAAAGTTCAGTGGACAGCAAGCTGTCAGAAGGCATTCGATGACCTAAAGCAGGCCATGTGCACAGCACCTATCCTAAAGAGTCCAGACTACTCCAAACCATTCATTGTCCAAACAGACGCTTCGGAGCTGGGTGTGGGAGCTGTTCTATCGCAACTGAATTTTGATGGTCATGACCAGCCCATAGCTTTTATTAGCAGGAGGCTGACCCCCAGAGAGAAGAATTGGTCAGCTATCGAGAGGGAGGCCTTTGCTGTGGTTTGGGCCCTGAAGAAGTTGAGGCCATACTTGTTTGGCACTCACTTCAAGATTCAGACCGACCATAAGCCCCTCTTGTGGCTAAATCAAATGAAGGGTGAAAACCCCAAACTACTTAGGTGGTCCATTTCCCTACAGGGGATGGACTTCACAGTGGAGCATAGACCTGGCACTGATCATGGCAATGCAGATGGGCTCTCCAGGTATTTCCACTTAGAGCAAGAAGACTCACCTGGTCAAGGTTAGCTTATTGTCCCAAAGTTTGGGGGGGGGTCATGTAGGAGAGTAGGGTCTGCAATCCTATGATCACCCAGATTTTTTGCTTTTGCTTCATTGGTTTACGACTTTCCCCGGCTGTGGGCCTGCCAATCAGACCCACAGCCTAGCTGTTCTCTCTCGAAATTATCACATGTACATTAGGTGCATCCACTAATTGGAACTGGGCCGCCTTGTCAGTCCCTGTCTCAGCATACCACAGGTATCCAGGGCATCGGTGTACCCAGGGCCTACCAGGGGCTGAAGCATGTATTATGCCACCCCTGGAATGGCCGCCCAAATCTGACACAACTGGCTGCACGACAGCTGGGGCCACGTGGTGTAATCACCCGTTGCTGTAGGTGTAGTATTCCTACACCTAAACCCTAAAAATGGACACATGGATTCCTATCAGTCACTCCTATAGCAGGCCTTATCAATCCTGAAGGCAGAGTGCAGGGAATCATGTGGCACGGTGCTCTGGCGCGAGCTGAGCCCGTCGACGGCTTGCGGAACCAAGTCCTAATAGCCGTTCCATGGTGACGCGGGCCAACTACTTTTAATGCAATTGCTAACTTTGGCCTCACCTCACCTATACATGTCGAGTAAGGTGTCATACGAATGGGAATACGAACCCCTCGCCAGCCCCGGCGACGGGGTTAGCATTCCCCCCTTTTAGAGGGACACGACATGGAAGTAACCTTGAACCCCGGTTAAAGTTGACTCAAGCCTCAGCATCACAAAATGGATGCTGCCACCAGACACAAGTCTGACCTCCTGCTGCTGGGGGACCTTCCAGCAAAGGGAGCTTGGACAAAGGGTTTCCTGTCGAGGGCGGTGTTAGCACCATCCCAGACAGGGTTTGTGTATCCCAGGTAGGCAGGGCTGAAAGGAAGGTGATTGCCAGTGGCACCCCGGTGCTCACTGTGCATAGCCCGGCTCAAACCAGTTTCGGGGGCACACCAGCCCCTGAGCTGGCGCGAAGCCGGACAAAGGACAGGGGTGTAACCACCCCCCTCCTGGCTCCACCCATAGGTAGAACCTAGTCACGGGCCAGCCCCTTTTCTTAGAATAAAGGTAGGAGCGAGTCCCCTTCCCAAATTGGATAATCAGATAATCGGATAACTCCGAATCACGAACTACTTTCCACGAAAGGAACTCTTGATTATTTCTGAAGACTCTCCCTTGTGGCTAAGGAGTAGCCACCCTGCACCAGCAGGCACCATCTAAGCGCTTGCGGTTTGCTGTAAGTCTCTCCTACGGATCAAGACTGCCCAGCTCGACGAGACCCGAGTCCCTGCCATCTCTGACCTTTTACCTATCTCATCAGCCCAGCTGAGAGTCGTAGGTGTGACGAGACCTGCGGGACCGGCTATCTTCAGAACCTGCACGACGCTTATCTAGCACGCCCACTGAGGGACCCTCGAGTGAGTGCACCTAGGGTTTGAGAAGCCCTAACCCTGAGCAGCTCCAGCATCGAAGTCTGCCTCCCCAGCATCCCCGAGATCTGCGTGGGGGCCCTTCCGCTCCTTGTTGTTCACCGCGTTGTTCGACCACTTGCCGAACGGCTTGTGGCCCTCTTCACGACGCACCACGATTGTTTCAACAGAGGAGTACCACGGACCCTCCTGGTCCACTCCCGACGCCATCTTGACTCCCCCGCTTGGGTTGCCACTGCCAAGATCCGCTGCCCCTGCCTGGGCCCCGCATCATCGACAGCAGACACCTTCGTGGGACAGCTCGCCCTCCATCCTGGTCGCCGCCGCGCCTCCTGGTCCGAGGAACAGCCGAGTCCGACGTCACCCACTCACCTGGTCGAGGTGACTTCAGCCGGTACCCTCCTGGTACCCACACGATCGCTGGCTAGCGGTTGAGAACTGAGTCCCCTCTGCTTTCAGGTTTCCTTCATCACCGATCCAGGCTTGGATCGCTCCGAACATCGTCACTGGTCGCCTGCCAGCAACTTCTTCTTTCAGGCTCCTGAGACTACACGAGGACTCCCGACATCTTGCCGAACTTCACGCAGCCGCAGCCTCCGGGCTAGGTAACTCGAGCATCTCGGTGCTCCATCGCAGGTTCGCTCTACAAGTGTCCAGTTCCTTTTTCGTTTAGTCCCACTGATCGGATCACTCCGGAATCAGTACCTCCAGACTCTAACCATTCGCATTTCACTGTTAGTGTAGATGGTTTCTCGTGCCCCTCGGGCATTGGTGTAAATTGTGCAACTGAAGTATTTTCCTAAGAGTTTTGTAGTGTGCTTAGCTCCCTGACTCATAAAGAGCCAGGGTAGTCTTGTTATAAATAAATATCCTTTTATTTTCATAACAACTTGTGTGGTGTCCTTTCACTTGGTGTTCAAGGGGTATATGTGATGGTAAACAGCTGGCTTAACACGCCCTCTAGAGTTTAGCCTAAAGACTGCTCGTATCCACGCTACTAGGATAGCTGGTCTAAAAGGTTGACTTACAACCAATCATCAATAAGGGTCGTTTGGAATGATACACAGTGATCACTAGAATAGTGAGCACTACATATCAGGCCAACTTCTCACACTGCCTCCATTACAGATTTTAGGCTGCACTCTGACATTAGATATATTTATGGGAAAGTTGCGCGAACCGAAGTTTGTTTTTGTCCCATCGAAGCACTCTTCGTTTCCCTCTTCCTTACCTACTTTATTACTAGACTCCCCTTCTACTATTGATCAAATGGCTGGAATTGCCTCTAACCGTTCCTCTCCAACACAACCTACTTCAAGCAAATCCTCTCTCCCTACTGCTTCTTCTAAACGCTTGAAACATGATCCTCCATCTCCGGACAAATCTTCACCTCCCATTTCTATGGAGTTGCTTTTGGAGGAGATACGTGCCTTGCGTCCGTTTGTGGAGGAAACTAACAGCAACATGCAGCTTTTCGAGGAGAGATGGTCTACTATGGATGCCAGAGTGGCTTCAGTGGAAAAGCAGGTTTCAGAAGTACAGGCTAATTCTCACCGTATTTCCTCATTGGAAAAATCGGTCCTCGCCCTTCAGCAACATACTGAGGATTTAGAAAATAGAAATAGGAGGAATAACCTACGTATATATGGTTTACCGGAATCCTTGGCAGGTGATGACCCCGTATCATTTTTTTCTTCCTTTCTTCCAAAACTTCTGGAAATGCCATCTACTACGTCTCTCAATATTCAAAGAGCGCACAGACTTGGTCCTCGTTTAACTTCATCAGCAGCCCCTACTAGACCACGTGGGGTCATCATCCTTTTTTTTGAAATTTAAGGATCTTCTCTCAGTCCTGTCTGCAGCGAGGTCTAAACGTCAAATTTCCTGGATGGGTCAGAAGGTGTTCTTCTCTCAGGATGTCTCCAATGTTACTGCATCTAGAAGGAAAGAGTTCCTGAGTCTTCGCGCTCCTCTTCGAACTCTCAGATTGTTGTCTCTCTTGTTATTTGTTCGTTGGTTGTACTTATCCTTATGGATTATATTAATGTTATCTGAATTTTTATTCTGTTTATTCATACAGATCTGTTTATGTCCCTACAGTTCATATGGTTACTTCCCTATTTCCTTTTCGTCCTGGTGTGGTAAGGAGTCCTAGTCTTGGGTGGATCGTCTTGTCGTGTGTCGCCATTACCCCGCTACTCCCTTCTTTGTTCCCCACAGGTATGTTATTTTCAGTCATCCTTTTTGGATATGTACTGTCTCTTCTGCTATTTCCCCTTTTTCTCCCTATCGCTTTTTTCCTTTTTTATCCCTTTATCTTCCTCCTTTTCTCTTCTTAGTTTTTATCTTTTCTTTCTTATGCTTTTGCAATTCCTTCCTTTTGCTTCTCCTTTTTATTCTTTCTTTTCTGAGGTTTAGTGGCATTTTCTTTCATTTTTCCATTATTGTAACTCTCGTTTCCTCTAAATTTTTATTGTCTTTACATTCAAAGTTATTTCATGGAATGTAAAAGGTTTTATTCATCCGATTAAATGACAGAGAATCATTTCCCACCTTGCTTCTTATAACCCTGATATAGTCCTTTTACAGGAAACTCATCTTACTGAAACCGAATCACTTAAGCTAAAAAGAAGCTGGGTGGGTACGGTTTTATTCTCTCCATCTCACAATTAAAAAAATGGTGTCGCTATTCTTTGTCACAAGCAACTATAATGTAAATGCATTTCACAAGACAACGACACTGAGGGGAGATGGGTATTAGCTAAATTGTTAATTAATTCTGTATCTTTAACTGTGTTCAATGTCTATGGTCCTACACAACCTGACTCTTCTTTTTGGCCTTTGATCACACAAAAATGTATTCAATTTCAAGATGATTTGTTTCTTCTGGGTGGTGTTTGCAACCAGATTGTGGACCCGTTTCTTGATCGTAAGTCAACAGTTCGCTTTATACCTCATAAGACCCACAAGCAATTTATTGACACTATCTCTCAAACACACCTCGTTGATTCCTGGAGGTTTTCTCACCCTGACACTCTTGACTATTCTTTCTTTTCTCCTCCTCATGCATCTCTTTCTCGTCTAGACTACATTTTTCTTTCTCAGTCTTTGTCGCAAAATCTATTGTCCTCTTCTATTGAACCCATAGTCATCTCGGACCATGCCCCAATTGTGACGGCTTTTGACATGCTCCCTCCACTTCCCAAATCCTCACGTTGGCGTTTTAATAGCTCTCTTCTTCATGATCCACTTTTATCCGCCTCCTTTCGCTCCTTTGCTAATGAATTCTTTTTGCTCAATTGCGATCCCAATACTTCTCCCTATCTTATTTGGGACTCTTTTAAAGCGACAGCAAGAGGGTTCATTATTGATTTTGTTTCTAAAAAAAGAAAGCTTTCCTTCAGAAACAAAAAAATATATTGGCCCATATTAAACTTTTGGAACATGAATTTTATATTTCCCCTAATAACTCAATCTCACCAGAACTCATACGAGCTAAACTTGAGTTTAATAAAGCTACTACTGATAATGCATCATCGATATTGCTTCGCAGTAGTGCTCGTTTTTATGGTGGTAGGAACAGATCGGGGAAACTCCTTGCGAATTATCTCTAAGTGCGCAAGGATCGTTCTCTTATTGACTCCATCTACTCTGCCGATAACTCTCTTTTGCATATAACTCAGGAAATACTTACTGAATTTCAACTTTTCTATCAGAAGCTTTATACACCAGAATCTCCTCCCACTCCTTCTCTCATTCGGTCTTATTTTGAGAATCTTCCCACTCCTTCTACTTCCCATCTCAATTTTCTTGGTCTTGAAATTGATCTTTCCCTCAACGAACTCTCTAAAGCCTTAACTACTCTAACTAGCGTAGCGTAGCTACGCGCTGGGGGTCCGCAGCGTAAGTACACGGGTGGGGGTACGTCTCGTACATACACGGGTGTACATACCCGGGTGTACATACACGGGTGTACATTCACGGGTGGGGGTACAACTCGTACATACACGGGTGTACATTCACGGGTGTACATTCACGGGTGTACATTCACGGGTGGGGGTACGTCTCGTACATACACGGGTGTACATTCACGGGTGTACATACACGGGTGGGGGTACGTCTCGTACATACACCGGTGTACATACATGGGTGTACATACACGGGTGTACATTCACGGGTGTACATTCACGGGTGGGGGTACGTCTCGTACATACACGGGGGGCTGGGGGGGACGGCGCGTACATACGGGGGCTGGGGGGGGCGGCGTGTACCGGGCCCCCTATACTGCTCGCATCGCGGCATACTTACCTTTTCCGGCACTTTTTGGGTGCCGTAAAACTATTGCCGTCCGGACTGCTGTCGGTACGAATCGTACTTGCTGGTACGTAAAAACATGCCTAACTCCGTCCGGACGTCACGTCCGCGGTGTCCCGGATCACATTCGTATGTATTTTACTGTCGGTCGGTGTTTTGTCCGACTCGTACGGAAATGGTGTTTCCGTACGAATCGTACTTGCAAGTTTGTAGGGTTTTTTTCTCGGGTACGAGTCGGACGGAGAAAACGCTCCGACCGACGGTTCGTACCCGGTTTTTCCAGGATCGGAATCGGCACCTATATGTGAGAAGCACAATTCGACCATTATAAAATTATATCCAAGAATATTATAGAAACATCTACAAACTGGAATTGGGCCCATCACTTATAGAGCACTATAACCAGTTTCAGCCCCATAACAAGACATTTAAATTCTTTGGATTAAAACCTATAAAGCCCCACCCACGTGGTGGAAACCGTGAACTACCTATGAGAAGATGTGAAAGTGAATTGATCTTGATGCTAAATACCATCAACAAGGGCCTCAACAAAGATGCTGAGATGCATTAGTGGTTAACAAACATATGATCAAGTACCTGCACCCCATTGCTTTCCTTATCAGTGAGACAAAATATATCTGACCCTGATTTTGACTTCTAAACAGATAAAACATATATTTAACAAAATATTCTGTCTGTTTTTTTGGGATACTATTATTATCTAATCATGATATGTTTACCATGCTTGTTCTTTTCAACTTTTTATTACAATTTGCTAACTTTTTAACACATACCATAGAATGACATTTGTTCCGGCTTCATTTGCTCAGGGAAGCTTTTTACATTATTAAACTTTTTCTTTTCCTAATATGTTGTCTTCTCCCCTATCATATGATGTGATCTTACCACAACAAATTAGCTACATATGCTCTGCATCAGGCAATACACTTTACTGCTTTTGCGATTAACTTGTCCATTAACTTCTTGGCCAATGCCACATGTTTACTACATATCCTTTCTACAGTGTAGCGTCTGGTCACTAATAAATCATCTACATGTCATAGATCAGTACATAGACTTTAACATTGACATAGCTACTATGTTTTATTATGGCTACGGTGTACAACTCATTCAATCACGTGACCACTATTCTCACTTCTATTAGATGCTATGTCTTTCTTAGCAGTGGATCACATGACTCCTACCTGATCATGTGACCCCCTTACAACGTAGGTGTACCTGTTCTAGGACATATAAAACTTTTTATTTTATTTGATTTCTAATTTTCTGACTGTGATTCACATAAATGTGAGATTGATTTTCTATCCAATACAATTAATTGCTTTGCTCATTTCCAATAATCGTATGACTTCTCTTGAATCCATATACTTTCCAATATGGCTGCCACAATCAATTGTTCTTTTTAGGTCTCGCCTGAGACAGCGCTTTAGCGCTGCTCTGGCGAGACTTATAGTAAGCGAGTTTTGGAAGTGCAAACAGTGGCTTTTCAGGCCTCCAAATACAGTGCATGTGCGCCGTCCGGGCGCGCGCACCATTTGGAGGCCTGAAAGCACTCGTTTGCTTTCACTTTCGCGGGCCACACGGCCGCTTTGAAGTGTGATCGCGATCGCGATCATTTACATTTCGCGGGCGCTTTGATGTTCTCAGTGAGCCGCGCGGCCACTGCGAACATCAAAGCGCCCGCGAAATGTACACGCCATTTGCCACTCACAGATAACTCCGAAAATACTTCATGTAAATCAGTTTGGAATGTTCTCACTTCAGCCTCAGAACAACATGCCTCTACTTTCTTTATGCATCCGCCAGTCACACCGCCTACTTCACTGCACATATCTATAGAAGGCGCGTGCACGTAACATGCACCCCTCTGTGCCTATTCAGCCCCGTCTGACACAAGATAAATACTTTTAATCACAAATCGCCGCGAGATCGCTATAAGGGCGCACGGCGTTATGAATATCTCTCGGACAAAAAGGACATCTTAATTCAGTTTAATGTCAAGCTCCACATTTTTTGTTTTTGATTCCTGGCTCGACATCAAAACCGAAACCAGCAGCAGGCTGTTGACACACTGGGCTTGCTATTAAGCAGGACGAAGAGGAATGTGGAAACCCTACGGCCCTTTCTTCCCCAGAGCGCGCCACGCTCCGCCGGGCTTGTTTATTTTAGCAACACAGCTCGTGCCAGTTTCCCGCCGGGCGTCCCTTCCCTATCCTATCTCGTATCTCCAGCCCACCACTGGTCATCCGCACCAAGGACTCCGGTATGTTTTTGAATTCCTTCCCTTTGCTTGTTTATCAGCATGTTGCCCTTCATGGGCATAACTTTAATAGGTCCGTTAATGTGTTATCGATATCCCAGATAAAGGAGTGTGATGCTTTGATAAGTTTCTGGGTTTCTCCTGTGCAGAGCCGGTCGTCTGTTGTGCTAGTTTCAACTGAATCCAAGCTTTCCCACCAAAATACGGATTACTATTAAGCTTCAGTTTGCATCCAGTTTCACAGAACAGTATTCCCATTCCTACCCCTTTGCCCACGAAATTTCACCCCGCTCTGTGAACAAAATCATGGTGGATGCAAGAACAATTTATGCCAAATTCACAAACCCATGTTTTCAAATCAGAAGCAAATACCATTCCCGCCCGCTTTGAATGTAACAGCAGTACTCGTTATCCTGGAAACCTTATAAAGATTTTTTTTTTATTCAGAGATTTTGTCAATTGCGGATGATGGTTAAATTGAATTTTTCCGCGTCACCTTTCGCCATCATGGGCCTTGTCTGGCTTGCTTGTTGACTTACTTACTGTATTTTGCGCTGGCTTTTTCCAACTATATCTAATGCACAAAAACACATTTGAACCATGGGGGTGGTGGATAGGGGTCTCCCACAGAGTTGTAAAACTGTGGGCGGGTACACAGTCCAGACAATAAGTCCGTTTTCATTAACTGAGGCATCTAACGTAGATTGCTTTCTCGTGAAGTCATGCGCATGTATTTTAATGGCTGCCTCGTGAGTTTACATGTCAGGATCGCGCTTCCTTGTGGTTGTTTGCTTGGGCTGAACTCTGCAATGATTTGCATCTGTAATGGGCGGATGTGTCCTGTCAGGGGGCAACACTTGTTTCCTATGCCTGGATATATATACACGTGCATAAATATGTTTGACGTGAGGTACGTGTTCTGTTTCCAAGCCGCTCTATTTGCTTTCAGTAATTGCTGTGCATTTGTTATTTGTTGTAAACATATTTTTACAGTTGGACGCCTTGTCGAGAAGCTGTCAGTCTTTCGTTGGTTGGGCGAATATATTATTTTAGAAACCAAACACGATCTCTCTGTTTAGAATACAAAATGTCTATTTTGAGTGTACTTTCTGCAGGCTGTCGAAATAATGTGTACTTTGGTGTTTTACACCCGCTTTCTCTTTAAAATTATTTGACCTCCTCTCCCCCTCTCTCCACCTTCCGCCTTCCTTGTCTTTTCCCCTTCTTCATACACCATGCCGCTGGTTTTTTTTCCATGAACACTTTTTCTGCAGTTTAGTTATTTGTTGTAATTATCAAGTTCATTTTTCTCTAATAGATGTGATTAAGTATATTTAGCAGTGTGTAGTGAGTTTTCTGCCTGGTTGCATGCAGGCTAATAAGTAATTCCTCCGAGCCTCCTCTGACAGCTGCTGTGAATCCCAACTCTGCGCCGCCACCGGAGACCGCTGCCATTGATTTCCAACATTAGATAGATTGACGCTCTTAGACTAACCAGAACATGTGTCACCCTGCCCCACCGCTCTTACCTGCACCAGCCGCGGCTAAAAAAGACTAATGCTTATAAGCAAAAATAAAAACAAGCATTTGCAATGCAATAGGTCTCGCAGTTACACGAGTTAAAGCTATTGGCATTGTAAATGACAATTCCAATAGGCATTGTTATTTGCAATGTCAATAGCTCAAACTCGCGTAAATGCGAGACCTAATGCATTGCAAATGCTTGTTGCATTTGTCACCCCAAGTGGGACGGGTATGCCCAGATGAGGGTCTCATGCTCTCCATTCCACTGGAGTCAAGCTATCCTGGCTGATGAGGGCTGAAAGCCCGAAACCTGTCCTAGGATGCTTGTTTCCAGTCCAGGGAGGACCTGACCTGGCAGTTCGGGCTGGACTGTTCTCACGGGGCACAAGGTCAAGACTGATTTGCATATGGCTGGGTCCAAACTGGAATGGCATGGTGAGCAAACAATGGATTTAGGCCCAGATCTCTGTACTGGGGTTAATGTATGACATTGTTCTGCATTTTGTGAATCAATTGTTCTTTTTACATTTGTCACCCCGAGTGGGATGGTATGCCCAGACGTGGGTCCCGTGCTCTCCATGCCTGTAGTGATTGTGTTTGTGCTGGAAGGTGCCTGCACAAAAACAATATCTCCATGATGCAGGCATCCTTGCACCATGGTGCAAAGGTGCCTGCGCCGGCGCATGGCAACTAATTGTGCGCCAGTGTAGGGGAGAGCACAGGAATGAGACTTATTATTGTAAATATGTCACATTCCTGTGCTTTGGAAGTGCTGCAGCATGGCACAGCCAAAGGGCTTGCGTTGCCGCACTGCTGCACTTTCTTGTAAATCTGCCCCTTTGTATTCTCATTTGAATTTTCTTTTTTTCATTTATTGACTGTAACTCACATAGATGATAGATTGGCTTTCTACCATATTAAATGAATATACTTTCACATTTCCAATAATCTTATGACCTTTCTTGAAGCCATATACTTTTCAACATGTTCCCTATGATCATTTTATTACGTCACATAACCCTTTTTGTCGCGTTTATTAGACACCGTGCTACAAACACTGTGCTCATCACTATTGGTTTATCCGGACAAAAACAAAACAGCATTATGGCTTTAACAAGACTGGGTTTTGCTCATCCTTAAAACATATGACTTCTCTTGAAGTCACAGACTTTAAAATATGGCCGCGGCGAACAACTTACTTGGTCACATGACTTTTTATAGTTTTCACCAGAAGCCATGCTACTTATAAACACCTTGATAAATGCTATGGGTTCATCAGGAATCCCCACAACACCTCTTTTCTCTTTGACTACAGGGACACTTTCCAATCTCTTCAACTATTACCAGGTAAGCAACCCCTTTTACATGTCTCTTCCACTGCCACTTGCAGTTTCTAATTAAGTGACAGTGATTCGACACATACATCACATCTCTGAACACTAAACTCACTTTTCCTCTCCGCGCTCAGTTTTTAGATAAACAGCAATTGTTTTCTATCTAATAAGACCTTATGATCCATTCACTAAACTTACTAAGCAAACCTGCCCCCACAAAATGTCTTCCTAATCTTTCCATCACATTTTAATCTTCACAGATATCATTTCAACTGAATTCTCTTGGATAATTAAAATATTAGACCTTATATATAACAAGTTTACGGTATGTTCTGTCAATATTTATATTGTTTTTTGCACCTATATATAGTCACCTATATATGTGGTCATATATTATATGACCACAATTATATCACATTCATGACTTTCCCATACCCACTAGGAGGTGAAGTCTACCCTTAACCAATAAAGGCGCTCTTACTTTTAAATACAAGATAAACACATTATATGTCTGCCCATTATGGGTGATGCACTATACATTGGATTTATGTTATTAAAGCATGAAACTTGTAATAAGAAAAAAATATATTATGAAATATATTTTAGAAAAATACTAAAAGGAATTACATTGACCAGGTATAAATAATTGTTTGTCTTTTCCTTTTTCTTTTTAATTTGTCTTTTTATATCTTTTCTTTTTCTTCTTGTCTTTTAAAATTTAATGTTATTGTCACGTGCCCTCCCATTTGTTAATTTTGGTCTCAGATATTCCCAATCTCACTTTGTTTTACGTTTGGGAATGACTATGAATTCTCTTTTTGTTTATTCAAATTTTTGAATGTACAATTTTCTACTTTAGATTATTATTTTTATTCTTATGATGTAAGGTGTTGAAAAAGCCCTAGGCCTGCACGTCAACTATGGTCTGAAACATGTATTGGCTGTTTCATTTGCAACCTTGATCTATCAAGAATTTATTGGCTCTTACTATATCCCATCACTACTAGCACAGATGACTGGAGAAATTCCATAAATAGAAGCTTTTTTGATGCTCTTTGAAACTGTCTACCTGAATCTATTATTTCTATATTTGTGATAGAGACAAGATTTGTTGAAAGTTGGTTTGCTATTATTTTGATTACTTTAAAATTTGAGATGCCCTGCTGTCTAAATTTATGAATTTGTCCTGCAGTATTGTTGTTAAGGAGATATTAAAATATGATAGCTCTTTCAGACAACTAGACAGTTGAAATGGTGGTTTCTCAAAATATACATTTAGGGCATGGAAAGTTTGGGTCAATTGTTAACCTACCAGTTCTCTTCTATGTATGTATCCTAAAAATGAATTGCAAACCACAAGCCATTTCTGCGGCCTCACTTTGAACCACTAACTGTGTAATGACCTAATTATAAGACATAAGTATAGTACCTATTGTATCATAGTTTCCAGGTGTGTTGTACTTTATGGTACAGTCAAAAAACTGCCTACTGGTATAGCGGCTAGGGAAAATTACATAGCATGCATTTTATGTTTTTTTAGCCTTATAAACAGTAGTGTATATTTTGACACTAATAATTGAGATAAAAGTCATTTAACACTTCTACATCACGGTAATAGAAATTTCAAGTGACCAGTATAGTAGATGTTTCACATTATATTTGTAAAATAGTTATAAATATAGTTAGTGTGTTAATTGAAATTTGACATGTCACATCAGATAATTGCGACAAGGACGGAAGAATAACTTTGTCAAATTAGAATGTAGAAATTGTCTAGGATGTAGTTTATATGACCATGTATGATCAATATTAACATTAACTACATGTATACTGAATTTGGAATCACAGTCACATCGAATGATTTTATTGTTGCCATTAGGAAGTTTATTTTTGCGGCGAACACTAGTGCTGTAACCACACTTAAGCATGTTAAGGGGCATATCAGCAACAACCGGTGACAATTATCGCTAAGCACACTTAGCGCTAGGATAATTATCGCCGGCTAACGTGGATTTTTATCGCTGAGATAGCGTGCTGTTAGCAACGCTTATCTCAAAAGCGATAAAAATCCTAGCGCTAACTGCCAAACGTGAGATTATCGCTGGAAACCCTGCGATAATCTCACGTAGTTTGGCGTTAGCTTGATGATAGGACCTCACATACTTAGCCATGATATCCACCTTCCATAGAATATCATGGCTAAGTCAGTCCTGAAGCAGACGTAAGGAAAGTAGCGATAACAGGGGTTATCGCTACTTTTCTTGCCGCTATGCTTCATAGCGTGGGGCTTGATGATAGGAGAAATGTCGCTTAGCTACATTTCTCCAGTCATGTCAGATCAGGAACGCCCACTTTGCATCTCATTAGAGATGCAAAGCTGGGCGTTAACAATCTTGGTGCTAATGCAAGGTTTCACGCGATAGCGTGACCTTGCTAATTAGGCGATAAAATTATTGCCGCTTTTCGCCCGAAAACAGACGCAAAAGCAGCAATAATTTTATATCGCCTCGTTGCTTATACGCCTCTATGTTTGTTTGAGCTAGATAGCATTATATAAGAAACAATCAACATATAGTGAACATTCAACACCTAATACAATTTGCCACATATATAAAATGAAAAGAGTCATGGACAGGTATTTCCAGGGAAATGTGGGGGCTATGCAACCAGTTTACAAGCATTATAGGGCATAGACTGGATCCTAGCAGTAAAGCCTGATTACAATTTCTTTGGAAATCACTGGTCTCAAGGCTGGTTCATCATGAACGTGTGGACATTGTTGAAGTGCTGGGGAACTACGGCATTTATCATCCAATTTGAGCTTAGCTTAGCATCCTAGATCAGCGATGGACTTGGACTGCCACCATGCTATGTCTGCAGGTGCCACGCCATGTCTGCACGCATTCATTTCTGCTCTTGAGTATTTTTGTAGTTTTGTTTTCTATTTGAAAATGTCAGCGGTCTAAGCGGAGCACTAGTTTGTAACTATGCCCATCTCACATTACCAGGGCCACCTCAATAAATTTGCAAGCAGATTTGTCCAGCTTTGGCCTGGGCATCAGGCCAATCAGGGAGATTTTGGGGCAGCACAAGTTCCCCTTTGCCAGCCATTCCGCTAAATTGACTTGACGGTGGAAAGACGTGGAAGGAGGGCTGTATGCCCGTTATACATTGCAAAAGTTACTGAGGGCAACATTGACAAATACACCGTTTAAAGGAATATGCCATATAATACTAGCTCCATCCAGGATCTATTATAAAAAACATACAGAAAGAGCACCTTAAAGTCTACCCACACTGAGAAGAGAGAACATTCTTATCGCGGAATACTGAAGAGCCCTGAAGAAGTCCTTTAATAGAATGAAACGCGTTGGCTACATGTGAAGAAAAAGCATAAAGAATGCAGAAATGTGTGAATAATCTCACCTGGTGGAATTGATTTTTGTATTATTAAATGTGTGAGGATCAAACCAATTTTGCAACATTCAGCTAAATGGGTTGTGATTTTATCCCACCAATTTAAAATGGCCTGACATGACCACATTATGTTGCCAAAGTAGGACTCTTCTGCCTTACATCTGGGCCATGTGTGAATAGAGATTGTGATTGCAGACAGAAGGTCATTGTAAGAACAGGAAAATTGTTGCCAAACAAAGTCTGAGTCAAGCCAAGTAGGTGACAGTTGGATTCAGAGAGGGTGGTTTATGTCCTGTGCATGGGTGTCTCAGGTGCTATATGTATGGAGCATGAAGGAAAGAGGTTTGTGAGTGAGTGGGCATGAAGTGATCTAAGTTTGTAGAAAGTGGAAGGAAGGAAAGGATGGTGGCTGGACAGCAAGTGTTTGTGATGTAAGTGGTGTGGTGGCAGTGTTCTGTGGCAAATAGTGAGTAGGTTTGAGAGTTATGAGAGTGTGATAATTTCACTTATTGGGAATTGCTAGCAGAGCTCTTTGAGGTACAAGCCATCTTGTCAGCTGCTGGAAATATGCTACTCTTTATGTACATGTTCATAGGGACTTCTATCGCACAGTATGACGGATAGCATTGTCCAGTCGATGCCCCCTTTGGATCTCAGATTTCTATTTTACAGTGAATGTAGACTAGAAAAGGAGTTATCAGGAGTTCAGGTTCTATTTAAGTTATATTTACTGATATCTGCTAGCAGTTACACAGGTTCCTTTGCCTTCTGCCTACTTCTTCAAAGGAGACGTAATACTATATTCACTATCTCTAATAAAATGAAGTGGCAATTGACTTAAAAAGTAATAGGTTCTGCTGTCCTTCAGGTACATATCTTGCCACAAAATGGAAAGCAGTGTAATGGAATTAACTGTTGCCAAGTGATGCAGTGGGCAATGGCTTCTAAATATATTTGTATGCCTTTGTGATCCTTTAGAAAAATAGCTGACCTGAGTGTGTGCTACATTTAATACGTCTGTGATTGGAGCTTTGCTCAAGTGTGGAAGTGGGTTTGCTGTGGGAAGAAGAGGCACGCAGCAGTTTCACCTTCCTATCAGAAACTAATACATGTATGTTAAATAAACTCTAGAGGAACTATACTTCCCAGTGAATAGTCCTTCTCTTCTGGATGACTGGATTAATCAACATGTAGTAATGAATTGCATGGTACTTGAACAGCGCGCTTATCACCCGTGAGGGTACCTAGGTGCTGGGCTGCGGGATTCAGTCGAAGAGCTAAGTTTTGAGTTTCTTCCTGAAGTCTGTCAGTGAGGCTGATGTTCATAGGTGGGATGACCAATAACCACTGCACATATTTAATCTCCAGAGTTATTCTTCTACCAGATGGCAGGGAAGAGACAACATTAGCCAACACGAAGGACCTCAGATCTTTCATATGGAGGTGTATGGCGAGGGAACTCATCTCTTCCCACTAGATGTTTTAATGGGAAGCACCAAGTCTCCAATTCAAAATCATCAATTTCACATAGGAGTAAAACAAATATATGGATCTAATTTACAAAGCAATTTGCAAATCCCCACTTGCAGATTTATATCCATGCACAAGTGTATACTTATGACTCTCTGGAATTCACAAATATTCCCAGGAATATGCATGGCAAGCTGCACAAGGCACTGGTTTACATGCCTATTCTTAGAAAGGTTTTGTGGAGTTCTTAGGGGGATCCTAATCCTACTCTGTGAATTGTTTCCTAGCGTAGAACAGGGAGAATAGGATCCCCTGTATTTTCTCCATGGGTAAAATATTTTTCCCTGTTGCTCAACACCAACAACATATCTGGGGGTGATCTTCCTACCTTGGATGGGGAGTTACAATAGCTCTATGCTGGCGAAAACTTTGGGCCATTTTCAAAGTGGAGCTAGAGAAGTTTGTGAATGCTGACAAAAAGCCATATGTGTCGGTGTTCCCAAACTTCCAAGTCAAACCGTGCCTTGAAATGCCTACTACTCACCTCTTGTGTGGGATTCATGGGCGTAGAGAACAGTAGACCTTTGGTGGAGATCTCCGTACACTACTAAATGGGCATAAACCTGCTAGTAATCCCTTTGTGAATTATTGACAAGTGCATGTAAGGCAAATTAGGTCTTATAAATATGTTTACAACTGTGTGAATAGAGCCTCTTATGTCTATGTTTGTGTAAACAGATTCATCAATATATATTTGGTGACAGTGTATGTTGGCAAATTGCTGTTGTGAGCTGAGAACGATATGGGAATCCCTTGTATGTTGTTGCAGTGATACTTTGCATGAGATTCTAGGATCATATAACGGATACTCCTCTCAATTTTTCATTATTGGCACCTCATCTTGTATTTCTTTAAAAATGTTTTCAGTATAAAATACAAATTAATTAATATCCCTAATCAATTGACACCATACAGGTGACCTCTCCTCTATTTTTGATATTACTCTAAGGTATTTTGGATACTGACTAACTCTCCCTATCAACTGAATAGCCTAAAAGTATTCACTGTCATCTGGGTACTCACTTAGCTCTCACCCATCAATAGTGTCCCGTACAACTGGCCACTTTGCCAGCATGTTGATATTTGCCGATCTCTACCGCATCAACTGTGATTACTAAAGTTTATCATTCTACTATGTGAGTACTCACCTAGCTCTCCCCCATCGATAGATATGTCCTTCTCCAGTATGGCCCACTTCTGAACCCTTTGAGCATTGGAAGCCGCCCTTTGATTGACCCGGTCAATGCCCTCCTGGATGGCCTTGTATATTACTGGGTCTTTGGATCTCACCACATCCGACACTCGCGTAGCCCTGCTGCCCAGCTGCTGGCAAAAAACGATGGCATCAGGAGTCAGATCATCCCCGGGCTTCAGTGTATTTAGATCTGTGGTACACTGAGAGTAGATGAAACAGCATCTTAAAAAGAAGGCTCTGTAACGATTTAGTTTGCAAAGCTACGCAAATTTTAACGAAGGAAGAGCACTTGTTCACAATATTTTAATGAATGTATATCATCCACACTAAATGAAACACCATCCTTAATTGAAAACTTGAAAAGGTGATTTATGGAGGTTCACAGTAGAAGACACATGATTTGACCCCTACTTCAATATTTACTAAACAGCTCCGCTCTACAGTCTGGTGATTTTACTAAATACCTCATGCATAAACAAATTCAAGACTGATTCCATACCATCTTCTTACCTTTGCTTTGTGTAAACTTTAAGACAATTTTGACATCAGAAACTGAGTCATGGTTATTAAATGATGCCTTGCATATTGTCCAATGTAAGGTGATATTCTCACTCCAGGACCCACTCTTTCCACTCCCAACATCTTCCCCTACAAATCGTTGCTTTCAAGTGTTAGTTTAAAGGAAACCAAACAAAACTAGCACATGAAGAATACACATGGCTGTCAAATGAAAGTCCTGAACTGGAAACAGTTGATGATCTTGAGGGAGGTGATCACCCATAATTAGAAAATTGGAATATTGAGAGCTCCATTGAAAAAAAATAAAGTGCTTGGGGCTTCTAATGGCCGGTAGATGCCCGGAGCTCCAACATTCCAAAGTTGTGCTTCACAGCTGTTGATGTGGACAAAAGTCTCATGGAGACCGAAGGGATTTCAACCCCTTCGGGCTCCGTGAGGCTTTTGTTTTATTTGTTAGAACATTCTGCCCTCTAGTGGCGAAATGTCCTAATAGCCTTTAATAGCTGGGCGAATCTGGTATTAAAGTCCCACTTCCTTGTAAAAGGACGCTGGAGCGGTCCTTTAATGGCCAGTATAGCCCGCTACAGCGGGCTATAAGGCTACTTTCAAGTTACAAATACATCTATACATTTTTCAAAAAATGATCAATAGCTGATATTTTTACTCCCAATTGTATCCAAACCATGGTTGAATCCAGAACTATCTTCCAGTTCCCATTGGATAAAGGAGACCAAGCAATATAAAATGTTGAGTTATATTATCTGTCTATCGTTTGTCATGGGAGCATGATGAGACTATCAGTGGTGACTGGTTTCAGAACACTTTTCTAACATGTCACTTAATCTCCTAGAATGAATGCCTTCGGTGGCAGAGCCCACCAAACATCTCTACCTCTCATAGAAAAAAAGTATATATTTGTGCTTGTGTGCTGGGCGGAAGTAGTTTACCCTAGTGATGGTGAAACTGTGACAGTGCAAAGTCTGGATCTCAAGATTATTCTCGATGGTCAATTAAGGGGGGAAGGTCACAATTGTCAATGTTGTTCCCAGAGAAGATATTCCAGGAGTATTCAGAAAGAAAGAGAATTGTAGGATGGTGTTTATCTTCCAGTTTTATTCCAAGAAAATATGCTTAAATCATCAGGCTTAGTAAATGCAAAAACAATTCAGAAGGATACCATGACTTTTGCAGACAACACAGGAACCAATCATTGGACTGTGCTGAAGCAGAGATTAGTGAGTTAGAGCTTCCTAGAACAAACAGAAGAACTGGTGGAGGTGATACTAGATGTTTTCTCTTTGGAACACAGAAACATAAATATCACACACAAACTGAACTGGAGTTGTCTCCGAGGTCTGCCAGTGCCTTCCTCGTCTCTTGAGGCCTGTGGTACAGATGGTATTAAACCATATCCATCTTAAGGATTTGAGATGTCAACAGTGAATCAATTGTCATTTAACATGTCATGAGTGATGTAATATGTGAAGGAATTGCAGTGCATGGCATGGGTGCAAGTTATAGTCAGCTCAGTAAACTATAACTTGTGAATGTTACTGTTTTTTTGTTTTTTAAATGTTAGTTTTATCATACTTCAGCTCCTAACAATAATGTCAGTTTAGCCTTTGTTTTTTCAGTGAAAAAAAAAAAAATATATATATATATACAAATACACTCATACATCTATACATGTATATATTTGTGTGTGTGTAATATATATATACACACATATGTATATATATATATTCATATATATATATATATATATATATATATATATATATATATACTTATATATATATATATATTCACTTAAAAAACCATAGGTTTCACACATGTTATAGTTAGATGGATATTTCACTCGAAAAAACCAATGAAATTCCCCCCGTCATAGTTAGTTCAGATAACTATAACTCGCGCGACCGCAATCCACTGCTGATAACGTCACATATTACATCACTCATGACATGGTCAGTGGCATCACTCATGACATCACTCATGACATCATCCTTGTGATAGAGTGGCGGCCGCGCGAGTTATAGTTATCTGAACTAACTATGACGGGGGGAATTTCATTGGTTTTTTACGAGTAAAATATCCACCTAACTATAACATGTGTGAAACCTATGGTTTTTTAAGTGAATTTGCAAGGTTTTTTAAATGCTAATTCCTAACTATAACGTGTGTGAAACCTATGGTTTTTTCAGTGAATTTGTACGGTTTTTTAAATGCTAAGTTATGTATGTATTATTATTTTTTTTATATATTTATTTTACAATAAACTACGTATTAAAAAAAATTTACAAAAATTTTATTTTAATTTTTTTGGTTTTTCACTGTGCGCGCACGGTGCGCGCAACCCCACGATTTTTTTTAAAAAAAATAAAATTTTTCTGCCTTCGGGGTCCTTCAGGGACCCCCTGACAAAGGCTAGGGGGTCAGGAACTCTCTACCCTGCCCCCTTTTCACGTTCGCCACCTTCCTTTTTCACTCTCGCACTGAAAACAAACAAAATGGCGGCCGACACTTCCTGATTTCGACCGATTCGAACGTTGACTAACATGTAACCACCAATCAGAATTACGCTCGCGCACGTTAGGGTGCTCGCACGGTGCGCGCACGGTGCGCGACTATAGATATGTATGTGCTTTTAACTGCAATTTTCTCAGGAACTACTGAACAGATTGACTCCATATATGCAAAAGGCACATCCCTGACCTGAGGACTACCTCTCTGCCAAATTTCAAGTAATTCTGTTCAGTCGTTCGGGCTGTACCTTCGACTAAAGGTCCTATGGGAAAATGCATGGGGAAAATGCGTTTTGGGACCCCCTTTTTTCTCAGCCCCGCTTGAGGAATCCCCCCGAGACTTTCAGGGTAGGAGCGGAGCGTAGCGCCCCATTAGTTTTGAAGATTTCGCGAAGATTCGTCAACCGGTGCCAAAGTTATTCAAAATAGAATTTTGAGATTTCCTATGGAAACACGGTCCTAACTATAACTATCTACTGGCGACCGCCAGTAGATAATATATATATATATATATATATATATTCAAATTCAAGTTGCCTTTTTCGTGAGCTTGCACTCCCAGGATGGAAAACAGCTGACAACACTCAAGCGCTTCTGGTCAAGACACCAACCTCCTTACTGTGGTGCCTACGCATTTCGGGCTGTTCGCCCTTCTTCATGGGCACTTTCCACAACAAATGGCATCACGGAAACCACCAGAACATCCCCTCCATTTAAATGTTTAATGGCGCTCAGGTGAGTAATTCGCTCAGGATTATGGGACTGGTAGTCTAATTTTGTAACCCAAGTGGGTCGCATGTCATCGTGTGTATCAAAGTTGAAATGTTAATCAGGATTAAAAACAGTGTCCTGTTCAGTTGCGCAAAGGCATATTGCAGCTCCAACCTGTTCCGCAATGCCACGTCGATGCGCGGCTGCAGCCCCACACGGTTTCTGGTGGTGGTGCACGCTCGTGGCCCGGGCAGGGTCACTTTAAATTCAAATTCAAGTTGCCTTTTTCGTGAGCTTGCACTCCCACGATGGAAAACAGCCGACAACACTCAAGCGCTTCTGGTCAAGACACCAACCTCATTACTGTGGTGCCTAAGCGTTTCGGGCTGTGCGCCCTTCTTCATGGGCACTTTCCACAACAAATGGCATCACGGAAACCACCAGAACATCCCCTCCATTTAAATGTTTAATGGCGCTCAGGTGAGTAATTCGCTCAGGATTATGGGACTGGTAGTCTAATTTTGTAACCCAAGTGGGTCGCATGCCATCGTGTGTATCAAAGTTGAAATGTTCATCAGGATTAAAAACAGTGTCCTGTTCAGTTGCGCAAAGGCATATTGCAGCTCCAACCTGTTCCGCAATGCCACGTCGATGCGCGGCTGCAGCCCCACACGGTTTCTGGTGGTGGTGCACGCTCGTGGCCCGGGCAGGGTCACTTTAAATTCAAATTCAAGTTGCCTTTTTCGTGAGCTTGCACTCCCAGGATGGAAAACAGCCGACAACACTTGAGCGTGCACCACCACCAGAAACCGTTTGGGACTGCAGCCGCGCATCGACGTGGCATTGCGGAACAGGTTGGAGCTGCAATATGCCTTTGCGCAACTGAACAGGACACAAAAAAGGTTGATGCATGTGATCCTAAGTCTCCAAGTCCTGTAATAGCCGCTTGCAACATTTTTTGCATGTTGCTGGTCAATCAGAGCGCTTTTTCCCATGGGAGTCTAACTCCCATTGAAGCGAGATAGCCCAAGGGTAAAAAAGCTCTCTGGGCCAATCAGAATGCTCTATTTTTCTAAACTGGATTCAAAAGACTTTCGCGAGAGTCCTTTGAATTCAACTGTCCAGATTTACAAATATTTTTTAACCTTCATTTCTAAAAAAAATACTAAACTGATTCACGCCAAAGCACAAACCGCACAATCTGTGGACCAAGATCCAGCTTCCTGTCAAATTTAGAGTACTTCGATTCAGCAGATTTTGCTGTAGCCCTGCCAAAAGAAGTCTATGGAAAATGCATTTTCGGACCCCTCTTTTTTCTCAGGCCCTGATTGATCGATCAACACGAAACTTTCCATGCACAAACTAGCAAGAACAAAACACTTTAGTCGAAAAGGTTCATTGAGATTCGTCAAACGGTGCCAAAGTTATTACCAACACATAAAACACATTTCCTATGGAAACGCTGACCTAATTATAACTACCCTGTCTATCCCTTTCTCTATCAGTAGTTGTTGTAACAAGATCTCAAGATATATGAAACATAGGTAAGCCGTCTTATTGAATATTTGTCAGTCCTATAATGTACAATGCTACACACTCTTGCCTTCAGAGTGACTGACATGGCTGATAACTCCCCTCTTACCTTCAGAGTGATCAGCATGGATAGGAACTTCTTCTTGTCTCCGATTAACACAGCATTACTAATGATGGGCACTTCCTCCTTCAGGGCCTTCTCGATGGGCACCGGGGGAACATTTTCACCTCCTGATGTGATGACTATTTCTGAAATTAATCAAGACGTATGTTAGTCATACCTCAGATAACTTTAAGAATATGCTGCATAGAAGAACTAAACATGAACCCCTCTGTCTTACTTTTGTAGTGTCTCCAATAAATATAAACATGCGGATCCAACTAGATGAAATATTTCTTTTTCTACAAACAATTTGCTTCTTTCAGCCTCCTCAGTGACAGCAGAACTGCCAATTCTGTTCCAATCGAAACATTCTATAAATAACATTCTACTGGTACTGCATACTGCATCATTACATCCCTTCACTCTTTTTTATTTTACAAGAACTGTAAAAAGAACAAGAAGGAAGGAAATGAACAAATAAATACGTTACAATCAAATTAACAATGTTCAATTAAATACTGTGGTTTCTTCAAAACTCTTGTAGATCTTCTAATTCATCTATCACTTTGTTCTTGAACTATTACATGGACGCTTCTTGTTACCGTTTTGCCATCATCTTGTGCTGTAAATGCTGATCCATGTATTACTGTTACGAATAAAATCTAGATTGTGATTTTCCTATGTATCATTGTTTCACCAACACATTACAATCTTACGATATGATGATGTCGAGACACTGTCGCGGATACAGGTCCGACCAACCTCTGGTCAGCAGTCCCGACCACCTAATTATGATGGGACCGCACATGGTGCTATCGCATACTCACATTTCCCTATAAGAGCATGAGTAAGGCCGTAAATCGGCCATCGCACAAGCTCCCATAGGGAATTGGGAGGTTGTGTTCAATCCTGCACCGCGTGGCAGGCTCCTCAGGCTGCCTGTCACACGGTGCAGGGATCAGCTTCTAACCAGAGGCTACAAACAGAAGAGGGCACTGCTAGAGGCCCCCCAAATTCACTTTATGGCAGGCTTTCCATGTCCGAAAGCCAGGCAGGAAACCGAGTATTGCAATCCAGACGGCATAAAACGCCAACCATATAGATTACGGGCCAGTCTCCGACTGACCAATGGACTCCTTGAGCCAGTCAGATTCCAGCAAGAATGACCATCCAGTTTCACTTCTGACTGCTTAAATTGTTATTAGGCGGTGGGAAGTGAAAGCGACGATCTTTGTCCGAAAGCCTCCGACCTAGGATCGGAGGCTTTTCGATCGAGATCGTAATCGACCCCACAGTCTCCAATCTGATATTCTTGTTCTTGATTGTTCTTTTTCTGATCTGCATAGTATTAAAATTTTGGTTTTACCTTCTTTACCTCTCTTCACAATTTCATCAACTTCTCTTGGCCTGATTGTTGGAAGATGTGGTAAATGAGTTTGTCAAGGTTGTCCAATCATTAGTTTCGAAGCGCACTGTTCAGTAGAGCCAAGTAAAATGTTTCTATAATCATGTAATTCTTGACATAGGGCTTGATTTACAGAGATCTGAGATAGTTTTGCTCTTTGTGTGGCTTTCTTTATAGTGTCCATCAACATGTTTTGCTCTTTGAATGGCTTTTTCTGTAGTGTCCACCATTACATTCACTAGTGGCCACATTGGTGTTATTTTTGCGTGTGTTACTCCCACGTAATTCATGAAGTTTCTAAATTCATTTCCACTGAACTGTGGTCCATTATTTGTTTTCAATACATCTGCTATTCCCCAAGTAGAAAAAATATCATCCAGTGCAGGAAGTTCTACTGATGCTGAAGGTGATGATACGACTTTCACAACTGGGAAACCTGAATACTCCTCAATTATGAAAAATAAGTTGTGTCCAAAATCCAAAGGGCAATAGAAGTCTGGTGCTAGATTGGAACATACTCCATCAGTTCATTTAGAACTATATTCTTTTTTCTGTGTTCTTCTCCTTTCCAGTTTATTGGTGTAAATGGCATGCTTTTACTACTTCTTTGCCTTTGCTATCAAACACTGGAAACCACATTTCACCCCTTAAAAATTCTGTGTTGCTGATTTTCCTCGGTGACTCTCATGAGCTAAATCATTGAAGGGTCTTTGTAAACTGAGTGATATGATTAATTTATTGCCTCTTAAAGAATACCTGATGAAAATGCTGTTAGGTCAGCTTGTATATTTTTGAATGCTAAAAGATCTCTTTTTCTTATCATGGTTTAAAACTGTGTTGCATTATTTATATGCTTCCATTTAATCAATGCTATTATTATTTTTACCTCTTGAATTGTTTCATCCTTTCCTGGTGCACTGATCAGCTTGTTTTCTGACATTATTTCAGGTATTTCTGATCTGATTTTGTATTAAACATATATCTTTCTCAGCTTCAGATTCTTGTTTTATTTGAAAGCCAAGTGGATGTCTACATAAATAAACTGCTGGATTCTTTTTCCCTTCCTGGTTCATGTACAACTTTAAAATTGTAGTCCATAAATCTCATTCCTCATCTCTTATTATAAGGGGGCAATTTTATTTTTAGGTTTCCACATATAGGGATTAACTCTTGATGATCCGCTTTGATAACAAAAGGTTTGCCATATAAGAAATTGTGCTAACACTCACAAGCTCATGCCACAGCTAAACATTCCTTTTCAGGCTGGAATATATGTTTTCTCTGTCAGATAGACTTTTACTAACGTGATTTTATATATCGAGGAGTTTCTCATCATGGCTTGTTGACACACGAATAGCATCTAGTCCTACAGGTCTAGCCTCTGCTGCTAACTCCATACATAGTTGTGGATCAAAATATGTTTAATTTGCTACTGAAGATATATCCTCTTTGATTTCATTGAATGCAGGTTCACCAAATTCATCCCATTTGAATGTTCTTTTTTTTCTAGTCAATTCCATAAGTGGAGCACTAATAGTGGCATGGTCGTTATTATATCTTGAACAGTTACTTACCATTCCTAAAAAGGAATGTAGTTCAGATACATCCTTAGGATTGGTAATGAAGTTCAAAGACAAACATTTTACCGGATCTGGTCTCATTTCCTCTTTTAAAAACATATGACCATAAAACATTAGTTCTCACTTTTTAACCTCACATTTGTATGCATTTGATGTGAGACCAGCTCTTTTAAGTTGTAGACACACATCATTTATGGCTTGATCATGTTAATCTGATATTTTTCCAAACATTGCAATTTCTGCTGCTGAATATATGCCAAAAGTCAGTCATTGGCAATAACATAGCCCAAGATTTGTAGAAAGCCTTGTGATATTTCTCAATGGCTCATCAATTTCGAGCTGGTGCTATCCCTTATATAATTCTTATTTTGAAAACATAGTAGCACCATTGAGGTTACTAATGACGTCCTTTAAATATGGGCCAGGGTGTCTTTCTCTTTCTATTTCTGTGCTAGGTATTCACATGTCTGCACAGATTCTAATAATATTTGTGTTTTTTTTGTTTTACTATTACTATAGGGGCATCCATGGCATTGGTCCAGTAGCGGTTTCAGTAATGTCTCGCAATAGTATTGAGTTTATTTCTAGTTGTACTTTTGTCTGTACATTTATTGGAACTCTTCTGTGTTGTTCTGCAACGGGCTTTACTGCTTCATTAATATGTAGATTAATTGTTTTTTCTTTTAATTTTCCTAATCCTTTGAATAATTCTGGGTATTTCTTGAATATCCAAAGCTCTGTGAAAATGTTACAAGTCATGGCTATCAGTCCCCTTCTCCTTTGAGAAAATGTATTTCCTCCTTATTAAATATGTTTCCATGTTACAAATTGTCCTTACATTTCCCAGAACAAGCACTAGGATGTTTTGCTCCCAACTGAAAAACATCTGAAGGATTTAAATGTAATTTTGTTTGCATTTTATGATATTCAGAGACACACATGGTTTTACACATGGAGCTGATGTCAAGGGCACATATACACTTTTCAGAACCATCTATTATGACAAGGGATAGTGTCTTTTCAATGTTTTCTCTTTTTATTAGACAAATGTGATTAGATTTATTTTTTATCATGCATCATGTATATTCACTCAGACTCAGTGTCCTCTGTGCAATCATGGTCTGCGTTTTCCATTGGTTAAACATGCTTAACATTTTCTTTTTTTTGTTTTGTACAAGCCTCTAAAATTCTCTTTCTCATCATGTTAAAATGTACATACATTCACAAACTGATTTAGTTTTCCACATTCTTTACACTGTTGCCCTACAGTTGAACAACTATTTACATGTGGAAACTGTAATCCGCAATGATAACACCCTTTTTTGACTTTGAATTGACATTCAACATTTTCAATTTTATTACTCTTTATGGAAGTCTGTTGTACTTTTTCCATTGTTTTCATTTTTCTTTGTTCCATGTTTGCAGCATGTTATTTTGCTTGTGCATGAGTTCAAGCCATCTGAATAACTGTCTGTAAATAATACATTTTCGCTAGTAGTTGCTTTGTAAGTTCTAGTGCGTTACATCCTTGAATTCTTCTCAGTCGTATTGCTTCCTCATTGTTAAATGTTATGAAAGAAACCTTTGAGTGAGTCTTTTAAAGTTAGATTAAGGAAACACAGCATCAGGTATTCATAAATTCTACAAGTTCTATTCACCGCAGCCTCACCCATCCAACTGATACATATAGAACTCCAGGTTCACAGAGTTCAAAGCGGGGTAGTAACCTTACATGTAGGGTGGAATAGGCCAACCTACTAATATAAGCAAATAGAATATAATACATCTCTTTCCTATGAATGAATTTTTTTTACGAACAAAGGAAATAACAGTGCAATAAATAAATATATACAATAAATAGTAAAGCTGTATATAAGTCATGCAATAATTAACAAGGGATAGCTATTGTATATCTTGAGCGAATTATAAATATAGCAACTCCAGAATAATGGTATATACATTAGTATGAACATAGCGGTGTAACTGAGACAATCTAAATAGTACAAGTGTAGACTGAACCAATCATAAACTGTACGGGATGAAATACCACATATTACAAGTAAGGTGTTATTATGACATATCATATTCATCCAACCATTTTCGTGTTTAATTATTCTACCTGACTCCCTAATAATGCTCCCTGTTCCATACACTTCTTTTGTATTAACAAAATCACTTTTTGGGTGGAACCTACATGGTCTGTTCGTACTTCATTTTTGTCCATTGTCTAAATTCACTACATTTCTTCTAACTTCTAAAGTTCTTGATGAAAAGTAGGAAGATATTTTCCTATCATGCTTAAAAGGCCCATTTATTTGCACAATATCCCTGACCTTCCATTCTTTGCTTTGCACACCATATCTTGCAATGTACTTGGCAGTATATTGTTTCTAATTTCTGCTTATTTTGCCCGATATTGTGCTTCTGCCAGTCAGTACCTTTTGTTCAATCAATAACCAAAATGCCACAAATTGGGCACCGGGATATCTCCCTTTAAGAGATGCTAATTGAGAAACCACTGTGATTGAATGCAGTTCTGTGTTCCCACAACATGTTTTTTTCCTGGTACACCATTGATTCTTGCCAATGGTAAGCATTCTTATATTAGTCTCTTTTCTTTCTAGCGGTCCATTTGCTCTGGGGCAAAATAATGCTGTCTTTTGGTGAACAATTAAATATTTTCTTGAGAATCTCTTTCACAACATTGAATGTAAATTGCACTCAATTGTCAGTTACTAATATCTCATCAATGGCTTTATCAATAAATATGTCAGTCAAGGTATGTAATAATGCTTGTGTAGTGGTATTCTAAACAATGTGAGTAATTATCCATTGAGTATGATAATGAATTTGGACAAAAATATATTTGTCATCTATCTTTCATAGGTCCAATAATAGCCAATGAAAATTTACACCAGAGCTTATCTGGTATGAGCACTGGAGAAATGCGAACCATGGGGCTTATTTATGAGAACTCCGCATCACTTTCACACCATGTAAAGTAGTGCATGCGTGGCTTTGAATGGCATCATAAATCATAATTAAGGTGACACAGCACAAATCGCTGCATCGCTGCATCCAGGAGATTGTCCATCAGAGTTGCGGTGGGTTTTCACCTATGGAATTTGACGCTGCCCCAGATTTACAACATGATGTAAACTTGGGGAAGCGTCAAATCTGTATGCCTCTGATGGCAACTGACTCGCTGGGCTGGAAGGATAGGCTCACCCTCGCTACCCCGCTGTTTGAATCTGAAAGACTGGGTAGGCTTTGGCACACAAAAGGGTTTGATAAATGGGACTTGATCGGCATCTCCAGGGTCGGAGATGTGCTGATTAAGGGGAGGGTGAAGTCCTTTGAAGAGTTGCAGAAGGAGTATGAGCTGGGGACATCCGAGTTTTTCCGCTATGTTCAGGTGCGTCACGCCCTCCGGTCAGTCCTCGTAGAGGGTGAGAAGGTGCCTGAGTCCTCTCCTTTGGAGGACCGGATCCTTGATGGCCATATGCCTGAGAGCACGATCTCGCTCATCTACAAGAAATTGATCACTGTCCGGGTGGATATGCTTATGGGGTTGCGGGACCAGTGGACTAGGGATGGGCTCGAGTTGGATGACGAGGATTGGCAGTCTGCTGTTTCCTCTCCCAAGGAGGTTGCGATCCCGTCGCGTCTGAGGCTGGTGCAGCTCAAAATACTGCATCGAGTGTATGTGACGGGGCCAAGGCTGGTTCATATGGGATACTCTGAGGAAGGCCTATGTAGGAGGGGATGTGGTATGGTGGGTACTTTCCTGCATATCATTTGGGAATGTGGTGTCATCATGGAATTTTGGAAGAGAGTCCATGCAGTGATGGGGGATGTGACGGGCATTGTTATGCAGCCGGAGGCGCGGTGTTGTCTCCTGAATGTTTGGGGGCCCACTGATCACGATGAGGCACAGACCCAGTGGGTGACTCTGGGTAACATGGTAGCTAAGAGAGACATCGCGCGCTTGTGGGGCTCCGTGGGGCCCCCCACATTGACGGCATGGAAAGAAAATATGGACTGGAGTATGCTCAGGGAAAAGACAGTATACTGCGCTAGATGGCGCCCTTGGAAGTGGCATGCCATCTGGGGGCGGTGGAACCAATATAGAGGGGGAATATGTCTTGCCCCTGATCTGGATCCCCCCGAGGAACAACTTTCTTCTTAACATTCTTTCCAGCTCTGTATACAGTTGTGACTGTTAATTGACTTCTTGGGCCTCTGCTGCCCCCCTCCTTCCCTTATCACAGTACGGTGACCGTTAGATGATTGGGGCCCGGCCTCCCCTGGGGGGCTATCACCATGGGCGTTCAATGTTCTTGCCTTGCTGGGGTTTGTTGTGTGTTGGTGTTTACTTAAAAATGGAACCTTTTCACTGCTCCTTTAATGCAATGTGGACGCTTATCTGTTCTTCTCTATCGAAGCTGCCGAACCTCCGGGTTGTCGGCTGAATAGCTGTGTCCAGACTCTTGAAGAAATAAAGGTTTTAAAAAAAAAAAATAAAAAAAAATCTGTATGCCTCCTGAGGTGAGGCATAATGAGGGGAAGTATGTTCATTTTTCCCTGTTTTTTCCTCTTTCCATGTGCTGTGCAGTATATCATTGGCCACAATTGAAAGTATTACATCAACAGGTCTCTCACTAATGATATCACCACCTTCAATAGGTAAACTGAAAATACAATCTGACACTATAGGAGGAATACTAAATGAAAAATGGAAACTTTCCAAACCAAAAGACCATCTGGTGATGCGCCGAGTGGTGCGCTCAAACCCTTTTGTGGTGAAAGCATGAATTAACGGTTTATGATCAGTTCTCTCTTCAAATGCAAAATTCCAAAGAAAAACGTGAAATTAATTATTGCCCAATACAGGCTAATGCTTCTCTTTCTACAACAAGGTAGTTGATATCTGCACCTTTAAATGATATTGATACAAATACAATCACATTTTCCTTGACAATTACCCAGTGACTTAAAGTTACCCCCCAATCCTTTTGCATTGGCATCAGTTGGTAATATGCTAAGTTTAGTAACATCATAATTTCCTATTATAGGTGCTTTACATATTTCAGATTTTATTTGGGTAAATGTAGTCTGACAAGAATCATACCAAAGAAAAGGGTTGCCTTTCCTTAAGATTTCTCTAAAAGGACTCACAATGCTGGCAAAGCTTTTTACAAAATTGCTATAATATTCGGCAAGACCAAGGAATGCTTTAGTTCATTCTTGTTATAAATCTATGGTGCATTTTTTATAGCTATAACTAGATCCATTTTTGGTTTAGTGCCATCTTTGGAAATCATGTGATTTGAATCCGTTAACAGATGTCACATAAATTTGACATTTACTTAATTTGACCTCTAGACCTGCTTCTTCTAATCTTTGTAGAATTAACCTCATATTAGCCTCATGCTCTTCAATGTCTTTACCAAATATCAGTATATCACCCTGGAAAAAGAATACTTTATTTAGACCCTTTAGATTTTTTTCCATTATGTGCTGGATAACAGCAGCTGCTGAAGCCAGAAAGAACGGCATCCTGCAGTATCTAATGCAATATATAGGGTTTCCCTGCTAACGAGTACAGTTCCCAAGGCAGGGACAATAAACCGAAATGTACACAAAATTCTTCGGCAACTATACATTCATGAAGTATCAAGTCTATCTTAACGGGACTGGGGCTAAATATACAATGGCCAAGAGAGCAATTATTATCAACTTTAATATATTTATTGTTCAAAACGTATGTTAAATTACATATGGCTTACAAAAATTGTTTAAGAAAACACCTTTAGTAATATATGTTATTATAGTGTCAGTCATACTATCTCTCATACACTTTCATCCATCCACAGCATACAACATAAAGAAAAATTCTTACATTGGGAAAAAAAAATGTTAATAATGAAAACCATACATATGTACAAATGAAACACCTGGACAATCATCATATATGTGGTCTATCAAACAGAGTTCCCTATATGTGATGTTTTTCTCTTATGCGTTGTTTTTCTTGCATAGTGGCTGGGTCTGAACTCGGGTGTCAAAGTGAGCTAACGAACGGTGATGGATTAAACCCAGATCTATGACTGTCGGTGAGTGTCTGAAAAGTTTCAGCACTCCGTCCATCATCTCGTTGTGTTTGCTTTGTTCGCCCTAAGTTAGCAAGGTATGCCCAGACGTGGGTCCCTTGCTCACTTTGCCACTGGATTCAAGCTAGCCTGGCTGATGAGGGTGAAACCCCAAAACAGGTCACAGGATGCTTGTTTCCGGTCTAAGGAAGACCTGGCTTGGCAGTTCGGGCTAGACTGCTCCCATGAGGAACAGGGTCAAGACTGATTTGTATATGGCTGGGTCTGAACCAGGGTGGCGAAGTGAGCTAAAGAATGATGATGGATTCAACCCAGATCTGTGACTGTCGGTGAGTGTCTGAAAAGATTCAGCACTCTGTCCATCTTCTCGTTGTGTTTGCTTTAAATTAATAAAAAATCCAGGTCTTGAGCTACTTGCAGAATTTCAGAAGAGAGGAGGAGGCTCTAATGTGTGTATGTGGAGGGGTTGTTCCATCCTTTAGAAGTAATATGGGAGAAGGCCCGTCCTCCAGATCTGTTTCTGTGAACAAGTGGGATGTGCGTGAGTAGACGTCCAGCAGAGCAGAGGTTTCTGGAGGGTTTGTGAAAAGAGATTTGACTTTTCAGGAAGGCAGGGCCTGTGCTGTGTAGTTCTTTGAAGATGTGAGTGAGTAGTTTGAACTTTGTACCGGGAGCCAGGAGCTCCCTGAAGTGTGGTGTGATATAGGATCTATGTCAGAGGGTGAGGGTGAGCCTGGCTGCCAAATTCTGGATGGCCTGTAATCTTCTGGTGAGTTATGTTATGTTATGTTAGATTAATTTTATACAGCGCACAGCTACCCAACAAGGGTTTCCCAGCGCTAAACCTGACAAGGGGCCAAAAGCAGTAAAGTGGAATCAGAAATACAGTATATTATGTTAGTTAAGTTATCTGCAATTCACTCATAGAGAGTCTTACCTGAAGAAGAAATTCTCACTTAATCGCCGCTCTATCAAATCTGGACAAATCAGGTGCTGCTCTCATTGGAGCCATATCATGGACCTACCCATCTCCACTTAGCCCTTAAGACTCCCCTTTGCAGCTGGCTTCCTTGCCACAATCCACCCCACTTTACTTGAGGGAACCCCAGGTAGTTCCAGTACCATGGTGCAAGAGTGCCTGCGACATGGGGAGATTGTTTTTGCGCAGGAAGGGGCACCTTCCTGCACAAAAACAATCACTACAGGCATTTTTGTCTTTCAATGCGTGCTGTAGAATTTATTTTCCTGAAGTGTATTCAGTTTTTAAAATGTGGGTGCTTCCTAGTGCGGGTGGTTTCACATACACATCCTGCATTGATGGAGGGTCTACTTATGCAGCACGCATATTTTCCCCGCGATCCAGCCAGCCACGATCTAGTAAAATCCATCACGGAACTATGCACTAGACTGCTCTAACTAACATTGCCTTCCACTGGCAATGTGACTCACTTCTGAACAATACGAAACACAACCAAATACAATGTCAACAGACCACGGCCTCTGGTCAAAGGGTATCTCAGAATCGCGGAGGGCACTATCATCACAAAAGCTCTGCACAGCTATACAAATGGTAGTAAAGTGCTGTGCAAATGCACCACACATAACAAAGTGGATTTTTATATAAATTTCAGATGGACAACCAGATGCTTAGTTTTGATCATACCCACAAACATTAACTCTCATTAGAATATTAAATGTAAATACATTTAATATTAATTAATGCTGGTTGATATACGACTGCTCCATTTTTTTTATAATTAACTATTCTTGCATTGCTCTCTCCCCTCAGAAAGACCTTTAATTGGGGCTTTTGGGTTTTAGTTAAAGAAATCCCCAGAAAATTAACTTTCATTGTCACTTACTTATAAATATAATTACACTAGCATCAAGTAAGTTCAAAGGCTTACATTACAGACACTCGCTGCTGAAAATGGTTCTAGCAAAGCGGTTTGTTCCTCACCATCCATCCTGAAGACTATCAATAAATCCGAGTGAACATTCGGCTGACACGGTGCTAGAAATTAGGTGAAAGTCATTCAAATACAAAGCTCTTCTCTAAGAAACTCCTCACCACTTACAACAGAAGCTGACTTGCTCAAACTGAGGTGGTCTCTAAACTCCAAGCTCTTCGAGCACACATCTAGTTATCCAATTCCCAAATCTAGCTCATGCAAATGCACTGGTTATTTTATTATGCTGTCTGACTGGCCAGATACCTAAGTCCGGCTCATTGCCTTCTCCAGTGCAAATGTATTTTCAATTTGAGGGCTCCTATCCAAAATGCTGTCACCATATCTCCGGATTAAGATACGAGGTTGAGGCGACGTGAGGTTTTCTTTAGCTGACCACACCCTTCTTCTGGCTGAGTGACTAGTTCCTCTATATCTAGGACTACCATTCACACTCTCTCTTATAATGCATCCCCCCCACCCAGGTGCTGTGCGGCTTCTGCAAGGAGGCATACAGAGCTTTATAAAAACTTTAAGTACAATAAAAGTTTGAGGTAACGGAGATTACCAACCTTCTCTCTTTCGGACCTGAGTGCATATGCATTTATTGTTTGGCATATCCACTTTCTTATTCCAAAATAGCGAGACTACAAAAATAACTAGTTGCCACTAAGAGGAAAAACCCTTCGCAACGGTGCTACAATTACGTCACGAACCATCAACCTACCTTAAAAAACAAGCCCGCGAGTGGTGCGTAAAATGGCCTATTGGTGTCTCTTACGCGCACCAAGTGCGTAATAGACACCAATAGGCCGTGGGCGGAGCAACGCGCCCGCCTTAGGCCAACTGCGTGCAGTCTTTTATAAAAAGACGCACGCAAAGGCCAATGGGGTAGCACAAAAGGAATTGCACACGCACGAGCGTGTGCGATTCCTATGTCAGTGCTGAAACCCCGTTTTTCACTCACTAAAGGTCTCGCGCTGCGCGAGCACTGCTGCGCAGTGCAACGCAGGCGCAAGACCTAAAAACGAGGAGAATTAAAACATTTCTCCTCGTTGCGCCTCCCCTCGTAAATCTGTAAATTTGTCTGGTTGCATGGGTGTTCCGTGGGAACACCCACAGCACCACCCATGGACCGCCCCTTTCACGCAAAGTGCTGCATGTAAAGGGACCATATTTACAAGGACAGGAAAAGCCACGCAGGGTGGCTTTTCCTGTCCTTGTAAATATAGAGCAGTAAAATGCACCACCAGTACGTCACATAAAATGATGTACCGGTGGCGCAGGGAGCTGCCCCCCAATCTGTGAGATTAGTGACATGCACTGAAGCAAAGTCTTATGGGTAGTGTCAGCCCGTCTTGGCTGGCAAATGAAATCTGACTGCACGGACCTCTGCTGTGGATTTGGGTGATGCAGTGCCAAGTGCAAAGAAAACAACAAACCTTCTATTTCAAAACACACTCCAGACCTGTGAAGTGTGAATCCGCCTTTCGCAGTCTCGCTGTTTATATCTGACAGGTTTATAACTCCCGTGAATGTGTTTCCTTGGGCACATTGATGTCATTTTTTAACTGAATTCCTTGTGGCGCTGCGGTGAGTGCTTGAGTTTGGATTGTTGACTTGGGCTCCTCCCCCTCATGGTGTTGTCGAGCACTGAGGTCGGGCGCAGCAGATAGTTCTTCTCTTCGTTTCTGGCTCTCTTCCACGGCATTTTGCGAGTGCCGTCTGCCATCAGCTTGCTAACCCAATATCATCTGTTCATGGAACCGAGCCTGGCTGGGGGAAAACTGAGTTATTCTCGTGCTTTCTTCACCTCTCGGAAGGTACCGGAATCGCATAATTGGCATACCCGCTCTGTGTGTGCTGACTGGAAAAGTATGGCGGCTTGGCGTCCGGCTCGGTGTTAATCTGTTGACCTGACGGTGTTAATCCGCTGATCGGAGCGGTTTGTATAACAGAACAAAAACAGTGGCAGCATAAAAACAGTAAAAACGACTGGGGAATTTGCTGGTAAAACCGGTGGCTTTTATATCTGAACCGGGAGGTGAGCGCTGGGAGAGTGGTGAAGCTTATTTAATTGCATGGAACGAGTCCCTGTCAGAGACTGGTAGGACTGGCCAGAAATTGGCAAGTGACTTTCGCTGATTCTGTTGAGCTGTTAAAGGCCGGTGTGGTGAAAGGAAGCATGCTTATATTGTTCTAAAGACGCATAAAGGAAAAAAAGGGGAGGAAAAAGGCAAGGGAAGGAGAAAGTATAAACGGGGGCTGTGTACTGAATCCCTGACCACGTCCGAGTGAGCCCTGATACGTACCTGTGAGGTCCTGAGACTCCTGGGGCTACCTGCTCCTTGTTGGCTGTTGCGTTTCCCTCCCGCCGTCGCTTGTAACCGCGATCGCTGTGTGGGGGGAGCGCCTGAAGGGACCACGATACCCAGGATCCCCTGGGGCACGGAAGCGGAAACGACGCATCTTGCGCGCCCGGAGGCGCTACTTAATTGATCCCGCCCCCCCCGCGACGCCGTGAGAAGCCCGGGACAAGGGCGGGACCGTCTGTGGCCGAGGGAGGCCGGGCTGGGCCGTTTCTCTTGGTTCCTGAAACAAGACTGTTAATTGCAGCGTTGCATCCACAAGAGGACTGGCGAGACAAGTCAAGGGAGGGGGCTCGAGGGCTACCCAATTGTTTGGCACATTGAGTCCCGGACACAGGTATTGAAACTCCCAGTAGGGGGCCCGTCAAGGTGCATTGTTATTTGTGTTTCTGGGTGTTAACGTGGGTTGATAGCGTTGGTTAGTACCCATTGTAACTTTCCCCTGGGTCAGTCCCAAGTGTCTTTTTGAGATTTGGTAGGCCAAGGAAGTGGATACACGACAATATAAGTTTGTGAGCCTGAAGCTGTGACATGGGGAAAACCAAAAAACCTCCAAGTAGATTAGGGGGTGGAGTAAAGGGAACTCTGGATGCATTTATTACACGAGCTGAATCCCTGTTGACCCACGAAATACAGCTAACAGAGCGTAGGCTGTCCCTTGATTCTCTTCTGGCATATAAACGTTCGTCGCTGGGGACAATAGCTGAGTGTGTCACGCCGGGGGCAAGTACCTCAGCAAGTCAGGGACCCCCTGTCCATAGCGTAACCCAGCGTGTTACCACGGCACAAGTCCATATTAACACGCCAGCATGTAGGGATCAAGAGTCACTGATTTTGGAGGGATCTGTAAACACTATTCACCAACATGAACTCTCCCCTGTGAGATTGGAAGGAAATTTGGTGGCTGAAACATCGGGCATTGGGGCAAAGGGAGATCAAGAGCAGGAGGGTATTACACCAGGAGGGGAGAGGGAGCCCAATGCATTAATAAGGAGGGAAAGGGAAGTGGTTACCCGCTCAAAAAAAGTGTTATTGGTGCCAGTTTCTCCCCCAGAAACTGCTGCCTCAGAGGTCACAAGGACCACGGTTACCTCACGAGGCAACGGGACCAACAAAAATAGAACAGATAATAAAGCGAAAAGAGGTGGGCCAAGAAAAGATCCCAAAGTTGTTGAGGACGGGAGAAACAGATCAACTTGCCAATACCATGAAATTCACTCTCCTATAAATGGGGCAGAGCGGTCGCGGGAGATAATGAAAACATTAGAGGACAACCTGGAAGCCCTTTTTCTTAAACATTTGGCTCCCATAGTGGAACATATAAAGAGAATAGAGGAGAAAGTTAGCAGGCTCCTAGAACAGAATAGCGGTGAACCCCCGGTGCCCCCACTGAGTTCGAGATATGAAGGGTTAGGGATTGTACCTTGCCCTGTTAGTCCGTGTGAAAACAGAAGTAGGTTGGCAGGAAATAAGCGGAGCGTCGATCCCACTTCCAGTAGGGATAAAGGCACTCCCTCCACTATTGTGCCCCATAGATTACAACATGAGGGTAGTAAAAAAGGGCTAGTAGCAGCCAACAGCCCCCCAGATGATCAGGTGCATTGTACACCGGGGCTGCAGACGTTGGATTTACCCCCAGCTTCTTGTCCATACACGATAATCTTAGCGGGGGTTCCAGCCCATAACCAGGTTAGAGAAGAGTCCACAAGCTCCCTGATAAATAAGGTCAATCATTGGATGTACAACAATGTGAAGGAGTTTAATTTACAGAGTAGCCACATCCTTATGGCAAGAAGGGTAACGTGGGTTGGTCCCTTAGAGAAAAAGTTTGCAGGAGACTGCGTCATTGTTAATTTCAGACATCCGGAGCTGGTTAAAGAATTGCTTATTTCCAGTTACGGGGTTTTTGACAGAGGGACGACCATAAAGATGCTTCCCCTGAGCTTTTTTTATAGGGACTACTCAAAAGAGTCAGGCCAAGTGACACGTAGAAGAGGGGAAATTCCCAACATAAGGGCCAACAGACTGGGCTCAGTATCAAACAGGTTTATTCCGTTACTTGATGCGGCAGTGATGGACGAACTAGACTGACTGGCCCAAGGCGAGAACTGGGAGATTCCCCCTCCCCCAGCTAGCCCAATGCTAAGGGATATTGTGGATCCCATGGGAACTCCTCCTCCATCCGACATCCATCCAAATTAGGTTTTGCCTAACCCCCCAGACAAGAGTATTGTATTGGCAACAAGTTGTTTATCAGGACTTTCTCCTCAATCACAGGGTATCCCAGTTAGGAGAGAGATAAACCTTGAGGCTGAGGAACTTAGGGTGGTATCGTGGAACATCGCAGGGATCTCAACCAAATTAAAAAATAAGGAATGGTTGGATTACAGTCAAAAATTCCACATTATCTGCATACAGGAAACGTGGGAGACGGACAACAGTGCCCCGCACCTAGAGGGGTATAAAATGTTTTTTGTTCCCGCCCGAAAATCTACAATGGGAAGAGCTAAAGGGGGCTTAATAACGTATGTGTCTGTCTCCCTACAAGGGTCTTGGGATGCCCTGGGTTGGAGCTCGGACAATATCCAGGGTATCAGTTATTGCAAGAAAGGCTTAAAATTTGTTCTGATAAATTTCTATAATGCGGGCCAATCAATGCAGAGGTTGAATGAGCTCAAGGATAGATTGGCAGACTTGCACGCTAGGGGAAATAGCCCCCCAAATCTGATTTTAGTGGGCGATTTTAACTGTCACCAATGCCCATATTTGAAATGGGGAGGGGGAAAATGGGACTCTTGTCCGTCTATAAAGGATTGGCACTTAGAGCACACAATGGAAGGCAGCGAATTAAGTAAAATCCTGGGCACATATGATTTAGCCCCCACAATGGATTTAATCAAACCCAGGAACTCTAATACCATTAATCCCTCTTTTAAAGGCAGGGGCAGGGATACAATTATTGATTTTATCTTTGTGTCACATTGTTTTAAATGCAAGATCATAGATTTTAGTATAGAAATTAGTATTTTTAGTGACCATAACCCTTTGGTGTTGTCCCTGAGGGTCTTGGATTTACCTACGCAGGCAAGGCCAAGGATGATGGGGGGAACACTGGAAGCAATTGACCAGGGCAGGCGTATACGCTGGACCAATATAGATGGGGAAGCATTTTATAAAAGACTCATCGCATCCCCAGAAAGTGGGATATGGAAGTGCTTAAATCAGGACGTTGAAGGTAAAGAACTGATAAGTGCTTTTGAAAGTATGGCAAGGGACATTGACAGGTTACTGAGGGCCAAATCATCACCTATGTCTAATCTCTCACCAAAATGGTTCGATAAAGCATGCTCCAGAGCCCAAAAAGAATTGAAACGGGCACTCAAAACGGTACCTAAGAATAGGAGCAGGATAGTGGAATGTAGAGCCCAATACAAACTGGCCATAAAAAGGAGGAAACACACTATCCACTACGAGGCCTGGGAGAATTTGAGGGAGGCAGCTGAGAAGAGAGATATGTCTAGATTTTGGAAGGTGATTAATGACCCGAGTTTCCAAGCACCGAATAATGAGAAGGTGGCTTGCAATGTCCTGCCTGAAGCATGGGTCTCTCACTTTAAGAATCTGTATAATCATGGCAGCACCATTGCCCGACAAATTACAGAAGTGGGCATTTTACCAAGCTCTTGGTCGCAGTTTACAGTGGGTGAGATCAAAGATGGAATACACGCCCTGACACGGAATAAGGCCCCAGGGCCGGATGGGATCCCCCCCGACCTATTTTTGTCCGAGGTCGACCTGTGGGCACCTATACTCACGAGAGTTTTCAACACGGCAGTTGAAATGGGAATGCCCAGGTCTTGGTCAACTGCTAGCATTGTTCCCCTATTTAAAAAGGGCAACAAGTGCGACCCTCAATGTTATCGCCCGATCTCACTAATTGACGTGTCAGCAAAGGTTCTAGGGAAGGTAATCCTAAACCGCCTAATGGACTGGGCAGAGGAGAATGAAATCATTAACGATACCCAGTATGGTTTTAGAATGGGCCGTTCTACCTCGGACCAATGCCTTAATCTATACAACTTGGTGGCAAAGTACACCGTGGCAGGCGAGGGGACAGTCTTTCTAGCCTTCATGGACCTGACAGCAGCTTTTGACCGGGTTAACCGGGAAAAGCTGTGGGAGATTTTAGAGCTGTTAGGTGTCGATCCAGGTCTGATATTCATTTTAAAATCATTACATATGAACACAACAGCCCAGGTTAGATACAGTAATGAGGGGAATCTCACTGACCATTTCTCATGTACTAGGGGTGTGAGACAAGGGTGCATCCTGGCGCCCTTTCTATTCACGCTATATATAAATGGCTTAGACAAAGCACTTGGAGAGCTGGGGGTAGATTGTCCTAGAGTGGGCAACAGAAGCATACCTGTCCTCTTATACGCGGACGACGCAGTACTCCTGTCACGCACAGGGAGGGGACTGCAGTGTCTTATTGATGGCTTCTGTGGGTTCATGGCAAATTTAGAACTATCTCCCAATTTAACAAAATCATACGTTATGGAAGCAGGAAAAAGACCAACGAGGAATTTTATTTTTAAAATTGGGGGCCACAAACTAGAAAAGGTCGATGTCTTTAATTATCTAGGGATAATTTTCGACAGACACCTCAATTTTAACACACTAATCTCAGAAAAATGTAAACAACAGTCGAGTATAATGGGCTCAATTATGAATCGAGCTACGAGATTAGGCCGCTGGTCATTGAATGAAATATTGAATCTATATAACGCAATCTGTTGCTCCAAAATTATGTATGGGAGTGAGGTTTGGGGATTCAGAAACACTTCCATGATACAATTGGAGGAAAATAAGTTTCTTAGAAGAATTCTGCAAGTCCCTCAAAGTATTCCGGCCCACATTGTTCACGAGGAGCTAGGGCTCCCTTACATTACTGATAGACTAAGCATTAAACCAATAATGTGTTGGATTAAAATCTGGACCAACCCTGAGGCTAGTCTAAGTAGAAAAATAATTAAAGATTGTATAAATAGGGACAAAGGACATAGGATACCGTGGCTCAAATATGTGAAGGATGCGCTGAAGTGGCTGGGCTTTGTTAGTTGTTTTGATGAGCCCACATCCCTGACGCCCCAGTTAAAAGTAGTTATAAAAGCAGAATACCTCAAGCGTCTAGCCTGCGCCCGGGAAGACAGTGAAATACTGAAACGGTCAGTGCGATCACACATATTAACAAAATCTGTTGCAGGTTTAGAACCTTACCTGGCGCAGATATATAATAAAAATGATAGATTTTTAATGACCAGATTCAGACTGGATCTTTTACACCACATTTTAGCTGTCCCCGCAGGGTTCACAAGAGATATTGGATCAAAGGGTCCATGCGGCTGCGATCTGGGATCTCCGCAGGATACCCTCCATTTTGTATTCTTTTGTCCATTATACGAATACCCGCGGGCAGTTTTCTTAAAAACCATCCTAAGAGTGAATACATTTAGCCAAGTTAGGGTAGCACTCCTATACCTGAAACTTTCCTCGGAACCCCTTACCTTGTTTTGCACTGTGAACTTTTTAAGATTAGCTGCAAAATTAAGGAAGTTTAGACGTGAGGCGTAAGCCACTTTGCTTGTTGGACACAGAGGGTTGGGTTCTATGATTAAAAGTTCCCTTTTAAAATTTGTTTACATTCTGCACACAACAGTAGACATTACCGAGGATGTATGTAAATTATGAATTGTATGGTACAGTGTATTTGGGATGTTTTAGGACGTTTTAATATGTTATAGCTTATTTTATAAAGTATATGATCATGCATTTTAAATAACTTCACTGTGTTGGTATCTCGTACTTTATAGATGTTAGCACCCTGCACTTTAAAACTCTATGAATTCGCAGCCTTTTTACCCGTGTAATCCTATTATTAAGGCCCCGGACAGACCCTGCAGAAACGACTTATTTTAATTATTTTAAGATTATTTGTCCACATTATTGTATTATGAAATGAGTAAATGTATTGTTCTTTTCTTGGATGTTTTAATATCCGAATAAAGATATTTTGATGATGATGATGAACAAACCTCTCTAAACTACTCACACCTTGAATAATGGATGTCTTAGAGCGGTGAAAGAACATTTTCTGGGCAAGCAGCGGGATGCAAGTATATACAAATACCAGAATAAGAGGTAAAGGTTAGCTCTGACTGATGCTGTTGCATGCACACGTGGCCTCAGGACACTTGGAAGCAGGCCATTGTGCATGTGACATCACCAGCCCCTCCTGTTTGTTTGAAGAGTTGGCTGTGCCTCAGAATATGTGTTTCTTCAATTATGTGTAGCCTGTCCTACTCACGCCAGGGATCTTGGCACACTAGAATGTACTGTACATAACGAGATTTAAGTGGTCCCCATCACCATGAGCTTTGAATAATTTCAAGCGTGTTTAAAAGCCCAGGCACGCCTTACATGATCTATGTTTGCTAAGGGCTTCGGAATGGAAATTGTTCCTGCCAGGAAGCACCAATTTTTGAGTTGATGGACAGTCTATTTGTGCTCGCCATGATGAAAGGCACTGCAAGCTATTGGCCGTTTTTGTTGCTATACTTTTGCGTCCACTGGTTACTTCTGCAGAATATCTTGTGTATACACAAGCATCTCTGAGGCTATGCTGGACTCAAGGTCGAGCTTGGGATCTGCAGGTCATTCAGGGTGTCGACATGAAGCCACTCTCTTCCTAGTCCCGGCGTATGTGCCAGCAGACTCACACACTTGTTTTCCTTGGCAGCTCCTCCAAACAGTGGCCTTCTGGTAGCAATCTACGTCATTAGAGAGAAAGTCCGATAAAGTGCTGATGCGCCGATTTACCAACAATATACGCACTATCTAATCCCACCTGAAGGGGAGGCCGGAGCCTGCTGCCGCCGGGGACCTAATCATTCATGTCACTGTTGACAGAATCAGCATATATCCCTCCTAATTGTGGGGTGTTGTTTTGCTGTCTTCTCTCCCGTTGTAGGCATTTTTAGGTCTATATTTTCAGGTGACAATTAGGGGCATATTTACTCAGGGGTGGATGCTGCCAATCGGAGGTGGGGAAAAAAATATTTAAAGTTACCTTAACTGCCGGGCCGTGATCTTCTGCTCCCGCACCGCGCCGCACTGCTCCTTCTCCCATTCCGGCACTACAATTCCCATGGGCACAGGCTCCCAGACCCCACCCAATCCCAGCTCTTCTCCCAGCATGAGAGAAGCAATCGGATTGGGCGGAGCAGCCGGTTTTGCGCTCCAGTAGAGTCTTGCTGCCTGTGCCCCTGAGCACTAGGATATCTCCAAGGATCAGCCCGGAGATATCCAAGTGCGCAAGTCAGTTTGGCCGACCATGGACGCCGGTCAAACCGACATGCACACTTTTAGTGCCTACCACTGCTCCTCCCCTTGCTCTGTGATGCTACAGCCTGGCCCCGCCCTCAACTCAGCGGACTGGAAGTAAAAATGAAATGACAATAAAATAGTTTTCTTGTCATATTATTTTTCTTCTACCAGCTGCACTTCATCAGTGGGGCGATGCTCCTCCGACATAGTGGAGGAGCTGCCCTTGTATTTACTAGAAAATGATTTAGCGTGGCGCCGCAAGCCATATTGCTGCGCCAAGATGTATCATTAGGAATTTGCATCATCAGGAATTTGCAGGGATGCGTCTTATTTACAGCAATATGATGCATCCCTGTGCTTCCCTCTGCACTGGTGCACAAATGGCTGCCTAGTGCTAACTCAGGCACCCTTGCACCGTGGTGCAAGGGTGTCAGCATTGCAGGGATGATTGTTTATGTGCTGGGAGGGACACCTTCCTGCACATAAACTATCATTAATGCTGTTTTCCTCCATCAATGAGTGCTGCAGAAATCAGCACAGCAAACATAGAAAGAGCAACAAAGTAGGAGAAATAAAGGTATTTCTCCTTGTTGCGCCACCATTACGCCTCCCCTGGGATGGCATAGGAATCTGACCGCAGACATCGATATGTCATAAAATTCTAACTTTATGGAGCAATTGAGCAGCAGAAAAAGCCATGACCTCTAGGAAATGTTCATCAGTGAAGGAGGAAGAACCACTGTGTAGCTGACCGCAAATGACATTGGATTTATAGAGAGGTCAGGAACCGGCTCTCCGGTGAACATAGGAAACTTATACCGGAGGAGTCATGGAGAAAATCTCGAAGAAAAACCTATTTACCATACACCCCTTCAATCAGATGTGGGCTTTCCAGGCAGCAGGGTCTGCTTTCTATCAGTTACCTCTGGTTCAGTTTAAAAATGTAAGCATTCAGGCCTTAAGGAACCGTGTCTGCCACACTGTATTGACCCTCAAGTTCTGTTCCCTAGGCAACCGAGGAAAATATTTAGTATTCGGCTTGGAAGGTGTAAGCTCTGTTTCTCTTATAACACTGCGCAGTAGAGGCATCTGCAGACAAGCTTAGTTGAATCATGCTATTTGAGATAGCTGGCATCATTTATAATTTAGGAGGGGCTAGAAGAATCAAGAGGGAAACCCAGTAGGGGGTTAGTTTGTCTGTGAGCAATAGTGATGTGAATACAGTGAGGTCAAAGTGGTGAGCGGCGAGCACGCCTGTAAACTCTACTCTGCCAGCGGCAGACAGAGTTTTTGTTGCTGAACTCCATACTCCGCTTGGAGCACAGAGTGGCAAACCTCCATGAACTCTGCTGGCAGAGAGGAGTTTACCGTCCACCCCTGATAAATATAGGGTTCCTAGGGTGTTGATTAACCAGAACCCTTGCTTCTCTCTCTGAGATCCAACTATATATTTCCTGCTCTCTCAGCATTATCTGGTTAAGGTGGGAAGTTGGGTCTTCTTTCATGATCGTAGCGTACAAAAATTAAACGTTTCAGTTACATTTTTAAGAGTACGCAGCAGTCTGTGGGACCACTGCCTGATCATAAAAAAGGATTTCGCTGCCAATCACACGGGGGAAGGGATCTAACGTGCATGATTTTGTGGAGTTCCATGGAACAAAAAAATTTATGAGAATGGTCAATAAAGTTGTGCTTTCCTTATTTTAGCGTGGTAACTTCTGCTGAACTGATTTACACCAAACTTGTCATAAATGTAGAACTTTACTCAGAAAGTGTGATTTTGTTTCATTTGTTTTTTTAGTTTGTGTTTGATTAATTTATATATAGAGATATATAGACAGACAGGCAGACAGACAGACAGACAGACAGACAGACAGACAGACAGACAGACAGACAGACAGACAGAGATAGATAGATAGATAGATAGATAGATAGATAGATAGATAGATAGATAGATAGATAGATAGATAGATAGATAGATAGATAGATAGATAGATAGATAGATAGATAGATAGATAGATAGATAGATGTTGTGCTTTCTCCAGGGCTGTCTAACTGGGGCTTACACAGAATCATGTAAATATATCAATCCAGTGCATTAACACGTCTTCTCAGCACATATATGCATGCAACAGGAAAGAGAGCAATACCTTAGATAATGCATAACTTCTCTCATAAAATGCCTTGCCAACAGTGTTGTGTATCAAACAGCTCTATCAGTGTTTAACTAAAGCACATCAAGTCTCTCTCAAAATAGGATGACAAATCTTTGCCTAATCAGGCTATCTTACTTGAGAACTGTGCTTGCTCTGGGTTGGCAGCCATCTTTGAATGCTGAATGGGTTGAAGTAAATTATGACAGATCAGTGACAGAGTTTCAGAAACACAAATATCGTGTGACAGATTATTGTGCCTAAAATATTGAGGACCAGAATATCAAGAACAAAGTGCAAATAGGTGAGTATAAATGTAATATTTTTAACTCCAGATCTACATACCTTGAAGATGTATATATTGTCATGGTACATATATGTGGAGTTATATACAGTTAAACTTTACATACCCATGTAAAATGACCTACACAATATTCTTGTCCTCGACAGGGTGTAATAGAGGCCCCTGCGGTGTGGGACGGGCCCCAGGCTTACCCATACTGGAGAGGCCTCTTCACCCCCTACTGATGTGAGTTGTGGGGGGACCTTCAGCATATCTTGCACGGGGGCCTCCTCACATTTTGTTACACCACTGGTCCTCGATATTTTTGACACGATAATCTATCCCACGGCTTTGTGTTTCTGATATATTGTCCAAATACCATTATGACATGTCTCTGCTTTCTGTGTTGCATCGACCCTCCCTGGCGAATTGTCTGATCCAATTACTCTATTTTTCTCTGCTGCTAGCTTCATCAAGATCCATTTGTTATTTATTTTGCGACCATCAGTGCATGCCAATAAACTAAGTTTATGGCACTTACCTTTGATTCTGCCAGTCAGGTAGAAAAACCCATCCGAGTCAAACTTGCCAATATCTCCAGAGAGTAGCCACCCATCCGTATTCAGACACTCATTGGTTTTTTCAACCATGTTCAGGTAGCCCATAAAGACATGCCTGCCCCAGATATAAAGTTCTCCATTTCCTTCCTTGTCTGGCATATGTATCTGACTCCGGCATCCTGGCAGTGTCTTACCACAGCTGTGGATACATAATACAGAAACCGAATTACTGAGATGCGATATCACTACCTGGATGTTCAATGCTCAGGACACCAAGGTGTTTGACACTATGTGACTAGCATTCTAGAGCACTTAGGACCTCATTAGACTTGTACCATGCATAGTGCTCGCAACAATGCTCTGGGTTACCTAGCTGCAAGTAGATGTCGTATTGTGAGAAAGTACCTCTGTTTGCATGGTCAACCCCCATTTTTGTGGCCTGATGTTGCTGGTTTTTTAACTCTACACACTGTGTTACTGATATCCAGGCCCCACTGTGTGTGATGACAAGAAAAACTTGGCTTCAGGCATACATGTGTAGTGTGGCTTCTTTTAAGTCAACAGAAGAACTTGGCAAAATAATAATTTTTGACAGGAAGAAACCCTGCTTTTGAATATTAATTAAGTCACCCTTAAGTAGATCTTGCAGTCAACAAGGAAGGGTGCGTGATGTCTAGAAACAGGGAAGAATGTCATTGAATAAACAACAAAGGTGGTTCAACCACTATTTCTAATATTTATTATAAATCCAGTTCAATGACAAAATTTGATTTTATAACTATACCGGAAAAGTAACATTTAAAACATTATACTTTCCATGCCTGAAGCCCCTGCAAGACAATTAGCATAAACCTGCCTACAGCAGTTCTGTGTCAGGTTTTGGGGGAAAGGAATCATACAAGAACATCAGGAAATGTACCACATAGAGGAAATGGAGAATGGAGCAGTGGAGACTACAGTAATGAAGGATGATAGCGTCCAGCCACAGATTCAAAACACTCAGCCCCAGCCACTAGAGGATGAAGAGTTGACTTCCAGGTCAGATAGAGCCTCATCAAGAGTTACTGGACAAGGAATACCGCGACTGGCAACATTAAATGTTTAAAAGGAGAACTAATGTGGGTATGTTCTGACCCACTAAAGAATGTTGTATGAGGCAAGTGAAGCATAAAAGGGAAGTTAATTTTTTTCTTGTTGTTTGCGGATAAAGTGGAAACAGAACACAAGTCAAATCCCAAACCAATTTAGTAAAATACAGTAAAGGTTAATATGTAAAATGATACCAGAATGACAAAAATCCAAACTGCAGCACCAAAGATATTCAGTTTTAGAGTTTTAGGTGAAAATAACGCCTAATAAGCACAAAGGGCCACTCAAGATCATCTGGTCGTGCTAGACTGGGGGAAATTCGCAAGTACAGGCCGACGACAATGGAGCTCGGTTTGAATACAGGGACCAGGTAAGTCCTGCTGAAGAGGTTTCTTCTCAAGACTGGCACGAAGAGTCCATTCATGTTGGAGGGGGCCTGCGAGGAGCAGGTTGAGCATTGCGAAGGGTCATCGCAGTAGCGCAAAGAGCAGGGTAGGCTTTGCAAATAGTTATTCCTGTAGCGCAAAGAGACAGTCGGGTGTCACGAACAGTCGTTGCTGTAGCTTTGCACTGGTAGTGGTCTCGGGCTGTCGTTGCTGTAGTGCGAAGTGCAGGTTTCGCATTGGCGGTCACTGCAGACAATCATCTGATCAAAGGGCAGGGTTCACTTGAGTTTCACGCTGAGAATCATCATAGGTGGCAGAGTCTTGGGGTGAACTGGCCTGTTCATGGTTATTAGTAGCCCTAGTCTCAGAACCTTCAACATTTCCTGTAGGAAGAGCCTTCGCTGATGCCAGCCAAGGGTCCTGGACCTGTAGGGGCACTCTTGGGAATCAGCACTCCCTCCAGCAAAAGCCAGCAGCAGGTCTCAGGCAGGTCCAGTTGCAGGTCCAGACAGGTCCAGCTGCAGTAGATTAGCTGGGCAGTTGCAGGGAGAACTCTGAAGGGTGTTTTGTCCCTGTAGCTCACACAGAAGCTTAGTCAACTGTCTCTTAGATTCACTCTGGGTAGCCTGGTCCGATTTCCATTCTCAGACAGCAAGGCAGTCCTTCAAGTATCTAGGTAATTCTCTGGTAGCAGGGCAGTGCTTTTACTGAATCTTGCACAGGTCCAGGAGTGTTCTGAAGAGTGCCTCAGGAGGTCCAATATTTATACTGTGCCAGCCTTTTTGTGGGGGGACTCTTGTCCTACTTCCACATCTGGATCTGGAAAGTTCTTCCCCTTCCCCTGTCAAGACTCCAAACTGTCTGGAGTGACAAAAGGAAAGGAATGCCTGGTGTCAGGTCCCTTTGTGTATGCAGGAGGCAAAGTCCTTTGAATTACACGTGGGACTGGACACAGTCCCTTCCCAGTAATCCTGTCAGGATTTCTCACTCTGTCCACATCGAATTACAGCTTGGAACCAATACAGAACCCTAACACCAGAGCCATTCACAGTCAAGTGACTCAGGACACTGGTAAAGGGCACAGTTGGTTGGGACAAGAAAATGCCAACTTTCTAACAATAAAAGGAGCAAATGATGGATGGAAGGCTGAACAATGCAAATATTCACCCGAGTCACAAAGATCTGGGTTTAATCCATCATTCTTTTGCTCACCATGCCACCCCATTTTGGACCCAGCCATTTGCAAATCAGTCTTGACCCTATGAGTCATGAGAACAGTATAGACCGAACTGCCAAGCCACGTCCTCCCTGGACCGGAAACAAGTATTCTGGGACCGGTTTCGAGGCATCACCCCTTATCAGCCCGGCCACCTTGAATCCAGTAGCACAGTGAGCATGGGACCCATGTCTGGGCATACCCTTCCCAATTAGGGCGACAACAGCAAAAGGAACAAATGATGGACAGAATGCTGAACAATGCAAACATTCACCCCCAGTCACAAAGATCTGAGTTTAATCCACTGTTCTTTTGCTCACCATGCCACCCCAGTTTGGGCCCAGCCATATGCAAATCAGTCTTAACCCTGTGCCTCATGGGAACAGTCCAGACCAAACTGTCAAGCCAGGACCTCCCTGGACTGGAAACAAGCATCCTAGGACCAGTTTTGGGGCATCACCCCTCATTAGCTGGCGCAGGGTTAAGACTGATTCGCATATGGCTGGGTTCAAACTGGAATGGCATGGGGAGCAAAGAAACGATGGATTTAGGCCAGATCTCTGTACTGGGGTGAATGTATGACATTGTTCTGCATTCTGTCAATCAATTGTTCTTTTGCAACTTTCTAACAGTGGCATTTTATAAATTGGAACTTAAAATGGACTTCACCATTAAAGAATATTTTAAATTACAATTCATTTGCATGTAAACAGCATATCTCTATCTGCTCCTCATTTAAAGTTAGAACTTATTAAATGTGATAAGGTAACCCAGTGTTAGCCAATAGGAGAGATTGATCTTACAACAGTGAAAAACAAATGTAGGGGATTTTCAGTGTTAGGACAAGTAATACTTAAGTACACATGTCCTACTTTAACAATGCACTGTGCCCTATGAGCCTTCAGGGGCTACTTTAGGGATAACTTATAATTATTAGAAAGCAAGGTCTAGGCACTACAGGCTTCACTGGCAGGCCTAAGACATGTTTTAAAAAAGCTACTTTTGTGGGTGGCTTTGAGAAATTGGGTTTTTGGTTGAGTGGGGTGTTAAACCCTGTGCAAGCTTCAGCCTCAATACCTGTCAGGGTGAACCACACAAGTCACTAAATTAACCTGTGCTTACCCCCCTGGTAGCTTGGCACAAAAGAAATCCTGCCAACAATGCATACACCCTTGCAGCATGTTGCAAGGGTGCCTCCATTGTCGCTAGGCTGCAAATTGTGCACCGGTGTCGGCTGAATGGACAGGAATGCACTATATCTTGTAAATATGGTCCATTCCTGCCCTTTCGAATTTGTACAGGGCACCGCAGCAAAGAAGCATGCAGCACTGCCCTACATCAATTCATTGTAAATGAGGCCCACAGTCTCTTTTTTGGAAGTCAAAAATCTCCAGTGGGTCAACGGGAGGCGAAATCCTGGCAGCATCTGCCCTTGTCATTGCTGGGCAGGGCAGCCCTATTTAAGATGCTCTCGCTCCCGCGGTTTCTATATGCCCTTCAAAATTACCCGCACCTGGTCCCAAACAGCTACTTTCTGGCAATCGAAGCGGCGCTCCGCGAACTCCTCTGGGCTGGGCAGCCACGAATCTCATTGGCCAAACTAACGCTGGGGTGGTACGATGGCGGCATCGCTCTCCCCGATATTCGCAAGTACTACTGGGCGGCCCACCTATCCGCAATCAACCAAGGGACTTACGGGGACGGGAATGACCCGGCTTACGGGATGGATAGATGGCTGCTGCCCGGAGGCAATTACGAAATAGCGCTCTACTCTAGGCGGGGGGCGCGCACACTCACCGGCCCGACGCTGCACTCGGTACAGCTGTGGCACATCGCACAGAAAAAGCTCGGATGGTCCGGAGTCCTCACGATGGCCACGCCACTATGGGCCTCGGAAGCGTTGGGTAACCTGCGGCGCACCAAAGGATTCCGTGAGTGGGACCTTATCGGCATCTCTCAAATCAAAGATATGTGGGGACCCGCTGGGGTCCGCTCATTCGCCCAAATGCAGGAAGCCTACGAATTGGCAGATGCCGAACATTATAGATACTTGCAGGTGCGCCACTCCTTGCAGGCAAATATCCCACCGGAGGTCAAGCTGCCGCCAGCCTCCCCGCTCGAGGATAGATTACTTGACGGGCTCCTCGCGGAACATGCCATATCCCTCACCTATAAAAAGCTTATTAACAACCCCCCAGACCTGCTCCTCCCCCTCAGAGACAAGTGGATCGCCGAAGGGCTGGAAATAGATGACGAGGAGTGGACGCACGCTTTGGCCTCTCCGCGTGAGGTCGCGATATCGGCCAGATTGCGGCTCATACAATTGAAGGTCCTGCACAGAGTTTATATATCTTGCACTAGATTACATATGATGGGCAGGGCTGACACAACGCTATGTAGGAGGGGGTGCGGGGGTGTCGGAACCTTTTTCCACGTGCTGTGGGACTGCCCCAAGATTCAGAGGTACTGGAGGAGGGTGGTGCGGGAGATGGAAGAGGTGTGGGAGGTGGGGATACGCCCGGAGGCCAAGAGGTGCCTCCTCAACATATGGGAACCAACTGACCTGTCGCCAAAAGGGAGGATCTGGGTTACACTTGGGCAAATAATAGCAAAACGGAACATTGCCAGGCTCTGGGGTAGTGCTGTTCCACCGAAACTTTCCGATTGGGCCAGCGACATGGACTGGTGCATGCTGCAGGAAAAGACGGTGTATGTGGCTAGGGGGTGCCCGCGCAAGTGGGTCGAGGTGTGGTCCAAGTGGAATGATTTTAGGGGAGGAATCTGCGAGCCTCCCTCCATTGTGCAGGATGACCCTGGAGACGTTTAGACCCGTCTCATCGCAACTTAGGGAGCTGGAGAGGGGATAGAGAGCGCTGGCTAGCCAAGGGCACACATGAAAACGCAGTGCTGATCGACGGTTCGGGGGGGGGGGGGGGGAGTTGGTAAGTTCCTGCACTGTATACCTCCTGGCAATCTGCCTTATGCCGTGATTGTTTGCTAAGTCTGAGACAAACAACGCTCTTCCTTACCTCACGATACCCGTGCGCTCCGTAACGCCGCCGTACCTCCGGGTTGACGGCATAGGGCTGTGTGATCAGATATTAATCCAAATGTGTTTTTCGCGGCCGGCCCGATGGGTTGTTGGCTCTTTGCTGTGTATCGTAATGTCTCAATAAAGGTTTTTCAAAACTTAAAAAAAAAAAAAAAAAAAAAAAAAATCTCCAGTGGGACGAAGCTGTAAGCTGTAGCCGACAAGTCCAGATAACCCTTCTATGAAGGATCACTGAACAGGATTTGCTGCTGCGGAGCAGAATGTAGTGGAAGGCTGACCGATGATGAGCAGGTAGTAATGTTCTCCTCTCAGTTATCAGAGCACTTTTTAGCCAAAAATGTTTCAAGTCTCAAGTTTTGGATTTTGGCTATCTGGGTACCTTTAGTACCACTCCCAAGGATCCAGGACCAGAGAGGCACCATTTGGAGGGTCAGGACCCACACAGGCTGGGCCCATTTACTGGGTCAAGATGTCAGAGCCTGTTCTGTTCACGAGGCTCTCATCAGAAGACCAGTTAACTAGCCCTTGCAGCCACTCTGGTACTCCTGGATTCACAAAGTGGAATCGAGTTCAAGTAGCAGGGCAGGTCTCTGAGGGTTCAAAGAAGGCTTCAGACAGCAGAGCAGTCTTTCCAGGTGTAGCAAATCAGTCTTTTGAAGCACACAACAGGCCACAGAAGCTGGCAGTCCTCAGAGAATTCTTCCACAGGTTCAGAAAGTGCACCAAAGAGTTGGTCTGAGGGTCCTATTGTAATAGCTGGTCCCTTTTATGAAGCAGATGTTTCTGAAGAACTCCCTTTCAAGTGCTTGGAGATTCCTGCTTCCCTGCCCTGGCTCTAGTGTGTCTGCCTGATGATTTGCAAGTGGGGCTGTGCCCAGTTCTGCCCCTTCCTGCCAATGATGGCCCATCCAGGCAGCCTAATCCTGTGTGTATTTCGCAGTTGGACTTTGTTTATTACACACAGACAGCCACACAATGAAAGGATTATGTGTTTCATGTTTTCCAGAACTCAACACAAACCCGACCAGCAAACTCAAGTACATTTTAGCTCATGGGTCATGCCCAGACTGTGCGTTAACATCCATGTTGATTGCATCTTGTGTGTATGGTGTCTGGTAGCCAAACTCCAAGTAGGGTATGAGGATGTGTATGCTACAACCAGTGGGATTAATTTTATACAGCTCCTAGTTTGACACAACACAAGATGGAAGTGTTGATGTTACCTGCATATCTGAGGTGGAGGGTATTGCTCCAGACAGCGAAGTGTCGAAGGATGGAGACCGGGTGGCCCTTAGAATTCAGTGTGACCTACTTAGTAAGAGGTTGCTGATTGATCGTTCCTGAGTGCCGCCATATGGTGATGGTTGGTGGTAGCTCAGTATATTCAGCTGTTAGAGGGAGAGATGTATCTAGGCAGGGCCTGTGTGTTTTGTCTTCTGTTTATGGCTGACTACAGCAGGTACGGAGCTTCAGATTCATAGAGCTCGTGTTATGGGTTCTCCTGCTTGGAGCTAAAATCATCACTATCTGCTGTAAAAGCCATCACCCTACACAAAACGGTATCACTGCAGAAACAAAATGTGGTTATGAAAAGAAACCACATCAAACTACTTCCTGAACTCTATACAGTAGATACACATCCCCTGAATGGAAACTAAATGGGACACAAACCTTCACAGTTGGTTCCAGTCCCATGCTGCTTCACTGACTAAGCATTAGGGTACTCAACATCACTCAAAGAGCTGCTGTGATGTAAGGCCGGTATCACTGACAGCTGTCTCCCACAGGCACGGGGACCTCACCTGAAGATGTATCTTACTGAAGAATCTGTGGGTCTGCCTGAGACCAGAACCTTCCTGTGTGCTGAGAGGGGAGAAGAAGAGCGCCTTGGTCTACAGTAACTATCTACCCAAAGAGGAATGAACCTAGCCTCTGAGTCTAAGAAGGGAGCAGCCCAGAAAACTAGTTTGCCCAAGCCCACTTACACAAACCTGGCGGGTTCCCAACCTCCCTGCTCAACCAAAGACCTTGTTTGTGAACAAAGATTCACCTGAAAGTCTGCTTGTGCAACCACCATAGAGGAAGATGGAGAAACTGTTCAGACTGCCTTCATCGTACCTGAGGTCTGCATCTCAGCACCTGCACCAGAGGGAATTGATTTCCCATTCCAAGTTCTGGCATCATATGTCCTTTACCACGTCTCTGTACCCAATAATAACTGAAGCAGAGATAAGTAGGCAGACCTCCAAGATAAGCACTAGAAACCTCAAGCGCCACTTCTCACCGCATGCAGAAAGCACCTGAAGACAAACGCTTGGACGATCCAAGTGCACATCACCCAACAGCTAACACAAGCACCTGCGAAATATTGCCTGAACTTGCTAAGCAAAACAGCTTTTTAGGAGTTTGAGTAATACCTGAAACCCACATATCTGAAGTATTTAATCGAGTTCACTAGCTGACCTATGAGTCGGACTACAGGAAAGCTGTATTGTGTAGTGAACCTGTAGGCCATGTACTCTTCAGCCCAGTATTGCTGCTTCTTCTTGATGTAGCATATTACACATTAGATTACACTGAACTGGATATTCATGTAATGTGTCTATTGTCTGATTATTGAGTTCTGAGTCTTTACCCCCACACTACTTCCCTGAGATGCCTTGGACTGCTGTCTCTCACTACCCTTAAAGTCGAGTGCACTAGGGGCGTAATGAATCCATTTTAGAGCTCCCTAGAAAGATGAAATCGGGGATCAGTGGTTAACAACTCCAACACCCTCAGTTAGGGTCCAGCAGCATTTGTCCTTGTGGTTCTCCAAACAAGCTCTGCCTGTATATCCAGGGCCTGGTGACTTAGTGGACTACTGTGTGGGCCTGAATTTGACCTCATTGTCACAGGTTCAAATCCCGACAGGTCCACTCAGCCTTTCATTCTCCTGAGGTTGATAAAATGAGTACCATTGAATTAGGTAACAATAAACATCTGTTATTCAGCACCAAGATACTCTTCTGGGTGAACGTGCACTTTACAAAAACACATGTTATGTACTGTCAAAAAGGCCAGTAACAGAAGAAACCAGCATATTTTGATAACAATAACTCTACAAGCTCCACAGCTCAGGAGCTGTTCACCCAGAGACTTCACCTGTAAAAATGTCTCAGTGAACATCTGTCAGAGCATACAATGTCCACCACATATGTGGCAGTAACTCAGTGCCCAAGCATGCCTTTAGTTCCTTGCCTGCTTTGTGGTGGCGCAAAGGAGGTAAGAGAGAGGGGGTGTTGCTGCATCTGAGGCAATGGAAGTTGTAGGGTAAACAATGATACAAACGTATGTATGGAAATAACAACTACTGCATCACCTGTTGTTCTGACACTTTACATACTAGACAGTAAAATATTTATTTATTTATAAGTTGTTTATAGGTTATGAATATAATAGCTCCAATTTTGACTATATGTTGTGGACCTAGTAGAGTAATGTAATAGTAATATTATTAACTTAGTCTAATTTAGCTAGTAAGTCAAGTTTATGTCATTTGAATACACGCATAGCAGACAGACATGCTCTCCTCAGATCTCTCTGACCTATTCTGAACTTTCGTGGATCTAATTTTAGAGGAACTATAACCATTGAAAAAGAAACACCTCGAGCCTTGTCACTAAATATATGAATCAGTCAATGGATCTGAAGTTAGGGAGTGGAAGTAGGACACAGTGTTATAGTGTGGTGGGCCACACATTCCACTTGACAGTGAATTATCAACATTGTAGAATTGACCACAAAGTACTTTGATGGTTGACTGCGCGGTCCTCGGTTGACCACCGTGTCTGACATTGTTGGTGATTCTCAATGGTCATGAAAATTATAGAAGGTGCTTCTGATTAGGATGGTTAATAAAGGTCGGGTGGCCACAGGTTGGTACTTGGACTGACCTTGTCATGCGGAAGGCACTGCGGACTGATACTGTGTGGGGCCCAGTATCCTCACTCAGGCCGAAGAGCTCCATGACTGGAAGGTCCAGCCCCATGAAATAGTCCAGGGTCTCCTTTGTGATGGGAGCAGCTCCTGTTACACACAGGACACACCGATCAAGGCCCAGAGCAGCTTGTGTCTTCTTGAGGACCAGATAGTTAGCCAGCGAATACCCCCAGGGCACAGAGGAAGTGCTGTGAAGCAAAAAGATGGTAGGTGAGAAGATACAGGAACAAAAACACGGGAGGAAATTCAAACTGGAGACACTGTGAGCAGTAAAGAAAGTGTGTGGGCAATGAAATAATAAGAAAGATGAAGGAGATAAAAAAAGATGAGAAAGCAGCAGGCTGGAATTGGGCTTTGGGGAAAGGAAAAGATGAAGAAAAGTAAATCTTTATGTGTCAGTAGGTAAATGTGAAATGTAGAAGATTGATTGCAAGGTGAGAATGGATGATATAAAAGAGCACCCTTTGCATCTGCTTTGAGGAGAATAGAAGAAGCCGGCATATTTCAGAGTGAAGTGCAAATTAGATGAATCAAGATCATGGATGCACGAGTGAGACAAAAGAAGTAGTGGGGGCAGATCCGGTACACAGGACATGACAAGACCAGATTCTTTTGGAGATGTGTGTCTCTGTCTGCCTCTGTCTGTCTATCTGTCTCTGTCTGTCTGTCTGTCTGTCTGTCTGTCTGTCTGTCTGTCTGTCTGTCTGTCTGCCTGCCTGTCTATGTATCTATCTATCTATCTATCTATCTATCTATCTATCTATCTATCTATCTATCTATCTATCTATCTATCCAATTGAACATTTATAGAGCACAACATTCATCAAAAGGGTCTCTTGATGGGAGGGTTGAGTGAAGAGGTGATAGTTTCTGCACTACTTGCATCTTTGGATGGCCGAATGGTTTCTTTGAATGATTAGTTTTGAAACTACCTGTTTTCGTATCAATTAAGCCCCACGATGTGTTTGATATAAATGTGAAAAGTGAACACTATGGATCTACCTGAATCTTCTAAATAGTATCCTGTTGAAAGAGCTCAGTAGAATAATTATGGTTATACAATCATGAGGACAATAAACACATACCTCACAGAGTAGTAATATTCCTGTATTACCATTCTGTATCTTACAAAAATAAAATTTCCTTTGGGTGCAAGGATGGGAAGGGATATTGGATTGCTCAATTCCGGAAGACTTGAAAAACAAATTCAAGCACACAAATAAATGGTTCTTTCTGTACACCACTACAATTCTAATTTGAAGATAGTGAGAAAATAATAATTTTTCTATATTTTAGCCCTGAAGAAAGGGCTGTTCCACTGTGAAACACGTGTTTACTGAATACGATGTTAAGTCATGATGGCTGTAGATTGCATTCTATGTAACCACAATAAGAGATTATAAATTGATTTTGGAAGCATAACCTGTGTCACAAATGCCATTATCATGATATTGAAATAATAAATAATAATCAATCATAGAATATGATTATTGTTTGATTAGCTCCATACGAAAAGAATCGTTAATTTCTGTAAATAGGAACCAGGTTAGGCACCTGTCAAGTAGATGGTGGTTTGCGCAGGACCGCTATTACCTTTACCCAAATTGAGTGTTTCAGGATTATAATAATCTGCGTCGCACAACTCAATCAAGTGCAGCAAACAGGGAGGTTCTAATGTGCTGAATGTAGGCTTCCCATATTGATTCTCAGCAAATATGTCAGTGGCCTTAATGGCAATAGCTGAATTGCTGTAGCTGAAATCACAAGGCCTTATCATGGGAAACTAAGCCTGAAATTCAGGCACGAATATTCTAATGTTTTGACTTCAATACATTTTTCTACACTTCAGAGTGGGAGAGATGCTATGATACAGCACATTTGTGGGACACCCTAGACACAATTCTCCTGAGGGTGGAGCGATTCCTTGAACTTCAAGATACTCCAAGCACTAAACTCTTCAAAAGGCAGGAATTCTTGATGACTAGATTGGTCTGGGTGCAAATACACCCCAGAGCATTGCTTAATGATATGCTTTCACCTCAGTATTTATGGGAAATATGTTTTCTAATTTGAAACTAATTTATCATGTGCATATCATGAGACACTCATGTTCACATTGATTCCCAGTATTGCTTACATCTACATTACATTACACACACAAAACCCTTCACTCTCCGGCCCCTAACTACCTGAAGAACAAACTGGTAAGAGCAGGTCAATCCAGATCGCTGAGAAGCTCCAACTCACTCCTTCTTATTCCTCCGAAACTGAAAAAGAAAACCACACAATACCGATCGTTCTCTGGCAACGCTCGCAGGATGTGGAATGCTCTCCCTAGAGTCCTCAGATGCAACCCCTCCTTCTCATGTTTCAAAAGGGACCTGAAAATCCATCTCCTTAAAACAAATACTTTCCTGACCAACGTCAACTAACCTAGACTTCAATATCCGAGTTTACTCCTCTCTCTTGACATTCAAGGATAGTTGGTGACCGGACTGTGTTAACCACCTTATCTTCCATGCTGTATTTTTTTTATCCCTGGTTTTGCTTCCTTACTGCCTGCCTACTATGTAATGCAATTTCCGGCTGTTTTTCTTTACAGTATGTATGTAAAGTGCTCTGATACCTACGGATCAAGCTAGCGCTATATAAAACTTTTAAAATAAAATAAAAAAATAAAATAAAATGGTTCCATCACAACTTCAGCATTGACTTTCCCACCCCTTTCCTTAATACACCATTTCCATGAACCAACCTTGACCAATCAACGGTCTTACCTTTCTGCGCTGGATCTTGTTTGAGTGCTCCCTGTTCTTGAAATTCCCTGCCCTGTTGATCCTTACAACATCCCAGCCTTGACATCATCTAACTGTGGTGGGCACAGTATATGTACCCAGTCTTACACATGTGTTATGTGAGATTGACTGGACTGATTGTGGAATTCTACATATTGTTCTCAGTGTTTTGAAAAATGCAAGCAAAGGAGACACGTGAGAACAAGCTGGAGGCCAAGTGGTCTCAGTCCTCTCCTGATGTAGGTAGAGAGGTCATAGGGACATCCACAGTAGATGGGCAAGAAGAAAAGAGAAGGATGAAACTGATAGGTAAACATAGAGAGATGTAGACAGATTTGCAAGTCATTCCCCTAAAAAGTATATGGGAGTAAAGAGTGAATGAGTGCAGCCAGAGGGGTGGCATCAATGGTGAAGGGGAGAGGTGGGAGTCGAGGAATGTGGTACAGTCCACTATTCAAGCAATGTCCCTTTGCGTGATTTGTATCTGTCCAGTTAGGAGGGAGAAGTAACTTTGATAAAGTCAATAGATCTACTTGTAATATGCTACCAATTGCAAACACAGGCATGTTTCAAATGTGCACAGACTATTCAGGCTCTGTCTCTTAATCCAGCCTCTTTCTGTGCCTCAAGTGTGATCTATGATCCTCAACTTTACAATGTCAACTATGCTAGTTTATCCTCTTTCAATACTTATCCCGCAAACTAATCTCTCCAGAAGAGATGCCGCAGGTAGTATACCCATTCATACGGTTGAGATTGGCGGCATAGCCACGACCCCACGCCCAGGTTCTGATGGTCCTCTGAAGAAAAGATTCCTTAGACTCCATGGCCTGAGCCGCAGCCTGGATCTTCTCCCAGGTCCGTGGCACTCCAAAGAAGTAGGCGGGCCGCACCTCCTTCAGCAAATCAATAGGAGAGCCCTGCAGTGGGAGAAAACATGGGGTGAGCTGGCAGCAAAACCCAATGAGTTGGTTCAGAATTAAATATTCTGTCTTCTCTAGGTCTTCCTAGGTCTGTAATTCAAATGTTCTGGACAAGCAAAAAAAAGTTTCTTTCATTTAAAAAGTTCTCGCTTTTTAATTAAAATGGCAAACTGGAAAACAAGTCTCAACATCTGCTGTTGCTAAGGAGAAAATCTGGGCAGAGTACCTTTCTTCTAAAAACATATCCTGCAGGTTTACAAGTTTGTGCAGTTATGCAAATCTTGACTATTATTCCAGCTATTGACTTGCCCATTACTGGTGACACAGAGACCTCACAAAATGAGGTACAGATTGTGTGTACAAGGCAATCAAGGAAGGATAGCTCCATCCATTGTTATGTCAGAGGACTGATGGAGGATTCAGCAGGACGTTAGCAGTCAGTTAGCCAGCGAGGTATGGATACTGGCCGGCTTTTGTAATTCACCAGCCGAAGAAGCCAGATTTTTCTTTTGCCCTTTGTAAATATATTAGAGTCCTTTTGAGGGTCTTAATGGTGTAAATTTAAATCATAGCTTGGCACCAGTGAAGGTTCTAAGTGCTGTCCGCTCAAGTTAGTCAACATCAAATTTGATTCCTGGTATAGCGTAAACACTAGGACTGGGCTGTGAACGCTGCTCTGCTCCGTGGAGCTCGCGGAGTGCAGAAAACTCCACTCTGCGCAGTGCAACTCGCCAATGGTAAGATGGCGTTTGCGAGCTGCGACTCGGGTAGAATTTCTACTTGAGCAGCAGGAAGATCAGAGTGAACTGCAGTTTGCACTGCACTCCGCCACTTGCGGAACATGTGGAGTTTTTTTGTCACTACGCCCAGGCTTAGTAAAACACAAGCAGAGCAATCAGAGACTTTGCACAGCTGAAAGAATGTGCCAATCAGAAAATGGGTTTATTAGTGTGAAGCTACAAACTAAAATCCAACAAAAACTAAAATCTTGCAATTTGGTTGGCTATAAATGGCAAATTTTTGTATTAGCTTATATTTAAATTCAGCAACCCATTTCTTTAAATCATACTATTGGGACAGGAATTTCCCCTGCATGGCATACCGGTGTGCTCCCCTTCCCCATGTGCCCCACGGCTTGTTAATCTAGTATCCTGACTTTAATTGTGACCCTATTGTTTAGTTTTTCTAGCATGTGTGCAGAGATTAGGCTTCTCGCTGATGATTTGAGCTGGTAGCAGCATACCGTGTTTTGTCATTTATATTTTTTCAGACCTTTGTAATCTGTGTCATTAGGAGAGAGACCACCCACTTGTGTAAAGTTCTGCTATTGCACGTCATCTAGATCCTTGCACTGACATCATGCATGTATATGGAGTGTGTATGCTTGCTCTGTGAACCTGCAATACATGCACGGTAGTAGGAAATGGACCCAATTTGGATGCCCTTGCTTCAGCATGACACAAGGTGATAGATGAAGGCACCTTCTCCAGAAACCAGAAGTGTATTGTCTGCATTTCAAATGACTGAAAGGTAGAGATCCAGATGCTGAAGGGAGGATGATGGAGGCAGCTCTCTGACTGAAAGGTAGAGATCCAGATGCTGAAGCGAGGATGATGGAGACAGCTCACTGACTGAAAGGTAGAGATCCAGATGCTGAAGCGAGGATGATGGAGGTAGCCCTCTGACTGAAAGGTAGGGATCCAGATGATGAAGCGAGGATGTTAGCCCTCTGACTGAGAGGTAGAGATCCAGATGCTGAAGCGAGGATGATGGAGGCAGCTCTCTGACAGAGAGGTAGAGATACAGATACTGAAGCGAGGATGATGGAGGCCTCTCTCTGACTGAAAGGTAGAGATCCAGATGCTGAAGCGAGGATGATGGAGGCAGCTCTCTGACTGAAAGGTAGAGATCCAGATGCTGAAGCGAGGATGATGGAGGCAGCTCTCTGACTGAAAGGTAGAGATCCAGATGCTAAAGCGAGGATGATGGAGGCAGCTCTCTGACTGAAAGGTAGAGATCCAGATGCTGAAGCGAGGATGATGGTGGTAGCCCTCTGACTGAAAGGTAGAGATCCAGATGCTGCAGCGAGGATGATGGAGGCAGCTCTCAGACTGAAAGGTAGAGATCCAGATGCTGCAGCGAGGATGATGGAGGCAGCTCTCAGACTGAAAGGTAGAGATCCAGATGCTGAAGCGAGGATGATGGAGGCAGCTCTCTGACTGAAAGGTATAGATCCAGATGCTGAAGCGAGGGTCATAGAGGCAGCTCTCCGACTGAAAAGTAGAGATCCAGATGCTGAAGCGAGGATGATGGAGGCAGCTCCCCGTCTGAAAGGTAGAGATCAAGATGCTGAAGCGAGGATGATGGAGGCAGCTCTCCGACTGAAAGGTAGAGATCCAGATGCTGAATCGAGGATGATGGAAGCAGCCCTCCGACTGAAAGGTAGACATCCAGATGCTGAATCGAGGATGATGGAGGCAGCCCTCTGACTGAAAGGTAGAGATCCAGATGCTGAAGCGAGGATGATGGAGGCAACGCTCTGACTGAAAGGTAGAGATCCAGATACTGAAGCGAGGATGATGGAAGCAGCTCTCTGGCTGAAAGGTAGAGATCCAGATGCTGAAGCGAGGATGATGGAGGCAGCTCTCTGACTGAAAGGAAGAGATCCAGATGCTGAGGCGAGGATTATGGAGCTAGCTCTTGACCCCCACAATACCTCTCTGAGAATCTTTGGGCTGCTCAAATTTGCTATTTGTAGAGTGAAGTAAGGGTTGTATTTGGCCCGGTTTGCAGAACTATATTGCATGGACCCAGGACAACAGTGGAAAATGACCTCAACCATCAGGGTTGAGTCGCAGTAGCCCCCGTGTGCCCAGTGTCCCCTTGAATAGAGTCTGACCGAGGGAAAATCTTGCAATGCTCAAAATACATCTCCATTCTTGACTGTGAGAAGCAGAGACAACAAAAGAGGGAAATAGTGTACATTAGGCCCAGGGTGTTTAGTGCTCTCAGAATTCAGTTTCCTATCCCTAAGGGGCAGCGTTACCTCTCAACCTGAGTTCATGTAAGTTGAGGCACCAAAGAACGTTATATGTTATATTATGTTATATTCTGTTATATGTTATGTTAGATGTTAGAACAGGTTATATTATATTATGTTTTATGTTTTGTTATTTTATGCTATGTTATGTGTATTTGTAGAGTGTGCTATGACCGGGAGGTTGTCCTTCAGCTGAGAAGGTATGAGATTCGCCTGTGGGAGTGCCTATTGAAGAGCTAGGTTCTCAGCTCCTTTGGATTTCAAGAATTGAAGAGAATGCTCTGATGTGTAGTGGCAGGTCACTACAGGGTTTGGGAGTGATGTAGGGGAAGGCCCAACTACCTGATCTGGTCCTGGATATGCATGGGATGTGTGCAAGAAGTAGTCCTGCCATGTGGATGAGTCTGAATGGTTTGTGGAAGGAGCTATGGATGAGGCTAGCCGGACTGGTGTTGTGGAGTGCTTTGTAGATGTGTGGGTGAAAAGTCTGAACTGTGCTAGTATGTGTACAGGGAGCCAGTGGACCTCTTTGAGGTGGGGTGTGATGTGTGTGGTGCGGGAGGCTAAGTGTCATTCTTGCAGCTGACTTCTGGATGATTTCTGGTTATAGGGTGAGTTTTTTGCTGATGTGAATGTTCTCATAGTCCTTCTTGTTAGTGATGAGTTTGCTTCTCGGAACCCATTTGAAGATGTTCTACAACATCTTTAGGGTGAGGAAGTATGAGGCTGTCATGGCGTTGACTTGGGTGGTCATGTGAGCTGGCTGTAGATGATGATCCTGAGGTTCTTGGCATGGGAGGTGGGGGTGAGGGCAGGTCCTTGCTCAGCTGGCCATCAGCTGAGCATGTCAATGTTGTAGGAGCCGATGCACAGATGAGGTTGCTGGTGTTTGAGGCCTAGGTGGCCACACAGACTGACTGGGTCCATTCAGTCAGAAAGGTGCAGATCCAGTAGAGGACAAGTGTTAGATTCCAGTCTTGAGGTGGTGTACGATGAGGAAGTTGTGAGATACTGTATTGTAAGAGGCGGAGAGGCTCAGGAGGATAAGGGTAGCTGTGTCTCCTTTGTCCATGATCATGCAGATGTCTTCTGTGGTGGCAATGAGGGCTTTTTGTGCTGTGACTGGGTCTGACGTTGGACTGTGTATTGAGAAGTTGATATTGGTTTAGATTGTTGGTGAGGCATTTATGGATGAGTTTCTCTAGGACATTGGCTGGGTATGGTAGCAAGGAGATGGCTCTGTAGTCAGCATGTGTTGGATGGTCTGCAAAACAAAATGTTCAACATATGCAGCGTGATGAATTGTCAAAAAAAACACTTAAACATAAAGAGAAAAGAGAAGTCTTTGTCATAAAATTCTCAACATCAACACCATCAATCAAACGCAGCATACTAAGAAGATGGGAGATCATTGAACAAGAATCAGACTTCAAGGAGGTGTTTACCTCTAAATCTGTGTTTGCACACTCGCGATCTAAAAATCTAGGAGAACTCTTGAAAAAAAGATCCTCGAACGCAACTGTTACTCAAACACTGGGGTTGCGGAAATGTTTTAACTATAGCTACTGTGGCAATGTGATTACAGGTAATACATTCACACAGCTATATACTGGCAAAGTCATTAAATTAAGACACACATCAGATTGCAATTCCGACATCAAATGTACATGTGGATTAGTGTATGTTGGCAGAACATCGAGAAAGATAAAAATCAGACTCACTGAGCATAAAAGTATGATTAGAACAGCCAACATAAAATCCTGCCTAGCTGCTCACTCGGTAGAAAAGAAACATACTATACCTCAAATTAGGTTCACAATCCTAGAAAAGATCATAGCAGCACCACACAAAGACATTAGTCAGCAGTTGGCGCAAAGAGAAACGTATTGGATAAGGCATCGAAATACTTTGATACCGTTTAGTTTAAATGATAAACTAGAAATTGCTTGTTTTCTGTAAAACTGAATAAGGCATTTTGTACTCTTGTTGGATGTGTTTTTCAATGAAATTGTTTAATGTCACAATAGGTTAAACTGGATAAGGCGTTCAGTACTCATGTAGGATGAGTTTTCCAATTAAATTGCCTAATGTACTATGGAATTATGTTTGTTGTTTGACATATTTAACCCTTCTATCCTCTGATATTGCAATTCTGCTCCGCTTTCAGCAAGAAAGAGCATTTTTAATGCTTTCGCTTGCTGAGAGCAGAGCAGCAATTGCTATGGCTTGACAGGAGCAGTAATGCTCCTGCCAAGCCATTGCAAACTGCAATGTCCCAGGGGTGGGAACACTAGGACATTGCAGGAGCCAGCTCTGGGGTATGTCGGCCCCCAGGGCCATGTATGGCTCTAGGAGGGGGGCTGCTCCGCCCCCCTCCATTAGACTACCCAGACCCTGGGAGGTTGTGGCCCATGAGGCCAGGGGGATGCGATGGGCCCCCTTCATTATATTATTTGAGCCCTGGGGAGATGGCAGTTCCTGGGAGGTAACGGTACCCAGAAAAGCTGGGGTGCGCGTGGCCCCCCTTTTTCAATAACTCATAAAGCCCTGGGGAGGTGGCGGTCCCGCGGGCTTCGGGGGCAGCCTTATGGGCTTCCCCTGCGCTCATCTTCTTGTTTGCCCCGTGAAGTAGGCAGGCCCTGGGGGACGGGGGTTCTGCGTGGGCAAACCTGTAAATTTAATATACACTACCCCAGGGATTTGGCCCACCCGGGGGCTACTTATAAAAGACATGCAGGAGCCACATGTCTTTTATTTTTATTTTGGCATGAATCCGCTGATCCACCTGTGAATTTGCAGCAACATAAAAAAAAAAAAGCTTTTAACCCCTTGGCGGGGATCCTGTGGGATCACTTCCACCATATCTGGGGGGTCCCACAGGCCTGTCAAGCAGTTTATTTTGCTGGGTCAAATTGGCAAATTAAAACTGCACACAGGCTGCAATGTCAGGCCTGCGACATGTTTAAAATGGCTACTTGGGTGGATAGCACAATGAATGCTACAGGGCAGAGTGGGACGGGTATGCCTAGACGTGTGTCCTGTGCTTTCTATGCCGCTGGAGTCAAGCTATCCTGGGTGATTAGGGGTGAAACCCCGAAACTGGTCATCCTGGCTGATGAGCGGTGAAACTCCGAAACCGGTCTTAGGATGCTTGTTTTCAGTCCAGGGAGAACCTGACCTGGCAGTTTGGGCTGGACTGTTCCCAGTTGGACGCAGGCTCATGACTGATTTGCATAATGGCTGGGTTCAAACTGGAATGGCATGGGGAGCAAAATAATGATGGATTGTGTTCCAGATCTCTGTATAAGGGTGAATGTATGACATTGTTCTGCATTCTGTCCATCAATTGTTCTTTTTGCATTTGTTACCCCGAATGGGACGTGTATGCCCAGACGTGGGTCCCGTGCTCTCTATGCCGCTGGAGTCAAGCTATCCTGGCTGATGAGGGGTGAAACCCCAAAACTGGTCATCCTTGCTGATAAGGAATGAAACCCCAAAACCGGTCTTAGGATGCTTGTTTTCAGTCCAGGGAGAACCTGGCCTGGCAGTTCGGGCTGCCTTGTTCACATTGGGCACAGGGTCTAGACTTAGTTGCATATGGTTGGGTTCAAACTGGAATGGCATGGGGAGCAAAAAAATGATGGATTCACGCCCAGATCTCTGTATTGGCTTGAATGTATGACATTGTTCTTCATTCTTTCCATCAATTGTTCTTTTTGCATTTGTCCCCCCGAGTGAGACGGGTATGCCCAGACGTGGGTCCCATGCTCTCTATGCCACTTGAGTCAAGCTATCCTGGCTGATGTGGGGTGAAACCCCGAAACTGGTCATCCTGGCTGATGAGGGGTGAAACCCCAAAACCGGTCTTAGGATGCTTGTTTTCAGTCCAAGGAGAACCTGGCCTGGCAGTTCAGGCTGGACTGTTTTCATTGGGCGCAGGGTCAAGAATGATTTGCATATGGCTGGGTTCAAACTGGAATGGCCTAGGGAACAAAAAAAGATGGATTTAGGCCAAGATCTCTGTACTGGGGTGAATGTATGAGATTGTTCTGCATTCTGTTCATCAATTGTTATTTTTGCATTTGTCACCCCGAGTGGGATGGGTATGCCTAGACGTGGGTCTCGTGAAAAGATGGATTTAGGCCAAGATCTCTGTACTGGGGCGAATGTATGAGACTGTTCTGCATTCTGTTCATCAATTGTTATTTTTGCATTTGTCACCCCGAGTGGAATGGGTATGCCCAGACGTGGGTCTCGTGCTCTCTATGCCGCTGAAATTAAGCTATCCTGGCTGATGAGGGGTGAAACCCTGAAACTGGTCATCCTGGCTGATGAGGGGTGAAACCCTGAAACCGGTCTTAGGTTGCTTGTTTTCAGTCCAGAGAGAACCTGGTTGGGCAGTTCGGGCTGGACTGTTCCCATTGGGCGCAGGGTCAAGACTGATTTGCATATGGCTGGGTTCAAACTTGAATGGCATGGGGAGCAAAAAAAGATAGATTTAGGCCCAGATCTCTGTACTGGGGTGAATGTATGACATGTTTTCTGCATTCTGTCCATCAAGTATTTTTTTTGCATTGGTCACCCCAAGTGGGATGGGTATGCCAAGATGTGGGTCTCGTGCTCTCTATGCCGCTGGAGTCAAGCTATCCTTGCTGATGAGGGGTAAAACCCTGAAACTGGTCATCCTGGTTGATGAGGTGTGAAACCCCGTAAATGGTCTTGGGATTCTTTGTTTTCAGTCCAGAGAGAGCCTGGCCTGACAGTCCTGTATGGACTGTTCCCATTGGGAACAGGGCCAATGCTTATTTGCATATGGCTGGGTTCAAACTGGAAAGGCACGGGGAGCAAAACAACGATGGATTTAGGCCCAGATCTCAGTACTGGAGTGAAGGCATGACATTGTTCTGCATTCTGTCCATCAATTGTTCTTTTTGCACAGACCGTGCAGAGAGGGCCAAGTCCAACAACCTCACATATTACTTCACTGTTAAATGACATCATTGATGATATTGCTGATGAAATCTCAAATTACATAATTGATGATAGCACTGTCTTTACCAATGATATCAGCAAATGAACGATTTTTTTGATCCCCTACATTTAATTCCCCCTTCTCAGGTCTGACTGAAACCTGCTATTTCTGCACAGGCCATTATGTCCTATAGACTGTAGATTAAACGCAGAGCACCAAAGTAATCAGTACATTAAATTATCCCCCACCCCTTCAACTTATCCCCCCATTGATGGATCTTTATGAACCTTGCTATGCTCACAGAAGACTGAACATGCTAAATATCTTACAAATGTTTTTGTTGATTCATCAAACATCATAGTCACTAGCAAATAACCATATTTTACCCCTTCTTTTAAAAGTGCCTCCTTGATGAATCTGCACAAATTTAAAAAAAATACAAAGTCAGTTAAACATCTGACAGTTCTCATGAAAATACATCACACTATGCTAAAGTTTAAAAACCTAGCTATACATCTGTCACGAAATCTATAAAATGTAACCTCTTCATTCTTTAAATTGCAATTTCTGAAAAACTACAGAACAGATTTACACCCATCCAACAAAAGCACAGTTCTTCAGTAAATTTCTAACTTTAGGGATAGTTTGGTGTTATTCTATTCAGTATCTCTTTCTTTATCTGAGAGCAAAAACTTCTTTAGTAACTCAAATTGCAAATTACACTTTCTGGACCCTTGCTTTTTCTCAGGCCTGCTTCGAGAATCTGCAACAAACTTGCCGCAAAGGACCCAAAGCAGATAAACTTCTATTTTTTTAGACATTTGTGCAGATTGTTCGAAGGTCCTCAACGTTATTAGGAAAACTAAAAATGTGTTGCCTATGTAAACTGTAACTAATCCATATTTACCCTGGTGCTACTGCCACCAGTGTAATAGAAATATATGTATGTATATGTATATCTATATATATATATAGCAGCATTTCTTTTTTTAGTCCTCATTCCTTTCCAGATACCTAACCACTATCTCAGCAGGACTCAGAGCAAACATCCAACTCCTCACATGTAAGGCATGCACAAGTGTTATCAACAACCAGCGAGGAAGAAGAACTAGCCACTAACAGGGAGAGTGCCACTGCTCAGAGATAAATATGTCCATCGGAAAAAGACTACAGGCAGAGGCTGTTAAGCCCAATGTGGAACTGGAGTAACTGGACACCACTAGCTAGCTAAAGGTGGGAAATGGGGCTCCTCGGGGTCTTCAAGAAGATCTTTCTCTGGTCGATTGTCTGGGCTTGCATCCTCCAACTCCTTAACTCCTATACCATCAGAGCCTTCAAGTGCAGTCTCAGCTCAGCCTACCTGTCCTCTTATTCTAAATGCCCACCCGGAAAAGCAGCAACGGTTGCACCTTGCTCATTATTATGTTACTGTGGCTGCTGTCCAAGAGATCTCAAGGCCCGTAGCAGATGTTCAGTTAGCGACCTCTCAGGATATGCAGGACTTAAAAGGTGCTGGTCATGAGGATACATGACCTCCTTGATTGCAGTCATAAAAAGTCTCATCTGCCTTCATAATCTACTCACCCTTCAGTAGTGCAGTCTCCCAGTTCATCTATTTCACTTATTTCTCCCACCCCCTGGGTATCACATATTTCATGGGGTGTCCGGTGCTGCCCACAGCCAGCCATCAAACATCATCCTATTATTGCAGTAATAAAGAGTGAGCCTGAGGATGGCCTGGAATGTTTGCCTCATGTCAAGAAATGAAATCTGTCCTGATGTATTCCCTTATTGGACAATCCATTTGTTTGGAACATGTGGGCCCTCATTACGATGTCAGTTGGAAAGACCGTCCAACCAACTTCCTCGGAAATATTTACACCGACTCGACCACAACGCCCCCGACCATCGTATGATGATGCATAGCAGGTAAAACTCAGACCCCGCATCGGTCGAAAACCATTTTCCCGACAGCGTCGGTTCGAAAAAAGTCAGAACCGATCGAGACGGTCAAAAAGGCGGTCCCAAAGGCATTCCGGTTACGATCAAGCATTGGTTGTCCTACCGAACAGATTAGGATGCATCCAACGTGGTTGTGGAACCTTGTTGGTTTGTGTGCCACATGGCAAGTGTAAAATTGAAAAATCTGTCACAAAAACAAGCCTAGGCTTTGCCAAAAAAGAATTTCAATAGTAGACACGCCCACCAATCCACCAATATAAGGCCCAACATTTTTTTACCATGATCCTTTGCTCACACAATGCTGGTGCAAACCCATTAGAGAACGTCTTGCCCATCCACTGCTGTCAGCCTTGCACACACTCACACACTGCATTTCTCACCACTACTTGCACATATCACTTTTTTGTCAGATTACTTTTCTTAAACACGCCCTCTATTTCACATTCACACTCACCATGCCCAGGAGGAAACACCCACGTTTTAAAGATCATTCAATCAATCAGGGAATTGTAAGCGCGCTACTCACCGTGAGGGTCTCAAGACGCTGAGGGGGGGCGGGTCCGCAGATCTGTTTAGCCGAAGAGGCAGGTCTTGAGGGTCTTCCTGAAGGTGTTCAGGGAGGGGGCGCGTCTGATGTCTTACGGTAGCTCATTCCAGGTCTTGGCAATGTGAGAGAAGGTTTCTGCCTGCTCTGGCTCTGTGGATGCACGGGGTTCGGCCAGTGCGAGGTCGGAAGATCAGAGATTTCTTTTGGGTACGTGGAAGTTGATTCTGTCGTTGAGGTATTTGGATCCGTTGTAGTGTAGGCATTTGTAGGCGTGAGTGAGGATTTTGAAAGTGACTCTATTCTCCATGGGAGCCAGTGGAGACTTCGTAGGTGTTGTCTGATGTGTTCGTGTTGGGGGGATGACGAGGATGAGTCTGGTAGCGGCATATAGTGCGTTTCCATAGTCCAGTCTGCTGGTGATGAGTGCGTGGGTGACTGTCTTCCTTGGCTGAGGGGGGATCCACTTGAAGGTCTTGCAGAGGATGCTGAGGGTGTTGAAGCAGCTGGAGGTGACGGCGTTGACCTGAAGGAGTTGATAGTGCTTGTAGATTAAATTATCAAAGTACAGCCATATTTATTCGGGACCCTAGTCCAACAGACCCCCATCAGCCATTACTTTAACTCCCATCAGGCTCTGTCCTACACACACCTTCCCACACAGCCCAAACAAGATACCTTGAACTCTGCTTTCATGACAGTGAGTGGAAATGGACTTGCAAGATGGCTGACACTGGGGACTGGTGTCTGACTTGACCACAACTACCATCATGGCCTTGTGTTCAAAACACCAGGCCCCAGTGTCAGCCATCTTGATAGTACATGTCCACTCACTCTCAACAAAGCATAGTTCCAGGGTGCTGTTTGGGCTGGGTGGGAAGGTGTGTGAAGGACAGGGCCTGATGGAAGATGTACTGATATCAAACACTCATCCTCCCACCCAGCCCAACCAGCACAGCTGTAACTCTTCATTTTTGACTGTAGTTAGGTAGGATCCTTCTGCATGGGTACCCCCACTTTTTACCTAGTGCTAAGCTGCTTTTTGACTAGTCTGACTGGGATCCTGCTAATCAGGACCCCAGTCTATCTGCTTTCTCCCTAAATTGTTATGCTATGTACCTGGGTACACCGCAGATTGGATACTGGGGTACCCTTGTAAATCCCTAGTATATGGTACCCGTGTACCGAGGGCATAGGTACCACATCGGTCTCCCATGGGCTGCAGCATGTTTTATGCCACCGATGAGAGACCATTCAAAATGGACCTAAAGGCCTGCCATTGCAGCCTGAGTAAGTCGGTGCATGCACCACTTACTTAAGATATAGGTTTACTATATCTACGGGTCACTGAACTTAAAACCTATAAGTCACCTCTATAGCAGGCCTTTACAATCCTGAGGGCAGGGTGATTGGTTCTACATGAGAGGGTGCCCCTGCATGAGCAGAACACCCCTGCAGCCTACAGAGTCCATTTTCCCGGGTTGCCAGTGAAGCAGCCATATACTAATATAGAGGGGTATTACGTGACCGCTCGATGACCATCTAGAAAAGCAGTGTGGGAGGTATGATTCCATCTACCGGGAGAGCCCTCCGTTAGGCTCTCGCTGTTCCAGGCTACCAGCCTTCTAGTCCCAAATAGCATAAAATGGTTGGTGCTGACCAGAGACACATTTCTGCCCTCCTGCTGCTGAGCCTAGCTCAACCAGGGGAAGGCAGAACAATAGGTATCCTGTCACAGGTAGGTGTGACCACCTCCCTGGCAGGATTATTGTATTAGGGCTGGGTGGGTGTGCTTGCCAGTGCCTGAGAACCCGCAGGAGAGGCACATTCGGTGTCCCTATGCATAGTCCAGTTCAAGCTCTGGCACAAAACTGGACAAAGGACATGAGAGTTACCTCCCCCCCTGTCCATACCTTCCCCTGGGAGGGTCCCATGAATCTTCCCAACCCTTTCCTTAGGGTACTTAAGGCCTTACCTGGGTGTAGGTTCCTAGATTCGTCGTGGACAAGATTCAGAACTCAAACCACTGCACTTCGACCGTCGGGGCACTCTGGACTTTGCTGGACTTCGTTTGGGTCTGACTTCGTCTCCCTCTCAGTCTTCTTCCTCGTCTGTGCCTGTGCACCATACAGGATCTGTGTAGGGCCTGTGGGGCATCTCCCCTGCATTCACAGGCACAGCACCACTGCTGACCAGTCTGCTGATCCCAAGCTCCGACTGACTGTGATGGGTTCAACAACACAAGAGGTGGGTTTCTTTTTTCCTTGAGGCCCGAGCTGCCCTCTCACCCAGTTTGAGGTCAGAATCCATTGTGGAGGCTACAATACCCGAACCCCTGTGTAACGCGTACTTTTGCAAGTGCAAATACTTGTTGGAATATCTGTAGCAAGTGCATTAGGCTTCAAGTAGCCCCAACCTCTGGCACCGATCTTTGACCACATCGCACCGTCTGCTCCGTGGCATTTTGTTTTGTAAAGCTGCCCGAGGTCCTCCTGCGACTCCAGTGTCTTCAACCTGTGGGTCCTGTGGATGGTCAACAACAACTTCGCTGGGCTTCCCCGATTGCTCTGGGATTGCCCTGACTTCCCTGCTTGTGGTGAGTCTCCTGGACCTTGCTGGTCCTCTTCCTGCAACTTCTTGACTTCCTGCATGGGTTGCTTTTGCCAAGGCTTGTGGGTGCTCTCCTCAGACACCGACTCCTCAGCACTGAACATCCTTCGTGGGACAGCTCGTATCCAGCTCCTGGTCATCCTCAGCGTAGCCTGGTCCCTGCAGCTGCAGAGTCAGCGTCATCGACATCTATCCTGAAGCACCGGCATAAGTGGCATTCATTTACCAAGCCCCTGGCCACTTTCAAGTGACCCAGACTCTGTCCCCTCTGCTTTCAGGTACTCTTCATCAAGAATCCACGTTTGGATTCCTAAGCACACTTTCTCTCCTTCCAGCACCGGCACTTTCCTGAAGTCCTCCATTGAGTTTGACTGCGGTTTCCGACGCCAATACACACCTATACACCTGGCTTCCCTGGGCTAGGTAACTTGGGTACCATGGTATCTATGAGGGGTGTGGCTCTCCAACCTTCTGTCTTCCTCAAGGTTTCTTCAGGGTCCCCTGGGAAGGGTCCTTAATCTTTAAAAATCCAACCGCGACTTGCTCATAGACTTGTACGGAGTACGAAGTAGTGTACTCACACTGAACACGTTCTCCGTGGGGTCCGCATCTACTCACCTTGGGTGGTTCCTTGGGCTCCCAGCAATTCTACGTCCTCTCGACATTGTCCTGACTCAAGTCGTGCTTCTTATACCACATTTTTAGCATATAGTTCGTCCACCCCGAGGCCTGCTGTGTATTAGTGCTATTTACTGTGATTTCTTTGCTATAGTTTTGGGGGCTTTGTTTATAAGTTAGTTTGGGAGCTACTGGAATGTACTAGAAAGTATCATCTAATAAATACATATTTTTATAAATACCTTGTGTGATTCTCTTTCGTTTAATCTATACTATAAGGTCGCATTCTGGTAAAACAAGCTGCTTTATGCTCCTTCAAGACTTAGCCTGAAGGCTGCTCTCCACAGCTACCACTTGAATAGCTTCTTCTTAAATCACCCTAAGGGTTGTCTGGACTGGTGGAAGGTGTTCATTTACATTAGTGGACATCATTTACCTGGTCAGTTTCTCACACCGACAGTGAGGTGAAATGTACTATTAAGGTGTCTGAGACTGGTGCCCGGTGTCTGACTTGCCCACAACTTCCATCAAGGCCTTGTGCTCAGAACACCAGGCACCAGTGTTAGCCATCTTGGTAGTACATTTCCACTCACTGTGAGGAAAGCAGAGTTGTAGTGGGGAACTGCATCCTTCACCCGTCCGCCTATGTGCCGGTGTAGTGCTTTTGCTGGCCTTTGGGCCCTGCAGTGCTGACCACGACCCAAGGAGCTTTTGTTTCATCAACTTCGTGGCCTGCTCGCACGCAGTCCCCCACCCACCGATCGTGCATAGCCCACTGGCTAACCAGTGGTTGCATCACTCTGCACCCGGCCCCCACTGTGCTGCTGATGGTGGGACTCGAGTGCCCATCTGACCGAATCCTGCTCTCAGACCCGTAAACCCCAGTTTTTTTCTCCCAAGTGTGTATCATGAGTAATATTGGAAAATGGTACTTATATTGAAAAACCCATTACCATCTTTTCCTTTCTCCTAGGAAGTGTACCAGTATGGTATCGAGCGATACCTTGCTGTGGAAGAAAAGTAACTGAAAAGTAATTCCAACTGTTTTATATACCAGTATCTTACCAGTAACTAATCAAATTGCATACAACTGCATTCAAACTGTATTTAACTGCATTAATTGTGCAAAGTACAACTACACTTACCAGTACCAGTCTTGGCATTTCTAAAAAATAAAACACAACTGAATAATATTGTGATACAAACAAATTGGTCAGAGTTCAGTCTTTGAGTGTGTGACATAATTTCTTGCCAGTAGAAGACTCGAGAAGCAGTGGCGCAATGACCAGACACCAGACAACCATGCAGCCCTCATGAATGCCAGATGCAAACACCACCAACTCATACGTTCCGCCAAAAGAACCTCCTTCAAAGAACGCATCGACAACAACGCACACAACAGCAAAGAGCTCTTCAACATCGTGAAGGAGCTCGCCACCCCCTACTCCAGCTCCAATGACGTTCCGCCGTCACAAGAACTCTGCGACTCCCTGGCTACCTTCTTCCACCGCAAGATCACAGACATCCCCAATAGCTTCAACACCCAAATGCCGATGACAGACGCCGACATCCCCCACTCAACACCCACCAAACACACCGACCTTCTGCTCTACTGGAACAACGTCAACGGCGTGCAGAGATCTGCACTGGCTCCCGGTCAACAAGATTGATTGATTGAGTGTGTGCAATAAATGCTTAGCTACCCTCTGATAAAGCCTTACTGCTTGCCCACACTACCACAAATAGAGGGTAAGGTATTATCTACTTTTACCTCTGCCTACCTTTGTGGATTCACTGGATTCTCTGCACACCACACCTTACTTTGGTATAGTATATATCGAGCTAGCGTCCTACAACTTTGAATTTCTGTGCCTGACTGGTCCCCTCCAGCCTGCTACTCTAGACGTGTTTCTGACCCCATGAGGTTGGACCCTTTTGCTCTTGGTGGTTAGACAAAGCCTTCTCTAGGTGAAGGTGCTTCACGCCTACTCCCTAGCAGGAACAGCATAGAAAGGCAGTGAGCCTTAAAGGCTTCCCGTCCTTTGTTATGCTGACCAGGGCCTCTGCAGCTAGTGGAGATGCCTGCCTCCCTGACCAAGCCCTATTTATGGCAGCAAGGTCGGAAGGGAAATTAGTAAGCATGGGAAGTGTGTCCCCTCTAAGCCAGGTGCCCTGAGCTGAAGTGACTCCCTCCTTTGAAAATCCTCCCTATTGTTTTAGAGGGCTCTAGCCAGGTAGGGATATGTCCCCTACCTAGAAGGCGTGGACATACAAAGGGTGTAGGCACACTAAAGGTAAGTAGCCCATTGGCTACTTCCTTGTGACCCCTGTTACACCCCTAAAGACAATCTACGAAGAAGAGACCAAAGAAGAGCCGTGCAGCAGTGAAGACTGAAGACACCAACTTACTTGGTTCCACCCCTACCGGCCTGTTTGCAGTCCTCCAAGACCCTGCTAAAGAAGAGCGACTTGTCTCACTGCCCAGTGACTGCCAGTACCCTGAGAGGACTGTCTGCCTTCCAAAAAACACCTAATCTCCTCTGGACAGCGAACCTGTCCAGAAGACAACCAGCTTTAAAGACAAAGTGCTCTGCCTGTGGAACTGACCACCTCTGCACCCGATGCCCACTGGCTGTGTTCCAGTGACCCACCAGTCCAGCAAAGGTTCCGCAGAGATTTACAGCAGGAGTCTACCATGGGTTGACCCCTGCCGGACTCCACGTCGATGTCTGCATTCTTTGCACGATGACCCCCCCAACCTCAACCTGCACCAGTAGGCTGATTTCCGACACCGAAGGATCCCCTTGCACCCGGGGGCCTTGGGGAGATCAACTGATGGTGTATCGACACCCCAGCCCATCCCAATTTACCTTGCAGCCTCCTAGCCTGAGCCTGAAGCCTTTTTCCACCTTCAAGATTGCCCATTAGTTTGAATTGAGCGCCCAACGCTGCACTCTGCACATAGACCCCGCGTGCTGCAGAGGGTGTAAGTTTGGTGCTGCCTCGTGATCCCCGTGCTCACCTTAACCCACTGGGTTCTAAAACCGTGCTACTCACCTGCAAGTGGTACTACTTTGATTGCTCCCTTTCACCATTGGATAACTTTGGCACCAGATCCTGAGGTTGACCTTTGCGACCGGCCGCCCCGGTGCCGCTGGTGGTGCACTGAGGTCATTTACCTGAACCTTGCCTTGTGCTGATTCTTCATTCAAAAGCTCAATATCGTAAATCCTTTACTTATCTGCATATTGCTGGTTGTGTTTCCCCCCATAGGATTACATTGAAAAATGCAGCGTGTCCACTTTTTACATCGAAAAACAGTGACATTGGAAAACGCATCTTACAGCAACAAAGTGTCTTTGGTTCTATAAAATAAATATACTAAAAGTAATATTTTTACAAACCATTGGCCTCAGATTTAGTCATTGAGTGTGTCTAATTATTTCTTGCCTGTGTGTGTACTACAGATTCTTAACCCTACCCTCTGATAGGCCCGACTGCTCGCCCACACTACCACAAAAGAGAGTAAGGTGCTATCTACTCTAACCTCTGTAGAGCCTCTGGGGCTCCCCTGGACTCTCTGCACACTGCACCTCACTTTGGTATAGTATATACAGAGCCAGCTTCCTACAGATGCCACTTCTCATCATCAGCAGCAGCGGGCTTTACAAGTACCAGTATTTCTAGAGCTTTGGTTAGGAGTTCTAAGCATTAAAATATTTCTGTGGTTAAATCTCAGCACCCAGAGGTCTTCCTACTTTTAACTGCTCTACGTTTGACACCTGCGAACAAATAACAATTTTACTAAAAAGAATAACTCTGACTGGACGTGTAGTTTTTTTAGACTGATTACTTTGGCATGTTGTGGTAAATTTAAATTACCTAGACTTAATTTATGCGGTAAAGTTCAATAAGAATAACTCAGTAAAAATAAGAGGCAGCATCCGTGGTATTTGAAGTTTTAAAAGGGGATTTATTCCTTACAAAGGAATTAGTTCGAACCAGGCAATCGGATTCCGTCACCACGAAGGTTCGGGAAGGCATAGAGCAATACTTTATTGACAGGTTGTCATATATATAGTCAATGCATTACAGTAAAGACATATGCAGAAGGCGTAACAGTTGAGAGGAGAGATAAGAATACACATACGTAATGAAAAAGGCGTTACAATAGGCGTGCATGAGGGCGTGTACTAGAAACGTCATTCTGAGGATGTCACAGGTGGGTGGATCCATAAGAGAAATCCTGCAAAGTCAGCAGAAATACATGGCAGAGGTGCGCGCACGGCAGCATGACGTGTGATTGACGTGTAACTGGAGGGTGAAGGGGACTTGACATTTAGCCCTACATGAGGAGACAGAAGTCTGGGATGTCAGAACAACCTAATCCCAAATCGTATCTAATATCTTGTGTTTAAGGAACGGTATTATCTGGAAGGAAAGGTCTCTCAGGCAGAGGCTATCCTATACTGACTTCTAGTGCGTGTATAAGTGTCTACGTGTCTACATGAGATGCGAGGGGGCATGGGCCTACCATGGTAACAGGAGCTATGAGTTACTTGCACGGAGACAGTAAGGCCGGGCCCTTTGCTCTGCAGCTGGAAGGATGTTTACCTAAACTACTAGACAGGAATGCATTTCTCGAGGAGCGGAGCAGATAACTTGAAGGCTGAATACAGTCTTGGCAGGCAACAGGCCGGGCCAGGCACCGTTAGCCGCGCAGGAAGTAAGACAAAGGTCATGGATACAGATGCAGGTCCAGGCTGGAGCATTCAGAGGCAGAAAGCAGGAAAAGCTCGATGGCAGAATTCAGGGCCTAACTTGCCAGAGCTGAAAAACGTGAAAGGTACACCATATAAAGACGGTGGCAAGGCATACTTAGGAACGGAATATTCGACCCATTCATGGTGGATCTGAAAGAGGACATGTTAACGTTGGACGCATATGTATTTGCGTCTTCATAGCTGGAAGTGGAGGGAACATACATGTACTTGTAGCATGTACATGGAGCCGTTGGGGTCTAAGATAGGGGACACAATTGATCATAAAAATTCATATTTCCTCAATGTTACACGTGAGTTCCAGACCTGCGGTCACATCCCGAAGGAAGCCTACATGGCTCGACCTGGTCATTGTTCGAGTAAAGTCTCCACCAGAAGTCACTTGCTTACCCATTTATCAGTGTGATACCACCTGAGGCCCTGGGACACCAATGAGAAACAGTAGCTTCTGCTCAGGAACCACTAACAGGCTAGGACCCAAGTGAACCCCTAGTTAGTCCAATGAGTCCCTTCGAAGCAGCGAAGTCTACAATTCCCCAGATGCATTGATTGGATCCTGGAACGCCCAGGAAGGCTCAGGCCAGCACTCAGTTCTAACAATCACTGCCTGAAGTAGAAATAAAAGAAGGGGCATATTTTTAAAGAAATCACGCAGCGCATTGTAGGGCAGCAAGCCACCTTGCAGTGCTGCATGATAGAAAAGGGACACGAATGCGCTGTATCTAACATTAATGCTGTGCATTCCTGTATTTTCCCTGTGTTGGCCTACAATGTGCTATCAAGCGCCAATGCAGGCTCCCTTGGACCACAGTGCTAGAGTGCCTGCGTGGTAAGCAGGATTGTTTTTATGCAGGAAGGGGCACCTTCTTGCACAAAAACAATCCCCTGAGGTATTTTTCCTCTTTGCAGAATGCAGCATACATAGAAAAAGGAAAAAACAGAAGAGAAATAAAGGTATTTCTCCTTGTTATGCCTCACCTGAGGAAGCGTAGCATTTTGATACATTCCCAGGTCTACTAGTAATGGCAAAACTGGGAATGCGCCAAAGTGCATGGTTGGGTGCATGGGAACACCCACGCTCCACCCAAGGAACGCCTCCCTGGTGCAACGCTGCAATTTGATCTGCGTTGTGTTACTCTACATTTATCAAGACATTCAAGGTCAAGCAAGGTGGCCTTGCGTGGCATGCGTGGCATGATAAATCTAAGTCAAGAGTTGCATCGCTTTTGCACCCTATTGCGTGGTGCAAGGGTGACGTAACCCTTTAATAAATATGCCCCTAAACGTGCACAACTGCAGAAGCGGAAAGAACTGAAAAGTTTCAAACAATGCAACATGTTTCCTCTGCAGTATAGTTCTCAGGTAAAAATGTATTTGCAGAGATTAACCAGCAGATGTATTGCCTTTGCAGTAATCCTCTGCATAAATATTTGTGCAGCTTTTGCTGTGTACATAAATGCTGTATTTTAAAAAAACTACCCCCAAATTTTCATTTGTTGAGATTGAACCAGCACAAATGGTGTAAGTACTTTTATACATTTTTTATATTTGGTATTCTTTCTGAATGTTTTCTATTTTTCCAGGAGGTTATGCAGCTCCCCTCCCTTGCAGGGAAAGTCTTTGCCAATTGAACAACGTAGGGAGGAATGTAGAGATTCTGCAATGTGATGAAATGGGAAATCCCGAATTTCTTAAACTTCTGTTTGCACGAATACATAATTTGCACATCTAATTATACTGTGATTTAAATTTTATTGGAAGTGCGAGCTTGGTTGCTGCCTGTTTGCTAGATGTTTGTAAATGGCTATTGCGTGGGAGGCCATCTGGGCCAGTCACACTGCGTCAGAGGTGAGAGAGGCTGTAATTATTTAACACTGGCTCCAAAGGCATTCTCCAGGACCACCAAGTGCCCAGCCCACCCCTGTTCCCCCTCTGGAATAGCACCTATTGGAGGGATATGAACTTCAGGAGTTAGAGGCCTGTGCCACTGGAGCGTCACTATTTTTGATGTTCCGTTGGCGCAGGCTCCTCAGTCACACCCGTGATGGGATGCAAGGCCACCCTGTGTGGCTTTGCATGGCTTCATAGATATGGAGTAAGGCTTCGCGCTGCCTTGCCTTATCTGTGTCAAGAAGGTGTTCCGTGGGCGTTGGGGTGGTGTTACCACGCAACACCCATGGATTTTGATGCTGCTCCAGATTTACAAAATCCCATAAACACTGGGCAGCACCAAATCCTCATGCCTCCCCAGAGCAGGAGTAAAGTGGAGAAATGTTTTCTCTCCATATTGTTTCCTCTTTGCACATCTGCTGCATTCTGCAGCACACATAGAACAAGAATAAAAGCCTCCATTGATTGTTTTTGTGCAGGAAGGGGCCCCCTCTTTCATAAAAACAATCATGCCAACAACATAGACATCCTTGCACCATGGTGCTAGGGGGCCTGGGTTGGTGCTAGGCTGCAAACTGTGGGCTGGCTGAAAGGACAGGAATGCACAGTGTCTTGTAAATATTGGTGCATTTCTGCGCTTTGAAACAGCGTAGGGCAGCACAGGAAAAAGCCTTGTGTCGCCGCCCTATGCCAATTCATTGTAACTAAGGCCCTTCGTTTGAAACCAAAGCAAAAACAGGAGTTCAGAGACTGGGCTGTATTTGGTAAAGATCCAGCATCTGGCTTCTCTTTTTGGACGTGGCCAAACATGTGCCATTGAGGAGCCCAGAGACCTCCTCCTCTAGGTTTGTTCATAACTCAGCCTCAAAGGCTGACCTTAGTTGCCTGCGAGGGGCGTGGACCTTAAACACACCTGATGAGGCAAGACCGAAGACCTGAATCGCGGATTGAATGTCAAGTGAAGTCACTGTTATCATATGAGGGGTTTAAGTCAATCTACAGAAGACAGCCAATGTCAACAGGTAAGATCCCAAGAGAAAACCACGTGTACAACATGCAGTGATCCGGGCACTTACTGATCACGCCGACAGGTTACCTTTAGGGAATCCGGGCTTGCAAAGTAAGTGGTCCCTCCGAAGCGCATGGTGAGCCAGATGTCAAAGCACTGTGCAGCGATGTGGCTCAGGGGCAGGTAGCTGAGAAGATTCTCCTTTTCTTGCTTGCCAGTATAGTTGCCAAATATTTTCGTGGTCCATGTGATCTTCAGAATGAGAAAAAATGCAAGTTAATTGAGGAACCTGGACCTCCAAAATAAGCAAGCTAATTTCTTTACCAAGACGAGAATTACTTTATTTATTTTTTACTATATAGCTCACTCAGTTAGTAGATTTGTAGAGCGCTTCTTTTCAGCCATGAGGGTATCCTGGTGCTGGGAAGCTGAACTGTTATTAGTCCTAAATGCTGCAACTACGAGTGCTTCACTTGCATGAAGTCTTCTCACTTTACCTCTTCACCTGCCTTGTTCTTCTTACATTCAATAAGTCACTTCTCAGGACTAAACTTTGGATTTAAGACGCCAGGAGATGGCCATCCTCTAAGATATGGCCACAGTGCTCTAGTAAGGTGGGTTGTCTTAACTTGGCCTAAGATGCTGTACTTACTGCCACGGCAGGCTGCCTGCTGTGCAGAGCTCAAAACATCATTCACAAATCCACTGACAGACAATATGAAGTAAACACAACATTGATAAGTGAGAAACAGCACGCTTTGTCCCACTCTACGAGTGGGCCATAAATTCGAATGGGCTTTTTAATAGAAGTTACCAGGCACATGAGAATCATATGTCATTTGTGCATATGTCCATAGCATCCTTTGTGCTTTGCATAGCATGCTTACATATTGGGCTTTCAGAAGCAGAAATCTCTGGCCACATCCCTGAGTTACAGGTGTAGGAGCACTGGGCAAGTTTTTACAGAGTGGAAATACATCCAGTAAATTGGAGTGCTGGTCTGGGCATGGGCTACGGGTGCAAGTGCAGCATGACCCCTCAGCTACAGCAGGGGGAGCATAGACCGCTTCCTCCTGCCTGTCAGCAGCCTCCCATGACCTACAAACCCTTACCAACCCTCCATTCTCACGGCTAATGCATTGACTTACCATGTTCATACTTGATCATTCAGAAGGAACCACTAAAACCCGCCCCAATCACCCTGGTCCTTCTTGATCTCCATTGGCGGTCAGCAGTATCTCAATGAAGCTTGTGGCAGCTCAAGACCTTGGCCAATAGTGGATTTTCAATGGTAACACTCACATTGTCATGGCTCAGCATCACCCCTTTAGGCTGCCCCGTGGTGCCGGAGGTATAGATCAGAATGCAACACTCATTGGCCTTCTGGGAAGCGATGATAGCATCTAACCTTTCATCAGGAACAGATGATCCCACCTGTATGAACTCTTTCCACTGTTGACAGAAAAGAATAATGTGTTAGAAAAACCTCAAAACTAAACACTGTCCATGAGATTGGGCATTCTAAGGCAAATGCAGTAAAGATTTGCTTCTGTTTTTGGTATTAAACAGGGAGATATACATAGTAAGAGTTTAAATGTCCCACAGACATATTACCAGCAAGATTGTCTAGTGATGGATGAGAGGAAATGAAGAATGACAAAGAAAGATCTGAGGCACAGTCCTGAGGGCCGCTCACTAAAGTCTATTTTAAGAGGATGCGAAAATTGAGCAGCCTAAATGTTGTATGGCAGCTCCTTGTGGACACTTCAGATTACTTGTGCAATCACTGTGCACATGTGTGCTAGAGCACAGTTTGCCAGAATGTAGACAGGTCGGAGGCAGTGCAGAGTGGTATGGTATGACCACTAGCCGTGCCGTGGGGCATTTAAGAATGTAGACATGTGGTGGTGCTGTAGAACTGCTTGCCCCCTATCTCCAAAGAGTTCATTGAAATAACCGCAGATGTTTAGATCTGGAACTCGGTGGATTGAAATACTCACCATTCCTGAGAGTCTACAAGTGGAGTATGTTGAACAATGATAAATAGGCAGGGGGAAAAGGAGGAAGCAGCACTCGTGGATGCTGAGAATACTGAACGAGCAGCTGTTCTTGCCTAAATAGATGCATGGAGGCACAGACCGAGGAACAGAGTTCGGGATTTGGCAGGCAGGACGGGCAAATGATCGACCACCCTGATGGGTTTGCAAGATCCCAGGAGCTGTTGAAAGTTGTACTGAACCAGAAGGCAAAGTGCAAGCAGAATGATATCAAGAGAAGGTCGTCTGAGTAAATTCAGGGACCTTCTTGAAGAGGGCTTTAAGAGCAATGCAGAGTGGCCAGTGCAGCGGTTTCAAATGGTGAGAATAATGATGTGTGCGAGGCAGTCCTAACAGAACCCGAGCCACTGGATTTCAAGACAATGGACCATGGGAGCCACTGGATTTCAAGACAATGGACCATGGGGAGCGGTAGTCCAAAGTATGGAGAACTGCAACGGTCAAGTTGAGAGCCTACAGCTTCTTGAATACCCTCTTGTGGAAACCTGTTGAGATGTACTATTGGTGTGCAATCAGGATATCAGGATGCTCATGCAAAAGCCTATATTTATATCGAAGCGGACATTGAGCAGGAAGACAGCAAAACTGTTGGTCTACATACACAGGTGAGTGATGGTCTTGCAGACACGGTCTAAATCTATTGAATTGTACCGCAACATGTCTGCAAGCTAGGCATGTGGACCAGGCATAGACCTACCACAAGATGCAGACAGTGGCAGTTCTCAGAATGGAATATGTGGAGTAATGTTGAAACCCCAGGCCATCATTAACTCAACCCCCTTGTTAAGTGCGGAAGGCCTTCCAGAGGGCTGTATTTTGAGAGGTGAAACCATCTCCATTCAGAACTCTCTGCAATGTACCTACTATGGCTTCAGAAAATGATCTCCAATCAAAAATATACTTACATATGTTTCTTTCTTTTTCAATGATTCTGTTACAATTATGTAAAGGTTCTCTAAACTGTCTCAGAATTAGAACACAATTCCATTAATTATTTTAAGTTTGGGACCTTTACATCTTCCCAATACACTTCAGATTGATAACGCTTTGTCAGGGGGCTCACCCTTATTTATTCCAAATGTATAGCTTTCTGGAATAACACATTCCATCAGTTTCATTGTGTAAACCCTAAAAGTCAATTCCCCACATCTCATACTTACTAATAAACATATCTTTGTTACATAGAATGTTGGCCTCCCATGTGTGGCCATGAAAAGTGAATGAACCTTTACAGAGAAATGTTTCAGTTCCACCCCTTACCCCAGGTCCATAATCTTCCTGTGACCTCAAATGCTTCTTTCCCCTGCCTTGCCATATATCGCCACAAATTGGTTAATAATTTACCTGCTTGGTTTTCTAATAGACCCTTTGCTGTTCTGCCTCCCATAACCCAGAAATAGTCCTCCTCAGTTGTGTCAACAGACTTTTTACAATGCACAATTCCAGGCTCATTAGTAATCTTTCTTCCATCATCGGCGTCACACCATGACTACTTAAGTTAAAGCATTTTTTTGCATTCGTACTTCTTTTGTATTCACTAGTTTTTTTCACTAGTTTTTCTGCATATTATGGAATTTGCTCTCAGCAGCATCAAAGTATCAGTTCTCAATTACATTCTTTCTTTAATTCCTGTCTATTTTGTATTTTCAAAATATTTTTAATGCACTGTATCCATTTTCAGCTACAGTCTTATTACTTCATAATAAACCAGAGATATGGCTTTGTTAGAGAGAATCCCTGTTATGTTTTCCACTGCCCTGCGGTTCTCTAATCCTCAGTGAGACCCAACTGTGCTCTGGCAATAAAAAATAAAAAAAGGCCGGCGCACACAAATGTGTTGTAACAGAAAGAGTACAGGCTTAGATTGTAGTTCAATAGTAATAGAATCAGCAGTGAATTGCCATTTAATTTTTTTATTTCAGTTTTATCTAGCACAAACACAACCAGAAGGTATTGGAGCGCTTTACATGAGCATCAGGCACAGGTAGATTGAGTGATTTGCCCAGAAATACAGGATGCTGAGCAGACGCCGAGACTCAAACCCAGTTCCACAGTTCCAAAGTCAGACACTCTGGCCGTTACGCCACATCCTCTCCATTCTGCAAAGATTATATTTATGCTTGGTGGTAATGTTTACATTATTGGTATTTTTGTTACCACCTATAGTATCAGTGCCAGTGGGAATTATGACTTGCAGTGAAAATACCATCTACAGAACACATAATGTCCTCCATGTAACCAGTTATGTCACCAGTGTTTGTTTACCACAGGTGGTGCATTTGCTCCTAAAGATTTTCAACCAAATAGTTCCACAAAATCTGATTCTGGAAAGACAATTTTTCCTGCCATAAGGAATTATGGCTCCGGGAAGGGTCAGGATGGCACAATACAAATCCCTATGAGGAGCGAGTGACACAGAGGAAGGCTTCGGAAAACGACAAAGAACTCTTGATAAGCCATAGAGATGGACAATGTCTGAGCAATAGTGGAATGAGACAGGCCTTCAGAAAGTTCTTGCACCACTGGAGCCCAGTAGCTCTACTCTGAATGATGATTGATACTACAGAACTGAGAGGAAAGAGACACAGCCCTAATTTCCCAATTGATATGGGAATTGTATCATTCTAGCCACTATATCCAAAGCCCTATAGCATAACTAGGAGGCATGATTATATCAAAGGCGACCATTGGTTTTATGAATAGCTAAACACACCAAGAGTGGAACCGTGAGGAAGGCCATGAAACCCAGAGTCAACGGAGATCCATTGATATGTTTGTACATTGTCTGAAGACACCTTCTTCCTGACCTGAATTTGGAGTCTCTAAGCACATCTCAAGTCCATATACATTCCGAAGTCACCGGAATCTAACAGAGCTGGAACAGAGACAGACTGTCCGGCACACAAAATGAAGAATTAAATTCAACTCAAAAAGCGTGAGGAACTGAAATGATTAGTGAGAGCAGAATATCCCACTCCTTCCTCTCTTTTAAATGAGGAGATTTGACAGTTTGGAAGGTTGAACAGGAGAGTCTCACAGCAAATGATGAGGGCTTGCACAATAGAGAAATAATGTTTCCTTACTCTTTCAATCCTTTTCGATGTAGTACAATGTGTCTGTAGCAGATCCAACGTGCATTGCTTTGTCAGGCAAAGGATCAATAAACTCAGTAATAGATTCAGCCTTAAGACTGAGGGAAGAATGAACTCTCCACTTTTCCATTGAGCACCTTCTAACTTTAGCTTTTATCAGAACAACATGATCCAGAATTTCAGCAAATGAAGAAGGTCATGGCAGCACATCCTTTGACCCCTCCTTTAACCCTCTTCAGAATATTGCCATATGAATGCATTCCACTTAGGTAGTTTCCACATCAAGCTCATGAATCTGTACTTTAGGACAATGCTTCGGGATTTCCATGATAAATCTCACACAAGGCATCCTCTGCAGAAGCTTCACAATCAGGTCTCTAAAACATCTTCTTGAAGTTCGCAAAAAGTTGACATAATTGTTCAGATGGAGTTTTCTGCAACAAGTAGAGGGGTTTTCCAAAGCCAGAGCTGCACAAGCTAAGGAATAAATCAGATACCCCACTTTGGATCGGTCAGAAGAAAATCGAGAAGGTCAAAAGGCAAACTAAAACACTAAGCTGTCCAAAAACACCATACAGGTTCTCCAGAATACCTAGAAGGTAAAGGACTGATGGCAGAAAGGTTGCAAGTTCTGTAGTGGATTGCTTGACAAAGGGCAGCATTCACAGTCCTTAACTGGTCAGTAGCAGGGTTTGTAGCTGAAGAACAACTGCCAGGTCAATACCACAATCCATGTCGGAAACAGAAGGATATTTGGGAGGCACAAACTATTCAGAGCAGGATGCTTACTTGCAGGCCGGTCCTTGGTCTTCTGCTGTCCAAGTTATAGGGCAACTGTTTCCACATACAACAATTACTTCACACACTGGAATATGCGATAGGCAAGTGCCTTTGTGAAGCTGCTACCTTCTCAGGAGGAAAAGCAAACAGCATAAAAATGGCCTTGCTGGATAAGGCCCTACGCTCATCACAAAATTCCAGGAAAATTTGTCAAACCAATCTAGGGACATGGACTGAAAAGGCAGAAACCCATAAATGCTCTCTAGCAGGCTAGCCTTTCCAGTAAATGAAGACCTGTAATTGATTTCTGAAAAGCCAGGAATAACAGATCTCACTAACCCCGTACTCCCCATCTAGAATAACAGGAAAGGATAAGGCACAAAAGTCTTCAGCTGGTAAACATGAAAATAGGGTTAATCTTCCAAGAATTAGAGTGATGAAGCCTAATGGCAACATGATTGACCTTATTGGTTAATAAAAAGGATCCAAAATATCAAGAACAAAATCGAATTGGCAAATTCTATAAATATGCAGAAATTGCCATGGCCGTACAATCGCATTACTCCAGTGGTTCTGCGTATACGTTCATATCCTGGTGAACTGTAAACACCAGAAATAAATTAAGACTAACTTTAATGTTGATTTAACTCTGCATGACACATTCTCAGAACCTTGGTTTGAAGCTACTTAGTTGGGATCAACAAGGACTGTAGGAAAAAATATAGATTCTGGCCAAGAGTACTTGACTGTGTAGAGTATCAGCATGAGCATCTTTCACATGCTGTAAAAGATATCTTGTCAGACACACAACTTTGGCAGGGAGCAAAAGGACAGAAGTTCTGGAATCCTCAACCACAATGTCCCATTTAGACAAGGCATTGGCAAAAATATTCTATGTACAAGGGAAGTGAGTCTATGAAAACAATATTGTGAATAGAATTAGGCCCAGCGAGCCTGCCAGCTGATCCTACATTGAATGTTCTGCAGAAATTGAAGATTTTTATGATCCCTCCAAACCTCAAAATGTTTGAATGCTCCCATAAGAAAATGCTGCCACTCCATACAAGCATGCCCGAGAACCAGGAGCTTGCAGTCATCAACTGAATACTATAGCTCACATGAATTCAGGACATGGGAGATATTACAAATGCGATACTCTAAATTATCCTCCTTCTGGAACAGAAGCTGAATTGCTCCTTTTGCAAAATTGGAAGCATCAGTAACCGCAATTGATTTTCTGGATAGGTCTGGGTGCTTGAGAACAGGAGCTAGGGTGAAGCTTTCTTGAGATTGACAAAAGCCTTTTGGGCTTCATGAGTCCAAATACATCTTTTAATTAGACTCTCTTTTTCCAAAGTGGAAGTTAGACAGCTACCCATATTGGCAAAGTTCTTAATGAACCAGCTGTAGAAGTTATCCAGGCCCAAGAAACTCTGGGTCTCCTTGACAGTCTTAGGAGTCAGTCAGTTCAAGATTGCAGTGATCTTAAGTTGATCCATAGACAATCCACTCTCAAAAAGGCAAAGTGCCCAGATGTTCCACTCTGTTCTCTCAAACACACACTTCTGTATTTTACAGGATAGGTGGTTTTCCTTGAGATGTTGAAGAAGAGAATGACCATGGAGTTGATCCTGAGGGAGGGAAGCTTAGATGATCAGGTTATTATCAAGCTACACTACAAGAAACTAGTTCAGAACGTCAGAGAATATACTGGTAATAAATCTCTGGGGGACTGCTGGAGCCCTGGTAACGGCAAAGGACGTGACACGACATTCATAATATTTAAAGGGTGTACACTCCTCACTTCTCTTTAGCTGGACCAAATGGTAAGCTGTACTAGTGAAATATATAGCACCTTGAATTGACCAAAGACTGTCCTTGATGTGTGAAAGCAGGTAACGGTCATTAATGGTGATGTTAGTAAATCCACGATAGTCGATACAAGGTCCTAGCTCCTTGGATGTTCTTGGAATGAAGAAGAGAGGAGCTCCAGTGAGGGAAGCAGACCAGACAATTTTCATCAGGTGATTGAAATTTTGTATCTGTAGTGGCAAGGGGTAGCAACCAGGAGACCAGGAGCACATGGGAAGGGCAACCACAGGTTAGTGAGATTCACAGCAAGCAGCTGCAGGCTTCTTGCTGCATTTTCAAAGAGCCATGGGACAGCGCATGGTTTTGTGTGCCCCCTACACCCAGATAACTGAGACGCTACGATAGAGGGACTTTCCTTCACAATTATAATTTACAGTCTGTTGACTGTCTTTAAAATACGTCCAGCTGTAAGTGCCACATCAGCAATGATGGTACCTGGCAGATGTCTAAAGACAGTCTTGGACCGATGATCTTCTCTGGCATCATATTCCTTTCTATGCTTCTGTTTGATGTCAGAAGCTAATTATCATCCATTATACAGAGCTCCATATGTTCTGAACATAAATACACATTCAACCTAACTTGTAAATATTTAATTTTTAGATGTTCATTGCAGATATAAGATGCTTTTAGGAGGGCTTTATTTTATTAAATTTCACTTCTTGTGACTTATGTAAATGTTAACAGCTAAGTGACTGTACCCAGTATATTTTCACATGTGGCACGCCATGAGGTAGTGGGTTCATAAAAGAGAACACATTGACAATCACTAGTCCCTTCGATGTGTGGAACTTGGATAGATCTGCTTGTAGTATGCATGGGATAAGCAGGTGAGGTGTCAGAAAGAGCACAGGGACAATAGAATGCTGTCCCAAAGTAATTCTGGTTACTATATGATGCGTATTTGTACTCAAGAGCAGTGCTGCACTCTTTAAGGAAGCACCTCCTCATACTCTGCTCTGTGTGGGAGGTAGTGTGGATAGAGAAAGAAATAAGGGCTATGGTTCTGCCTTACCGTGTAGAGGTTGGGCCTCTTCTCCATCAGCTCATCATGGTATTGTACAATAGCTTTGAGATGAGGCAGCTGGTCCTGGATCTAAACAAGACAGACAAGCAAACAGTAAAACATCAATCAAGCACCTGATGGTGAAACAATAAGAAACAGCTCTGTAGTGAAAAATAATGCCTTTGATAATTATGAAAATAAACTAAGTTTTTATTCAGCATACTTACCAGAATTAAAATGCTGTAAACTGAGAATGAAAGAAACTAATTTTACCGTCATTACAAGAACTACAAAGTCCATTCTTAATACATTCTATTAAAGATGGACCTTCATTGGGTAAACTCAATCTATAAACACATGTAGAGTTTGTGTGCCGAAGGGCTGTGAACACCCCACCTGATCTAAAACTTATGTGGTCAATAGACAGCAAAGCCACACAACAGCAAGCAACAATTACTGACTAAGCCCTGGAAATCGATAGTCTAAACACAAGCATGGTGCACACCAGCTAACATTACACTCAGTTTCTTGTTAAGTATTAGCCTGGGCAACAGGTGATCTCATATAATCTGCTGACAGTGTACTGTGTGTGGTATTTAGCATCCTATGTACACCTGCTGGAGCGGGTTATGCAAAAATTTGTATACCCACCCCATTTTGCATGTTGTTTTATTAATTAAATTGATTAATTAATTATAATCGAACTAATGGATTGGAGTGATGTGGAAAATATTTACCAACCTTACTAATGTATGAATTATACGTGGGATTCGCATCTGCAGGGCTTAATTAATACGTGAACTAAATTTCGTACGCATACTAATCATAGACAATTAGAATATTGCATGATATATGTCGCTTTTATGATGTTTTTGTGATTTGTGCTTTATTTAGTAAGTATAAATCGCACTGTTGTTTTGGCTAGATAAATACATACACATATGGGTATTAGCGAGGGAATAACATTTAATTAGTCATTTCTATGTATTAATTAAGTTTTTGTGTTTCTTTGCTTAAGTTGACCATTTTGGCCTATCGAAAGATGGCTGCCTTTGGTGCCTAACCCGACTGCCAACGCTGAACAAGGCTTGGGTGAAGTGCGCCTGCGCTGACAACAGATACATAGTGGCCTGGACCTGACCCCAGATGAACATGTACCTTTCAAGGACAGCCTGGGACGTCGTCCAAATATTCCGAACAAAGACTGTTGTGTGAACCGGAACTGACAAGGGTCATAACCCAAAAGACACTTTCGTGAGAACTTAAAAGGATGATCCCTGATTGTCCAATCAGCGAACTCGGATGTCTAAAACTTTGATACATTTGATATTGATTTTATTATAAATTATGGTAGAATAGAGAGGTGGGTGCTGGTTCGTTTCTGGCCTTTCTCGATTTCCTGACGTTATGCTGACGGAGAGGACGGTGACACTGCAGGACAGATGTTAGCCTGAATCTTTGACGGACTGAATTATTGCCCAAACTCCTGATGAACTGATCCTACTAAAATTGATGGCATAGATTTGCGAAACTGCCAGATCTGACATAGACGACTTTAGCCAGAATAGGTAAATATGAATGGCAACTTTATCAAATGAATGATTTAAATTGCAATATTAATATACATTTGGATTTGAACATCTACAGAAATGAGTTGGGTTGTTTATTCATTGAAATGTGTTAATGAAAAGGTTAATTAGAGAATTAGAAATTCACTTAAACCAGCAACTAGCTGATCAGTCCCGTTTTATGAGAGGAATACCAAAGGTGAAATCAGGGCCTAATGAGTATCAGAAGGTTGTGTAGATTTGATGCTCATCAGGGTAGATTGTGATAATTTTTTTCCCTCTCTCATTTCCAAAGGATAATCGCCTCCCACACGGACTGATGGTGAGTGAATGTTGGTGTTATGGGCCCCACCAGCGAATGTATGGATAGTGTGTGTATGTGAGATCTTTTGGTCCCTGACGGTAGAGAGGGATTTTGCACTCCACGCTGGAGCACACCATCCCCAAGGATTTACATTGCAGGTAAAGTCATGTGTTCCATGATAAAGAAAAGGAGTGGGAATTTGCTGGCTGCCTGGTAGAATTTACAATACCATAAACCACCGTGTTGCCACAAAAGTATATGTTTTGTCCAGTTTTCTGCTGTTGCATTTGGCCACATGCACACATATCCCAGATTGCAATCCACTAGACATTGATTACCGTGTAAGCCAAAAGATTCTTATATGGTGAGCTCTAATGAAAGCTCTTTACTTCTCTAACTAAGCACTGTATGTGGCCCAGTCAGAAGGCAGGATGCATTTTTAATGAAAAATGTACTTTAGGCTAGGTCTCCATAAGATTCAGAGGTATCAGTCAATCAATGTTACCTAATATTTCATGTCGTTGGGGCCTAGGCATTGCTGTACAGCTCATTGAAATGCAATGATCGAATATTAGAGATTTTCCTCGTATTGGGCTGTGAGGGTGAATAATTTTATCTTACTCTCGAAAGTTTTGTACTCAGAGGCCGATAACTAGCACAACACTGCTTCATTCGTGTGAGGGGTTTAACAGTTCAAAGATACTGTGAAAGCTCAGAAGAAAACAACGTGAACTCAAACGTTGCTAAATCTGCCTCTTATTAGGCGAAAACAACTCAGTCATAAATACACGCAGCTAGGCACAGCATGTCTTATAGTCCAGAGCAGTTTGAGATGTTAAGACTAGAGTGCCACACGTCAGTGGTTCTAAGAGTGTTCACAAAGTGCCAAAAGCAGTTTGTGCATAACATGGAGGGTTGGGTCCATAAAAAACGAGCACCGGATGCGAAAATACTGTGTCTGGAACAGCTCTGTCCTGGGATGGTTTGGTGGTTGGGGGGTGGGACCCATCATCAGAATACTGTATTTGGGTACAACTCAGGGGATGCACTGGCATGCAGTCAGACCAGTGGGTGGACTGGCCACAGGAGGGGTGCTGGACATTGCAACGCTAACTATCACACTGCGCATGCACATGCATGGGGATAGAGAAGACCCACAAACTGCCTTCTATGGCACGCCTCCATCTTGGGATGGCACTTATATGATATCTCAGATAAGGCTGTCCTATCCACTAACATTCAGATACACACATATCACATACATCTCACACTCACGGGAGGAATGGAGTGTGGACTGTATGGATTGTGCTAAAAGGGCCTGGGAGCTAGCCTCACTGAGGACTGGGACTGTACTGAATAGCTTTAGTCAGCTGCCCCACACTGCCAGTTCTAAAGAAAAGGGGGTTAATATCCTTATGGGGTCAAGGGGGCAATAGTCATTCATGGTGAAACAAGGTGTCCCCGATCTCTAGCAATGTTGTGACTCCTCTACTGGAGAGCAATACAACACAATCATTGTGGATTACCTGTTACAAAATGAGCCCCCTGGGGAGCAGAAAAGCATGGCAGATTACAGCCAACGGCATCACAAGCAGGGCACCACAGAGGTACCATCCTAATGACCTCTGCCCTTACATGCATCTTTTCTGATTGGTGCATATAAATGTTTGCCATAACTTCCTGTATCAAGCATGATTGGTGCCTATGAATGTTTACCAATCCACCCTTCATGAAGCACGTTGGATTTGGGAGCCGTCACTTGGGACTCATTTGTGGAACCAGTTTGCTCTTGGAGCAGACCACGCATTTGCTGGCCCCTAACGCTGTTGCAGGGGCCCCTGGTTGTGTCACAAGCCTTCTCTGACAGTCTGGGCTTTTGTTTTGGTGCCTGCTGCTGGCTCTCAGTGCCGTCACAGTTTTTGTGGAGGCCTGAATTGAAACAAAGTAGGATTCCAGTACCCCACGAGTGGCTCCTGTCCATGGGTGGGCTCTTGTCCTGGTAGCATTCTCCTCCTTGCGCCACTCTGCCCTGAGCCTGCTTTCACATCCCTCCCTCTACAGGCCCTTGTACATGTTTCACTACCTCTTTTCCCGGTAGTTCTCAGTCACCTGCTGATACCTAGGCACCTTTGCTCCCACAGATGTTTATCCAACCCAGATGTGATGCTCGCCGGCACATCTGAGGTATCACTGCTCATGAACAGCTCTCCTAGTCAGATCAACATGTGTGAGTTCACCTCTTGGTGCTTCGCCCTTTGCTTTGGTTCTCCTGTGGAGCATTAGGCTCTGTGGAATCGGTCTGCTCTTAGCTGTCCCTCCTTCCATGGTTGAGGGTTGGAAATGACCCCTCATCAATATATATTCTCCTGGTTAGTGGCTGCTGTGTGGCAGTGGCATATGGTTTTTGTCTTTATCCATGGGACCGACCCCATTATGGAAAATTCATCAGTTCCCAACTTGGCTTGGTTGTGACTGTGTGTGCAGGGGTGAATGATAGCCGTCCTCCAGATGGAAGCCTTGATTGCAGGACATGATGGGGAGTTACTTGTCATTATGATAAATAAGGCTGTCAGCAGGTAGCTTCCTCTCTGGAGACCACTTTAGGATATTTGATAGGATCACATCCACATTCGGTGTGGACCAAACATACTCCTGGTTCAAAGATCTGAACAAAGACAGCTTTCAGGATCCTTTGGCAGCACCAGTTGTTAACTCTGTTAGGACCTGTTTACCTTCAAGTGTCAGTGGGTGCATTGAGTCGACCATGGCAGATCATCACAACTTTAAATGCTTCTGGCTCGTCTTGTAGGGTGACGGATGCATAACGAGAGCTGGTAGTTCTAGGCAAGTTAGTCTCATACGCAGAATTACATTGACTTTTAAACGGGGGAGAATCTTGCCGCTGTTGTCTCCAATGATTATGATGGTGGGCTATTCCCTTTCCTGTACTGACACTTACCCCTGCCAGGAGTATGTTTGTATATATCCAGGATGGGAACATTTCTATTCTAATGATGCAGTGGGTGTGCGCCTGCTTTTGTATGGTGGCCCACCCTATAATGCCCTGTGCTGAAACCAATCCTAAATTTGCAACTATATGATCTTCGCTTTCACAAGCGCAATTTGTAAACCAAAATGAACATGTGTGCACCTATAGCTCACGATTCTGAGTGCCCGCATGGAACCAGGGGCATGGCTACCATCGGTGCAGCCAGTGCAGTGCACCGGGTCACAGAGGTGGGAGGGGCCCAGTCTGCTCTGCACCAGCAGAAGATGCCAGTTCTGCTTCTTCTTTCAGACACAGTGCATACCAGAGCTTGGCTGTGTTTACTTTTCAGAGGAAGGAGTACACAGGAAGAGGAACAATAAAGAAGTGAGAGGAAAGGGATGAAAGGAAAGAGATGGTGAAAGAAGGCAGAAGACTCAGGAAAAGGTGACAGAATGGGAGAAAGAAATAAGGTTGCGTGAGAAAGAGAAAGGAGGAGTAAAGTGAGCAAGGGAAAAGGAAGAGAAAGGAACCAGAAATAAGAGACAAGGGAGGAAACAGAAGAGGATTAATGAGAGTTAGAATAGAGGGAATAGAGAGACTGATGAGGAGGATAGAGAGGAGAGCTTTCAATGGATAAAGGAGATGAGAAGAGAGCAGGGTGGGTGAGAAGGAAAGATGAGTAGAAGGAGGGACTTGGAGACCTGTAAATTACATTATTGCGTGGACAGTGATGCCGCGGACCAGGACTGTGATGGGTGCGCTGCACCTCATTCATAGCAGTGTTTTACCAGCTGGAGTCCTAGTCCAGGCCTCATTGCCTGGACTAGGACTCATGACCCCCCAGGCTAAGCCCCACAGGGAGCCACAGCACCCGCCACTCGCATTCCCTGCAGCCAGAAGTCGTATGCTAGGGCTTCTGACAGCACAGAATGAGTGGCCCGCTGTTATGGGCCCAATATATAGGGTAAGTGGCTACCTAGCAGTGCGTCTGTGACCATGAGCATGAGTGGAGACAATTCTAAACCTGTTTTAAAAACAAACAAAAAAATATGCAAAGTCACACCGTCCACCACTGCACGTCCCCGCTAGCTACAGACTACGACCAGTTCTGCGCATCTCACAATGCCAAACAGATTTGGGATGATACTTACAAGGTCTATACCAGAAGATCTCCCTGCCACTTTACCTCTAACCTATGCCTGCTCAGGACCATACCTTGTAAACAAAATATCCCATAATGGACAACCTAGTGCAGTAACCAGCTAAGTGGACTATGAGCATAAACCATACCAAAAAGGGACCTTCAAAGATGCTCAAAGCTTCCAGCTTACTAAAAATCATACCATTATAATATAATGGGGTAACCCAAAAATGTTCACGGACCTGGGTATCGATCGATATAGAAAACAGTTGGTCCTAGACTTACTTATACTACAGTTCAGTTGTAAAGGCATTCATATTTTGAAAAACTCATTAGATATGCATATGATTAGCGTAAGGTCATAAATGCACACCAAGTTCACTGTATTAGCCTTCATACAGTATGGCAATTAATATCTGACATATGATTGTACCCCCAGGTGGTCGCCCCTCCCCTGTCCTGAGGAAGACCCACCAGCAGAGGATGTAACTTACCCTCCATGCACCTTGGGTCGAAACGTCAACATTTTCCCCAAGTGGGCCTGTACCTGATACCAGCCCTGCCCTGCCCATACCGCAGATGATATGTCCCTGTGCACCTTCTGAAAAATTTCTAATGCCAAATGGAATAATCCGTGAGGGGCAGGCCCAGATGTGAAATGGTGTCAATGTAAATTATAGCCTGTTTGCTATGATGTACAACATTTACAATGGATTATTTGTTGAATGTACCCCGACTTTGACTCCCTTCTTTCTTATCTGTCTCACACATGAGCATGCTTTCCCTTTCTCACTCCCTTTGGAGCAACCTTTTCATCTCATTATTGAATATGGTGATCTATGTACCAAAAAGTGATTGAAGATTAAAAGAGTCACTACCAATGTTATATTGAGTGCCGTTGTTGTCTTTTGAGGATGCAAACATTTATATATTTGTGAACTTGGTGTACATTCATGGCCTTATGCTAATCAAATGCATATCTAATGTGTTTTTCAAATTATGAATGCCTTTACAACTGAACTGTAGTATACGTAAGTCTAGGTACAACTGTTTTCTATACTAAAAATCATAAACTGCGTGACTATCTCTCACACTTCTTCAAACATCACACTGCTATGCGCTGCGTCCCATACACGACAACCGCACCTTGGTGAACCTCACGTACAACATGGAAACACCTCCCACATAGGATAAAAATAAAGACAACATCCTTCCATTCACACATCCTACAGGCTGTAGTGTGCTCCCCATGTGGGCCAGTGTTTTAGCGCACCACACAGGGTAAGTAAGTATATGATGCAATACAACCCAATACAGCTGTAATAAATTCATAGAATATTATTATTATTATGAAAAGATTTTATAGAGCGCGTAGTCACCCTGAGGTACCCAGCGCTAAAGATCCCTACCTCTGTGGGTTGGGCGGCTGAGAGGGGGGGACGGCAAGTTTCAGAAGGAGGAAGGTTAAAATTAAGGGAACAGGTGAGCTTTGAGCCGTTTCCTGAAACGTAAGTAGTTGGGATCTTTTCTCAGGTCTCGGGGGAGAGCGTTCCAGAGGCGAGCAGTGTGGACCGAGAAGCGTCTTCCACCCGAGCGGGCTTTCTTGAATCTGGGCATGATGATAAGGGACTCCTTGTCCGATCGAAGGGATCTTCAATCAATCAATCAATCATAGGCATTTATAACGCGCACTACTCACCCGGAGGGTCTCAAGGCGCTTGGGGGGGGGGGTCCGCTACTGCTCGAACAACCAGGTCTTGAGCTTCTTCCTGAAGGAGAGGTGGTCTTGGGTCAGGCGTAGGTCGGTCGGGAGGGCGTTCCAAGTCTTGGCGGCCAGGTGGGAGAAGGATCTTCCTCCTGTTGTCACTCTGTGGATGCGGGGGACGGCGGCGAGGGCGTGACTGGTCGAGCGGAGGTGGCGTTTGGGAGCGTAGAAGTTGAGGCGGCTGTTGAGGTAGGTCGGGCCTTGGTTGTGTAGGGCTTTGTGCGCGTGGGTGAGGAGCCGGAAGGGGATTCTTTTGTTGATCGGGAGCCAGTGCAGGTCTCTCAGGTGTCTGGAGATGTGGCTTCGTCTGGGGACGTCGAGGATGAGTCTCGCCGAGGCGTTCTGGATCCGCTGGAGTCTCTTCTGGAGCTTGGCGGTGGTACCGGCGTAGAGGGCGTTGCCGTAGTCCAGTCGACTGGTGACGAGGGCCTGGGTGACCGTCTTCCTGGTCTCGGTGGGGATCCACCGGAAGATCTTACGTAGCATGCGCAGGATGTTGAAACAGGACGAGGAGACGGCGTTGACTTGTCTGGTCATGGAGAGGGAGGAGTCCAGGATGAAGCCCAGGTTGAGTGCGTGGTCTGTCGGTTTGGGTGCGTTGCCCAGGGCGGGGGGCCACCAGGAGTCGTCCCAGGCGGAGGGTGAGGAGCCCAGGATGAGGACTTCCGTCTTGTCTGTGTTCAGTTTCAGGCGGCTGGTCGTCATCCACTCGGCCACGTTTTTCATCCCTTTGTGTAGGTTGGCTCTGGCGGTGGCGGGGTCGTTGGTCAGGGAGAGGATCAGCTGGGTGTCATCGGCGTAGGAGATGATGTTCAGGTTGTGTTGGCGTGCGACGGCCGCAAGGGGGCTCATGTAGATATTGAAGAGGGTGGGGCTGAGCGAGGAGCCCTGAGGGACGCCGCAGATGACTTCCGTGGCTTCTGATCTGAACGGGGGCAGGCGGACTCTCTGTGTCCTTCCGGTGAGGAAGGAAATGATCCATTCCAGTGCCTTCTCCTTGATTCCGACGTTGCTGAGGCGCTGCACTAGGGTGCGGTGGCAGACAGTGTCGAATGCCGTGGAGAGGTCCAGGAGGATGAGGGCCGCTGTTTCTCCGTTGTCCAGCAGGGTTCGGATGTCGTCGGTGGCAGCGATGAGGGCGGTCTCGGTGCTGTGGTTGGCCCGGAAGCCTGACTGGGATGGGTCGAGGGAACCAGTCGTCTCGAGGAAGGCTGCCAGTTGCTTGTTGACGGTCTTCTCGATGACTTTGGCTGGAAACGGGAGGAGCGAGATGGGGCGGTAGTTCTTGAGTTTGGTGGGGTTCGCCGTTGGTTTCTTTAGTAGAGCGCTGAGTTCGGCGTGCTTCCAGCTCTCAGGGAAGGTGGCGGTGTCGAGGGAGGTGTTGATGATGTCCCGCAGGTGGGGTGCGATGACAGCGTCGGCCTTGTTGAAGATGTGGTGAGGGCAGGGGTCGGTTGGGGATCCGGAGTGGATGGAGTTCATCGTGCTGATGGTGTCTTCGAGGTTGATCGGTGTCCAGGCGTTGAGGGTGGTGGTGGGGGGCGTTGGTTTGGTCGTGGGGAGCGTTGGTTGTGTTCTGAAGCTGTTGTGTATGTCAGCGATCTTGTTGTGGAAGTAGGAGGCGAGGGAGTTGCAGAGGTCTTGCGATGGGGTGATGTCGTTGGTTCCGGCGTTGGGGTTGGAGAGCTCTCTGACGATGTTGAAGAGTTCCTTGCTGTTGTGTGCGTTGTTGTCCAGCCGGTCCTTGAATGCTGTTTTCTTGGTGGCGTGGATCAGTTGATGGTGCATTCGGGTGGCGAGCATGAGGGTAGTCATGTTGTCCGGCGTTGGGTCTCTTCTCCAGGCTTTCTCGAGGGCACGGCAGTTCTTCTTGGAGCTCTTGAGTTCGTCGGTGAACCACGGGGCCTTCTTGCTTCCGGGTCTGCTGGGCGGGGTCCTCAGAGGGGCGAGCTCGTCCGCGCAGGTGGAGATCCATTTCGTGAGGTTGTCGGCGGCTTGGCTGGGGTTCGGTGAGCTGGCGGGAGGGTGCTGGCTCAGGGATGCGGCGAGTTGTTCGGCTGTGATCTTGCTCCAGCTTCTTCGTGCAGCCTGTTGCTGGTGGTGGTGGACCGTGGTTCTTTTGAAGGTGAAGTGGATGCAGCTGTGGTCCGTCCAGTGGAGTCCAGTGGCGTGGCTGAAGGAGATGTCTTTGCTGGACGAGAAGACGGCGTCGAATGTGTGTCCGGCGAGGTGGGTGAGGGTGGTCACCAGCTGCTTGAGTCCGAGGGTGGCGAGGTTGTCAAGCAGGGTGGTGGTGTTGCGGTCGTTGTTGTTCTCCAGGTGGAAGTTGATGTCCCCGAGGAGGATGTAGTCAGCGGAGGGGAGGGCGTGCGGGCTGATGAAGTCGGCGATGTCTTTGCTGAATTGAGTGCGTGGTCCCGGGGGTCGGTAGATCAGGGTGCCTCTGAGGGTGGTCTTGGGGTCGGTGTGGATCTGGAAGTGCAGGTGTTCGGCGGTTGTCAGGGTGTCGTCGGCGTCGGTCGAGATACGGATGGTGTCCCTGTGGATGATGGCGATGCCTCCTCCAGTCTGGTTGTCGCGGTCTCTCCGGATGATCTTGTAGCCCTCTGGGATGGCGATGGCGATGTCGGGCGCTGAGGAGTCGTTCATCCAGGTTTCCGTGAGGAAGGCAACGTCAGGAGCTGTGGTGTCGAGGAGGTTCCAGAGTTGAACGGCGTGTCTGTGGACGGAGCGGGTGTTGAGCAGGATGCACTTGAGGTGGTTGCTGCTGGTGTTCCGTTTGGTGGGTGCTGAAGCAGTGCAGGTCCGGATGCAGGAGAACTTGCAGGACTGGCAGGTGAAGGGTCCGTGGGTGCGTCTCGGAGTGGCTCGGTAGCACCCGGGGGTTCGGCCGGTTTTGAGTGCGTTGAGGGTGGCGGCATCGTAAGTCCGGCGGGTGGCGTGGCCTCTGCGGGGGCCAGGGGTACTGGTGCTGGGCGCGGTCCAGGCACGGACGGGCGCAGACGGGCTTACCTTTGGCACACCTTCGGCGCTCAATCGGTGCTCCCGCTGCGCGCGTCCGCTGCGCGGTCGCTCTGGAGGCGTCATAAGAGGGGAGCCGGGAGGGAGGGTCTGCGGGGAGGCGGGGAGCGCGGGACCCAATCTGCGGGCGGGGGGGTGGGGTCTCGTTGGTAGCGGCGGGAAACCTGGGGGCTCGGCGGCGGCTCTGAGGTGGCTGGGGCGCCACTCGGCGGCCCTGTGGCGGCTTGGGCGGCGCTCGGCGGCCCTGTGGTGGCTCAGGCAGCAGGTGGCAGCAGGAGGCTCAGCAGGTAAGGAGCAGGTGGGAGGTGTGGGGGCGACCAGGCCGAGGGTGCAGTGGTCACTCCTGGGGCAGTGGTGAGGGTCCCCTTAAGAGGGGAGCCGGGAGGGAGGGTCTGCGGGGAGCGCACGACCCAATCGGCGGGCGGGGGGGCGGGGTCTCATTGGTAGCAGCGGGAAACCTGGGGGCTCGGCGGCGGCTCTGAGGTGGCTGGGGCGCCGCTCGGCAGCCCTGTGGCGGCTGGGGCGGCGCTCGGCGGCCCTGTGGTGGCTCAGGCAGCAGGTGGCAGCAGGAGGCTCAGCAGGTAAGGAGCAGGCGGGAGGTGTGGGGGCGACCAGGCGGAGGGCGCAGTGGTCACTCCTGGGGCAGTGATGAGGGTCCCCTTAAGAGGGGAGCCGGGAGGGAGGGTCTGCGGGGAGGCGGGGAGCGCGGGACCCAATCGGCGGGCGGGGTCTCGTTGGTAGCGGCGGGAAACCTGGGGGCTCGGCGGCGGCTCTGAGGTGGCTGGGGCGCCGCTCGGCGGCCCTGTGGCGGCTGGGGCGGCGCTCGGCGTCCCTGTGGTGGCTCAGGCAGCAGGTGGCAGCAGGAGGCTCAGCAGGTAAGGAGCAGGCGGGAGGTGTGGGGGCGACCAGGCCGAGGGCGCAGTGGGGCTTTGTAAGATTTTATGAATTTTCTAAGAATCGGAGGGCCTTGATTCTGCAGTAACTTATGCGCCATGCATAAGACTTTGAAAATCACTCGTTCCCTCACTGGGAGCCAGTGAAGGAGCTTCAGAGCAGGTTTGGCTGAAGCTCTGGCCGGGGTGTTAGTGAGGATCCGGGCCGCCGCATTTTGGATTTTCTGAAGTTTATTTAGGGTTGCTTCAGGTGCGCCCAGGTAGATTGCGTTACTATAGTCGAGCCTGGAAAGTATGAGGCCTTGGATAAGAAGTCTTTGCGATGTGGGTGGAAGTAGGGGCAGGATCTTTCTCATAGATTTCAGTAGTACGAAGCAGGTACCGGCTACTTTTTTGGCCTGCGTGGTGAATGAGAGATCGGCTTCGATCCATACTCCCAGGCTTTTTACTTCCTGTTTTGGGTCTGGGGGGGGACCCAGACAGGGTGGCCAGATGTTCAAGGGAAGAGTGAGACCTTTCGGACCCAGAAGAAGGATGTCCGTCTTTGATCCATTCAGCTTTAAAGCTGAGTTGTTCATCCACCCTTGTATCTGCGTCAAGCAGTTGAATAAGTCCGCAGGTTGTTGACTGGGGTGGGATAGGGAGACGATTAATTGTGTGTCGTCCGCATAGCTGACGATGCTCACTCCGAACGGGGTGACAACCTCCTCCAATGGGGCCATGTATATGTTAAACAATGTGGGGCTCAGGGAGGAGCCCTGAGGCACCCCACATTGGAGGGGTGTTTCGGAGGAGCAGGTGTTATTCTCCCAGATCTGAAAGGAACGTTGGGCCAGAAAGGAGGAAAGCGAGGATAGAGCAGTACCTTCTACTCCTACCTTCTTGAGCCGTTTGATCAGGAGTTGGTGGTTGACGGTGTCGAAGGCCGCGCTCAGGTCGAGGAGGATCACTGCCACTGAACCTCCTTCGTCTAAGAGTGCTCTGGCCTCCTCCACCACCGCCAGGAGGGCGATGTCAGTGCCCTGTCCTGGGCGAAAACCTGTCTGCGAGTTTTTTAGCAGATTATTAGATTCAAGAAACTGGGAAAGTTTCTTGTTCACCAGTTTCTCGGCGATCTTGCTGGTCCCAGGGAGGAGGGATATTGGTCTATAATTAGCCAATTCCGCTGGATCCAAGGAGGGTTTCTTTAAAAGCGCTTTAACAACTGCCGCTTTCCAACTAAGGGGGCGATTCCCTGTTAAAAAGACGCGTTAATAAGATGGGTGAGGGGGGGGATAATGATGGGAGCTACTTCCTTGAGGATCCGTAGCGGTGCGGGGTCCCTAGGAGATCCGCTTTGAATATGGAAGGTCAGCTGCTTTCGGGAGGGAAACACATCCCTATAATAGAAACACATAAGCTGATCAACAAATACTGAATGAATGAATGAATGAATAAATGAATGAATGAATGAATGATTGAATGAGTCATGCAGAGTTTGACTGTGGAGGCAATGGGGATTCAGATGAGCATGGCATAATCTTTGTGATTTATCTGAACAGACAAGGGTGGATCCTAATTAGGCTGGTGTAAGTAGGAATCTAATTAAATATCGTAATTAACCGCACCCTCACTAGCCATAGATTAATCATTATTTTTCACTTTGAGCAAAATGTGGAATTTATTCACCATGTTGCGCCAGAGTATTTCAAAGAAAAACATCAATTTCAGGGGCGGCTTCTCCATTAGGGCTCGGGGGTTGCACCCCTCTGAAATTTCTGCACATTTACCTAAAAAAATATTGAATAGATTTATTTATTTAGAGGTACAATCATATCTCTAAACAGATTGTTGTATTTAGTTCTGGGCTGTCTGTCCCAGGATGCTTGCCCCACCTCGATCTGAAGCAGGAGATGGAAGGTAGGCAGTAAATCAACTTTCCGCAATTTGACGCTGAACTTTCTAAAGCCTTGAAAAGAGGGTGCTGAAGAGGAAAGAGATGAGGTTGAAGTGTGGAGATAGACCTCCTAGGAGTGCAGAAAAAAGGGTACACATATCTAACATAAAGTGCACATAACTGAAGGCCAATCCTCCTTCCACAGGGCTCAATATTATTTAATTCACAGTCTCACAATTTTTAACATTGAAACTTTTCCAGTGTTAATTATTTGTAACAAATCATTGTAGTAACTCATTTTTCATAAACAGCTAACAACAATTGACAAAGAGAATAGAACTGGCAATTTTAGGTGTATGTTGGTTGTTGTATTATATATCTGGATGCAATAACATTTCAGAGAGAAACCAAAATACAATTCGGGCAGCACACTAAGAGAATCACAGAAATGTATTTGACATGTTCTCTTTTAGAGAGCCCCCACTTTTTTCATCCCACTTTAAGGCCTGTCTGCACATATTTCTATATGACGGATTGCAGCTAGCCGCTGCGGGTGCTTCACGATGCCTGGTTACTGCATTTTATTTCAAAGTCGATGGCGAATACAGTGTACAACGCTAGGCAAGCTCACATTTTAAAGGGCCTCAAGTTGTCGTAAGTCGATGGCGAATACAGTGTACAACGCTAGGCAAGCTCACATTTTCACGGGCCTCAAGTTGCCGTGCTTGCAATTTTCACATTACAGCCTCTGTTGAACATATGAATGTAGTTCAAAAATAGGTCAGTCTATAATTTTTCAAGTCTAGGTGTTCCCACTGTTTTATAAACCTTGCTTTCTCACTAAATTCATTTGCTTTCAAATGCACCATTTGCCAATCCTTTTTTGTTTTTTTTCTCATCAGAGGACCCCCCCGGTTCCCAGGTTTGTCCATTAGGCTTGCTCATTTTGCTCGCTACATGAAAATCATGTCCAACTTTTATGCCTCACTATTGTCACCAGCCGCCACTAACACCCAATGAGATTTTTTAGAACAGTTAAATTCAACACAATTAAGAAACATGTTCACAATGATTACACAATTAAATACAAAATTATATATAATGACATACAAACATAAATGTAAATGTTGATTGTGAAATAATTGTTTTCGAATATTACAACTTGAGGAGTCTTGCAGTTCATTTCAACAGAGCAATAGAATGTTTGCATGTTTAATTGAGGAGCAGCATGCACCAGGAGACTGTTTTAGAGATCTTCAACCCTACAATACCTTGGTGGACAGGCTAAAGAGTGAGCCGGATAATAAGACCCAGATTCATCATTGGATAGCGTTGCCCTCGCGTCACGGACGGTGCCACAAGGGCAACACGTTCTTTACGTCATATTTGCCAAGCAATCAAGGCCACCGTGCGTTACTCAGCCCTGGGAAGGCGTTCCATGGGTGGAGTGCGAGTGTTTCCACGCATCCTTCCATGCATTTTGGCGCATTACCAGATTTACCAAGACTGGCAAACCCGAGAATGCATCAACATTGTACGCCTTCCTGATAGAGGCGCAACAAGGAATAATATATTATAATCTCCTCGTTGTTTCCTCTTTCGAAGTGGGCTGCACTCTGCAGCACATTTAAAAAGTGCCTCTAAAGATTATTTCTGTGCAGGAAAATATCTGTTCTTGCACAAAAATAATCCTGCATGCAACACAGGCATCCTTGCACCATGACGTAAAGGTACCTGCGTTGGCAATAGGCTGCACTTACTACCCCATTAAAGTGAGTGAGCCGGACTGCCCTTTCCATTGGATGCAGCACAGCGTGTTGTCTTGCTGCGTTGTGTGGAGTCAGATAATGAATCTTGTCCTTAGTATGTCACATTATACAACACATTTTTCAAGGCATTTGCGGGTATAAGTCTCGCCAAGTTGCCAAGTAAGTCAGGGGTATCCTCTTCTGAGCTATGTAGAAGAGAGTTGTTTCATGTTGTCTTTTGAAGTAATTTTTGATTCTCTTTTTGCTTGTAGAGCACAAAGATGTATGCCAGCTCCATCACTGGTATTAAAAGCACCTTTACCATATGAACCTGTATTTACCTAGTACGCAGGTCTTAAACATTTCCTTTACAGTGTTGACCTTTTAGTGCTCCGAAACCATGTTTGGGCCCCATACTCAAGGTGTGCTCCACTGGTCTATATTCCAAAACCGAGTGTGTTACACTACCTCAAAGGAACCTCACAGTGACAGCACTCAATACTTAACAGCAGAGACCCTGCACAAACATCATGGTGAACCCCAACATATACTCTGCGGATTACGTAAATGTGGCCTTTCACTTGAAGATAAGACTGCTGTCTGATTCGTTATAATCAGCGCAGGATCAGCACCATGGACAGGCACAGTGGTCAAGTCAAGAGCAGTGTAAAATAAGTGTGGGTGTAGAGTGGGTGCTACTGGTAAAGAGGGTAATTTTGAGCTTGCACCACCACTTTATGACAAGTCCCCCATACCTCATCACCCCTTCATGAAACTGTACACCTTGGATAATATTCCTGACGATGAGGCGTGAACGAGCGGGCAGTCGAGTGGCTAGCTCACCTGCAGGATTTTCTCCAGTTGGTGGTGATTCTCCACCACAAGGATGTTGGCGTCAGAGTTGCTGGCCACGTACCGACAGGCTTCCGGCGAGCTTGTGGTGTAAATTCCAACAGCAAAACCACTGCAAGTAAAGAACAGTGAGAGGCTGAAATGAGAGGGAGCCTCAGTGTTAAAGTATTTATGCAGTAAAGGTTTAGCACTGCCTTCTTTGAACCTAGGACCGTGTGTAGTGGCATCCTCTTGAGCCTGTGCCTCTCAGATGCTGATGGCTAAAGCTGGGTGTGGGTCGAACACAGTGCATCATTTACAGAAGACATCCTCTCTTGGATGTATGACGTTACAACGCATACTTTTACAACGCATGCACTTACAACGCAATTTTTACAACGCAACATCCACTACAACGCATTCCATTACATCGCATGACACTACAACGCATTTTTAAAAACTACCTTTACAACACATTCCATTACATCGCATACTACCTTTACAACGCATACAATTACAACGCATAATATTACATTGCATTTAAGGTAAGTATTGGATAGTATAGGGGTAAAAATTACTATTCTAACTCCAGGGGGTGCAACAGTAGGGTAAGTGTTGGATAGTATAGGGGTAAAAATTACTATTCTAACTCCAGGGGGTGCAACAGTAGGGTAAGTGTTGGATAGTATAGGGGTAAAAATTACTATTCTAACTCCAGGGGGTGCAACAGTAGGGTAAGTGTTGGATAGTATAGGGGTAAAAATTACTATTCTAACTCCAGGGGGTGCAACAGTAGGGTAAGTGTTGGATAGTGTAGGGGTAAAAATTACTATTCTAACTCCAGGGGGTGCAACAGTAGGGTAAGTGTTGGATAGTATAGGGGTAAAAATTACTATTCTAACTCCAGGGGGTGCAACAGTAGGGTAAGTGTTGGATAGTATAGGGGTAAAAATTACTATTCTAACTCCAGGGGGTTCAAAAGTAGGGTAAGCGTTGGATAGTATAGGGGTAAAAATTACTATTCTAACTCCAGGGGGTGCAACAGTAGGGTAAGTGTTGGATAGTATAGGGGTAAAAATTACTATTCTAACTCCAGGGGGTGCAACAGTAGGGTAAGTGTTGGATAGTATAGGGGTAAAAATTACTATTCTAACTCCAGGGGGTTCAACAGTAGGGTAAGTGTTGGATAATATAGGGGTAAAAATTACTATTCTAACTCCAGTGGGTGCAACAGTAGGGTAAGTGTTGGATAGTGTAGTGTAATATTATGCGTTGTAATGGTATGCGTTGTAAAGGTAGTATGCGATGTAATGGAATGCGTTGTAAAGGTAGTTTTTAAAAATGCGTTGTAGTGTCATGCGATGTAATGGAATGCGTTGTAGTGGATGTTGCGTTGTAAAAAATGCGTTGTAAGTGTAGTGCGTTGTAAAAGTTGCGTTGTAAAGGTTGTTCCCCCCTCTCTTTGTACTGGCACCAGGTGTGCACTGGCCTTATATGGAGATAACCTACGAATGGACAGTTATTAAATATGGAAAAAGTAGAGGCTTCATGGGACCTGGAATTCCTGAGCTGGTTTGGTGGAGGCTCTGTGCTCATCCTCTAGCCATCATTCTACGACTTGTGCTGCCACCAATAAACTATTGCAGTTTACTCATCAGGTCATATACATCAGATACTAGGCCAATTCTTGTGTACAGATGGAAGCTGTTCCACCTTGCTAGACCTGTGCTTTTTCATAAATACTGTGTACCTAGAGTTTTTTTTTTAAATACTGTTCACCCAGAAGTTACTAAAGTGTAACCATCTTTGGGGCTTGCCGTGCAGCTATTACAGATATCGCCTTATCTGGAAGTAACAACTCCAAGATGGCGCTCGATGAGACCCCCGTTTAACCAGTACAATCTATGGGCACTGCACAATCTCCCGGTCTCCCGGGATTGGCAGGAACAGGCTGTTGACCCAGGTGAGGGGGCGGGCTTCCCTCTCTACTTCCGGGTCACGGTATGCATGTTTCGAGGGGCGCACAAATTTTCTCGGTGTCCTGAAGGAGTATGCAGCTCAGATGACCGGTATAGCGGTGAGAGTGGTGGGGAAGCGGGTGTATGGAAAGGATGTGCTGCCAGCTAATTGTTACTCACAACGTTATAGGCTTGAAAGCGGCATGACCTTTACAGAGTTGTGAGAGTGTTGGGAACAGAGTTAGTAGCTGTAAGGCTAAACATTGCACAGATTTCCCAGCAGCTTGACCGCAATGACACTGAGCAAGTTCGAGAACGAGTTAATTACTCTGGGGCCAGACTTGCGATATATCTCTCATCAGCATACATATAAAGACATGAGGAAGGCACTCAATGGGTATCTGGAGAACAAGAGAGAACTATTGCGGCACTGACATTATGTATAACTAAGGGCTCATGATGAATGTATACGTGTATATATCCACAGGCTGACGATCGGTGGCTGCTATTTTCCTGAGGGGGAAACGTGGCTAAAATTTGTGTGTGCCCTCCCTACGAGTGTGTTGCTGGTACGAGTCCTGTTGGCAACCACCGGGTAATTATGGCATAACCATGCATGTTTACCTGCGAAAATGTTTTGGCAAAGTTGCCATAATACAGCATTTTAATATGTGTTTATATGTTTGGCACGATCTTTCTTCTGTATTGTTTGTCAACCACCACAGATTGCGCTTGAAGCATAGGTGAGGTGGAGATCGGTCCCCGACCCCTGATGAAATTGCCAAAAATGATTAGGCAATGAAACATGTCGGCCGTTCTAACTGAAATGGTCTAAAACATGCCGTTCTTTTAATCTGAGTGCGATCACTGCAAATAGTAAAGTATGTACAACTGCAAGTGCGTCACAACTCATTTTAGCTTAGAGAAGCAATTTTCTTCTATTACGTTTACATGGTCCAGTTGGTTGATGGATGACACTACACTCTGTTCCTTTCTTCACCTTCTCTCACATAAACTATAAAACTTGGGCACAATAACCTTTTTTTCGTTTCAGTCATAAAAGTTACCAATGATGACAACGTGAGTAAACTGGTGAATACAGAACACTTGAATCTGGACAGGACTGGTAATTTGGTGGAGCCAGCCTTTGGCAGAGATGGTTACAACGACTGCACCTGGTATTTTGAAAGTGTAGAGTGCTCATTATAATCAGGCCATTTTTTGCATGGTTCAGTGAGTGGAGTGCGACCTGGTCATTATCCCTCTATTGCGCCTTCTTTTTTTGATGATTTGTGTATTCCTCCCAGACTGCCACACAACAGAGGGACTGGGTGTTCCCTACCGAGCAAGACGGGAGGGGATGCTCGTTACGGAAACAACGAGAGAAAGTGCATAAACTGTCCATTGAGATGTAACGAATATGACAAAGGTCCGAATGTAATGTATGCAACTCTGCTTGAACATAAAGGCAATAAAGTTTGTTTAAAAAAAAAACAGAGGGACTGGGTGTTGTCAGGATTGGATATCCAAGCCGGATGAGGGTGGGGATGCACCTGTGCACAGCCCACTTGCTTTTCAAAGTCACTGTTGCAATAGACACACAAAGAGCTTCACAATAGCCTATTGTGCCCCCAGACATCCTGGGACCAGAGAAGGGAGGCAGGAAATTCCAGATACTTTGGTTGGGGGAAACTTTAGAAGTTTCTTCTACTTCAAAGCTGACACCAGGTATAACACTAGTACATTCAGACCCGCTCTTCATTATACTCCTGGACCTGAAAAAGAAGGACTGCCCGGCTGCCAGTGCACTGCCCAACTGCTTGAGGCCTGCCCTGCTGTCTTGGAAGAAAGACTGGGCCTCCTCCCTTTATCGAGGTTACCTGAGTTGCTTCAAGGGCAGGGTAGCTGGCCTCCTGATCTGACCTACAACTGTCTGGCCTCTCTGGAACTGCCCTGCAGACTTGCTCTGGGAACCCCAAATTACGTCTGGTGATTCAGCTCCCTTGATCTAGTTATAAGAGACACACTCCTCAACATCAAGCCCACATGATGAAGAGTTTCTTTACAAAATATTTTAAATAGGCAATACAAAGTAAACTCAGTAAACGCCATGAAGGCATGGGTACAGGGTACAAAGTCAGAAATCAGAAATCATTTAAAAAATCTGTAATTGCCAAGTACATAAAGAACACTACAGCATTTCTAGTAAGGGATGAAGTAATTTGATAATCTGACAGGGTTGTGAGAAAGTGTAAGTTTCACCCAACTGAATAGAGTTCAGAGAGGAAAAAATAACATTGCTCCCATCCACATAAAAAGACGGGTTTTTATACACTTTGTATGCACAAACAATGAGGAAAAACTGAAGATTCAGCAAAGCATGATTATCGGCAGCACATTTTAGAAAAATCATTAAATGTCATAATAAAATCTTTAGCACAAGCCCACTTATAAGAAAAATCAAGAATCTTCCATTACCTTCCATGGCAACAGAAATCCGGAGATGCAAAACACAGAATGGAACATTCTCTAAAAAAGACCAGTACACTAATGTGCTAGCAAGCCAGCATCAGAACTTCCTGCTGAAGTGTTCTTCAAAAACTTACATTAGGTTCACAACGCATGCTCTCTAAAGATACTATCAGTTACGTCACATCGCACTGTGCTCTGCAGACATTGTGGGGAGAGAAGACTCGCAGGAGAACATTGATTGGGAGGGGGAATTGTGGAAATATGGATTTTTCTGGTCAGTTATGTCCCCTATCTTGGACCCCAACGGTTCTATGTGCATGTTACAAGTACATGTATGTTCCCTCCAGTTCCAGTTATGAAGACGCAAATACATGTGCGTCCACCGTTAACATGTCCTCTTTCAGATCCGCCATGAATGGGCCGGATATTTCATTCCTAAATACGAAAGGCCACCGCCTTTATATGGTTCACTTATGCCATTTTACAGTCCAGACAAGTAGGCCCTGATTCTGCCATCAAGCTTTTCTTGCTTTCTGTCTCTGAAGCTCCAGTCCGAGCCTGCATCTGTGACCATGAACTTTGTCTCATCCTCTGCGCGGCTCACGATGCCTGACATCAGCTTGCTGCCTGCCAAGAACTGTATTTCACCTTCGGAAATTATCTGCTCCGCTCCCTGCCCAATGCATTCCTGTCTAGTAGCTTAAGTAAACATTCTGCCAGCTACCGAGCAAAGGCCCGGCTTCTTTGTCTTTATGCAAGTAATTCATAGCCCTGTTACCATGGAAGATTCCTGCCCTCGCATCTAGTGTAGACACTTAGACGCTTGTACACGCACTAACAGTCAGTATAGTCAGTATAGAATAAGATTCTACTCCAAGAAGGTCTCTTTTTTGGATAACATAGTTCTTTAAACATAGGATGTTAGATATGATTTGGGATTAGGTTGACTTGACCCTCCAGACATTTGTCGCCACATGTAGAGCTAAATGTCAAGTCCCCTTCACCCCCTAGCTGCACGTCAATCACACGTCATGCTGCTGCGCGCGCATTTCTGCCAAGTATTTCTGCTGACATTGCGAAATTCTTTCATGTAACCACCCTCTTATGACATCACATCTGATGACGTTCTTTAAACATACCCAGTTACGCCTATCTCTGCCACATATGAATATATTATCTCCACTATCAATTGTTACGCCTCTTGTATTTGCTTCACTGTAATGCTTATTGTATAAAAGTAATTGATTGTCAATAACGTATGTACTTCACTTCCTGAACCTTCGTGGTGATGGAACCTGGAGCAACCGATTATAATCGACCAGTGGAATAAAGCCCATTCCGAACCTCTAATATCACGGATTCTGCCTCTTATTTACTGAGCTATTTTATTATGTTTCTGTATCAAATTAGGTCCCGGTAATTAAATTATTTACCACATGAATGGCGCCCGAACAGGGACCCTTTCTCATCTCACGCGCCGGCGGTGCGTTGCAGGCCCGGTCTCCTGCCACAGCTGGACGGACAACAACGCGTACCAGCAGGATTTCCTGTATCTCCCTCCGGTCAAGCGGGGGCGACTGAGGCTGCGATCAACACCCAGACGAGGCGGTGAGAAGTGCGAAGTATCCCGACCAGAGCCTAGCTGAGAGAGCAAGATCCGAGGTATACAGAGGCCCACCAGTTTCCGAAGTCCCAAGTCAAGTCCGGTTTCTGAAGTGTTCAAGTCGAGTCCAGTCCGGTTCAAGTTCAGTTCAGATCGGTTCCGAGGCCTTCCGTTCCGAGCTACCCGGTGAGTACCATTACTGGGGAGGCGTTCTGACGTGCACATAGGTTGTGCCGGTCAAGACGGGTTTGGGTACACAAATCCGGTCTGCACTGTTTCAGCAGTGTATCTGTACTGTTTAGCAGTATATCTAGTATATCAAGTATATAAATTCAGAATAATTCAGTTAAATGTCGAGTATTATGTTTTAGTGATTAAGTTTTTCTTAGATCATCGTCATCATCACCGTTGCTCATTTTAAATGTTAAATGTTAAATGTATTGATACGTCCTGCATATTGTGGTATGAATGACTGTTCATTATTGTGTTTTATTGTACTAAGTTTGTTCAAGATCAAGTAGCAGACCAGTTCTCAATATGCCGCTCTTTTCGAAACTAAGACAGATCACAACTAGAAAAGGGGTACTCGAAGAGGCTGTTCCCATTCCTCCTAGGGACACTCCAGGGTACTTCATGTATCATAAACATGGCCTAGACGCCATATTATTCCTCAATTTATGGGTAGACTACACTAAGGAATTATCAGAAAGTCAGAGGTGGCCCGCAACTGGGACCTGGGATGCAGAGTGCATCGTGAAAGTAGAGGAAGAATTATGGAAAAAGAAAGCTAGACAATCACAGAAAGATGCCATTGAATTATGGCGTAAAGAATCGTATAGACGAACAGAAAAAGCACGTAGACAGGAAGAGAAGAGTAAAGAGAATTCAAATAAAGTTCAAGAAAATCTATTAATTGAAGAAGGTACACGAGTGAAATCAGAACAAGTAGACAGACAAAGACATGCCCTTATGAAGGGTATGTATCCCCTTCTGGCCGAGGGATTACCTAAGGCTACTGCGGGGATACCAAAAGACTTGCCACCCCCATTATTTCCAATAAAGGTACATCCTAAGGGGCATCCTAGAACCGCAGAAGATGTTTTTCTTTCCTCATATTTAGATGACGCAGCTCCCGAGTATGCTAACCCCGCCCCACATAGACCGTTGGCCGGGGAGGTTCAACGCCAAGATCCTGTACCTGTACCCTTACAGCATCAAGTTCTGACACAAGTTCCGGCAAGCACACCTGTTTCCACATCTGTTCCTACACAAACTTCTATAGCTGTATCGTCCACACCTATAGTTGCTGTATCGCGTTCTACGAATCCTTTCACGCCCGATACTCCAGACGGGGCTACCGGAGGTGCTACCAATATTTTTTCCACGCCACCCAGAATAAATAAACTTACCTTTCAAGAGTCAGCACATCCACGTACCCCCAAACTCATAAATGCCCGCACGCTTAAGGAACTTCTAGTAGATTGTAGATATGACCCTGTGCCCGGCAAAGAGGACGAAATGATCCTGGCATCATTACGTATCAGACGAGCCGCGGTGTATTTAGGGAAGTTACCAGGAATGACTATGCATCTAGATAATATATATCATTATGTCCAAACAGGGCGAGACTCTGAATGTATTAACAGAGCTATGGAATACCAGAAAGTGGAGATACAGGGGGAACTGTTACGTTTCCTCATAAATTGCGTAATCAGAAATCAAGACCGACCGGGGGTAGACCCGGAAATAATGCAAACTCTTACCAGATGGAGCCAGAATATATCAGAAGGGAGACATGATAGGCAAAAATGTATAATAGCCATGTGCAGAAAGATCCGTAAAGAAATAGAACGCCTACACGAAGAAAGATTAACGGTAGACCAGTTTGAACAAAACGAGGAGGAAGAAGGATCAGGACCGTCCACAGGACAGTCAGAAACCATAGCCTATGTAGGTAGAGGAAGATCTTGTAATAGTACTAGATATTTCACTGACCCGATACGTCCGATATGTCCAGATAATAACAGGAATTTCCAAACACCTATAATAAATATGAGATCCCCCGAGCATTCGTTCCAAGCCGCTGACAAATTACTGCGAGAACGAAGGGGTTATCATTTTCTCGATTCTATGGATGAACAAGAATTAGCCAGGTCAGCCGTTCATTGGGTTGACAGTCCCGGAAAGTATGATGATGATACAGTAGTACACACATTTTTGAACCTCACCCCAGATGAACAGCGTTTAGCTGGGATTTATATGATTCAACAACTTCTTATACTATATAAAAGCCAACATTCAGATCCTGGTCCCCTACCTGATATATTGACTGAATTACTCACGAGTAAATGGAAAGGTTCAGGTACTAAGTTGATTAAGGAAATACTAGAATCTAGAAAACAGTACATTCTTTTTGTATGTCCAGAACATGTTTCATTGCCCATCAAGGAAAGACCGATGTATTACATGGATAGACAGAATCCCTTACGAGAAGTACACCCAATAAAGGGCGAGGATAATCAGTTTAAACGTGTATATGTATATACGCCCATATCGAAAATAGAATTGTTAGAAATGAAGAAAGTGGTACCCAGTCATGACAAAGACCCAGCGGGTTTCCACCGAGAAATTAAAGATATGTTACTCATGGGAGAGTATACCTATCCCGACATTATGACAATATTAAAGGTATTAATGCCTGCTGGCATTTATGAAAAACTCAAGGAAAAAGGGTGGGAGGTAGGAGACCAAAAGATAGATTGGGCAGCATAAGAAAATGAAGAAAAGGCCCGAGGTCCAGGTTCGGGGCTTGGGGACAAAACTAAAGCACTGCCAGGTTTACTAGTACAGGTACTGCCACGTTTATTAACTACGAAAAAGGAAGACTGGGGTGCAATCTCAGCCTGTAAACAAAAGCAAGATGAAGACACTAGCGATTTCTATGCCCGATTCGAAAAATGTTTTGGTATAAATAGTGGTATAAAAGCAAGTAGCGAGTCATACCCACATCTGTTTGTGACAAAATTATTTGAAAATTCTTTGCCCCAAGTGAAGAATAGAGTATTAAAATTCGAGAGTACATGGCAAGGTAATACGCCATCACAAATGTTACAAATGTTACAGTACCATTACAATAGGATTAGAGAGGAACAAGAACATGAACAAAGACGCATGAAAGACACAAAGATGAAAATGCTAGTCTCTCAGACAGTTCCAGCTGAAGGACATAAAAAGGGTACGACACATTCCGGTGATTCGACAGGACCTGTAAAAGGGACATGCAATTACTGTAAAAGGCCAGGTCATTACGTACACGATTGTCCAGTTTTAAAACATAATATCGCTATAGGTAATACAAAAGAAAGACCACGGCCACCCAGACAGGATCAGAATGAACAAGGAGCACCGCAGCATGCACAGGCCATGCCAGCTCCACAACAGTCTATACAGTTTGTGCCAGCCGCACCAGCATTGCCAGCTGCTGCCACACAAACCACGACACGACAGCTGTACCAGACCGCACAGTATGACTATCCTGATTATCAACGATACGCATGAACCAGCCTAGAGAGGGAAGTTGACTTACCCCTTATCGAGGTCCCTGTAGACCAAGAAGGACCTTATGTACATAGTGAATTATTAGGCCAAGATAGAAAATTTTTACTCGATACAGGGGCAAGTCGAACAACCATAAAACGTAGTGAAGTTCCAGGGGCACCCCTCTCAGGCTCACAGAATATTTCCCTTGGTTTTTCAGGAAAACCTATTGTTAATGAAGTATCACAGCCTCTTCCACTTACGATAGGACCCTTGACCAGAACTACAGATTTATTGCTTACTAAATCATGTCCAGAAAACTTGTTAGGAATAAAAACACTGAAAGCTCTAGGAGCTATAATATGTTGTTCTCCGGAAGGAGTAAGATTGTTTTTACGTGATTTTAAAGGTCATTATGTGTCTCGAGATATGGATTCCCGACTGCAGACTTTACCCACACATTTATGGGCACAAGGCCCTACAGATGTTGGTTGCATGAACATTACACCCTATCGAGTCACACTAAAGGCAGGAGTGGTACTACCACGAATGCGACAATACAAGTTACCCCCAGATGCTGTAATGGCTTTACTGCAAATCATTGACGAACTTATCGGCCAAGGAGTGGTTGTGGAGACCGACTCCAATGTATGTAATTCACCGATAATTCCGATTCTTAAACGAACTGATCCAAAGGCTCCCCCAGTATATCGATTGGTAATTGATCTGCGCGAATTAAATAAATGTATTGTACCACAATACCCCGTAGTTCCAGACATCTCTTCATTACTGACAGCTATTGATTCCGAAGCAACATTCTTTACTGTAATTGATCTCAAGAATGCCTTTTTCAGCGTCCCAATAGATCCGGAAAGCCAATATTTGTTCGGATTTAGTTTAAATGGACGTAGCTTTAAATTCACACGCGCACCTCAAGGATTTACAGAAAGCCCCAGCATCTATAGCCAAGCACTGAAACGAGAACTCGACAGTATCCACATGCCAGTTAACACTGCTTTGCTTCAATATGTCGATGATCTGCTGATCACCGCTCGAAGCGAACCTGAATGTGAAAAAGCATCACTGACGGTTTTACAATTTCTAGCCGAAAAGGGGCACAAGGTGTCCCCTTCTAAGCTGCAATTCTGTGTCCAGCGAGTTATTTACCTTGGTCACTCGCTGTCCAAGGAGGGAAGGCAGCTTACACCAGATCGTATTCAGTTAATAGCTAATATGCCAATACCCAAGACACAAAAGGAGGTGCGGGCTTTCATAGGCCTCACTTCATATTGTAGACAGTGGATCCCTCAGTATGCATTTCTAGCAAAACCACTCATTCAATTAACAACACAGGAGGCAGCCACATCGACTGTTCTCCCTTGGACTCGGAAACACACACTAGCTTTTGAAAGCCTAAAGAAAGCTTTATGTCAAGCACCTGTTTTAGCAACACCATGTTACAGAAAACATTTTACACTCTTTGTTACAGAACGAGAAGGTACTGCCTTGTCAGTACTCACACAGGAACAAGCAGGATCACACAAACCGTGTGCTTATTTTTCTAGTACATTAGATCTCGTAGCTCAGGCTCTGCCTGCGTGCCTGAAATCAGTGGCAGCGACAGCTTTAGCAATCAGACAAAGCGATGCCATAGTGTTAGGACATCCATTGACAGTACAAGTACCACACGCCATAGAGGTTCTTGTGAATCGAACGCAAACACAACACTTGACTATAGCACGACTTACAGGGTATGAACTAACATTGTTTCAGCCACATATAGAAATCAGACGTTGTAACACATTGAATCCTGCCACACTTTTACCTGTAAATGGAACAGACCCATTAGCCCACGATTGTATTGATGTTATTACAATCACGACGAAACCCAGACAAGACTTGACAGATGTTCCATTGTCAGATCCAGACCTGACGTTGTATGTAGATGGTTCATGTATGAGAACAAGTACAGGAGAGTTAGTGGCCGCTTACGCAGTCACCACAGACACTGAAATTATTGAAACCAAGTGTATAAATACCTTGTCTGCTCAAGCAGCAGAGCTCGTCGCTCTGACACAGGCCTGTATTCAAGCCACAAATAAAAAAGTCAACATATACACTGATTCACGTTATGCATTCGGAGTTGTACATGACTTCGGCGTGCTGTGGCGAGAGAGAGGTTATTTAACTTCTCACGGTGCCCACATTCAGCACGGACCCCTCATTCATGCCTTACTAGATGCAATACATTTGCCCATTGCAATATCGATTATGAAATGTAAAGCTCATACGAAAATTACTGATATCATTTCTCAAGGCAATGATCTAGCTGACAGAACAGCTAAACAGACTGCTCAAACTCAAACATCCGACATGACAAAGACAATAGTCCAGACACCAACACATTGTATGATGGTTAAGGATCCCGCTCTTGATGTAATTGACATACAGACACATGCTACTCCAGACGAAATAAGGAAATGGACTGAATTAGGAGGGATCCAAACGGATCAAGGATGGATGACGAAGGAAAAATCTGTGTGGTTCCTTCCTGATTCAATGGTCCAAGTCATTATTAACACTGTCCATAGTCCAGCGCATCTAGGAGAGAAAGCTATGCTAGACAGCATTCAACATATTTGGTTCAACAAGCATTTACGAGCAGCAGCGAAACAAAAAGTTCGTACCTGTATGATATGTTGTCAGTTCAACCCAGGAAAAAGCATTCCCGTAGAACAGGGTGGATTTCAGCCTCCTGATCACCCTTTTGAAATTCTCCAGATGGATTATATCCAGATGGAACGATGTCGAGGATTCAAATATGTTCTCGTAGTTGTTTGTGCTCTTTCCCGTTGGACGGAGGCATACCCGGTTTCAGATTACACTGCCCCGACTACTGCCAAACAGTTAGTTCGAGAATTCTTCCCACGATACGGTTTACCACGTGCTGTCTACTCAGATAACTGCAAAAACAACAATTGATGGACAGAATGCAGAACAATGTCATACATTCACCCCAGTACAGAGATCTGGGCCTAAATCCATCGTTTTTTTGCTCACCATGCCATTCCAGTTTGAACCCAGCCATATGCAAATCAGTCTTGACCCTGTGCCCCATGGGAACAGTCCAGCCCGAACTGCCAAGCCAGGTCCTCCCTGGACTGGAAACAAGAATCCTAGGACCGGTTTCGGGCTTTCAGCCCTCGTCAGCCAGGATAGCTTGATTCCAGTGGCATGGAGAGCACGGGACTCACGTCTGAGCATACCCTTCCCACTCGGGGTGACAAATGCAAAAACAACAATTGATGGACAGAATGCAGAACAATGTCATACATTCACCCCAGTACAGAGATCTGGGCCTAAATCCATCGTTTTTTTGCTCACCATGCCATTCCAGTTTGAACCCAGCCATATGCAAATCAGTCTTGACCCTGTGCCCCATGGGAACAGTCCAGCCCGAACTGCCAAGCCAGGTCCTCCCTGGACTGGAAACAAGAATCCTAGGACCGGTTTCGGGCTTTCAGCCCTCGTCAGCCAGGATAGCTTGATTCCAGTGGCATGGAGAGCACGGGACTCACGTCTGAGCATACCCTTCCCACTCGGGGTGACAAATGCAAAAACAACAATTGATGGACAGAATGCAGAACAATGTCATACATTCACCCCAGTACAGAGATCTGGGCCTAAATCCATCGTTTTTTTGCTCACCATGCCATTCCAGTTTGAACCCAGCCATATGCAAATCAGTCTTGACCCTGTGCCCCATGGGAACAGTCCAGCCCGAACTGCCAAGCCAGGTCCTCCCTGGACTGGAAACAAGAATCCTAGGACCGGTTTCGGGCTTTCAGCCCTCGTCAGCCAGGATAGCTTGATTCCAGTGGCATGGAGAGCACGGGACTCACGTCTGAGCATACCCTTCCCACTCGGGGTGACAAATGCAAAAACAACAATTGATGGACAGAATGCAGAACAATGTCATACATTCACCCCAGTACAGAGATCTGGGCCTAAATCCATCGTTTTTTTGCTCACCATGCCATTCCAGTTTGAACCCAGCCATATGCAAATCAGTCTTGACCCTGTGCCCCATGGGAACAGTCCAGCCCGAACTGCCAAGCCAGGTCCTCCCTGGACTGGAAACAAGAATCCTAGGACCGGTTTCGGGCTTTCAGCCCTCGTCAGCCAGGATAGCTTGATTCCAGTGGCATGGAGAGCACGGGACTCACGTCTGAGCATACCCTTCCCACTCGGGGTGACAAATGCAAAAACAACAATTGATGGACAGAATGCAGAACAATGTCATACATTCACCCCAGTACAGAGATCTGGGCCTAAATCCATCGTTTTTTTGCTCACCATGCCATTCCAGTTTGAACCCAGCCATATGCAAATCAGTCTTGACCCTGTGCCCCATGGGAACAGTCCAGCCCGAACTGCCAAGCCAGGTCCTCCCTGGACTGGAAACAAGAATCCTAGGACCGGTTTCGGGCTTTCAGCCCTCGTCAGCCAGGATAGCTTGATTCCAGTGGCATGGAGAGCACGGGACTCACGTCTGAGCATACCCTTCCCACTCGGGGTGACAAATGCAAAAACAACAATTGATGGACAGAATGCAGAACAATGTCATACATTCACCCCAGTACAGAGATCTGGGCCTAAATCCATCGTTTTTTTGCTCACCATGCCATTCCAGTTTGAACCCAGCCATATGCAAATCAGTCTTGACCCTGTGCCCCATGGGAACAGTCCAGCCCGAACTGCCAAGCCAGGTCCTCCCTGGACTGGAAACAAGAATCCTAGGACCGGTTTCGGGCTTTCAGCCCTCGTCAGCCAGGATAGCTTGATTCCAGTGGCATGGAGAGCACGGGACTCACGTCTGAGCATACCCTTCCCACTCGGGGTGACAAATGCAAAAACAACAATTGATGGACAGAATGCAGAACAATGTCATACATTCACCCCAGTACAGAGATCTGGGCCTAAATCCATCGTTTTTTTGCTCACCATGCCATTCCAGTTTGAACCCAGCCATATGCAAATCAGTCTTGACCCTGTGCCCCATGGGAACAGTCCAGCCCGAACTGCCAAGCCAGGTCCTCCCTGGACTGGAAACAAGAATCCTAGGACCGGTTTCGGGCTTTCAGCCCTCGTCAGCCAGGATAGCTTGATTCCAGTGGCATGGAGAGCACGGGACTCACGTCTGAGCATACCCTTCCCACTCGGGGTGACAAATGCAAAAACAACAATTGATGGACAGAATGCAGAACAATGTCATACATTCACCCCAGTACAGAGATCTGGGCCTAAATCCATCGTTTTTTTGCTCACCATGCCATTCCAGTTTGAACCCAGCCATATGCAAATCAGTCTTGACCCTGTGCCCCATGGGAACAGTCCAGCCCGAACTGCCAAGCCAGGTCCTCCCTGGACTGGAAACAAGAATCCTAGGACCGGTTTCGGGCTTTCAGCCCTCGTCAGCCAGGATAGCTTGATTCCAGTGGCATGGAGAGCACGGGACTCACGTCTGAGCATACCCTTCCCACTCGGGGTGACAAATGCAAAAACAACAATTGATGGACAGAATGCGGCCAGCCGTTCTCATCCGAATTAATGAAACATGTTTCACTTTTGCTAGGATATCAGTGGAAGTTTCATTGTGTCCGACACCCCGAGGCAGCAGGTCTCGTGGAACGACATAATCAAACTTTGAAAATCAGATTGTCCAAAATATGCAGGGAGAAAGGTGTCGACTGGGTAGTAGCATTACCAGTTGCACTCTTTTACATGAGAATGGTAGCACACTCTCGAACAGGGCTATCCCCGTATGAGGTGATCTTTGGCAGACCACCAAATATGTGGGGGACGCCTATACCACGTAAAATAACTGATATTGACTGTAATATGCTGACAGATTACTTGGCTTCCTTGATGTCTGCACTACAATCTTGTCGTTCACAGGTAGCTGCAGCTTTTCCTAACAACACTGAAGTGAAACCCCATGACGTAATTCCGGGGGATCTCGTTTTGGTGAGAAACTTCGATCGAAAGACTCAGCTGGATCCCAGGTGGAGGTCGCCTCAGCTCGTGTTATTAACGACGAGGACAGCCGTGAAGATCGAAGGCAGGAAAGGCTGGATTCATTCAAGTCATATCAAGAAATTTTATGGACTACCATCAGATATAAAAACTACACCTTGTGTGTCTTCACCCATTGACTCAAAACTTCCTTTTGTTGAAAAAAGTAATGCCGAACATTATAAACTAAAGCTCAGATCCAATCAGTCAAGCAATTTGATTGTTTAAGTCCTCTCCGAGGTGAAGCGGTTGAATTGTCTCTGACATGTATCCCTTGGACCTGAATAGAGAATACACCCGAAAAATGCTGAAACGACAGGCGTACTGTAAATCACTGCGTAGTCATTGTACAGTGACGTTATTAATTTCGTTTTTCCTTAGTCTTTTAATAATTACTGCAAGTATATTGTTGCACCTATATGATCCTATTCCTAGACATGCTTATAATATTACTGCTGAACATTCTTTTAGTGAACTACCCCCGCATGAATTGTCATACAGATTTGCGCTGCGCAATAACACTTTTATTAATATGTTACATCATTCCCATCAGGTTAGCAATGCTACAAATTGTTGGATATGTGGCCGACTCCCTCCCTATCAGAACTATAAAGGAATTCTACCTCTTTTTCCATACCCGTTCACACACAACGGCTCCTGTGGAGCATGGCTTAGTTTAATTAATTCCCAAGATTCGAACTCTGCAGTTTATCAAGACAATGGGGTATGGGGAAATCTGAACTTAGTTTTACTTAAGGTCTGCCACCCCAACAAGGAGGGACTTCCCAAAAGAACAGGAACTGATCTAGAAAATGAAGTATATGGATTAGGTAACTTTACGCTCAATCTCCTGATCTTGAATGTCGAATCCGAAGCTAATCCAAGTTTGCCCGCCATGTCAGTATTTCCAGTAAAAGGTGAATTATGTGTAATAAAGAATGGTTCCATACATATGGGCCATAGTAGATGCACCACTGTAATAGAATTCAGTGATCAAGGTAGGTCGACATTTAGAGCTTCCCGCCATTCCTATTTTATATGTGGTCAGACGGCATATGTACGTTTGCCTCTAGATTGGGATGGTACTTGCTACATTGGATTCCTTTTGCCACCTGTTTTTCTAGCTCCTCCTGATTATCACAGAAATACTCATTTAGTACACAATAGAGAAAGGAGAGATCTCCCAATAGTCGACTACACTGAAACAGCATGGGAAAAATACACAGATTTCAATAAAGGTCTCTTTCCCTATATAGGTACCGTTACTAATAGTAAACTGATACGTAGATTGACTAGAACCCTTGAAGCAGTAGTGAACGAAACTATTTCCGCCTTAGGCAATTTAACAGAAGAACAGTCTGCTATGCGGATTGTTGTGCTTCAAAATCGTCTTGTCCTTGACGTCATCCTGGCCGATAGGGGCGGAGCTTGTAGGGTCATCGGATCAAGCTGTTGCATTTTCATACCAGAAAATTCGCCATCTGTATATAAAGCTATAACGCGCCTTCATAAGATTGTAAGCCAGATACACCAGAATCCAGGCACCTGGACTTGGTCCGGTTGGTTTTGGAGCGTGTTATCAGCCTGGGGATGGAGAGTTCTATCCTTCCTAGGTATTGGCCTTCTCATACTATTCAGTTGCTGCTTATGCCTGCAATGTGGACCAGCGATTTGTGGTCTGTGTGCCACATCGTGCATTCCACATCAAGATTTTCATTCAAGATCCCGGAAAAAGAAAGAAGAACAAATGATGCTATATGAACAGATCAATGGATTAATGAAGATTGATATCTCTTGACGGGCAAGTAGGGGACAAGGAGGGAATGTGGAAATATGGATTTTTCTGGTCAGTTATGTCCCCTATCTTGGACCCCAACGGTTCTATGTGCATGTTACAAGTACATGTATGTTCCCTCCAGTTCCAGTTATGAAGACGCAAATACATGTGCGTCCACCGTTAACATGTCCTCTTTCAGATCCGCCATGAATGGGCCGGATATTTCATTCCTAAATACGAAAGGCCACCGCCTTTATATGGTTCACTTATGCCATTTTACAGTCCAGACAAGTAGGCCCTGATTCTGCCATCAAGCTTTTCTTGCTTTCTGTCTCTGAAGCTCCAGTCCGAGCCTGCATCTGTGACCATGAACTTTGTCTCATCCTCTGCGCGGCTCACGATGCCTGACATCAGCTTGCTGCCTGCCAAGAACTGTATTTCACCTTCGGAAATTATCTGCTCCGCTCCCTGCCCAATGCATTCCTGTCTAGTAGCTTAAGTAAACATTCTGCCAGCTACCGAGCAAAGGCCCGGCTTCTCTGTCTTTATGCAAGTAATTCATAGCCCTGTTACCATGGAAGATTCCTGCCCTCGCATCTAGTGTAGACACTTAGACGCTTGTACACGCACTAACAGTCAGTATAGTCAGTATAGAATAAGATTCTACTCCAAGAAGGTCTCTTTTTTGGATAACATAGTTCTTTAAACATAGGATGTTAGATATGATTTGGGATTAGGTTGACTTGACCCTCCAGACATTTGTCGCCACATGTAGAGCTAAATGTCAAGTCCCCTTCACCCCCTAGCTGCACGTCAATCACACGTCATGCTGCTGCGCGCGCATTTCTGCCAAGTATTTCTGCTGACATTGCGAAATTCTTTCATGTAACCACCCTCTTATGACATCACATCTGATGACGTTCTTTAAACATACCCAGTTACGCCTATCTCTGCCACATATGAATATATTATCTCCACTATCAATTGTTACGCCTCTTGTATTTGCTTCACTGTAATGCTTATTGTATAAAAGTAATTGATTGTCAATAACGTATGTACTTCACTTCCTGAACCTTCGTGGTGATGGAACCTGGAGCAACCGATTATAATCGACCAGTGGAATAAAGCCCATTCCGAACCTCTAATATCACGGATTCTGCCTCTTATTTACTGAGCTATTTTATTATGTTTCTGTATCAAATTAGGTCCCGGTAATTAAATTATTTACCACAGAATAAGCAGGAGCAGAATGGGTAAAACACCAGAACTACATCCATTTTAATCACATAGGGGCATATTAACAAGCGGCAGCGATAATTATCCTATCGCCGGCTATCGCTGGAATTCACCACCAAACTAGCGCTGTATTTACAACGCTTAGCGCATTGGCGATTAAAATTCCAGCGATAGCAGGGCGATGTCCTAACATCGCTGGAAAAACAGCGATGTTCCCTGCAAAACAGCGATGACCTTGCTGATACAACCCTGTGGTCGTAACCCCACATTCCACCTCCCATGCAAAGTATGCCTAACACTGGATTTTAGTAGACGTTAAAATCCAGCGTTAATGGCCGGTTAGCGTGATTTTGTTTATCGCTACGCCAGCCGGAGCATTGTTGTAAATATCGCAAAGCTGCCTTCGCGATATTTTCCCATGTAGTCTATTGAGGCACGCCTACTTTGCATCTCAATAACGATGCGATGCAAAGCGGGTGATAAAACACGGAAACACGCGCGTGTCCTTGCTAATATTGAGATAAAATTATCGCCGGAAACGGATGCTAAAGCAGCGATAATTTTATCTCCCCCTCTTGTTAATATGCCTCATGGTGTTTTCACGAAAATGTGGCATAACTAAACTACATTATTAATCACATTTCTAAACAATTCTATTCATTTGTTTCAAGTGCAATATCATTATTTCATCAGTTATGACTATATTAATAATAAAATAATTAACTTGCACACATTTTCTGTTACTTAAAATCACACATGTAAAAAGAACTTTAACACTGCTGCACTGCACCTGCCCGAGCCTTGCTGGCCTCTGCCGGAGTGAGTTCCTGATCCCTAAGTGGTACCTCCTGGGTCCTAGAATCCATGATTTTTCTTCATTACTGCAAATGGATTAGTTCATGCCAAGATCTTGCCATCCGTGCTGACCGCCAATGTGAAGCTCTAGTGAGCCTGACTCTTAATGCTACAGCGACCACCAGCGATGATCAACAAAGTGAGATACGCACTTCATGCTACAGCATCAATAGCCCACTGTGACACCATCACGAAGCTCCAGCAACGACCGTCCAAAATTTCGAAAAGGATTTTCACACTAAAGTGACGACCGTCGTGACGCCTGGCCTGCTCTTCCGGCAACAGCGACTACCATCTGCGATGCTCTATCTGCTCCTCGTCTCTTGTTCAACGGCAAACTGGACTCTTTGTGCCGGACTTTGCGAAGGTAACTTTTTCAGTGGGACTAATCTGGTTCCTGTATCCGGCCCGCACTCCATCGCAGTTGGCCTGAACTTGTGACTTCCTCTCAGTCTCGCATGACCAGAAAACCTTGAGTGGTGCTTTGTGCTTTTAGGCACTATGTGCTTTTAGGCGTTATACTTACCTGAAATCTTTGAAATTGCATATTTTGGGGTTTAACTGATTGAATTTTTGTTTTATTGGTAGCAAATAATGTATTACATTTTACTCTATTTCTGAAAATTGGTTTGGGATTTTTCTTGTGTTGTGTTTTCACTTTATTACTGCTTGTGTGCAGCATAACTACTTTACACATTGCCTCTAAAGTTAAGCCTAACTGCTTTTGTGCCAAGCTACCAAAGGGTTAAGCACTGGTTAATTTAATTACTTTTGTGGTTCACTCTGACAAGGATTATCTCTGGTGCTTGAGAAGGGATCACCCCACCCCCTGAGGAAATTTGATTACGGCTCCATCTTGCGTATTGACACCATTGTGATGTTGCCCTCACTCAGGCACCAACGACCTTCGTAGCGTTTCTTTCATACTCTGTACTGTAACATGTTAAACGACCTTTTCCTGTCTCTCTGAGCAAAGTACATTCTGAGACTAATTCCCGTGATAACCATCTATTGACCCTTGGTGATCCTTCTCTGCCTCTCCAATTGTTTTACGAATCACCACCTGCAACACGCAAACACGTCCAGTTGTAAATTAATTTAACTTAGGAATGCTCATGCCACCTGGCCTATAGGGTCAGGTAGAGAACACGACCCTAGGGAAGGAATTTCTATTACCTATTATCCTGTATCTTGTACAAAGAATGTTTGCTAGTGGATGATTTGTTTGTTTTTATTGCACATTGAGGGGGTTGTTGCTTTAGGGGATTCAAGCGCTATAAAAGACTGTGAGCCACGGATTGAAGTGGCAGTCTCCTGAGAACCTACCACTGATGTACTTCTAGGACAACTGTACCTAGCTGCAGCTAATAAATTGAAGTTCCTATGCCAACAGAGTGTTCCGTGTCTCTGTACATTTAGAAGGCGAACTCAGAAGATTTCAGGCGTACCCTGCGCCGCCAGGCCTAATTCAGCCTGGTTCTTCAAATGGTGCCCTCTGTGAGGCCGCTTCAGAGGTCGTGGGTCCAGCCCGAGGATCGTGAGGAGCTCCACAAGGAAATTCCGGAGGAGGCGCACCACGTGATCGACCCCTGCATGTCGTAAGTGGACCGAAGGTTTTTACAGTGTGGCTTCTCCCTTCCAACGGCTGCGAAGACCTGCTGCCCTGACTGCCGCCACGCTTTGGCTCCCTTGGTGATTGGTATTGCGAGACATTAGACGGACCTCTGTTGGTGTAAGAAAACATCTGGTTAAGTTAAGTATAGTGGCCACTCCTTTGTCTTTGTTTTATCTTTGTTCGACTTTTGCAAAAGCCGAAACCGAGGGGTGAGTGCAGTTTTTGTACTATAAAGTGACTAATTAACCCCTTGAAGTTTGTAAAGAAACTAGTGTGATAGCGATGCCTGGTTTCAGTAAGTTTGGAAGATGGTTTTGTTGTTGTTGAGATAGGGATTCCCGACTGGAGGACTCTTGTCCAATTCCTCCGGCCGGGACTCCCACTTATGAAGTATATTCTAAACATGGTATTGGGCCCATAGCCTTTAATGAGGCGTGGGTTCGCTATACTAGGAAAGATGGTGTTTTACCGTGGCCGCAGAATGGCAGTTTTGAGCTCAATATCTTAGATAATTTGGAAGACACTTTCTTTAAACGAAAAGCCCGGCCGGCTATGTTTGACTCTTTTCGCTTATGGCGTAAGGAGGCCAAACAGAAAGAAATAAAACAAGCTAAAAGAGATAGGAGGGATATGTCTATTTTACAAGCTGCCCAACAGTTTAAAAATAATGAGACCGATCATGCGATTGAGGTTTCAGATAGGCAACATGGTATGGCGGTAGATAAATGTTATCCAGTGTTGCCAACTTCCCCTACAGAGAAAAATGTGGACCCTGAGAAGGATCCTTTAATGTCCCATCTGTTGAGATTACCTCCGCCCTATGCGCAGGGGGCTAATGTACCTTTTGCACTACCGCCTGCCCCGGGAGCGAATGCACCTTTATTATTAGCACCTGCCCCACCTGTTCCACCTGTTGTTCCACCTATCGCTCCTCAATCGGTTCCTGCACCCCCATCACAGCCTTTTCCGGTATTACCGAGCTCTCCCCTACCTTCGTCTCCCTTTGTACCTATTACTCCCTCTTCTGCCCCGCCTAATATTCTGTCTCCTGTCCTAATGACGAATTCTCCCTCTGCTCGGAGGCGAATGGTTGATACCGTTTCTGGCCTTTTGTCCCCTCTCTTTAGGACACTTCAAATGACCCCTGTTCCTCCTCGTAGGCAAACTCGTAGTCAGCTCCCAGGTCCAGATGAACGGGAAGTGCTAGATCTCCTTGCCCGAAGGTGGATCACGAATGGCCCCCAGTATAGTGTGCAAGACATTATGGTCACCTTTCAACAGTGGGAGGCACCAATGCAGAGATATGTGTTTGATACTATGTGTAACATTTTAGGTCAAGAGTGGGAGGATATGGGATTGGGACCAGCCCCTCAGGGCCTGCTAGATGTTCAGGCCGAGTTTGATAACGGGCTGATTGTGGGCGCAGAGGTTGAGGATGCAGTAAGGACGCTTGTCACATTTAGAATGATGTTTGCTTGCCGGTCTTTGCCAAAACGCGATTCCTCTGTTAGACGAAAATTAAAACACTATCCTATGAGAGAGGTTCCCCCAGTGTGGAGAGAGGAGGTTGCAGCTCAGGGTGGTAATCCTCTTATACCTGCTCACTTTCAACGTGTGTGGGTACACGTTCCTTGGAAACGATCTGAGGTATTGGCCCTTAAACAGTCCTTACCGGACCCCCCGTAAATATCCTGCTGGGTACTACAAAGAGTTGTCCCAAACTGTCGATGCATGTATTATGAATTTGGCCGATATAGACATGCTAATGGGTAATGTGGTCCCACAACCATTATGGGCTAGGATTCGAAAGGAGGACCATCCCGGGGAATTGGGGGGTGATTGGGCTGCCATACTTGCCGCGGACAGACTCCAAGTGGGCGGTGCCAAACCTGAGGCTTTAATTACAGATCTCCCAGCTAGAATCATTGCCTTACTGAAAACTATGATGCCCCCTCTGCGAGTTAATTGGGATAAGTTAGCAGCTTGTAAGCAGAAAGCGGATGAAAACGTCTCTGATTTCTTCACTCGTTTTGAGGAGACGTTTATCGATCATAGTGGTCAGGATATGAGCACGGAAGGTGGCCAACGACTGTTTGTAGACAAATTTGTGTCAAATTTGGTTCCGGAAATATCTAATAAATTGAAGAATTCTGAAAGTGCGTGGGCGGTCTCCTCTTCGGCCCAGATATTGGCTACTGCTCAGTATTACGAAAATAGGGCTAAAGAGGAAAGAGAGAAACTTGATAAAAAGACTAAAGAGCTGAAAACAAAAGTTCTTTTGCAACAAGCTTTATCCTCCTCGCCCTGCCCAACGTGAATATCAGCCGCCTCCACAATTTCAGAGACAGTTGCAGAGGCCTGGGCCTTTTGTTCCCCGACCCCCACTGGGCCAGAATCATTGCGCCTACTGTAAAGAAGAAAGCCATTTAAAGTATAATTGCCCGGTTTTGTTACAGCGTACGAGCGGCATTCCTGGGTCACGAGGCCGGGGTGGTTATCAGTCAGCACCCAGAGGTAGAGGACGGGGTACACCGCCTAATAACCAACGTTCCATGCCGCCTGGAAACTCCACGAATTATTTTGATCAGCAAAATGTTCAGTCTACCAACTATTACAATGATGATTATTATATCGAGGATGAGAGCCAGAATTCCCAATCTAGCTAGGACAGCCATGGACAAAGTAAGGGAGTAGTATCAGTTCCAGTGGACCAAAGCGGGCCTTATGTTGATGTGGTAGCACTAGATGTTACAGAGCCATTCCTATTAGACACTGGTGCGACGAAGAGCTCTATGATTCACTCTAAACTCCCTGGGGCACCTTTGTCTGGCTGTACAAATGTTTCTGTAGGTTTTTCTGGCGCCCCAGTTCAAAACCCAGTTTCACGCCCTTTGCCCATTTCAATAGGTCCTTACAAATTGGAGGCCCCGCTCCTTTTGACAACTGGTTGTGGTGAAAATTTGTTGGGGTTGGATTTATTGAAGAGATTGTATGCAACATTACACTGTTCCCCTTCTGGTGTACATCTTACCTTAGGTAAGAAATTGACCTCACCGATGTACTTGTCTAAAGACCAGCTTCCCCTGAATTACAATCTCTTCCCGCCACGCTCTGGGCCACCGGCCCCAATGATGTGGGCCTCCTGCGGATCCCATCCTACATTGTAACCCTCAAGCCTAATATTAAATTTCCTCGCATTCCACAGTATAAAATTTCCAGTGACGGCGAAAATGCTCTTTTGACTATAGTTCATGATTTGGTACAAAATGGTGTGGTTGAAGAGACATGGGGAAATGTATGCAACAGCCCTGTTCTGCCTGTTTTTAAACGAACCGACCCCTCTCAGCCACCTGTCTATCGTTTTGTGATTGATCTCAGAGAGGTCAACAAGATTGTAGTACCTCAATTCCCTGTTGTCCCGGATATTAATGCCCTGTTGACTATGATACCCGCCTCAGCTTCCTGGTTTTCTGTCATTGACCTCAAAAATGCTTTCTTCAGCATTCCCATTGCTGAGGGAAGTAGGGATATATTTGGCTTCTCCTTGGCAGGCCGAAGCTTCCGGTTCAAACGGGCTCCTCAAGGTTAGTGCGAGAGCCCCTCCATTTATAGTCAAGCATTAAAATCACAGCTCAATACTATGTCTTTACCACCAGGGGCCACTCTCATTCAATATGTGGATGACCTGTTGGTTGCAGCAGATTCTGAGGACACTTGTAAAAAGGCTACCATTTCACTGTTACGCCACTTATCTGACCACCACCACAAGGTTTCACCATCAAAATTGCAATATGGCTGCCAAGAGGTTACCTACCTAGGTCATCTCTCGTCAAAGGATGGACGGCGATTGATCCCAGAACGTATCCAAGCAATTACCCAAATGCCTATTCCATGTACGCAAAAAGAGGTGCGTGCCTTTTTAGGTATTACCTCTTATTGTAGACAATGGATCCCCAATTTTTCCCTTCTGGCAAAACCCTTGTTGGCACTTACTCTTAAAGATACACCGCACCCTCTCCCATGGACTGCGGAATGTCAGAAAAGTTTCACTGATTTACGTACTGCCTTGTGCTCTGCTCCTGTGTTAGGAACTCCTGATTACAGTAAGCCTTTCACACTCTATGTTCATGAGAAAGAAGGTTGCGCGTTATCAGTTTTAACGCAACGCTTTGGGGACAAGCAACGTCCCTGTGCCTATTTTTCGGCCATGTTAGACTTAGTGGCCAAGGCATTACCTAGCTGTTTGAGGGCTACAGCAGCAGCGGCAGTTTCCATTCGCCAGTCTGCTGGATTGGTATTAGATAATACCCTCATTGTCATGGTGCCGCATGCAGTAGACACCCTCCTAAATAGAACAAAGACTCAACACCTCACGAGTGCCCGTCTTTCGGGGTACGAATTGACGCTCTTGGCTAGCCACATACACATTAAGCGATGTAATGCCCTGAACCCGGCAACATTGCTGCCAATTCCAGTAGAAAATGGTACTCAGGAGCAGCATGATTGCTTCCTCCGCACGGAGGAAGAGACAAGAGGCAGAGTTGATTTAAAGGATACTCCACTCCCGGACCCGGATGGGATCCTATGGGTGGACGGTTCTTGTTTTAAGCTTCCCAATGGTGAAACGACCTCAGCCTATGCAGTCACTACCTTGTACACTGTTGTGGAAACAGCGCGTATTATACATAATTCAGCCCAGGCAGCTGAATTGATAGCACTGACTAGAGCTTGTGTGTTGGCTAAAGGAAAAAGGGTGAATGTGTATACTGATAGTCAGTATGCGTTTGGAGTGGCCCATAGTTTTGGCCACCTGTGGAAGGAAAGAGGGTTTCTCACATCCCATGGCACTAAGATACAGCATGGCCAATTGGTAAATGACCTTCTTGAATCACTTACCTTGCCCACTCAGATAGCAATTGTGAAGTGTAGTGCACATAAGAAGATCACTGATGATGTAGGTCAAGGAAATGCTTTCGCAGACCAGATAGCGAAAGAGACAGCTAGAGACACTACAAGCTGCATGTATGTTGCGGGCTCTGCTAGATGGGTTGCACAAGGAGGGATGTGTGTGAATACTGTGGACAGTGTGAAAATGATCCAGGCAGAGGCCACAGAGAAAGAATTGAGTACGTGGAAAGAGAGTATAGGAAGGTTGGATGTGACAGGGTGCTGGACAGACTTGTCGGAACATCAACGCTGGTTGTTACCAGATGCTTATGTACTCCCAGTAGTTACAATGGCACATGGTCTAGCCCACATTAGCGCTAAAGGTATATGCAAACTTCTGGCTCCGGTATTGAAGAATATGGGGATCCCTAAATGTGCAGACAATCTGGTTAAGCATTGTATTATATGCTTGATGCATAACCCGGGGAAGGGAACACCAACACCGGCAGGCCACTTTTCCCCCCCAACGTACCCTTTTGAGGTTTTGCAAAGAGATTACATTCACATGGAACGATGTAACAATCTGAAGTATGTTCTTGTTGTGGTATGTGCCTTCTCCCGATGGATAGAGGCCTATCCCCTGAAAGATAATACTGCTCTATCCACGGCAAAAGTCCTTTTGAAGGAGTTTCTGCTGCGATTTGGGTTACCCAGAATTATTTGGAGTGACAACGGAAGTGAGTTTGTGGGTCAGATCATGCAGAAAGTATGTACAGGCCTTGGCATTAAACAAAAGTTCCACACAGCAAACCATCCTCAGTCAGCAGGTTTGGTGGAATGCTATAATGGCACTCTTAAGCTTAAACTCGCGAAAATACAAGCCAGCACAGGTCTTGCTTGGCCTGATGCCTTGCCCTTGGCTCTCTTATCCACCAGAACAACCACCCATTCCCGTATGGGGCTTAGTCCTTATGAGGTTGTGTTTGGACGCCCTGCAAATGTTTGGGGAGTCCCAAGGCCAAAGAAATACTCCGAGATAGAGCATCCATTGTTAATTGACTATTTGCATGATCTCACCACTAAGTTACGTGTCCTTCACCAACAGGTACAAGATACTTTGCCTCAGGCTTCAACGGATCCTGGTCATTCCATACTGCCCGGAGATTGGGTCTGCATTAAAAACTTCCAGAGGTCGAAGAACTTGGAACCTCGCTGGAGAGAACCTCGTCAAGTACTTCTAACGACGCGTACTGCAGTGAAGGTGGTCGGCAAAAAGAACTGGGTAAATGGGGTACATTGCAAGAAAGTGCCCCTACCTTTGCCTTATGATCAGTGGGTTCGTAACCCAATTAGCGATTCTGAAAGCGAAAGAATACCAAGATTTGGACTGTTTAGCGATGCACACCTAGACTTTGCCAGATCAGAGAAAGACGACGACGAGGTCCTCCAAACAGCTATACCACCGCCATTGAAATTGGACACTACTAAACCACATCTCCTTTTCCAAGAACAAACTGTACCTGGTTTCCAGAGGTACGATTTGAGGCCCAGACTGAACAAAAATACCTCAATAGTGCCTCATTGACTTTGTCTTTATCCCGATTTCCACATGTTGCAGGGCCGTGATCGTAGTCTCAGAATTGTGACCCAAGGTGTGGCTCTAGGCCTGTGGGACTTGTAGGAAAATAAAAAGAACTACAGACAATCACAGCTGAGTGAAGCAACCTCCCGTCACGGGCAACATTTAGAGATGGAAATGACTGTTCAAAAGGGAATGGACAAAATACAAACAATGAGCACGAAGCAGTGTAAATTATTGCATAATCGTTTTGTAGTGGCTTTAATAATATTGATTTTAATGTGTATTATATTGTCTTGCATAGGATGGGGACTACATGTCATTTTTATGCAGCCTATTCCCAAAGTTACCGTTGAAATGCATACACATGTCGCTCTACCCCCTCATGTTGAGTCGAGAAGGAGTGAATTCCGTAACAACACATTTGTTTATATGCTACACCAACATCAATTGGCAACTAATGCGACGAACTGTTGGGTTTGTGGTCTTCTGCCAAGTTCAGTGAATACTGGAATACCATACATTACCCTTCCGTTTTCATTTAATGGTTCGTGTAGTGCATGGTGGGAATTGAGTGCCAGTTGGGTATTTTCTGGAGATGGTGATACCCGAGACGTAAGGAGCTTGGGAGTACATCTATACCATTTATGTTGGCGGGATAGAAAAAGGATATATGGGACGAATAGTGAGAAGTCAGAATATGCTGATCGCCAAACCAGATCTACGGATCTGTATTTCCTGCCCTCTAATAAAACCTCTCGAAAAGGACAAACTTTTCTAGTGGTACCTGGACAAGCACCATTCTGTATTAGGAAAGGAGGGTTAGAATATAAAGGTACAAGCAAATGCCAACATATTGTGACCTTGAATGGGACAGATTGGCAGATTGGCTTGCATGGTTCCCTCACGTCATACATACTTCATGTGTGGAAATAAGGCTTACACTTCTCTACCTGGTAATTGGAGAGGCACTTGTTATAGCGCTTGGTTGCTGCCCCCTACATATATAGCAGATGCCAAGCATCATTTACAGAAAAGAAGGGTGGCGTCAGACCAGGATACGTCAGGACAAGAAGTCGGGAATGTCTTGAAAGGACTTCTTCCATTCTGGGGTCCAATAGCCAACAGTAGAGACATAAGACAACTAATTCGAGTTGTAGAAGCCACTGTCAATGAAACAGCTGGAGCTTTGAGTAATCTCACTGCAGAACTCGTTGCTGACCGCCTTGTCACGCTTCAGAACAGGATGGTATTAGATATTATTCTTGCTGACCGTGGGGGCGTATGCAAATTGATCGGATCTAGCTGTTGCATTTATATTCCAGACAATGCCCCTACAGTATACCAAGCCATCTCTAAAATACATAAGATCGCTGAGTCCGTTCACCAGGATGAAGGGAATTGGTCTCTGATGGGATGGTTTGGGGGACTACTGTCTACATGGGGATGGAAGATTCTTACCTTTGTCGGAGCGACTTTGGCTATTCTCTTCTCATGTTGCCTTTGCCTACAATGTGGTCCCGCTATATGCGGGCTCTGCGCCACCCTGTGTGTTCCAAATCCTGTATCCCAGAAAGCAGAGAACACAAAGATAATGCTGCAACAACAGCTTGTAGATTTCATGGCTATTGAAGTTGATTCTGATTAACAACAGCCTCTGTGTTTTTGCCTGAGTAATGGCAAAAGGAGGGTCTGAGGAAATTGGATTACGGCTCCATCTTGCGTATTGACACCATTGTGATGTTGCCCTCACTCAGGCACCGACGACCTTTGTAGCGTTTCTTTCATACTCTGTACTGTAACATGTTAAACGACCTTTTCCTGTCTCTCTGAGCAAAGTACATTCTGAGACCCGGCTTGAAGCAACTAATTCCCGTGATAACCATCTATTGACCCTTGGTGATCCTTCTCTGCCTCTCCAATTGTTTTACGAATCACCACCTGCAACCCGCAAACACGTCCTGTTGTAAATTAATTTAACTTAGGAATGCTCATGCCACCTGGCCTATAGGTTCAGGGAGAGAACACGACCCTAGGGAAGGAATTTCTATTACCTATTATCCTGTATCTTGTACAAAGAATGTTTTCTAGTGGATGATTTGTTTGTTTTTATTGCACATTGAGGGGGTTGTTGCTTTAGGGGATTCAAGCGCTATAAAAGACTGTGAGCCACGGATTGAAGTGGCAGTCTCCTGAGAACCTACCACTGATGTACTTCTAGGACAACTGTACCTAGCTGCAGCTAATAAATTGAAGTTCCTATGCCAACAGAGTGTTCCGTGTCTCTGTACATTTAGACGGCGAACTCAGAAGATTTCGGGCGTACCCTGCGCCGCCAGGCCTAATTCAGCCTGGTTCTTCACCCCTCAACCAACAAGCCAATTTCTCACACACCTCATGCTCGCATTAAGATCCTGATAAAAATCCAAGAAGTTGCTGAGTTTTTCGAGCACAGATCTGAGACTGAACATTAAATGTCCCTCTAAAATTATGTTAGTTCTTAAACTGAAGCTGGAATTGGGGGCTTTGGCAGAAGAACATAGCACAATCGTTAACCAGCTTTATGAACTAGTCATATCTTGAGTTGAGCTGGCATACAACCCACTGCTTGTGACCATCACAAAAATGGGGTCCAGAAGCTTGCCATCACTTCATTGACGGCCAATAACATACATCGAATGAATCCATTATACATTAAGGGCCAGATGTACGATGATTGCATTCTGCCACTCGCAAATTGTGTCGCATTGCGACTCGCAATATGCAATGTACAACAGTGTCTCAGACACTGTTTGCGATTCATAATTGGTTTGCAAATTGCATGCCTCAACAATATTCATGAGGCAAGCGCAATTTGGGACCCCATTGGGAATGGCTAGCACTCCCAGTGATGGTGGTCAGCTGGGGTCAGCATACCACCATGTCTGTGACAGATTTTTCAATAAAGCTGGTCTTTTTTTTAAATGCAGCTCGTTTTCCTTAAAGAAAAATGGGATGCATTTAAAAAAGAAAAATGTAACTTTTCAGTTTAATTTTTTTAAGGGCAGGCAGTGGTCCCTGGGAACAGTGCATGTTCTTAAAAAATATTTACACACACACTCACAAAGGGGAAGGCGTCTCCTGTGGACCCCTTCCCGTTTGCAAGTGGTTTGCCACCTACTTGAAGTAGGTGGTTGTTGGACTTGGCCGTTCTGGCAGGTTCACCCCTAAAACATTTTGCTTTGTATGGTGACCTGGTGTAGTGATTTTTGGTTTCTGCGCACTTTCCCTGTGTCCCAGAGTAAAGTGCGTGCGCACTCTGAGTGCATGTGGTGAGGTTGGCCTGCCCTCCCATAGGAATGCATGGGGGAATGTATGTGTCCCTGGTAGTTCCTGATGCGTGGGTGCAGGTGCGAGTTTGGTATGTGCGGACTCGTATGATGAAATGCTGCGCGATGATGTGTGCGGTGTCCATGTAGCTAGTATGGAAGTGCCACTTCTAGACGCTGGCATAAATGTGCAGGGACTGCCTGTCGCGTGATTGGCTGACTGAGGTCATGTGATGGGCTAGGGAATCCCCAGAGTCAGGAGGAGTCACCCAGTGGTGAATAGGGAGATCAGCAGCCAGATGGGTGGGAGGAGTACACCTAGGACCTGAATAGGGCTGGGCTTTCCTCACACAATGCTGGTTCCGCCCCCTGTGGTGCGACTGATGACCCTGGCCTGCTCTCTGAATAGGGAGAGGGGCTGAGCGAAACAAAGTGCTCAGGAACCAGTTGTAACTGGTTCGCCCCTTCCCTGCACCTTGAGACAAAGGTGAACCTGTGTATAAAATGGGGCTGTGACCCCAAGTAAAATGTTCTCTTCCAGGATCCTGCCTGAGGGGGGCTGCTGCTGTTGCTGGACCAGAGGACCGCCACTTGGACTACCTCCCTGCCTGGAGGCCCAGTGAGCTGGCTCTGGGTCCAGCCTTGCCCCCCCCCTGCCTTGCTGCATACAGGGGAGAACTTTGCTGGACTTCTGTATTCTCCCCTAGGGCGCCTGGAGGTGCTTTTGAAACTGCGAGTGTTTCACGACCGCAAATGCAGCTGCAAAACTACAGTACATGGCATGTTGACTCGCTATTTGGAAGGGACGCCCCTTCTTCATAGCGGGAGTCGCAAATGCTATTTTGCGAGTCAGTGACTCACAAAATAGCATTTGTAAATGCCTGGAACCTTTTTTGCAGTCACAACCGGGCCGATCTTCCATTTGCGGCCGCAACAAAGGGTTGTACATCTACCCCTTAGATTCTTCAGATTTTCTAGTAATCTAACTTTGAGTGGTAACAACCTCCATCCTGGGAACAACCACTGTCCCAGTTCCTCTGCATTGCTGTTATTCGGCAATAGTTTTGGGATCAGACTTTCTGATAATCAAAAATGTTGGAAAAACCTGAAACATCATACGTCCAAAACCATTGTCACAACTTAATGTACCACAATTTTGAAACAAAAAAACCCAGAATACATTTCAAGTCATTTTCCATGTTTCTTACAATACATAACCAAAAACCAAAAATCAACACTAACTGCACCAATGTCATCCAGCCAACCCTTCTTGCTACATGATGATAAACTAATAATATATAGTATTAAAGAACACTTTGACAACCCTTCATTAATAGTGCTCAATTTAACAGAATTACCATCTTCGTTCATGAGTTTCTTCACTCACTGCCTACTGTTTGCAACTTTGTTTTTTGACTCACTTTTTTATAACTCTCTTCTGTCACCTTTAAATCCTCAACTTTAGGATTGGAATTATCCCATACTTACCTAGTCTTAACTTGGTCACCTGCACTCTCTTCTTACATGCCTTGAAAGGGGATATCCCTCCAGTACTATGTGAGGAGAATGTTCACCACATCTATTGACTGTAGCTGGCTGCACTCCAACTTTTCTCATTCACTCTACCTTCTCTAGAAGACAGCTAACTTGAGGTGTATTTGAACAGGAAGTTAATCTAGCAAGAATGTCTTCATTGAACCCAACACAAACTGAACGCCATTTTCAGAAACTAGGGAAATATGTAGACCTTAGAGTGAAAAATCAATAACCGTCCCAGCATTGGGTCCACACTAACTCATTCTCAACCCAATATGAAAAGTAATTAGAAAGCACTTGCATGAATCTGCATAAAGTACTTTAAATGAACCACCAAAATGTATAGCTTGTAATCTCAACAGACCATCTAAATCCATAACCTCCCCCCAGGCCCATTCAGACAACTCCTCCCTGTGCCTCTAGAAATATTTCAAAGAAGTTACTACATTTGTATGTTTTGGTAACCTTTCAAACACCAAACTGCTGGCAGGGCGTCCATAAGTCAAAGGTTGAAAAAAGCTGGACACAGCCCACTTTGGCAATAGCCTTATCTATCTTGGTGGGGGTAGAAGTACATTTGAAATACATTAAATAATTAAATGCTTTTAAATGATCTCCAGTCAGCATGTGATCTCAGTTCATTTGTTTTTAGGTCTGGCCTATGAGACAGCTTTACCTGTCTCTCCAGACTATCCGTTTTAATAAACAAATAATGTATAATATACTTTTGGCCTGTAGTCTTCTTCTATTGGTCAGTTTAATTGCCATTCATACTTTGCTTCTATCCACCACAGTGTACAGAAGGGGGCAATGGGGCAGGCCACTTGAGCCATTGGTGTACAACTGTGTGAGTGACACAATCTGTGTGTGTGCACATCCAGCATAGACGTACTGTGTTTGTGAGGAACTGGGTTCGTGTTGCAGTGCACACAACATTTTGCCTGTTTTTTGATGTAACTTTGACTGAAGTGTACTGGGTCCCTGCTCACCAGGTTCCCAGTACCAGTGTTCTTTCAAATAAACTGTACCACAATTGGCACAGCTTCAGCTACACTGTAAGTCCCAAGTAAGAGGTCCCTCCAGGGCTGCCGCACAAATTGTGCCACTCTAGGGACCCCTCATCAGTGATGTCATTTGAGATGCCATCAGTGATATCATGAGTGATGTCACTGACCATGTCATGAGTGAAGTAATATGTGATGTCATCAGCAGTGAAATGCAGGCGCGCGAGTTATAGTTAGCTCAACTAACTATAACAGGCAAATTTCTCTGGTTTTATATGAGTCAAATGTCCAACTAACTATAACGTCCCTGAAACCTGTGGTTTTTTCAGTTAATTTCTAAGGTTTTTTAAATGCTAATTCCTAACTATAATGTCTGTAAAACCTATGGTTTTTTCAGTGAATTTCGAAGGTTTTTTAAATGTTAATTTCATATTTTAATATTTATAAAACCTACATTTTTTCAAATAGTTTTTTAATATTTTGCAACTCTATCATCCTTTTTTTAAACTTTACAAATTATATAATCTTTTATATCTTCCCCACAAAATATGTATATCTTTTTTTTTTTTAGAAAACTACAGTCCCTTACCGGTAGTCTAGCAAGCTCGAGCAACAAGCGAATCCTATCCACCACATTTAAATGATGCGCATTTCGTATCCGATGGGTTTGTGGCACCGTGTCCCGCGTAACAACATGTTCATATGAGGACGCACCAGCTGCTACTTTGGTATGCGATGGGTACGCACTACCAAGCCGTGCGTTACGTCATGTACGTATTGGGTCGTGCCCGCTGTGTGTTGCGTATGCGACGAGTGCACGCTGCCACGCCCTGTGTTACGTCATAGACGTACGATGTCGCACCGCACACGCCATTCCCTCATTTTTTTTGTCTCAAAACTATATCTAAAAAACTTTAAAGTGTATATGAGAGCAAGTGATAATTAAAAATATTTTAAACAGTTATATATTTCTAACTCTAATAAACTTATATTATAATAAATATATTTTCTCAAAATCACATCGGGTGTGGTCTCATTGCGCACTGGCTGCGCGATTGCCATGTAACCATAAAAAAAAGCATTTCATTAGATCATAACATTTCCCATTGTAACAGTTCGAAAAAGCCACCCATTTTAGTCAATATCTGTACTGCATTTCATGAGACACACCTCTTCTGTTTATCGAGCTTTGCTCAAAACTTTTTGCAATATACACATATCTTACACTACACACAACATGCAACCAACATTTTCATCAATATTCATGCTCTGTAAAGTAGCCTTCCACCTATGATACCCATACACCTAAAAGTTACCTTACCAAAATTTTCTCCAATACCACAGGTAACATGGTTGCATACGCTGTCCACAACACAACGTAATATAGGCCCAGAGACAGTATCATGCATAGATAATGAACACACGGACACACATAGATAGTGGAAGTGGATACGGGCACGTACGCTCAACTCCTTTTTATTACCATGGTGACATATCCAGTGACTTCTGTGCTGGATGTGTGTGCGGTAAGTCTAAACCAGCCTTCAGACAATGTTTACTGCTAGCATCAACTACAACAGTAATCATTGGATCATACACAGAGATTCAATATAAAAAGAATCAATAATTTATGCTGCAGTAAGGTAGGGACAGTGGATGTGAAATAATACGGAAATAATTCCATCGTAAAAGAACAACAACTTGTGGTATGCTGACACACAATCAATAGATCTCAAATAATACACAAAAGATTATATCATAAACGCTCCATCAGTTCTAGTGCATTTACATAACCACATCAAAAGCATTCAGCATGTGCACAGCCACCGATAATGCGTGCTGTAGACAGGCCGTACTAGGAGCAATATCTGTTGCCATCAACACTGCATCATCTCACTGAATTATGAACACTGCTGTCTGCAGTGTAGGCCATAGAGAGCGGTCACAAAGGACCCACAGATACGTAAAGTGACTTCGCCTACCCAGTTTGTCGACAGCGAAGCAACAAAAAAGAGTGTGCAAAGCCTGCAATGATACATATGCATGGTGCAGACAGTACACACTGGAGCAATGTCTTTTCCTACAGGACTACCTCATCTACAGCAGTGACTCAATCTCAATTGTGAACACTGCTGTCTGCAGTGTAGGCTAGAGTGAGCGGTCACAAGGGCCCACAGCCACATGGCATTCACTTGAGCTCTACAGTTTGCAATACACAAACTAAAAAAAAATGTGTCAGCGCCTGCAATGATGCGCATGAGTGGTGCAGACAGAGCGCACTGGAGCAATATCTTTTCCTACAGGACTGCATCATCTACAATACCGACTCAATGTCAAATGTGGACACTGAAGTCTGCAGTATAGGCCAGAGAGAGTGTTCAGCAAGGGCCCACAGCCACGTGGCATTGACTTGACCTCTACAGTTTGCAATACACGAAGCAAAAAAAACGTGTACAGAGCCTACAATGATGCGCATGAGTGCTGCAGACAGAGCACACTGGAGCAATTTCTTTTCCTACAGAACTACCTAATCTACAATAGCGACTCCATCTGAATTGTGAACACTGCTGTTTGCAGTGTACGCCAGAGAGAGCAGTCAGCAAGAGCCCACAGCCACCTGGCATTCACTTGAGCTCCACAGTTTGCAATACACTAAGAAAAAAAAGTGTGCTGATCCTGCAATGATGCATATCAGTGGTGCAGACAGAGCGCACTGGAGCAATGTCTTTTCCTACAGGACTGCATCATCTATAATACCAACTCAATGTCAAATGTGGACACTGAAGTCTGCAGTATAGGCCATAGAAAGCGTTCAACAAGGGCCCACAGCAACATGGCATTGACTTGAGCTCTACGGTTTGCAATACACAAAGCAAAAAAAATGTGTGCAGAGCCCACAATGATGCGTATGAGTTGTGCAGACAGAGCACACTGGAGCAATGTCTTTTCCCTCAGGGCTGCATCATCTACAATACCGACTCAATGTCAAACGTGAACACTGAAGTCTGTAGTATAGGCCAGAGAGAGCATTCAGCAAGGGCCCACAGTCACGTAGCATTGACTTGACCTCTACAGTTTGCAATACACGAAGCAAAGAAAACGTGTGCGGAGCATGCAATGATGCGTATAAGTGGTGCAGAGCACACTACAGCAATCTCTTCTCTTACACGACTGCATCATCTACAATAGCAACTCAATCTGAATTGTGAACACTACTGTCTGCATTGTTAATTAAAAGCAGTACTCACACACAGAACCATCAATACTTTTCCTCACTCCCTCTTTACAAAATAAAACAACATAAAATACAGAGAACTCTACAATGAATAAATCAAAACAATTCGAATTGGGATTTCATCTCTCCACAGTCTACACTATTCACTGTTCCTTTGGACTTCCAAGATAAATTTGGTCATTTCACTAATCCTATAACTGATATAAAAAAACTTCTTGAAGCAAGTATACTAAAACAATATTGTGTATGTTTCAATAGACGTTCTAATTACCTAACTACTGGATTCTGTAATTAAACAATCACCACACAATCTAAATTGAGAACCCTGCGAAATGCAGTGTACACCAAATCCAGTGGTCATTCACAACTCACCGCCACATACCGCTGGATTCGGAAGCACGGAGTTGGTTGCACCTGATCAGAGGGGGTACACAAAAATCATCACAGACTTTAACTTATGACATCCTCAATCATTGAATCAAGACCCCATTTTACTGTTTGCACCTGCTGTACCACAGTATACTCCACCGACTACTGTCAACCAAGCCCAAAAATCATGTGCAGCAGTTGGCTATGGAATCACAGACTGTGATGCACCTCAACATACGAACTTCTGAAAAAAGCAAACAGCAGGTAATATCGGACATCATCCATTGTGGGATCAAGACACCGTTCCACAGTTGGGACCTAAAGTTGGATGAACCTGATCGAAGAGAGTACCTTCATCTCCACTCTCAAATGCAGTTCTAATATTGTCCATTGTGAAGTCAACACACCGTTCTACTTTCGGAACCTAGAGTTGGTTGCAGTTGGTAGAAGGGAATACCTCCATCTCCACTCTCAGATAGAGTTCTAACATCATCCATTGTGGGATCAACACACCATTCCACTGTTGGGACCTAGAGTTGCTTGCACCTCATCGGAGGGGGTACACAGAAATCATCACAAACTGTAACTTCTAAAATCCTCAATCATATAATTAAGACCCCATTTCACTGTTTGGACATGCTCTACTGTGGTGTATTCCAGCAATACCAGTCAACTAAGCCCACTAACCATGTGCAGCACTTAACTACAGAAGCACAGAATCTGATGCACCTCAACAGACAGAGTTCTGTGAAAAACCAGCAACAGGTAATATCGGACATCGTCCATTGTGTGATCAAGACACCATTCCACTGTTGGTACCTAGAGTTGGTTGCGCCTCATCAGAAGCAATACACAATAATCATCACACACTTTAACTTCTGACATCCTCAATCATAGAATTAAGACCTCGTTTCACTGTTAGAACATGCTGTTCCGCTGTGTACTCCAGCAACTGCAATAAACCATGCCTAATAATCATGTGCAGCAGTTAATTACAGAAGCACAGAGTCTAATCCACCTCAACGGAAGGAGTTCTGTAAAAATTAAGCAGAATGTAATATCGGACATCTTCCATTGTGGAATCAAGACACCGTTCCACTGTTGGGACCCAGAGTTGGTTGCAGCTCATCGAAGGCAGTACCTTCATCTCCACTCTCAGATACAGTTCTAACATCGTCCACTATAGTATCAAAACACCGTTAGACTGTCGGTACCTGTCGGACTACTGTGTTACTATTATACAGAGCAGTCCACGCTCCTGGGCCTCAGGCTGGGCTCTGTGTGCCTGTGTCGCGGTAGCCAGCGTTAATCTCAGGAGCCATCCGAGCTCGCAGACCTCGGCCCAGGACCTTCCGCTGGCACGTGGTCGGCCCTCTTTCATATACAGCGGTGTCGAAAGGTGAACTGTGGGGCATATATGCATCACAGTGGCCATGACGGTTTCTGAGTACCAGCAGGCTGAGAGCATCATTCACGCATCCACCTTCGCTCACAGTGTCAGCCTCGTGGCGGTGTAAGCTGCGCAGACCTGGCAGACACGTTCGCCATTCCGGAAGAGAACCACACCCAAAGAAACGTGCCTTTTATTCATACCCCTACTCTAGCCTTGCGTACGGCGAGCCAGACCACTTCCCTAAACATTTGGGGGAGGGAGGGAGGAGGCACGTACGCAATCTTCCCTACTGAACTATCATGGTTGTGTCCACTGTCCACTTTACTCAATAGACCATCAGTGTAATACTCAAGTCTGTCCGGCACATCCCCTCAAGACTTTGCATTGTATACTTTTATAATCGAGAATTACTTGCCACCTTCGAGCATACTTTGCTCTCATCTCTACCCGCATTCTGCATAGTGAGGCAGAGGTGCTATGCCATGTTTAGTTTGTATACATGGCTAGCCACGGTTCCCACAGTATGTAGTGTCATTGAGTCTGCTACGTGCACGTTTGTCATGTTGAATGTCATTATATAAGGTAGCGCGTTTATTCATGGCAAGTGGCTTATTCCATTTACATATTGCTGTCTTAAAGAGCATACAAAAGTTTTACTCACAGGTGAATAGTGCGACCACAATGGCAGTCATTCATTACTATCCAAGAATGTCCAACTACAAGGCGCTTCTAACCCTACAGCCACCAATCTTGCGTCCTTTCTTAAAAGGACGCCAACTCCCACAATCACACCAACATTCACACAGCTTTCTAACGATAGTTATCTGCTTCTCAATAACATACACTCCTACAGAATATGAGCTGGCATACCGCATGTCCTTACTGTTTCAAATACAGTAACTTCCTGTGGCAATATCTATTCCCACCCACACAAACTAACTCCCAAACTTCAACTTGGCCTTCAGTTCCTAGTTTGAAAACACATTTCAAGAAACAAACCAAACTAAAAGCACCTTTGTTCAGAACAGAAGTCTCCGAAATGTATCGACTGCAGATACCACGAACTTCAAATAAAATACACTCCCTTTTAAATACGAACCGCCAATTACACTTTGGGAATTGTTACACAGTTTTCAACACATGTCACACTCAAGGTCTGGCACACTTTTTTAACACGGTATCCTACAGCCTTCTAACACGCTTTCAAACTGTTCTTCTTTTAATACCAGACTACATTCAGACATTCTTTCGATCATCTCTGGAATAACAGAAACAGTGCCCATAATTCTCACCCTCTTTGTGGCCATCCTACAACTAATTCTACTTCTAGAAATGGCTACGCTCTCTATTGTAACAACTATGTCTGACAGAATACGCCTCTACGCCAAGCTACAACAATACTGTAAAAAAATGGAAAAACTTTTCGGCTGCCTGCCTCTATCTATTATCGGATCTAGCTACAACATAACATTTATCTACACTTATGCAATATGCGTACAACCATCGTTTGATTGCAAAACTTGCCCATTCGACTGGCGAATAGATGTATGCCTTGCCAACATCTCAACAATCGCTCCAGATATCCAGCAGTTAATGGGGCATCTTGAAAACCATGAACGTGATTGTTCTGGCAGCGGAGCAATGGCGAATGCAATGCAAAAAGGAATCGCAGCGCAGTGGGATTTCTGCACAGCCGCGAAAGATCTCATGCAGCGTGTGACCTTTCACAACATCCCTGATTGCCTGCCCATTCAAATTACCGCTCCAACATTCGAGGAACATTACTGTCCCTTCGAGGATATGAATTGGATCACTTTGCTTTTCTCACACGATGGCAACAATAGCCTCTTGGAACTATATGCACCTCAAGCAGCTGAAGAACCTCTGGACTGGAATCTCCAAGACTTGTAAGAAACTCACATTATTCTTGAATGGATTATTTTTCCATTTTTTTGCTTTTTTTTCTATAAATTTTTTATAATACACTTCAATCCTACTACTTTGATATAATAACTTTCTAAGTATACTCAGACATTTGAACTCTATCCTCATTATTCCCCCCTACGTCTCCAGTCTAACCAGGAATCGGTGATGTATGGCCTATGCAAATACGCTATTTACTTCCAAAATTAACCTAAACCCGACACCCATTTAGAAACCACGTTTATTCTTTGTGCACACACCTCTCTGCCTGCCTGTTATTCACAAAGCCCTCTCACACAATTTTACTCAAAGTCAGCCTCTGCTCAGAACCTCATGATAAAAATGTAAAAAGATGACTTTGTTTAGGAACTGGTTGGCACAGTGGGGTAACTGTAAACTACCTTTTTTTTCATTATACAATGTATTTATTCATGTCTAATAGCTATTCTGTAGGTCACATAGAACTGTAACATATAATGTGAAAATCACTGATGCAGGAGCTTTGATTTGACTACAGCAGAAGCAATTGGAGTTTGTCTAAGCTCGATGCCTTAGCTCTCTACACAAGAAAGAGTTTTTTGAAACAGCTGAAGACAATAATGTACTGTTTGACTAGAAAGGTACCGAATGTGCTTCTCAGAAGCAACATGTTTGTATTTATCCTCAAAGTTCCAATGTGGGTAGATCTAGAACCAATTCTGACACGCACCACATTGAATCTACTGTACAACAGATTGCTAACTATTTTACTGTTTTTAATTTTCGGTTACAAAAAATCACTGCCAAGGTACATAAAACGTTTGATGACTACATTTTGCAATTTCTTTTTTATTTCTTTCTTTTCTTAAACGATACATGTAGTAATCATATCCTACCTTTATTTTCTTTATAGAATGTAGAGTCATTTAAGTGTAATAGCTATTGTTTATTTCACATGCAACTGTAACATGTAATATACAAATCACCAATGCCAGAGCTTACGTTTGAATACAGCAGAAGTGGTTCAACTTTGCATCAGTTGGATACTCTAGCTCTTGTACCAGTGGGTCCAATTATGGCACTTAAACAAAGACACTTTCTATATAATTTTTAAACTCCATCCCTTTATTACACACAACCACTTTCTTAGACACAACTCATTTTACCATTTTCCTTCTCTGGCATTGCAACATTCAGCATTATAGTCTTCACGATTATTCCTTTATTCCTGCTTCCTAAAAAACTACATTCGACTCTTCAGACCAATAGGGATGAGTAGTTTGTTTCACTCTCCCTGTATAGAATAAACGCACACTAACACTACTTACACAGGTATGCTACAGCGGCCAGTATCCTACATCGCCCACAGCACATCACTTCACAGCAATAAACTCACGACTTACACTCACAGTTTCATCCCCGAGTCTTCATACCGATACCAATAAGTACTTTGCTTCCCACTCCCGCTATACTCTAAACGCATATTAACACCACCTGCACAGATATGCTACAGCGCCCACTATGCTACAGGGCCCAGAGCACATCACTTTACAGCACTCAGCTCACAGTTTAGACGCAGGGTTTCATCCCAGAGTGTACTGGCACCTCACCTCAGCACCATCTCACAGTGGGCAAAACAGCACTTTCACACCAGTAGGGATAAATAATTCGCTTCACACTCCCTCTATAGCACACCCTACCTACCCTACAAATCTCACAGCGCTCCTACCCTCCTCTTTCCCATTTTTTTCTCCCTTTTTTCCCCTTACTCGCTTCAACGAAATCACAAAATGGCGGCCAACACTTCCTAGATGCAACCGCTCGCAGCCAATCACCAGCAAGCTCGTGCTCGTAACGCCTCAGCCAATCAGATGGCAGAATTCCCAAATATCGATATCTGTAAATTTTGATATTTCTCAAAAACTACTGAATGGATTTACACCAAATAAACAAAAGCGTGCTTTCTAGACCAAGACCTTTCTCCCTTCCAAATTTGGGGTAATTCCGTTCACCCGTTCGACCTGTAGCCTTGTCTAAAGTTTCCTATGGAAATTAACATTGAAAAAACACGTTTTGGGACTCTCCTTTTTTCTCGGCCCCCCCCTTCATGAATCACCCCCAAACTTTTGACATAGGAGCTGATCTCAACAAAGAATTTGTTTTGAATTTTTCGCGCAGATTCGTCAATCGGCGCCAAAGTTATTGCGAATAGAATGTTGCCATTTTCTTATAGTAACTAGGTCCTAACTATAACTACCTACTGGCGACCGCCAGTAGGTAATATATATATATATATATTTTTTTTATCCTCCTGTGCTTAAGTAACAGCCACCGCACACCAAACCAGAGGGCACGTCGTCGTCACAGGTCACTTAAGCTCGAGCCGGTCATTTATCACACATCAGCCTCGAAACTCTCAAGGACGGACGACGCCATGTGGTGATTTAATCCGCTTTATTTGTCGTTTACTCTACGCGTTTCGCCTGTATCAGCAGGCTTGTTCACGAATAAAGTTTTTAACACAATCCACCATTTTAAATCTTGTGCATGTGACGTTAATCATGTGAAAACTACAAATACATGGGAATAAAAAACAGACTCGTGGTTTTAAGTCTATCTATAACTATACAGTGACTTTGAACATCGTTTTTTCGAGTGATGTATTCTTAATACATACATCGACTGGCATAGAAAAATAGAAATAGATAATTTCATTTTAAAATCCATCGCTATCATAATTTTAAATCACAATTCAAATTACACATCAATGCCATTTCCTCAACTGATTCACTTAAAAAAATCATGCCCGAGTGGGCTGAAGATTCACAATTCATATTGTATGTCACATGAGTTATAAATAGCCCAAGTGGGCAATAAACAATCCCCTCATATAGTATGTAGTATTTAGATATACGAAAAGTGCTCTTATATAGTGCTTAAAAACTTAGAAATATGGAGAAAGGGAACATCCAAAACTTATATATTGAAAAATACTAAAAAATATTATTTACACTTTTAATCATGACACTCCTTACTTGGCACAAGAAACAACTCATACATGGGTATACAAATCTTCTTCTATATTCAGCCCAGCCGGGCTCCTTGTATTTAATTCTAGTATATAACAAGATTCCAATTTACGCAAGCTTTTTGTCTATCACCTCCTCTTTTATTTGGAGGAATTGCATCGATGATAAAATAAAATAAACTTTGAACGTCCTTGTTATGGAATCGTTCGAAGTGGCGTGCCACTGGGTAAGATCTATCCCCATTTTTAATAGCTCTTAGATGTTGCAAAATGCGTTTATGTACCGTTAAAATTGTACTTCCAACATATTGAAGATTACATGCACAGCTTAAAACATATACAGCATACTCAGTTTTACAGTTATACTGTCCTTTGATCTTGTTTACTCTTTTTGATAAACCAGGTTTATAAGACATCATATTTATCCCATGTGTACACGAGTGTTGAAAATAAAAAATTATCTAAGCAGGAGAAACAACAATCAGCTTTGATTTCTAAATTGAAAAAAGATGATAACTGTTTAATACGTAATGCTGACAAAGGTGGGAACGTGGTGTTGTGGGACAGAAAGAAATATCTAAATGAGGAATATAAACAGTTGAATAATAAATCCTGTTATGTGAGAATAACAGCAGAAATTATGTTAGCAAGTCATCATCAATATAATGAGGAATTATGTGACTGGCACAGCCAGGGAATGCTTTCACAAGATGAATTTAAGTTTCTAAAAATCAGTAACCCAGTGACACCAGTTTTTTATCTTTTAACAAAAGTGCATAAAGATATTGAAAACCCTCCAGGTCGACCGATCATATCAGCGATAGGTAGTAGCAGTGGCGTCACTAGGGTTGGTGTCACCCGGTGCGGGTAACTCATGGTGTCACCTCCTCCGCCCCGAGTCTGCCAGTGGACACGGTTGGCAAATAACGGGACCATACAGAATCCTTAGTAACGTTACGTTTGTAAATGTATGTCCTATATTTACAAAATGTGCCTGTTAACAACAGTGTGATAATGACTCATTAATCAGGTTGTATAGTGGGCTGCCTGCTAGTCAACAGTTTATTGGAATTTATAATATCATAAGTATGGTACTTTTTACTGGTGTGGTGTTCCCACTATCCAGCAACACGATATATCAGTGGTCGAAGTGGGGGGAAAAAAGTAGGGGAACTGTGGGTGGACAATCAGAGGGCGGGAATAACCCCAGGATTGGATCAGTGGGCAGAGCCAGAGGCGTGGCCAGAATGCGCAAACATCCCAATTTTTTGTATTTGTTTGGTTTCACTGCCCAGTTTTATCAACCAGTGGATACACATGATTATTTAAGGTTATAAGGAGTTATTGACAGTAAAATGTGTTCACAAAGTGGGATATGCTTCTAATCACAGAATGTCCCCAAATACGATAAAATGTGGAAGCACAAGCCATTTGTCTCCGAGCCATGGAGTTTCTGTCATCAGCACTTCTCCCTTTTCCAAAACAGCAGTTCAAACATGAATGGCTAAAAATCCTAGTTTGCAAATGTTTTCTAAATAATAATGGCTCTGCCATATTTGCCTCATAATGCAAGATCTGCAGCATGATCTGACCATTTAAACTAATAAATTAGTAGCTGAAACGTATCAAAAGTTAATACAAAATGTGACTTGTGTTGCTGCGGAGTAGATGACAGTTAATAGCTCACTGTTCTATGTTAGGATTTTAACTTATAAACTGCAAGTAACAAAAGGATCTCTCTGACAAAAGCAGTAGCCCACTGGCCTATTTACATTATGTGCACTTTGTGATCTGCATGGTACATGTTCTTTGCAGCAGGTACATTAACCCACTGAGCTACCTTTCCATGAGTCAAATCTTCCATTAGACAAAATTCCGATCTCTCTCTAGGAAAAACATTAATCACCAGTCATCATGACATTTTTATGGTTACCGAAAATTACTGGAGGCCAGGAAGGAGGCAGCAAGCGCTTTTAAAACCATAATATACTTGCAAAAATGATGCCTCCACCTAAAGTGAGCACCTGGTGCGGTCACAACGGTTGCACTGCCCTAGAGCTGGCCCTTCTCAAGGGTCCTGTGATCTCAGTGACAGGGTCACTGTTCTAGGGTGTACTGCTTCATATGCCTGCCCGCAAGACTGGAGGTGAACTTCAGTATGAATAGTGGTGGACAAGCCTTGAAGGTTAACCCACACTTGTCATGCTAGGGTCCACCTGCTGGTGCTACGACACCGGGGCTTCTAATGTCTTGCGAAGCCTTTTCAGCATGAGATAGTGCTCTCTCAGGAGAGTGGTCTGGCGGACTGGTTATTAAGGCTGAACTTGGTTCCCCAGGTTCAAATTCAGCAGCTCTGGCCATAGTGCCACATCCTCTCCCCCACTGAACACCATACTGCCCCACTGAGGAAAAACTCAGACTGCCTTCAACTACAACCCAATGGTTGCCAGCTATAAACACCTGGATGCGGCTCAATTTAAATTACGCACTGGGCAAGAGCAATATGTGGCCTACAAAAAAAAGTGTCAGCATCCTGGAAAAAGCAAACAATCATAGGGAATGCTAAATTTTGCAAACCATGTGAAATGTAAGCAGGAACGACATGGTTACCTTAACGCTTTTACACTCACTGTTCAGAAATCAGTGAGTGCTTTTGCCGGAAAAGTTAAGGACATGACAACAGGGCCCTGAATGGACCCATTTCAATGGCCATTGCTTATATCCTTACAAAACGTAAGCAGTATGGTAAAAAAAGACAACATCCCTAGATACAGAGCAGCAGTACAAATTTTGTTTTTCAATCCTCACATTGCAGTACCTCCAGGATTGGTGCACTAGTTCCAAGCCCAGGGAAAACCAAGACTACAAAAATAGCGCTTCACTGGCAAACTCTGTAAAAGTGGCGCTAATGTGTTTGGGTGTGAATAAAATCAATCTGGCCAGTTTGCTACCACTTTGTCTTACTTTATTTAGTTATATATTTTTCATATTTTTAAACTTTTATTCGCGATGCTGCACTTTGGAATTAAATGTCCGAAAAATAGACATTGATTACCAGCAAAAGTGATTTTCTTTTTTTGGATCCATTTCACAGGGAAGCAAATAAAAGAAAGGAGAGGAGACAGTGCGCACTGCGCACAGGCACCTCCTCCTCCTAAAAGGTTAGGTTGCTCTGTGCACACCGGCCCTGTTGGTGTCACCCCATGTGAGAGTGTCACCCGGTGCGGGCCGCACCCCCCGCACCCCTATAGTGACACCGCTGGAAAGGTGCACAAGTGAGTGTCTTTGAGTGACCATCCCGAAACACAAGATAGAAGTGCTAACTTGGAGAGGGATTCATAGATATTCTTTTAGGCCTGAGTTGTCCAGAGTCCTGATATCTCCTGCATGACGGAATTACAAGATAGCAGCAGTAAAAGGGAGCTATGTTATGTTGATTTGTAGAGTGCAGTATCACCCAGGAGGGTATCCTGGCGCTGAACAGATGAAAGTCTAGAACAGCCTAGGTCCTAGTGGGACTACTTGAAAAGCCAGGTCTTCAGCTTCTTGTGGAATTCAAGCAGTGAGGAGGAGGCTTTTATGTGTACTGTCGGGTCATTCCACACAGTAGGAGCGATGTAGGAGGAGACTTAATTATAGGATCTGGTGTTCTGTATGTGGAGTGCGCTGTCTGGCAGTGCTGAACAGAGGTCTGGGATGCTGAGAGTTGTGGCACCCAGTGAAACGACAGCCAGCAAGAGTTTAGTGGCCCAGATACTGGCAAGATAGAGGGCCCACAACTAGTCAGTACTGCCCCAGATGGCACACAGACTGTGTCCTGGTGTGCGGTGGGACAGTGCTGTAGGTCTGGCCTGATGAGGGTTGATACAGGCGAACACCCAGAATTCTGCCCCTAACTCATGACAAGTCTTGGGGAATGCTTTTCTAGAGTGACTGGACCGGCCCATCTAGCTCTAGAAAGTGCATAAAAGGAGTGTTATTTGACTGCCTATGACAAGTGAGTGTGGCGAGAGGGACGGAATTGAACAATCCTCCTAAATAACAAACAAAAGGGGCCAAAGAATAATAAGAGGTCCCCAACCCCCCCACCCCCCCCCCCCACCCCCCAAGATAATCGTTGTTCTAGCAACCTTTCAGAGAGCTGGAGACAACAGGGCAAGTCTATTACTAGACATGATGAGACATTTGTACAAAAAAAATCTTCAATTATATATTGAATGCCGAGGGCCCCTTGGCACTTTTGTTGAGGAGCCTCATTCTTAAAAGATGAGAAATGTTTTTTTATGCGTGTGTTAGTATGTGGCAGTCGGATGGGTGGTTTTGTTCTATAAAGATGTATGGAATCTAGCGTGAAATTCGCGACTTGATTCGTAACATGTTTCCTTTAAAGATGTATGTAAACTGCTTTATGTCTTTGTTATTGTGTACTTACAAGTTGCATTTTGTTGGAGGCATTGCACTGGGTGTGGTGCTGCTAGGCAGCTGCAGAGTCCTGTATCCGGGATACAGAAACATTCACACAGCTCAGCTCCCGGGCCCTTCCCTTAGGTGTGGAAAGACAAAGTGCATTTGTAGTACTGGTGCGAATGTCACAACATGGCGCGAATTCGCTCAGATCCATGAAGATACGAGGAGCAGGTCCAATGCTAAGGTATGGTTCATGTCAAACTCTTCTGAAAGGTGAAAGTGGAGAGGAGACAGATTTCTTAGAACCTCCGGGCACGTCGTCTGAGCTACAAGCGTAATTGCGGACTAGGAATGAACAACAGAGAGAGGCGGGGCAAGGAAAGGGAACTTGAAGTGAATGGTGGGTGCAGCTCGGTTGTACAGGCCATGCTATCATGCGCGCTGCCCGGCCGGAAACGGAAATATTTCAAGGGGGAGGGCAGCGCGAGGGCGGGCGTATGACTTCTAGTTTATTAACTGTTGCGCTGCTATGCACTCCTCCGTGCCCCGTACCTCCACATGGTGTCACCCCATGTGAAGGTGTCACCCGGTGCGGTCCGCACCCCCCGCACCCCCCTAGTGACGCCACTGATGGAAAATACTTCAAGATTTGTAGATTAATTTTTAAATCCACTAGTTAAACAACTTCCCTCATACGTACAAGATACGGGGGCTTTTCTAAAAGCAGTTTACGACCTACCGTGGGAAGAAGATCTTCTATTAGTTACTATTTACGTGACAACGTTGTACACGAGTATTAAACACGAAGACGGGCTAAATGCGGTTAGATATTTCCTGGGTAATAGACCAATCATATTATGGTCTCATACCCAGATGTTATTAACCATGATATCAACCTGTTTAAAAAATAACTATTTTTTCTTTAATGAGGAATTATTCCATCAGATCTGTGGTACTGCGATGGGCACCTGCTTTGCCCACAGCTCAGAAGAATAGTTTAAATTTGCAGTTCACTAGCACGATTAGTGATACTGCCATTAATTTTTTAGATTTAACAATCTATATTAAGGATTCTAAACTTCAGACGAAACTTTATAGGAAAGAAACAGCGGGGAAAACACTGCTTCATGCAGCGAGTTTTCACCCAACGAACTTAGTGAACAGTATCCCATATGGGGAATGTCTGAGAGTAGTACGAAACTGCAGTGAACCAGAAGTAAAAGAGAAGGAGTTGAGGAAACTGAAAAATCGATTCAAAGAGAGGGGGTAAACTGAGAAATGTCTTCATACTTCACTGGAGAAGGTACAGAAACAAACAAGAGAGGATACACTTTTTCAAGTGAAAGATAAAGAGAAAAATATCAATGAGTGTAGATTAATCACAAACTACAATAAACTGCATGGCCCCATTATAAATATTGTATCAAAACATTGGCATGTGATTAACAATGATTCAGTACTTGGGTCATTAATACCCAAAAGACCTTTGATAACTTTTCGCAGAGCTAGATCTTTTAAACAAATGCTAGTAAGCAATATGATCTCAAGTAAAAATAGTTCCATGAGTGAATCCTGGTTAAAGCGTAAAGATGGTTTTGTAAAATGCATAAAATGTAAAGCATGTACACATGGGATAAATACAATGTCTTATAAACCTGGTTTATCAAAAAGAGTAAAAAAGATCAAAGGACAGTATAACTGTAAAACTGAGTATGCTGTATATGTTTTAAGATGTGCATGTAATCTTCAATATGTTGGAAGTACAATTTTACCCGTACATAAACGCATTTTGCAACACCTAAGAGCTATTGAAAATTGGGATAGATCTTACCCAGTTGCACGCCACTTCGAACGATTCCATAACAAGGACATTCAACGTTTAGTTTATTTTGTCATTGATGCAATTCCTCCAAATAAAAGAGGAGGTGATAGACAAAAAAAGCTTGCGTAAATTGGAATCTTGTTATATAGTAGAATTGAATACAAGAAGCCCTGCTGGCTTGAATATAGAAGAAGATTTGTATACCCATTTATGAGTTGTTTCTTGTGCCACGTAAGGAGTGTCATGATTAAAAGTGTAAATAATATTTTTTAGTATTTTTCAATATATAAGTTTTGGATGTTCCCTTTCTCCATATTTCTAATTTTTTTAAGCACTATATAAGAGCACTTTTTGTACATCTATATACTATATGAGGGGATTGTTTATTGCCCACTTGGGCTATGTATAACTCATGTGACATACAATATAAATTGTGAAACTTCAGCCCACTCGGGCATGATTTTTTTAAGTGAATCAGTTGAGGAAATGGCATTGATGTGTAATTTGAATTGTGATTTAAAATTATGATAGCGATGGATTTTAAAATGAAATTATCTATTTCTATTTTTCTATGCCAGTCGATGTATGTATTAAGAATACATCACTCGAAAAAACGATGTTCAAAGTCACTGTATAGTTATAGATAGACTTAAAACCACGAGTCTGTTTTTTATTCCCATGTATTTGTAGTTTTCACATGATTAACGTCACATGCACAAGATTTAAAATGGTGGATTGTGTTGAAAACTTTATTCGTGAACAAGCCTGCTGGTACAGGCGAAACGCGTAGAGTAAACGACAAATAAAGCAGATTAAATCTCCACATGGCGTCGTCCGTCCTTGAGAGCTTCGAGGCTGATATGTGCTATATATATATATATATATATATATATATATATATATATATATATATATATATATATATATATATATTCACTGAAAAAACCATAGGTTTCACACATGTTATAGTTAGCTGGACATTTTACTGATAAAAAACCAATGAAATTCCCCCGTTATAGTTAGTGCAGGCAACTATAACTCACGCGACCGCAATCCTCTGCTGATGCTAATACTGTATTTAGACACTTATTTGCCCATGTCTTCTTCCATTAAATTTTAGCTATACATATATTACAAATATTTTTTTTTCATAAAGACACATATGTCATCAGCAGAGGATTGCGGTCGCGTGAGTTATAGTTGCCTGCACTAACTATAACGGGGGAATTTTATTGGTTTTTTATCAGTAAAATGTCCAGCTAACTATAACATGTGTGAAACCTATGGTTTTTTCAGTGAATTTGCAAGGTTTTTTAAATGCTAATTCCTAACTATAACGTGTGTGAAACCTATGGTTTTTTCAGTGAATTTGTACGTTTTTTTAAATGCTAAGTTACTTTACGCCATTCGTGGCGTGCGCGCCCACTTAACGCAGTTCGTTCCGTGCACGCACGGTGGGCACGCCACGTTACGCTGTTAGTGCACCGCGCGCCCACTTTACGCAGTTAGTGCCGTGCACGCACGGTGGGCACGCCACGTTACGCTGGATGGGCCATGTACGCACGATGCGCTTCGCGCACCGTGCACACATAGAGGACATATTATGCGCTTCGTTGTGAAAGGTAATCTTTTAAATTTTCAAGATGTAACATATGCCATGCACAAATAATGCAATTCGGGCACCATTTGCACACGGGGTGGGGAGAGTATGGATAATTTTTTTTTTTTAAATAATTTTTACCGTACGCGTACGGTAAGCGTAATCGGCGATTTTTAAAAAAAAATTAAAATTGACTTTTTGGCCTTGGGGGTTCTTTGGGGACACCTTCATCAAGGCTAGGTGGTTAGGAGCTGTCTAAACAGCCCCTTTACATGTTTTTTGCCTTTGTTTTCCCCCCCCCCCCTCAGAGTGCGAGAGAGAAAATGGCGGCCGCCGCTTCCTGGTTTCGACCGATTCGAATGTTTACTAAGATCTAACAGCCAATCAGAATCGCGCTCGCGCACGGCACCGTACGCGTACGGTAAGCTTACCGTAAGCGCACGGTAAGCGCACCGTAAGCTGCCACAGATATATATATTGATTTAAATGCTATTTTCTCAGGAACTACTGAACAGATTTACACCAGACCTACAAAAGGCACTTCCTTGACCTGAGGACTACCTCTTTGCCAAATTTCAAGTAACTCTGTTCAGCCGTTCGGGCTGTAGCTGTGTCTAAAGGTCCTATGGAAAAATGCATGGGAAAAACGTGTTTTGGGACCCCCCTTTTTTCTCAGCCCCCGCTTGACGAATCCCCCCGAGACTTTCAGGGTAGGAGCGGAGCGTAGCGCCCCACCTATTTTGAAAATTTCGCGAGGATTCGTCGACCGGCGCCAAAGTTATTCCAAATAGAATGTTGCGGTTTTCCTATGGAAACAGGGTCCTAACTATAACTATCTACTGGCGACCGCCAGTAGATAATATATATATATATATATATATATATATATATATGTATATATATATATATATATATATATATGTATATATATATATATATAATGTAATATACTGTTAGTAATGCAGCCTGCATGGAGAACAGGGAAAGTGTGCATGACTCTTTAGCCTGCCCTAAAGGGCTGGCGAAACAGTCATTGCACACTTAGTAGGGTGCTACATCTCCTCCCCTGCTCTGCAGCCACCCCTCGTCGCTCAAAGCTGCCGCAGCAGATGGACAAAATAAAATGATTATAACATTACTTTATTATCATTTTATTCTTTCCTTTTTTTTTACTCCTTCAAGGCAGTGAGGCGATGCTCCTCCGCCTTAGCTGAGGAGCTGCCACTGATGGGCTAATAGTTCAGTTTGCATCAGCCATTATGTATTTTGCCCTGTGAATGTTGTCATTTTCTGAGTACATGTGAATATCCACCTAAAACCAGTGGAGTTCAGAATCAGAGCTGGCTGTCCAGTCCTTTAGTTTTGATTTTTCTCCTTTTAAAAATACCCTTTCATTGTTTTGATTCTCCTCTTTTTATTTTAATAGTTTTGAGAGGATATTACAGCTCTCCAGGCAGTGATAACGGATTGATTGATTGCTGTTCATTTCATCTGCAGTGAGAGGCAGTCCACGTGGCCTCTTCCTCAAAACCACGTGAAATGCTATAGTGTATCATTATTTACCATTCAACGATGGCCAACACATTGCTTCTTTAGGTGGCGGCCACCTAAACAACAATAGACTATTTACAATACCTTTGCAAGATAGACAAATATGGTGAAGTTTTTTTTTTGTTATTGCAAACCTATACCTGCCATGTTTAGAAGGTAGCATGTTTCCTTTTTTCTACTTGTATTCTTTTAATTTATCTTGCCTATGTGGTTGAGTTGGTGGGTGTACTGCAGTTGTGTCAGAGGGTGAATGGAAGGATGAGTTAGAAGGTTGATGACTAGATGCACGAGTGCAGCGATGAATGACAGTGCATGTATGAGGACGTATTGAGTATCTACACTCATCAGAGGCCCAAAAGGCACTTTTATTCATATGCCAGACCATTGCCAGTGTTTGTTCACTTTCATGAACTAGAGAATCCTCAGCATTGTTTTGTGTTTAAGGTCAGTACCAACTAAAGAAGAACAAATTGCCTTTTCTCACATTAATTCTGGAACTGTTCACTACACACTTTAGCAACATATTCCACTTGCGTACAGTAGTTACACACATCACTACATAACTCAGAAAACTTACGAAACTTTGCACAACACCTGGTACATAGTTTCAACATGATTGACCTCTTTCGGTGTGGCACTTAACTCACTTCACCCTTTATTACAACATGTCTTCCTACTGCCAGTAAGAGTTGCAAAACCCTACTCCGATTCATTGTCCCCGAGGCTACCTGCGAACCATCAAGTTTATTTCTGAGAGTGATGTTATAGGCTTCCAATGCCCTCAGCAATGGTAGCATTTGGTTCAAGCAAGACCTTGAAATGGGAGTAGCCTGGATCAGTAGGTTACATTTATTGCCTATACTTAATTGCTCCTGTGTCTATGTAAGGGCCTCTCCCCCCTCATCGTGGGTCTGGGATTACACACTACAAAGAAACACCGATAAATAAATAAAAACAACTAGCTACATAAACACTAAAGGAATACTACCAAAGCTGTGTAATTTGTCAATTCTTTTAAAGGATATTCTTGATTTAAAAAACTGTATTACAGACGGCATTAGAACTTTACACAGCAAGTAATGCAACACAACCTTGATTACATTGCTTGCAGGTACATAAGTATTCAAATCGCACCAGTACAAATTTGGTTAGACACTGCACATGGACCATGTTGGCTCAATCAAGGTAAGAATAATGATTAATAAGCTGTCTAATATGGCAATTTGTTCAATACCTAAAGTTCTTATCCAAAACCAGGAATACCACTCTAGCCAACCTACACCCCTAAAACAATAAAGAAAGCATTCCCTAGCACACAAAGCTTTACATATGCACATGTAGATTGAAACACAGAAATATACACCTTCACGAAGTCCAGTAAGCACAAGCCCCCTGGAGTTACTTCTTGGCACTAGAGTAAATATGGTGATTAAAAAGAAGGGGATATTTAGCCAGTTGCTGACGAAATAGCACATAATCTCCGATATTTGCTCCCTCCCCCCATCCCTTCTCTTGGGTGTCTGGCAAAATACTACACAAATACAGCAATGTAGCCCTGTCAGGACCTTCACTGTTTACCTCGGAGCAGGCCAAGTAGTACAGATTGCATACTTCAAGAGCTTCAGGATATGGACACACATTCTGTGATGCAGTCTAGGAGTGTTGGGGTTTCTGATAAACTAATTACTATTGTTTTAAGGCATGTTCCATAAATATTGTATTCTATTCTGTTTTTGAATGTTTATCTTCCTGCCTTTGATGATTTGTGAGGGCTAAACTCCTTTTGGGCTTCTTATGGAAAACCTTGTGCTAGTTTTGGGCTTCTTTTGTGGCCCCCGGGGGAAGTGCAAATACCGGAAGGACAAGGTGGGGGGTTAGGGCCAGTTAGGTGAAGGGACGGGTTTAGAGAAGTTATAAAGGTGCCAGGGGAGGAGTATCTGGCCTCTTCTTGACACCATAGCACCACCGGGAGGGGAGTCATTAAAGTTAGCCCGTCCACCCACCCTACATGTTGTAAGGGTCTGGGTACTGGTGTAAGAACAGTTACAGCATTTCCAGTTTGGGACAGATTGCAGGGCATATGCAGGAGCTTGGAAAGGTGGTGAGTCACATACGGCGGATCAACCCCTCAGGGGGAGGGAGCACAGGTGACGGATGGCTGAGCAATGTGGGAGAGTCAGGGGAGGTTGTTTGCAGGGGCAAGTGAAGGAGAGAGTGGGTAGATGGAATGATGCCAAAGAGTGAAAGGGGGAGGAGTGAAACAAAAGACAGGATGTTTGAGAATGGGCAAGGGAGAATGAAACGGTAAGGTAATGCCAAGAGTTACAGTTTGGATTTTGTAATGTTTAATAAACATTTTAAGAAGTTTGCAACCTTGTCCTAATAAAATGGCCTTTTACGCTTCAAATAACAGCGTGGAGTGTGGGTATTGCACGATTAATGGTGCAGAAGCAAAGCTTCACACACAGACAGAATGCTACTTCCCGAGCTTCCAAGTGCGCCGGGAAGTATTACAGTATTAAACCAGCTCACATGTGCCAAACAAGAATGGCTGGAGGTGAAACAAGCAACTTTATTAGCACAAATAAGATTACACACGAATCATATTGGGCGAGGGTGCATGAATGCATGAGTGAGGTCTGGGGGGTAAGATTGCGACCTGAAGCTAAGCGGTGCCTCCTGAACATATGGGAGCCCACGGACCTATCTATGAAAGGTAAACTGTGGGCAACGCTGGGGCAGGCAATTGCAAAACGAAACATAGCACGCCTATGGGGAGCGGGTACACCCCCAGTGTTTAGTGCATGGAAAAAGGACATGGACTGGTGTATGCTGCAAGAGAAGACCGTGTATATGGCAAGGGGGTGCGCCAGGAAATGGGTAGCGGTCTGGTCTAAATGGAATGAATATCGCGGTAACCTTTGTGAACCTCCCATGCTCCCTTCCCTTGAAGAATCATTAACGCCATAGTGTTCTGGTACTGCTTCCACCCTGAGTATTATTTCACCTGGCATGATGATAATGTCTGTTAGTCCATGGATGCAACACTGTAAAATCTATAAGTGCAAAATGTAAAATGACCAACAAGTTTATTTTTGTTAATAAAAAGATTTATAAAAAATAAAAAAAAGATTACACATGAATAAAGCAGTTCATTTATCCCGCAGGTTCATTTAATAAAACAATCTAAACATATTGAGCAGTTTACCACCAACACACTTGAAAGAGTACATCAGCCTTTTCCTATGTGAAGTTGTTTATTTTTAAAGAACAGGGTGTCCAGAAACCAACAGTGAAAGTAAATAGTTTAAAGCTTAAAGATGGATTAATATGGAGTCTACCTATGTAACAGCTCAGCAGAATGAGACACAGGAAATAGTTTCATTATAGAAGGGACACAGTTACCACTGCTGCTGCTAGCAAGGATGATACAGGTTTAAATGTAACTCATTCATGAGTTCACAAAAATCCCCTTGTAGAGTTTCTGGATATTTTACAACTTTGAGCACATGGCCCCTAGCCCGTTTGACAAGAAACAGTCATAAAGCGGAGTTGCCACAAGTCTTGTAAATAAAGCATGTTTTCACATCAAAGTGAAAACAAAGCATTGTTGGTGTTAGAATGTGGCTGGCTCTTTCCTGTGAAAATATCTCATCCTACTTATAAAAGTTACTAAAATCTCAAACAAAAATGGTCTGTAAACAGTGTAAATTAGCCAACATCACCATAAATTAAACTGACCCTGAAACAGAAAAACTGTTTAAAACATTTAAATATAGGCACCATGTACTTTACTTTATAAAAAACACTGTGGTCTCAAACTTATTTGCTATCCAAGGAACAACCACATGCATAAACATTCCTCTGCATAAGGTTAAAGGATAGTATTTCATTTGGAAATTGGTCCTAATTATTTAAAGCAAGTTAAACACCAGAGCAGATGGGGCCTTGAGCAGCCAGCCCTCTAGGTACAGAAACACTGAGATCCCTTGGAGATGAAGGTGATCGACCGGGGGAGCCACTACTGTGATAAGAAATGCAGACGAAAAGGGAGCACACAAAACGGTCAATGATGACCCCTCAGAGAGAACTACAGATACTTCTGGAACCTCAACACCATAGGAACATGGAGATATGCATCCCGAAGATCCAATTTAGTCATCACAAAGCCGACTTGAATCAATAGGATCATTTGCTGCAGCGTCTCCAACTTGAAAGGGATCCTCCGTACATACTGGTTCAGAAACTTGAGCTTGATCACTATACGGAAATTCACCCGTAACCTTCGGGACCAGAATGATGATTGAATAAGTGCCCTGACCTCTCTCCAGCCTCATAACTGGGACTATTGCTTTACCTTGGAGCAGCATCTGAACCCCATTCAACAGTGCCGTCTTCCTGAGAGCATCCTTTGTAATTGGCATCAAACTGTTCCACAAAAAGGAGGCAAAGACACAAACTCGATCTATTTACCCCTCTCCAGAACACTTAGAACCCATTTGTCGGAGATCGTGTGTCGCCAGTTGCCAGGAAATGATGCAGTTTCCCACCAACCTCTGGTATCATGCCAGTTGGTACCTGGGTGGTGGCAAAGTCAGGAAAGCTGATTACCAGTCTCTGGATCCTGATGAGGTTTCCTCTGAAATTTGTCTTGGAAATCCTTCCTCTGGGCCTTCTGACCCCTGTAGGGATTCCTCTGTCTCGAAGTAGGTTAACAAAAGGATTTCACTGAAACAAAAAAATTGTTCTGCTGCTGTTGCTTCCTAAAGGAAAAGAAATGCTTCTGCTCCTTGAAAACTTTATGCAACTTTTCCTCAAGGTCTTTCTGAAAAAGTCTTGGACTCGTAAAAAGGCAACCTCAAAGCCATCGAGCTTTGTGCAGCATCAGTGCCCCCCCCTTCAGCAACACGTTGCGCCTGGCCACAATGGAAGCACCACAGGACAAGGCTGAAGCTCTGACTGAATCAAGAGCAATATCCGAAAGAAACTCAGTCTGGCTTTCCATGGACTCCAAAAACCATGAAAATTCCAGGCCCCCTCCTGCATAGTAGTGAACAAAATATTGAAGTCAGACAATAAAGACTGTGCAACATATGCTCCATATACCCCAGAACGAATGGCAAGATGAGACCCTGCATTAGTCTTCTCCAAAGAGGAGTCCATTTTCTTATCCGCTCCCTCTTTAAGGACATTGTCCTCTGCCATGGAGTGGCGCTCCACCAGACTAGCAACAATAGAGTCCACATGGGTTCATATCCTCCATATCCCTCAAAGAATACAGCTTGGACATGAAGCGAGGCATCAGGATACGCTCAGGGTCTTTCCATTATTTTAAAAGGACGTCCATCACAAACAGATGAAAGGCCAGTTCTTTAGTAGATTGCTTCCTACATTGAGGCAACACTATGTCTTTCGATATGCTGGCAACTTCCTCACCATGGAATCCCGTGTAGTCACTAACATGGGTCAGAATATCTGGCTGTATATCGTTAGATATATATTTCCCTTTATGTTCCTTTGAGCTCAAAGAGGACTCATCGGATGAATCGGAAGTGGAAATGTCTTAATAAAGTTCCTGCCCACCTCCTGACTGAACCCCAGCCTTTTTTTTCCAAGGCAGGCAAAGTCTCCAAAATCATCTTTTTCAGCTGCTCCTCCTCACACACTTTCTTCTTTTTAGAGGGAGGGACTGAATCAGGACTCCCCATGGAGGATGAAGATGATGGGGAAAATGCTTCCATTAACCAGCATGTTTCCACACACTGAAACCACAAGAGCTGTATCACAGCAACCCCAACAGAATGAAAGCCAGCAAAACAGGCTACCAATATATACCCACTTCAAAAATGCAGCAATAGTCCAGCACGCAAGATGATACCAAATGGTTGACTTCTCACACCGGGTCAGCAAGGAGCCACCAAAACAAAAGCCAGAATGAGTGAGAAGAATCTGGTCCCCGGGCATTGACTTGATGATAGACCGCACAGTAAGGGAATGCCACTGGTGCTAGGCCACTGGAGGGGCAGATCGCTCGCTCCAGTAATTACAGAAGAAAGGTGCTTGCAGCCCTGGGCTAAAGATAGAGTAGACGCCGGACTTCTACTTGCTTGGAGACACATGTAGGTCCTGATCAACTCCTATTCAGAATCCTGTCAATGAAATAGTCAACTCAGTGGCGTTCAACCAGGTACATCCCAACTTATGGAATATCTTCGGTATCTTCAGCATATCAGTGGTGCACAAGAGGGATAGCTGTCCAGCCTTTCATAGATCAAAATTCCAGAACTATCTCAGGACAACAGGCATCCAACACTGGATGATCACTCCTTAGTTGCCTCAAGCCAAGGGGAACATTGAGAGACAGATGAGGGCTGTTGGACCTGGCCCTTTTTGCAGGGTTATCCCCAAACTTGTTTCCTTCTCCCTCCTATTGTTTCTGTTTTTGTTGGCTTTAGGACTGTCAATCAGGATATGAATGGAACTAAATAACAGTGTAGATTGGACCCCCCTCAGTTTTCTGAGAATGTACCTCACCTAGGATTGCCATCTTCGCCAGAGAAAAATATCAGACATTTGTTCACCTATTAGGAGTCTACAAAGGCCTGACTTGATACTTAAATAGAACTTCATGTAAAATGATCTGTATTCAGTGTTTAACAGCGTTTCTGTCTTTCTTTACTTTATTGATCAGTAAAGGATCATTACTGCAGCTCTGGAATACATTTTTAAATGCGTTCTTCTCATATTTACTGTTTACAGTATTTATTGATCCGGGGAACTACCATGGCTTAAGAAATGGCACTGCTCTCTTGCCCCAGCCAGTCGCCAGTCAGCCCCCAGAGAGTCAGACTGAGCTTGAAGACAGACAGGAATGCAAAGGTGACGCACACACCATCATATGTTCTGTCTTCATGTATCATTGCAAGACCATGACTAGCCTGTCCAAAAACACCAACATTTCCGCCTAACAGAGAGTCTGAGGCAGAAAATGCTACAATCTGCGACCATTTCCTAAACCATTGCGAAGGCTGTAGGACTCTAGCTGGTGGCTCTGTAATGGTTAGAGACATCCCAGATGAAAAACAGCCAAGACATTTAAGACAGCGTCGATCTAAGATGAGGAGGGATGTCATAAGCCACTTGATCCTCACAGGCTATGTTAGAATGGACCATGAAACCCTGAAGCTGGGCACAGCTCCCGGATATAAAGGCTGTCGAGAATTCATGCTCAGATGCCATACTCAATACGAATGTGGTCTGCTATCGCTTCTTGTGGTGTCGCTATTGCCTGCATCACCAGCATTGAGGCCTGCACAACTGTGACACCCTTCACTGGGAGTGAGTGCCAGAGGAGACAACCGCAGTCTAATGAATATTGGTTGTACTTTGCAGCTTATAATGCATGGTATGTTACTGCATATAGTATTATACCACAACAAACTATCTTAAGTACAAAAACACTACAGTGAGGTGTACGAATGATAATGAACAGAGAATATGGACCTTATGATTCTGCATGTTTGTATTAAATTGCTCAGCCATTTGCATACTGAGCATGTGTCACCTAATTAAAACAATCATAGATATGGCTTCTAAGACAGCGATGGTGGACTTCATTAAACTGTGCTTTGTTTCCTTGCTTCAAATTTTAATTTTCAAACATTCCATTGAAGCAAGTCAGTCATTGGCGTATCCAACATGGACCCGCAGCAAACAATATTCCAACCGGTGCTTTGATATATGTAGGTAGTAGATTCAGAGGGAGATGACCATGTGAACACCTCAATTACATTCTAGGATACCTAGTAATGTTTGTTGTATCATGTTGAGTGCACAGGTATTTAAAAGCAGTGTCTGATGGACATTCACACAAGAGTAAGTATGGTTTCTGGCCGTGTTGATATGGCTTCAAACTCTCATTGTGCTCACCATACTAGGGAAGTATCTGGAACGAGTGTGCACAGACTGGGCTTCTGTGCACTCCACATGCAGTAACAAGATGTGACCGAGGGAGAAAAGGAATTAAACTGCTATTACATAAAGACAAGAACATTTAAGTGAAAATTGTGGGTCGTGATGCTGATTCAAGATCTGTTCCATCACAGTGGCCCTCTCTGGTTGATGTTACTGGTACAGTTGTGTGGCTAAGGAGAAAGGGGTGCATATAGGAAGGAACACACCTGGCACTTACCCTGCCATGATGGCTCCAACTTCAGAAATGAACCACTCTGGGGAGTTGAAGCCCAGGATCCCGACCCCGTGGTATCGCTCCAGGCCCAGCTGTAGAGGTGAACATAAGACACAAAGATCATGAGACGGCCAGTCATCCTCATATATATATCATACCTTTCTCAGATGCACACTCAGTGGTCTGCACCATTTTATGCCTTCTAGTGCTGCACTTTATCAACATCTTTTAAAAACCCTCATTTAACGCAGGTACATCATGGGCCCCCAACCTTCTAATCAAGAACAACAACCATCAACTCAAAATCCTGTAATACTCATCCCAGCTGCCTTTGTCTGGCACAAAGATGGAGCACAATAGATCATTGGTACAGTACTGTGATGAGTTCAGGTTCTGTGCTTGGCTTTCAGACAGTTTGTGGTTTCCATGGGAGACCGGAGTCTGAATAGGTTTGTGAATAAGTTGTCCCAGAAGGATACAGTTTGTGCCTTTGTAGAGCAAACAACACCTGGCTCCGAGACAGGTAGTTGTACATTTCTGTAGTGCTATATGTGGTATCAATGGTTTGTTTTCATTCATTCTTTTGCAGGTTAGGCGTGTGGTGCATGTCAGTGTATAGTAATGTGTGAATGTTGGTGTGTGATGTGTCTGCTGTGTTGGGTGTTCGTTTAGTGTTCTTGTTACACAGTGTTACGTCATATGTTACGTCATATGATCCTAGTAGGCATTTGGTTACGATTGTGTGCGCCAAGAAGCACCTTGAAAAGCACCTAGGCGGCATGTCTGGTGTGCTGAACGCATCTGATGTTCTGTTTAACGTATGCAGTTGGATGTTCATATGACAGTCGAGGTGGTATTGCAGATGCGTGCTTATGTTGCCATATTGATATCCAGTTATGGTGCATACCTATGCAATGTTCAGTGAATTAGTTCTGTCCATCACGTATTGTTGAAGCAAAGACACCAGCCGAGTGGAGGACCTGTTTCTATTCCTAGTGCTGATCTCGGCAACCCCCTCCCGCTCAGCACTAATTAGTTGCGCTGCGCAAAATAAACAGTCCACACAGGTTTTTTGTTGGTGAAAGTCTGCTGCAGGTTTATTACATACAAGGAGTATGCCAACTTGGTGGATTAACTCATGGGCAATCCAAGGCCAGGCAGCGGTGACTCACCTAAGCTGCCCTGCCCACCTACTGAACCAAACTGCACAGTGGCCAATCCAGTCGGTGCTACCATTTATGTGGGGGTTATCCCCCCTACATATCATGGACCACCAGTCCATACCTTTTACTCATGCCTTTTTAGGGGCAGAGCAAAACAGGCAAGCCCCCTGTTGCTAAGGCTTACAACCGGCCAAAGGACTAGCGGGGTGCCGTCGCTTTCAACCAGGGTCCTGCCGTAAACACACCTGGGACTTTGCATAATGAACCCTTATTGTGCTCCTGAAAGGGTACCCCTCATACCAATCAGCCTCCAGATCACCCTGTAACTCCGCCCGCCAAAGCCCTGGATGGGGCCACTGTTGTATCCATGGCCGCCCCACTATGGCAGGTTCCATAGCCTCTTTGAACGTGTAGGTACCAGTCCTAGTAGCTGGACAATTCCTATCTACCTCTGACACGTTAACAGTCCGCAGGTGTTCCCCGTCCCTAGCGGGGGAACCCTTGGGCGTATGCACTCAAGAGATCACGCCCTATTTACCAAGCCCGCTAATTTGCTTTTGAATAAAGTTGAATCAAGCCCTCCTGCTTGGTGTGCTGTTCATGGCTTATTTGCCCCATAGTAGGCAAGTTTGATAGCCTCCACTTAAAATGGGAACTACAATGCCCATTTGAAGGCATGTTCGATGACCTGCCCGGAATTGAAAGAACTACTCTCTACTTTAACCGCAGTTAAGGGAGAAATCCCTATGGTGCACTGTGCAAAGAAGGGCCTTCTTGTTAGGTGTTGCCAGGTCGTGCATTTACCCATCACCGCCCAGTCAATGATTTCAGAATACACTGGAAAACATATTGGAGTTCACCTACCAGGCCAACAGTGAATTTTCTTTAACAAGTTATTGATTGTAGCCAACGCCATACCCTTATCTCTGCCAGATGCCCCCCTCCTGTATAGGAGTACCACACCGGCCAGAATTCTTACCCAAACGGGGATGCAAAACTACTGCTCTTCCTAACCCTGGAATGTCTGATTCAATCCATTGAGCACTGTGTGCAATATGTGCATATAGGGTTGACTAAGCCCTTGTTTACCCCCGCGTACAGCACCAGCAGTGGAAATTTACCTGCTCCTTCTAAACTTGAATGCACGCTGTGTTCTAATAACTGTCCGCATGAGTGCCTGAACCCTTCTTTCTCCCCCTCACTGGAGTCACAGCACACACTGTTTGGAATGGCAAACATATGCAACCCCTTTCTAAAAACCCATTCTATTTGCGGGTTTCTGGCACTGTACCCTTCTGCCCGTGCATGGCCAAAGTAACGCCTATAGCATCGTGTCTGCCCCCGTATTCTGCTTCGTTACATGTCCATATTGCTTGCCAGCCCCTCACCCTCTGACTGCGATATTTAGCTGCTGTGACGTCATGCTAATGTCCATTGTCAGCGTATGTTGTGCACTTCCCAACTTCTGCTCATGTGTACCATGGAGCAGAAAAGTGGGTGGGGACATTGGGGGAATAATAAGTACAGATACCTACTGTTCCTTGAATAATGGACATGCCAAATGTTCTTAATACGTTGTACCCTTTCGTGCTTTAACACCTTCTTTCCCCCCATTTTTTGGACAGCAGCACACTTGTTAGCTACAGTTTCCGCAGCCAGCCTAGCTGCTGTGGCTATCAGGGTGGGGACTTTTTTGCTTAACTGAAGCAACCCGTAACATGCCCACATTTCCAGGGTGCTCATACTTTGCTGAATTTGGCAAGACATTTGCACAGCCTTTTTGATTTCTAAACCATGGCAAACGCATTAATGGTGTCCAATCTGGTTTGAGGGAATGTTTGTATTGTGCACACCATTGCAGTCACTGCACCCTTTTTGGAGTGAAAACGTATGCACCCCACCAGGCTTGCTTAACTGCAGTCCGATCACAGACACACACTACCTGCTAACCAGCTGTGACCCTGGTGCTCCATCCAGCTATAGACCTAGTTCACTTCATTATCCCCAGAATTGATTACCCTCCACAGAATCAAAGCCAAGTTCGGCTTAACTTCTAGTCACCTTGCAATTTATGCTGGAACATTTTTACCCTGCATGGTCAGAGAGTCTTGCATATTATTAAACCAATGATAATGTTGGAATCTAAGATTCCCAGTTTCATGTGTTGCCACAGCCCACCTTTTGTGGGTCTATTGGGACCCCCCCCCACTGCAAGTAATCTAGTTACTTAATAAAGCTCCCTTACTGCACTTGCCTGTCACTCAAAGACACCTGGCAACAATATGACACACCGTAGGTTGGTGAACAGGGTTTTTTAGCCTAACGTACCCCAGTCCGTGTTTTCATCATTCATCCTTTATAGAGGCTCCGGTTCGTATGAAGTGCGTGTCAATTTCCTGGCGAGTCATACCCAATGTCCTGTTGCACGCTGGTGACTATCCTATGATGTGTAAAGGCTCGACCATCTGATGAGCTTAGAAATATGTGATATTAAGCACGGGTGTCCTCATGTACTTGCCATGTATCCCTCCTTTCTTACAGGAATTTTGCCTGTTCAGTTTAACCTGTGGTGTTTGCCCCCAGACTTCCCAGGATGTTCAACTGCTAGCAATGTGAGCAGTTGCTGACATTAATGGGGGAACCTCCCTTTTGCAAATTGAAATTCTTTTCACCACCCAATGTCAGCAGTTGCTGACATTAATGAGGGAATCTCCTGGTTGCAACTACAAATTTTACACTGCCCACCTTAATGGGCTACGTTGTAAGCGATTAAGTACCTGGCTTATATCTCTTCCTCTTGAAAAGATACAAACCCCTTTGGTCTTGAGAACCTTAATAAGCACAACATTTACCATGGACATACATCTAAATGTCTCATAGGTGGGGCACTCGAAGACCACAGTGTGCCAACTGAGTGTGGCTCTACACCGCCATAAGACCAGAGATACACATGCATTAAACCCACAGATACACCTTTGAGGAATGCTAACCTGCCCCAAAATCTGCTTCCCCTGCTCCTGGACTAGGAACATATTGCATGGAGGGACAACCCCTCAGCCTCTGAAACTCTCAATGATATCAGCTGGCTGAAGCTGAGACTAAATGCATTACATTTGTTGAAAGTAAATGTTATTCCTTTATTCAGAGTCTGGGTGATGTTGAGGTGGGGGGGGACTACTACATGCCTTTGAAGAGCCAGACTTATTATTTTAACTAATTTTGTGGGACACATGCTGCAGAAAATAGCCCTTCCAATCTTTGATTCTAGCCACTTGAAGACTAAACTTCTGGCATTAACCTAAGAAACGTCCAGATTTGAAACATGAAGCCATATGGTCCCTTTACAGGGACCTGGAAGAGTGCAACAAGCATTGGCATAGCCAATAGGTCTCGCCTTTGGGACATTATAAGTGTGTAGCCATGCAACAGTTGATGTTGTTGCACCAAGGATATTGTGCTGCGTAACTAAATACTTATAAGCTCCCAAAGGCGAGACCTATTGGCTATGCCAATGCTTGTTTATGCAGTGGGTGCTGAGTAATACTTTTTTCTCATTGTTAATCCGGAGCTATTTCCTGTTAGGGGGTTTATGGTGGCTGGCCCCATCCTCGTGCACTCTTCTTAGCAGTAAAGTGTTGGACGTGAGGGATAGTGCTAGGTGCGGTTTTCTCCAATTTGCCTCCGCCATCAGATTGAAAATCATGTGTTGTGTTTAAGAGCCTCGAGCCACAGGAGCCCTAACATCGTGTACAAGAGTCTCCGTTACACAACTAGCCCAGTGCACTCAACCCCTCCAGCTGTTAAAGTGGGGGTTAGGCCCCTCGTCCGTGCAGCTTTAGTGACTAGCATCGCTCTATGTACACAATGTTAGACTGCTTTTAGTGGGGTGCTCTGCGGATTTCTTTTAAAGGTTTGCAGAGCTCAAAGACGGCTGAATTATTCAATTGTTAATTTCCAGCAACTAGTCCGCGTCCCCGAAAAGTCCTCTGACCACTTCCTGTCCAGATTGTTTTGCTTTTAAAGGTATAGCAAAATTACAGAACAGTATTGCGACAAGTCTGGAAAAAGTTACAGGATTTGCCTCCCTGGGAACATCCTATTTCCGCTGTTTTTTATCTCTGTTGGGGTCAGGGATTCGTGTACAAAACTGCTGCTCTACTGTACAACCTTTCAAAGGCGCAAAGAAATACCCCCAAAGTCAGTAGCGGAAAACTTTCCGGATGCCCCGGAAGTGGATCACACTTTTTTCAAAGTTTAATGCAGACTAATGGAACAGTGCAAAAGTTATTAGCTAAACAATCAAGCATTAGCAAAGCCAATGTGTTTTGCTTCCATTTAGAGTCCAGCATGAATGAACCATTTAAAAAAAGAACACGGCTAGAGTAGAAACCCTATTAATAGAAAAGGATTGGTTTTCTGTGCAATGCACCAGTGGGATAAATAATTTAATGTGCGTCAATTCAGAGTACTTCTGAGGTGTAAAAGCCACTCGTGTGATGTAGTGCAATATTTCCATTGGATTGATGTTGGAGCAGGTAAAGCAAAATTGTGTATACCTTCCCCTCTTTGCATGATAAAAGACTAATTGCATGGTTTATGTTGCTTTTGTAATGATTTGCGTTCTTGGTATTGTGGAATGGTGAGTATTATTGCTTTAAATGTTGCTATAAACTAGGAAAATACTAATATATATTGGTATGAGAGTCCGTTTAAACATTTGAATCTTCATTTCCGTATATTAATTACTTTTATGCTTGTTTTGCTTAAGTTGGCATTCGGGCCTACTAGGCCGCAATATTCAAAACGGAGTTTGGAGGTGGCCACCGTCGTGTGAGCGCGATGTCTACTGCGCAGACTCGGATGGCTCTGAAGAGCTCCAGGCGTCCTCCAGTTTGGGGCACAGTGTTCCTCATTAAGGATAGGAACGTGGAGGATTGCCAAGACTCAACTAGTGTGAATGACAGAAAAGACAATGGCAACGTGTCCTCAGAGGTCTGTATATTGATACTTCGGACACTTTCGCATTAGAGAACTGTACAAACTAAAGAATGACATATCCAATTCCATGAGAACCAAGAAACTCTGAGAACCACGTCCCATATTGCAAATTTCAGTAGCTTAGCCAATCAGAGCCTTTCGAATTTAGAAAATGTTGCATGTTATCTTAGAATTTACTATAAAAAGGGGAACTTAGAGGAACTTTGAGTGTGTTAGCCAGTGTGTTCAGAAGTGCGTTCTGAATTTCCGTTGGTCGATTTGCTTGTACGATTGCTTGGTCCTTCGGATACCATTGGGACTGTGTCGTGCTGATCGAAGGAACTTTTCCTGGACTAATTTGGGTCATAGCCTGCATTTGACTGGACGATTACACCAGAAGGGATTTGATTGATGTAGGGTTGACAGGTTCCGAGGAAATGGTCACCTGTATCAGACTTTAGGTAAATATAATTGTCATGCTAATTTGTGCCAAATGATCATTGAAAATTCTGAATTGATTAAATGCTGACTATGCCAATGAAGGTGAATTAATTAGTTAAACTAAACATTTATTAACAGAAAATGAGTTTGTGATTCTTTAATACGGTATTGATTAAAAGGTTCTGGAACTTTTAAATGTGTTTTAGCTGGTTCTAAATCACCATCAACCAGTCCAACTAATTGGTCCATCGACCAAGTGGTGGAGTGCCTTGATGTTAAAGTTAGGAGTCTATCAGTACTAAGGGATATTGTGTATATAATGTGACCAAATTTTCTCCTGTAGGTAATAAGGTACCCCCACATGTCCAGCGTTTCATTCCTCCTGTGTGCAGACTCGAAGTGTGACGTATGAGTGTTGGTGTTATGGGCCCCACCGATGGATGCGTGTGTGAATGAATGAGCGTGACGACGGGTCTGTGACGCAGGGAGGATATGTACATTTGCCCTTTCCGCTGGACCACTGACATGACACCGAATAGCCATAGATAGCATGAGATGAGCAAGAAGTTTATTTTATTTATTTATTTATTTTGAAGGTTTTATATAGCGCGAACAAGACTCTTGCGAGTATCAGAGCGCTTTACAGGATGGAAGGAGGCAAAGTATAGTGTACATAGACAACAAACAATAAGACAAAATCACAATGAATAGATATAGAGTTCAAGTGAATTTAGCCATGAAGATAGCTTTCACTTCTCTTTTGAAGGATGAAGTGGAAGGGTTCATTCTTGTTTCACTGGGCAAAGCGTTCCATATCTTAGGAGCCATACCCGAGAAGGAACGGTTATAAGTTTTTTTCTTGGCAAAACGTTGAGGTTGAAGGAGAAGGGTTTTGGCACTCCTAGAGGCTCTGATTCCCGCAGAGAGAACCAGTTTCTGTGCTAGGTATTGTGGGGTTTTGTGGTAGAGGGCCTTGTGCGTCATGCAGGCAATTTTTAGGTGAATTCTGACTTCAATTGGAAGCCAGTTGATGGCTCTCAAGTCAGGGGAGATGTGAGCGTTTCTTTTTGATCCTGTGATGAGTCTCGCAGCTGAGTTGATCGTGGCTCTTAACGGTGCTGTTGAGGATCTTGGGAGGCCGCATAGGGTAACTGCTCCATATTCCACTCGGAGAATTACTAGGGCTTGAACTGCTTGTTTGAAATCGTGTGCAGGCAGAAAGGGTTTCAGTTTTCTTAGGGTCTTTAGTTGGAAGTTAGTTCCTTTAGTTGCGGTGCTAATGTGTTTCTGCATCTTTAAGTTGCTGTCTAGCGTTATCCCCAGAGATTTCGCTGAGTCAACTATAAGCGTGTGACCGTTTAGAGCTGTTAGGTGCTTCATCCAGTCCAGGATAGTGTGGGTTTTGTTAGGGGGGGCGATTAAAAGGAATTCCGTTTTGAGAGAATTAAGTTTCAGATGGTTTTCTGCCAGCCATGTTTGGGTTTTTTGAAGTGTGGTGTTGAGCGATTTGATGTCCTCTAGTGAGTGTATCTTGATGCATATTTGTGTGTCGTCTGCGTACATGTGGAAGTGTATCTTGGTGAGGCTTAGAAGATCTGTGAGAGGTTCCATGAAGAGGTTGAACAAGGTGGGTGAGAGAGAGGAGCCTTGAGGTACTCCTAATGTGACTGGCATAGGGTTGGACAGGGATTGGTTGACCTTGAATCTTTGGGATCTATTTTGGAGGAAGGAGGTGAACCAGTTCAGTACATTTCCAGATATTCCCATTCTGTGTTTTAGGAGGTCAAGAAGGTTGTCGTGTTTGACGGTGTCAAAAGCTGATTACAGGTCGAGTAGGATTAGTAGACAAGCTTCATTTTGGTCTAGGATTTTGATTGCGTCGTCTACAACATGAGCCATGGCTGATTCGGTGCTGTGACCTGCTCTGAAGCCTGATTGAAATTGGTTCAGCAAGTTGTATCGATCAATGTGACTGTTCAGCTGTATGTTAACACATTTTTCCAGGAGTTTGGCTAACATAGGTATATTAGAAATCGGACGATAGTTGTTGGGGTCCGAGGGGTCAGCCGTGGTTTTCTTAAGGATAGGTGAGACCTGCCCAGTTTTCAGGATGTCAGGGATGGAGCCTTGAAGGAGGGAGTGTTAATGATCTTAGTCCAGCTGGGTAGTAGGAGAGGGATGAAGTCTTTTACGTAGTTCGCAGGGAGCGGGTCCGTGAAGTGATTGGAGGGCTTCAGAGTGTTGAGTGTTTTTAATATGGAGTCTTCAGAGTAAATGTCAAAATGGAACCAATTTGCATTGTTTTTTAGTTTAAATAATGGGCGGATATTAGCTAAAGCACCATCCAGGGGGATTGAGGGGCTCTTAGTCAAATCTGATAAGGATCTAAGGTCCTTGAGTAAGTCCGATTTAATGGATTCTGTCTTGGAGGCGAAGAAGGAAGCAAACTCCTCACAATTGGGTAGAGAGAGTGGGCTGGCGTTGAGGGCATTAGGTAGGCTTTTAGTTTGGGTTTTGATAAGGTCGAATAGCCTTTTGGGGCGGTTCTTGGCAAGGTCCAATTGAGACCTGAAGAAATCGTTTTTTGATTTTTTGATCTTTCTAAAATAGGCGTTTCTGGCTGTTCTCAGAGTTTGGAGGAGGTCCGTTGAGGGAGTATCTCTCCATCAGCGTTCAATTAATCTAAGCGAGCGTCTGTCATCATTTAGCCTCCCATCGTACCATGGTTTAGAATCTTTTGAGGAGGTTCTTTTCAGTTGTAATGGGGCCATTTTGTCAAGCAGGGTGTTCATGGAGTGAAAGAAGTGCTCCCTTTAGCGCACTGAACGCCCACTTCAAATATATTTTAAAGAGCTGGTAACAGTAGGTAAACCATTCAGTGAGACCTAAAAATGTTTTCCTATGAATGAGCCGATAGATGTGTAACTGCAGAGGCAGGACCACTCGCTCCTCCATTCGTTATGTACTGCATCCGTGTATATCATAGATTCGGGGTGTTCATGTGAAATGTTACAGGGTTTTAAGTTTGTACAAACGAACATGCTTGCTGCTCACCGGTGAAATAACACACAGATACATGAGTACAACCACAGGCTGCCTGGTGTGCTCCGAAGATGATTGTACATAGCCAATGCGTCTATGGCAAGTGTATTTACCCGATATAATGTACTCAGAGATTGCTACGGATTTACACAGGGCAGTGTGAATATAATGTATTTCAAAGGTGTTTTCATGTATCAATTGAAGTAGTATGTGATGACACTTTATAGTGCGGCAGCCAGTAGTGTTAAAGAATGAAAATAGCCCCATGTGGGTACATTCAAGACACCCATCTCAGGAGTGCTCGCCTCACAAGCTGCAAATGGCGACCCGCACTTCCAGTTTTTGCTTTGGCTACCGAAGCGGGGAGTGTACATTTTGGTGACAGCGTTTACCTGTTTGGTGCTTGTTCGACACTATGAGTGTGTGTGCGTGTGGCTCCCTTCTATCTGGCCTGCAGCAGCCACGCCACCGCCGCAGGCCTATTAGAATGAATGCTGCCATCCTTACTAGGCCTTCAGACGCCCCTCCAGGGGGGTCCGCTCTGGGACATTGCATGGGCCTTGGAGAGGGGTGGGCAGGTCTCAGCAGGGACCTGGGCCGTGACACAGGTGTGTGCCAAGACACGGGAGCACAGGTATGGGAGGCCTGGCGCAGATTTAAAGTGCGCGGAGGGGCACAGTGCTGTGCATAGGACATCCTTGGACAGGTCTCTACCAAAGTGCGACGGGGCCTTCCATGGGGCCTCGACCCCCAGGCACGTGAGACTACTTCTTGCTGCCTGTAAACCGCAGGCCGCTCAGCTCTCTCAAACACCGAGGTTGTAACACCTGCTTGCCTCTGCTGTTGCTGTTTTCAGGCCGCATGACACGTGACTGTATTGCTTGTCTTGTGTGCACACATGAAGTGATGATTCCTGTTTTCTCTGTCTCCCCTCTTGTGGGCCGAACCTGATGGCGTGGATGCAGCCGCCTCGCGGAGCAGAGCGGGTTCCTGGTCTGCCCCAGCTTCGTCGGCCACGAGATAGGGCCCTACTTCCACAGGCACCCCGAGATCTGGCACCACGGTAAGGAGCACGGGGGTTCATCGTCTGGGGTGCTCTGGTGCGTCAGGTGCTCCCTGCACATCCCGGGACGTCCTTGGCATCCTTAAATATTTGGAGTGTGAGGCGTTGCGGAGCGGGGCAGGCCCCAGAGGTGACTCTCGGTGTACAGAGGGGAGGACGAGGGTCTCCTGCTGGGCTTGGGGGCCCCGTGACCGCTCTATGCACCCTGCGTCCCTTCAGTGTTTCTGAAATGCACCCACGCGTGACTTTATCCCCACCCAGGGGGTGACTGTTTTCGGTGCATGGAACTGATTATTATTATGTGTTCTTATATAGCGCTCAACTTACCCTTGGGCATCTTGGCGCTTGCATTGGGAACCCGTCCTGGTTTTTCCCTGTGAGATAACCCGTACTGGGCATCCCCAAGGTGAAAGCCAGGCATCCCGCCGCGGGGGGCCGTTGTGGAGATTAAGCAAGCTTGTTGCCCAGAGCTGCATAGTGTGAACTCGTGCTTAGAGTGGGCACCGAAGCGATAATTATCGAGTCCGTGGACAATTGGGCTCCGGACCCTGCCACGTCGGGAATTGAACCCTGGTCCCGGGTCTGACCTCTGCTTCAGGGTATGCCTCCTCTAACCAGTGAGCTACACTTCTCCACCGCGTCGGGAATTGAACCCTGACAGACATGGATGTATGAAATTATGAATCTGGGAAATGATGCTGACTGAAAACGTGTTTAATGCGAGGCGCTGTACCCTACATTCCCCGAGGCAGGGGTGGGTGCTGGAATGGAGGGACGGGTGGGGGCTGTTTTCTCTTTTAATCCCAGTGGTACCCTGAGAGTGTGCTCGTGTGTGCTTAATGTAATGTCCGTTCTTCACGCTCTCCACGCCGCTGCATGTCGAGCTGGCCTGTTTGTATGCCTCCTCTCCACCCCCAGCCGGGTCCCCTGGCCCTCTAAGGCTGTGTCTTCTCTTTCGCAGCTAATGCCAGTGATCTGCTGGTGGAGGAGGGCGTGGTGTTTACAGTAGGTCAGCGGCGCCGCTTCTTACTTCTGTGCCACAGCGACCCCCAGGCTGTGCCCGAGGCCAGGGTATGGTGTATACCCCACCCCAGGGGCACTCCAGTGTGTTGGTGCTGTCCCTGGTTCACGCACTGCCTGCCTGGCATCATATACCGGGCAGCGGATCCAGCGGGGCCGCCTCTGATGTCTGCGCTCCTCTTGGGGCTGCCAGGCCCGGCCGTGTGCCCTCTGGGGTTGGGAGGGGGTTCCAGTGAACCTTTCTAACCCGGGTTGTAAGCATGTCTTCCTCGTACACGGCAGGAACGGGTTTGTTGTCTGTTTTGCGCTCTATCCATGTTTTGCAATTATATAAATGTTTGAAAAGCATCTGAACGTTAAGACCTTATGACCGTAATAAAATAATACATTGGTTCATCGTTGTGGAGCGCATTACCATAAAAATAAAAACAACAAAACGGGCACACTTGGATGGAACGAACTGTTGTTCGAGTGATTTAAGTATAATTACAATAAACTGCCGGACACATAATATAATGCAAGGGCCCTGTACCCACTGCCGAGGCTGGGTTGGGTGCTGGTGGGAGTTTAATGCCACAGCTCCTTGAGGCCGGTATTGGTAGCTGTGCGGAATGATAGAACCGACAGTGGAAGTGGAAGGCGCACGTCTCCCGCACAGTTTAGTAAGCAGGGCATCGCAGCGCTATGGAAGTCTGTGCTGACATTGCACATACAAGGCGCTGCTTCTGTCTGACACCCTTGGTGAATGCGCGGGGGTGGGGCGAGTGAGCATGGCAGCGTGGTGAACGCACTAGTGGCGGGGTGAGTGAGCGCGGCAGTGTGGTGAACGCGCTATTTAGAACATGCTGGCGTCGGACTGTCCACAGTCTGTACGGACACGCACATGCTGTCTGCTTTGGACAGATGGCGAGAGCAGCTATATTTGTCCATGCAGACGCGTGCACGTAAGCCCACATGGAGATTTTATTCCAAAAGGTCCTCACCATGGCGAAAGCAGCGCATGCTCTGCTTTCGCCAAGCGAGACCCAAAAATGGAGGATCCATGTGCCACTGCTATGCCCATAGGGACTTTTGTATTCTAGGCCAACGTGATCCACCCTGTTATGGAGTCCCCTAAAAGAACAGCCAGCTGTAGCTCAACGGACAGGTGAAATTGTATCCCAAGACTGCTGCATGGGATACAGGTGAATGTGCTGCAGTCTGGTGATCAATGAAAGGAGTCTTTGTCCATACTTCTGGGACTTCACCCCTTGCTTCGATAAGACTGAGCTAGCAACAAACATCTAGAAAGGCATGCCAACAGACTAACCATCTCCGGCACCAGAGTGTCACATGTCACGCAGCCACTCCTTGGCCTGGATACTAAACCAGGTTATGGATGGTATTGGAAGACCCATCTCTTGGCGCATGCCTGCCACCAATTCCACTGCATCACCCTAGTCAGTTAAACCAGACGCAGGGTAGCATGCAAAGCTGAGCCCACGAGGAAATCTCCTGCCCCTGCTCGCAGACCAAGCATCTCTCACTCTCCCAGCCATCCAAACTGTCAATGCTACATATTTGCTGTTAGGCAACTTGCCCCACCCAGCTTTAACAAGCTGGACATGACCCAATTTCCAGTCAAAGAATAATAGTCCGGGCATGTCAGAACTGGGCCAGTCATCCCTACTCACTGAACAAACTAGTGATTAATTATATGTTACATCTATTGTAGAAGTTGTCCCCATTTGACTGCCACAAGGTGGACCTTAAAAGAATAATTATGCTGTGGCACTTATCAAATGTGCCATGCATACGCTTTAGAATACTTAGTCGAGCTACCTGGTGGGCTAATGCTTCTGGGCCGATCCTTGAGGCTCTCTCTTTGGCATTGGATTAAAACATTTAAGCTGAACTATCATGCTTGGCCTAGTGTGCTGCATCGTTTCACCTCTTTTTCCATTGTATCTATCTTTTAATTCCCAAAGCATTGGACCTATCGCCAGCGGGACTATTTACTTTGTCAATGATTGATAGTTGCATAGGGCAAATAAGCAACTATGGTTTCCTTGTAAGAACATTGAAAATGTTACAGTTCTGAAATGATGAGACTGTGCAAAATCTATGATGAGTTTCTTAGAAGTAACATCACAGTCACAAACTTCACCAACTCAAACTTTACCGCAGTGTTACTCAAGTGCCCGCATGCTGCACGTAGGCAACAGCCGGTTAATATTCCTCGCAAAACGCCTCCCCCTGCCTTGTATTCATTTTATTAACTATATATCTAGATTGCAGTTCTATATTGCATGGGCACACCCAGCCGGTGTTGGAGCACACTACATGGGCAACGGCTGCATCTCACAAATGCATTGGTCATCTCGGTTTAGGTCCTCATACAGCACAGGGCACACACAACAGACTCAAGAGGGGCATCGTCGGTGCCTTATGGGCATGCTTAAAACCCTTCAGCTGAAAATTTGTGCTTAGCTTGGTGTGCTGCCGACTGGTATTTTGCGGCTCCTGTCATTGCATCCCTATATCTTCTACAAAAGTAACACTACACCTACAACCAGCCAATACTATTGGCTTTGTCAATGCTCATTAGCTGCAAAAGATAAATAAGCCACAATTATAGCTTTGTTGCATAGCATATTGAAAATGCTTCCATTCTGAAATGGTGAGACTGTGACATATTTGTGTTTGTAACATTGAATTAAATGTCTCAATGAAATTGAAAAGGCATGCTCTACAGCCAAAGAGACTTTTCCCACTAAGCAGCCCTCCAAAGAAACTGAAATCAACAGTATCGCCATGTAGAGCAGATAAATGTGTGTGAAACCCAGCTGTTACCGAACGAATGCACTAGAAGCAGTTTATAACTGGGAAACTGCAGTGGCCACCGGTGTCATTCCGGGTCCTCCTTACTCCCGCAATAGCCAGGTGAGTCACGTGCAATGTGCCCAAAAACTAAAACCACCGCCATTTTGAAACCGGAATGGCAACGTACAAACCTTCCATTGAGGGGAAAATAGACTCGTGTTGGCGTCCGCCTCAAACTGAGCAATTTATTTTATGCGCGATGGTGCCTTCAGCGAACTGCACTTCAAAAGTGACCTGGAAGGTCTTCAAGTCGCAGCTGCACTTAAAATTGAGCACGGTTGGAGTAATTGTATAGAGTGGGACATGATCGGCATTGTGTTCCATGGCTTGTGCACAGTAGCTGCTGTGTATACCGGCTGCTTAGGTGGCTTTCTTTTACTAAGCAGCTTATCCTTGTGAGGTTGGAGGGTTAGAATCCAAGAAAATGTAACACAATTACCAAGCAAAAACAAGCATTGAAAATGCAATAGGTCTCGCATTTGGTTGAGTTAGAGCTATTAGCGTTGTAAATGACAATGTCTTTTATCTATGTGTTATGGTGTGTATGTATGTGGTGTGTAGTGGAATTATGTGGCATGGTGTGCAGTGGAAATATGTGTATAGTAATTATGTGTTATTGAGTACTGGAATTATGTGGAGTGGGATTGTGTTATGGAGGGTAATACTGTGGAATGTTTTTTGTGTTGTGGAGTTCAATTATGTGCTGTGCTGTTGAATTGTGTGACGTGGTACAGTGTGGATGCAGCAAACAGCTAACTCTTTTCCACCAATGACATAGTCGGGTTGCCTCTGTATAGTAGTTATTTTAGTACATCTCGCTCTAGCCAACATCTGCATTTTCCAAGTGTCCACTGTCCCCTAATGAAAACAGAAAATTTGCTTTTAATAAAAATTGTGTTATTTTTATTTCTGCATAGCTGCGTGAAAGGGTGGGAAGATAAGTGAATGAAAGGATGGCTGGATGGATGAGTGAAATGGTGGATGGGGGGGTGAGTGAAGGGGTGGATGGATAAATGTATGGATGAATAAGTGAAATGATTAATGAATGGATGTGTGAAAGGGTGGATGACTGATGAGTGAAAAATTGATTGATTAATGAGTGAAAGGATGGATGATGCGTAAAAGAGTAACTGGAAGGATGGGTGAAAGGCTGGAGTGATAGACAGGTTGAATGAGTGGATGATGGATGGATGGGTGAGTGAAAGAATGATGTAAGGGCGTATGAGTGAAAGAATAAATGAATGAGTGAAAGGGAGGACTCCCTTCTTTGCACTTAATAGAGTTGTACTTGTCAGTTACTAGTAAGTAGAATGTGCAATATATGGCATGCTACATTTTCTGATTTGTAAAATAAATTATGTGACTTCCATTATGGGCAAAGGGCAACGTCTACCCATGCCATGCTCACATCCTCTTTTTCCCTCTTTCCTCTGCTCACCATCAATTTGGCAAAATACATTATTTGCTTATAGGACTCTTTTCTACTCATCACGCCTTGTTCAATCACTGAAAGAGCTGTCCAAAAGCTGAGTTTCTCCTCTCATAGGAAAGGAAAGAGAAATATGCAATGGCTTCCAGCACCTGGTCGTGCTATCCCATCTAAGAAAGATATCCAAATATCAGAGTTGTGTGTTAAATCTCCATATGCTTTGTCTCATCGTATCAAATATACATGAAAGAAATTGTTGTTGCTTCGGCGCGCACACACACACACACACACACACACACCAACACACACACACACACACACACACACCCAAAACACACCAACACACACACACAAACACACACACACACCAACACACACACACACCCACACACACACACACACACACACACACACACACACACACACACCAACACACACACACACACACACCCAAAACACACCAACACACACACACAAACACACCAACACACACCAACACACACACACACACGCAAACACACACACACACACACCTCCCCTCCATTTTCCCTGGTGCTCTCTATGAAAAATTAACAGAACTCCCAAAAACAACATCTATGTGCCCCACACCCTGCCACTGCCCTCCCCACATTGCCTTTTCCATTCTCCATTGTACAATGAAATAACTACTTGGGGACAGATTGACAATCAGTGTTTCCTAATCTGTGCCACTGCAGTTCAGGTAAGAAAGCGTTGTTTACACGCGTGCTTATTCTCGAAAACACTTGACCACAAGTGTCTGATGCTAGTGCACAATATATGTGTTATGCTTTACGGCGCTTATGACTTATTTAAGTGCATCCCTTGTGCATACGGAGGTGGGCTGGAAGCTACACCTGGCTCACCTCACATTTACTCATGGTAATCTTGATATGATGCAGGTTTGACGCAGAGAAGGGGTGCAGCAAAAGGATAGAGATAACACCTCCCTCTGCTGCAGATCTAAGAGTGAATTGCAAACTTACATTACCACTTCGAACTTAGGGGTGGGAATGTACAGGCCTTGAGGGACTTTATATGCCTGACACTCCCATGTATGGCATGGATGAAGGGTCGGGCTCCCGCTGACATGAGAAGGCTCCACTGCAGCACACACATACTTCATGAAGCCTACACCGAAGAAAGCAGCAGGCATGTGGCTGCTATGTTTTAATCCACGCATGCCAGATGGAAGCTTCAAGTGCAGCCTCAGTGCTGGTTGCCAGCTGGTCCTATCATGAATCGGGACCTGTAGGATTAGAAACAGCAGCCATAGACTGGCATCGACGTGTGGCTACAGATGTAGGGGCAGATTTACAAGCTCCGTGCGCCACTTTTGCGCGGCCGTTGCGTCACTTTTGTGATGCAACGGCAGCGTAAAGCTAGCGGCATGCTGCGGGGGATTTACAATGTGACGCATCTAGGGAGATGCGTCACGTTGTAGAGCCCTGTGCCACATGAAACTGCCTCAGGTTTAATGTGCGCGTACCGGCGCAGGGTGGGCGTTCCGGCGGAGGAATGCCTCGGAAAAGTGCCTGAGTGAAATCTACAAGATTTCACTCAATCACTTTTCTGACCCCGCTGCGTCAAAACCTTGCGCCAGCTTGAAGCAGGCATAAGGTGTGACGCACCATGTGGAAGAAAGGCCGGGTTGGCACAGTGCTGGAGTTGCGTCGCGCCCGCAACACAACTCCAGCACTGCGCCAACCTTACGCCAGCAGATGCGACACGCATCTGCCTATCCTTGCGCCAACCCCGAAACCGGTCCTAGGATGCTTGTTTCAAGTCCAGGGAGGACCTGGCTTGGCAGTTCGGGCTGGACTGTTCCCATGAGGCACAGGGTCAAGACTGATTTGCATATGGCTGGGTTCGAACTGGAATGGCATGGTGAGCAAAAAAACGATGGATTTAGGCCCAGATCTCTGTACTGGGGTGAATGTATGACATTGTTCTGCATTCTGTCCATCAACTGTTGTTTTTGCATTTGTCACCCCGAGTGGGACGGGTATGCCCAGACGTGGGTCCCATGCTCTCCATGCCACTGGAATCAAACTATCCTGGCTGAAGAGGGGTGAAACCCCAAAACCGGTCCTAGGATGCTTGTTTCCAGTCCAGGGAGGACTTGGCTTGGCAGTCCGGACTGGACTGTTCCCAAGAGTCACAGGATCAAGACTGATTTGCATATGGCTGGTTTCAAACTGGAATAGCATGGTGAGCAAAAAAACGAGGGATTTAGGCCCAGATCTCTGTACTGGGGTGAATGTATGACATTGTTCTGCATTCTGTCCATCAACTGTTGTTTTTGCATTTATCCTTGTGCCATGGCGGGCCGCATAGTAAATGCAGCGCATCCGTGGCGGCACAACAATGGCATTGCGCGTCGCACGTTTCTTGGCGCATCCCAGCTGATTTGCAGGGATGCACCAGGAAACGTAAATCTGCCCGTAGTATTTTTATAATCCTAGGGCAAGCCAGGAGAGCTGACCTAGGTGCAGGTTTCCATGCAACTACTGGGAATGTCACATGAGCGTTCCCTCTGCCTCTTATTAAGTGGAGAGGTCTGCACAGGGGGAACCAGCCTCTTGTACAAACACACATTTTTTCCCTCCGTTCCTATTCTCATCCTGGAATTAAAGTTACTTTAGTCCATTGCTGGAGTAAATCTTTGGCTATTTCTTGGTTGGGAAAGGCCAGAGAGGAGCTCAACAATGTCCACATATGTACATGCGTGCGGGTGTTTCTAAACTTCCAAGGCACACCACACACCAGCCCACCTGACGGAGATGTCTGTACTAATAAAACACTTGATGGGCATCAGGAATAACTTTGTGGATTTATGTCCGGCATTAACCCCTTCACCGCGGCGCAAATTCTGCCGCGGCGCTGGGGGGGTTGTGGGGTGAGCGCGGCGCCGCCATGCTCGTGACGGAACCACGCCGTCATGAGTCACGGGCGAGCTGTGCTCATAACGGCGTGGTTCCGTCACGACTCCGCCCACTCTTCATTTCGCCCGCACAGGCAGGGAATTAGTGCCGCGTGGGCAGAGCGGCCGCAGCATGACGGAACCACGCCGTCATCAGCACACGCCGCCCGTGGCTCATGATGGCGTGGTTCCGTCATGCGCACGCAAGGGGTTAAAAGTAAATTCAGTGGTGAACTCTCAAACATCACAGAATTTACCTCTGATATTAGGGTCAGTGTCAGCACCTTTTCAGGGGGCATTTTGGCACTTCAAATATTTGGACACAACTTCATGAACAGATCTCTCATTTACCTGTTTTTAGTATAAAAGTGAGAGGGATAGGTATGCATAAAACAAAGAAACGCTTCCAACATGTAGGGGCAGATTTACAAGCCCCATGTGCCACTTTTGCGCCACCGTTGCATCACTTCTGTGACGCAGCAGGGGCGTAAACCATGCGCCACGTTGTGCCCTATTTACAAAGTGACGCATCTAGGGAGATGCGTCACGTTGTAAAGCCCTGTGCCACATGAAACCTGCGTCCGGTTTCATATGGGTGTTCCGGCGCGGGGGGGGCGTTCCGGAGCAGTAAATCCTTGGAAAAGAGCCTGAGTGCTTGAAGCAGGCGTAAGGCGTGACGCACCATGTTATGTATGGGCAGGCCACGAGCACTGCTGGAGATGCGTTGCGCTTGCGACACAACTCCAGCAATGCGCCACCCTTCCGACGGGAGATGTGTTATCCTTGCGCCACGATGCGCCGCATAGTAAATGCGGCGCATCTGTGGTGGCGCAAGGGTAAACTTGTGTGACGCATCTTACCTGGCGCATCCCTGCTGATTTGCAGGGATGCGCCAATCATCATGAATCTGCCCCGTAACACTTAAAAGGGCTATACACACGAAACAAGATGTGGCAGTAAATTGTGATGAATTGACTGTCCATTAAACGACAGTGGCTACTCTGTATTGCAATACCTTGGTGTTTTATAGAGCGTTCGTACCCCATCATCCTTTGAAATGGTAATCCACAAACTATTTGTGAAAAACAATTTGCGTTCATCGTTTGGGGAATAATATTTATTTACAAATTCTGTGTGGAAAAAAAGTAAGCAAGTACGTTTTACTGGAAGGAATTGAAAAGGCTTCTTGCTTTTAGAAATCTCCGCAGTTTTGCACCATCCATCCATTCATCCATCTCCCCTACCACTTCAGCCAGAGAGCAGAAGTTAAACTCTGACTGTCAATTGCCGTCCTCCCATCACCGAGAGAGTCAATGACAGCTGGAATTTGTCTGCGTTCAGAAAGCCCTTTTAGAGAATGCGGCACCAGGCCAAGCGGCTGGATGTACCCGCAGAGCACTGGCGTATTGTCCGACACATTTGGGCACAGAAAGTAATTGAAACAGCTGTTTTTACCATATGGCAGTGAAATCTGGTGCTGCCATTACAGCCGCCTGGGCCATACCAACCTCGGGCAAATTAGCCATCATTAACCCCAAAATATGCCCAGCATACGTTGTGCCACTAATCAAAACATCTGGGGCGGCATGAAAATGAAAGTTTCAATTTTTTCACATCTTTAAATGGCAACGGAATTAAAACACCGTGCCAGGTGTGCTCGAACTTCAAGCCCTTTCTGCATTTTGGTTTGCAGTTTGCAGTATCCCAGGAACGTTCATAAAATGGCCGTTCTCTTGTTTTGAAAAAAGCTTTGAAAAACTCTATTTATCAGTTGCAGTTTAATGTACCAAAAGAGAGTAAACCCACATTCCCCATAGTTTATCATGCAAAATGCTGACTGAATCTGGAACGATCTGCGTGAGGGACAATGTTTTTTAGGTCTCGGCTAGACAGCGCTTGCGCTGTCTCTTTGAGACATAGAATAGCTACTTTGTGGGCTACAGCTCGCCTTAAGGCCTCCCATTTGCTGGCTCCATTGTCACTCTCCTATTCTTTCTCCCCATTTGTCCATGGCATGCATTTGTCATTCCTTTGGGTGTTTACCACTGCCCGACAGCAGAGACTAAGTACTAAATAAATACACTGGTAACCATTTTGAGATCTGTTCAGGAACGCCTTGCCTTTAATCTGGAGCACTTGAGAGAGTTTTCGTGGTTTACAGCTGCAAACAGGGCCAGAAATCTCGCTTCTTATCGCACATTTGCTGTGCATTCAATGACTGGGGTCTGTTTTTTTTTGTTCATGCTCTTTGGTCTCTACTTTCGTGTCTTTTTAAATGTGTGCAGTTTCCACTTTGCGCAAAGTTGCCACTCCTCACATGACACCGTATTTATTGATGGGTTTCAGTAAAAGAAAAGCACATCATGGCGCCTCTGTATTTACCCTGAAACAGGGAAACGGGAGACCAAATGGTGCGTCCACGGGCCCTGCAGGCGAAGGGTGTCACCTTCTGCAGCTCCACGCTCTGTCCAGCCCCCAGCTGGACTTAGAGGAAGGACATCTGGCAGATTAGACCATAAATCACGACCCGATCTCTCACGAACCTTCAGGCCTGTTATCATGCGTACACGCTGCCTACTGCTCTAACTTGTCCCTCAGAGGCGCTCATAGGCGTGCCTACAATCAAACTCACTCAATGTTACAAACAGGACCCCTGAAAAACAACCAAGGTGTTAAACGGCACTTAGCATGTATATATTTAGCAACAGGCTGGTTTTAAAAGTGGTTATTTGTTTCTGAAACGTGAGTTCAATTTAGAGAGTTATTGAATTCTTTATTTAATACACCCCACAACATACTTTCCTTGGGGTTACTCATTCAAAACATTTACGGTTTTAGGCCGAAGTGCTCTACATTTTCAGTTCAGGAACTTAAGTGCTACATGTTTTTGTGCTCTCTACCAGCTGACAATCTAGGATTGTGCATCAATTGATAGAACAATATTGGAACACATTTCCTCATCAAATTCCTCTAGTGCATTGACTTTGACTATGTTTTAGAGAGTGCCTTTAATATTTTTACATGACGATGTAAAATGACCCACTTTTTTACATATTGCACGACTCTTTCCTAGTCCTGGACAACTTTGAAAATTAGCTAAATGATCTTTTGATCCACACCTGTATCAACTGTATATTTTCAGGCCTGGGCTAAATTTCCGTTCTGCTTGCGGAAATTGCGATAATTTGACATTTTTGCGTTCCGCGGAGAGCGCAAAAATGTCAAAATTTCCGCATTCCGCAGCTTAGCGATAATTTGTTTCTTGCTCGCGCTGTAAAATAATACATTCTCGCGCGCGCGATCGCCTTACCTGAATCCCCGCGTTCGCCGACAAGTTTTCCCGATCCGGTCGTGTTCTCCATGAGATGTTGGATTATTGGTAGCCATTTGCGCTGTCTCGCGACAGTTCGCGCCCGCAGTAATGTCATTGGTCGCGCGATCACGATCATGCACCGCGAGAAGAGTGAAAACAAGATGGCCGCGCCCGCGAGCAACCACATGGGTAAGTTGGCGAGCCGCGCAGAAAATACCGCGAACGGGCGGTTAAAAAACTTCTGCATCTTCGCGATATTTCCGCATGTTTGCGGAGATTTTTAAAATTTTCCCGATAATTTGCGAAAGTTACTTTCGCAAATTCCGCCCACCCCTATATATTTTACCTTCTTTACCATTGTGACCTCTGTTCTTGTTTTCATACCTTTGCTCATACCTCTTCCTTTCCTGTAAAGCAAAAACATTAGTTGTATTTGAATTTTCTCTAGATAATTCAATGGTTGATATTAAAGAGCGTTCAATCCCTTTCGCAATGTCAGTAACTTCTTGCAAGGTAGGATTCCTACAGGCCAGTAATCGTTCCTGGATTGTTTTTGTGTAGCAGTGGAAAACGAACTGGTCCCTTATATAAACATCTACCATCTCATTGAATTCACATTTAGTGGCAAAAACTCTTAACGCCGCAATGTACTACTCAACTGACTCTCCTTCCAATTGCTTTCGCATAGCTAATTTGTGTCTGCCAACCATAATGTTTGGTTCTTCTGAAAATTGCTTCTCCATACGTTTGACTGCTCCGCAATATTCGTTCATAGGAACTAATTGCCATGGAGGTTGCTCAAACTCTGGTAAACTGTCAAATATTTCTTGTCCAGCATTGCCTAACAATCCAAACATTATGGCTTTTTTCTTTCTGAACTATAGTCTTTTCCATCTATAGCCGCCAAATAATTTTCAAAGGCTCTATGCCAATTTTTCCATCGCATAGGTGGCTTGCATGCTTCACTTAGGAAAAATGCCGGAGTACAGATAGTATTACTTTGAGCCATTATTGTTTTTATTACGCAGTTTTTTGCAGTTTCGGTTTTTACTTCTGTGTCACTCATGAAGTAATATTAAAGGTTGAATATGCAAACTTAAACTTAAATGTCTTTGTAATTTCTGTTTATTTAACAACACCTTTTTCTTACCGCTTGTTTCAGATGATCATTCCGTGTTGAAAAGAACTGATTTCTGTCAGTTTCAGGTTTTCAAAATGGCCGCACGCTGTACGTGCAGCATGTAGCGTCAATACGGCATGTGAAAGGATTCAGTTTTCAATCAGCTGGTAACGCAGAGAGTGTTATGTCACAGAAGAGAATGCGCGAGTAAAACAACAGCTGTGCTCGTGCTCAGGAGACCAACGGCGATTTGAAATGGCACAGTTCAACGGTAACTGACACAAAGTTCAACATAAGGTATTTCAATGCGCTGAATGTAAAACATTGATGCACAGGAATTAAAGTGCCTTGTAATTGTTGAATGTAGCCAGCTTCAAGAATTTCCGTAGTTTAGAATTATTTCCTTGAAATTTCCTTTGATTTGATCAAAGTCGACAAGGTGTTCCTCAAAAGCAAGCGCTGTGGGCCTCTGGTAAACTCGTGGCCAAATTGTCGAGACACTGAATCATGTGAATTTAAAGATGGGTAATTTATTAAGTATAAGTAAATATCAAGACCCACACACAGGTGGAACAAATAGTGCAGTTCTATGAGGAGTCAGGGGGTGAAATGACGAACATTCCATAGCGTCATATTTATACTGGGAGGTCAGGGAAGAAACGTCATCAAGACGAAGGAATGTGATAGGACAGAAGGGAGGAAGAAAAGGAAAGAGGATAGAGTGAGAGAAAGAAAGATGGGTGGAAGATAAGAAACACAACAGCGATGCAAATATAAACAAGCGGCTGCCCTTGCCAAAGGCAACTGAAACAAGTAGTCCCCAAATAACACAATAACACTTACGAGAGTAAGGGAACAGTAATTAGCTGGTGCTCCTCGGATAAAAAAGGAAATGATGTATCGGATCGGGAACAAATAAGGAGCAAGGAAACAAAATGCAACACACGAATTAGCCAATTGCAAGAAGCAGGCTATATTGCCAGATTACACTCCGATAGAGTGTTTACAGCAGGTCTGGCGACAGCGCATGCATGCTGATGCTCGACCTAACAACAGAAGTTACAGCGGATTCAAATTCAACAGGACTTGACGCCATCAAGAGAACAAAGAATAGTAGTCTACTGAATGAACAGCGGTTACTCCCATACCGAAGATCAAAATAATTAATGTGGTGAACTTTTTATTTAAGCAGTTTGCAGATTTAGATGCCTCTCCTGGAACACCTTAAACTTTTCATGCAGCATTATTTTTAATTAAATTGATTAGCGGCGTGCCCATGCCTCCACCAAAGACCAAATGATACTGTTGTGCAATGCCTGTGTGTCACACAATAGTTTTATGGTTGTGCTTCATCATTAAAGACTGGAATTTAGGCCAAGAAAAAAGAACATCAAAGACTGTTTGCAGCGTAGTTCTAAATTATTGCCAGCAATCTAATCTTGGACTATATTCAAAGTGTAGCCTGTAATTATATATTGATCACACACTGCAGTTAGCAATGTAATAGTACATCAACGATTTTCCAGTGCTGTGATGTCTTTTAATGCATGAATGTACTTGAACAGCTTGAGATATAGAGGTTGCTGGCATCTACCGGCCATTTTAGGAACTTGTGCTGGAGCTATTGGGCATCTAGCCATCCATTGAGGGGCCGGGGCCCGCCTAGGCCGCAGGCCACAGAATGCGTTGCTCTTAGTCTCCCCCACCACAGCCACAAAGCTAGTCGGGTTTCGGGCATGCAGAGGTCAATGCTCCCATCATGGAGCACAAACCCAAGGAATTCCCTTATTCGGTGGACGTGCCCAGCAGCCCCAAGCCTCTCCGCCCGTGCAACCACCGAGATCGGAGCCACGGGACGTAGAGAAGGGATGGGGGTAAATAGCTCACACTTACCACATCAACCCAACACCTGCAATATCGCACAACTGTGCAACACGACCCTCATCGTGGGGCATGAGAAGGCATGCAGAGGCCACAATTCAGGCGGGTCACTGACATCCCTCTATCCCCATCGCCCAACAGCAGCCGGAGCCACCAGGAGGCGTGTTTGTCCAACAGGACCCAGGCATCCAACACCAGCCGCGCTCGTCTCCTCCCAGAGAGGAGGCGAGAAATAAAAATACTTCTGTCTGGATCTGAACCAGAGTAGGGATTTCAGCTACTCCACTACGGTCCTCAGCCCTACCAGTGGAGCTATCAACAGCTCAGGAGAAGCTCCAGTGTGAGAGAGAAACTGCAGAGCTTAGGTGAGCCCCTTTAACCTTGCCTCCCACCCGATAACTGTAGGTTGGGGCAGAGCACCTGGCACCCTAGTAGTCCACAGGGTTGGGGGGGGGATTTAACCCGCCCAGCACTCACTGCAAAACCCCCATGCCTACGGTACCTCCTGACCCAGAGGACAACGTGACACGGCTGGACAGCATGTCCAGCGGAAGACAAAGAAGGTAGCCAGTGGGTGGGGGCAGGTATAAATACCTGTCCCCAGCTCACCACGCACCGGAAATGACGCCGTAGAGGTGCCAGACCCGAGGGGAGGGACTACCAGAGGAAGGGGTCCCAGCGACAAGTGGCGGGGAGGTGACTGAAGCAGCACTGGGAGGCCGCCCTCCTAAGGGGCCTACTGCATGCGCCACGGCAGCCACATTTCACCAGAGTCTTAGTTACATGGGTGGGGCCATGGGTGCTGGTGTTACAGCCATCCAGGGTGCTGTAAATGTCCAGTATCTCTTAGGATCAGTCGCCCGCCCTGCTCATCCGCTAACCCCAGCAGCTCACCAACCCTTAACTCATACAGCCTGAACACTCAGCAGATTAATAAACTCTCCTCGCATGAAGACTGCGGCCACATACACCTCAGTTGCCGCCCTCATCCCTCGGCATCCAATGGCGAAGCTTGAATGAACGCATCCGGGTCACATTTCATACACTGTCCGAGATAGCTGATCTTCACAAGTGTGCAATGTAGTACTGTATAACAGAGTTCAAGGTTGTCCTACTTTGCTTCATTTTGTTTCTGTGTATAATACAACAGGAGCAGTCCAGCAGACCGACCTGTAGCTGGGTTTAATACAAAAAGAACACCCTAAACGGGGTGCTATTCATATAGCAACACACAACAAGCATTTGCAATGCAATAGGTCTCGCATTATAAAAGTTTGAGCTGTTGGCATTGCTAATAATAATGCAACACTAGAAACTCCAAGATTCAGTAATGTGAGACCTATTGCATTGCAATTGTTTTTTTTTTATTTTATTTTTTTTATATAGCACGAACTTGAGTGAAAGGTGTGCATTTATGTTGCATTGAGTACAATGTAATTATGTGGCACAGATTGGAATTGTGTGGAGAGTATTTATGTTGCATTAAGTAGAGAGTAATTACGTGGCGTGCAATTATGTAGTACTGAGTGGTATGTGGAGTGTATTTATGTTGTACTGAATACAGGGTAATTATGTGATGTGTAATTATGTGGTACTGAGTGGTATTATGTTGAGTGTAGTTATGTACTCTACTCAATGCAACATAAATACACACCTTTCACTCAAGTTCGTGCTATATAAAAATAAAACAACAACAAAAAAAACCAATTGGCCCTGAGTTTGTCCTGAATCCGATGCTGCTGGTGTCCGTCTGGTTAAGCCACCACACGGGTCATCGCTCCCATCGTAGCTGGTAAATCACCAATAGAATAGTTAGGGGGTTGAGGGGTTATGCGGACTAGCACATAGTAGCACCATATCCACTTTACAACAGCAGGCACTGCCCTACTCCCATACCGGCCGCTGGAAGTGGTGCTACTACGATGAGTAACAATGGCAGGTGATTGCCCAGTGTACAGTAGAGTAAAGATGGCCTGCGCGGATGAAGATATAACAAGTGTTATGCCCAGCCTACAGTGCAGAATACAGAGGCTGCGCGTGGGGGCTGCAGCCGGGAGTGATGCAATGAGCAGTTACCCATGCAGAGTGGAGCAGAATCCCTACCAACCCGCCTCTCCTGTGTTTCTGGCTCAAATGCTGGTATTTGTTGTTTCACCCCCACTTCTAATCCGTGCAGTTCCTCACGTTCAGACTTTATACCAGATGTATCTGTGTGTGTGGTTTTCTTGTGTGTGTGACGTCCCTTGTGTGTCCTTGATAATAAAGGTAAAGTGAACCAGCTGCAATACTTCACTGGGATTCCCCTGACTGTGACCCAAATATGCTTGCAATACAAGGGTTCTTTAGTTTCAGGTTGGGAGGGGCAGTGCAGTACATGTTTTGCATCGCTGCTGAGTGGCGGTGTGTGTGTCGTGGGATATATTTTTAGCCAAGCCTCACTTGTTAGCCAGCAGTACCTTTCATAGTGTCATTTTGAGCAAATGTTTGCATTGTTGTCGAAAGTTAAGCGTGCAAGCTGTGTGCATCTGTGAGTGCACACAGCGAGTCCCTCTGGTGCGAGGGCCGTGATCTGTGCATTCTCTTCAACATCCTGTGATTCTGGGCAAATCACTTAATCTCCCTGCGTCTACCAAGTAATGAATGTGTCCTTGTGTAACGTAACTGGGGCTCATGTAAAGAGCTCCAACACCTTTGGGTCGAGTTCACGCTATATAAATCTGCACACCAAAAAAATAGATTGAGTTACCTGCGCACTAGCCGTGTTCTCTTGGGTCTTTATTTGCATTCGCTCCTGTGGTAGTTCACAACCCTCATAAATGCAGTGAGTGTTCTTTGTCTAGATGGCTGGGATAAAACGTACGCAGTTCGGCCAACTCCCGTAACACTGTAAAGACGTGCTGCCCAATATTCTTTCTCCACAACAGTCTGCCGTGAATAGGAGGGCTTGTTTACTTTAATGTATGGCTGGCTGACTGCCTTGTCATCACATAGCGGCTAGCCGCATCGCCCAGGAGAGTGTATGAGGTCATAACTGACACGTTTTCAGGGTGCATATGTGTGATATTTCTAGGTTTACAGTGTGCTGTTGGGTGGCATTGGCCTGCCTCCCGCGTGACGGTTTAAGTGACAATTTCTGCAAGCGATTCAACAAGAAAACGGGTTTAATGCCAACATTTTCAGAGTCTTTTTTTTCGCTTTGCCCGGTAGGCATTATGTAGATGCTATCCATAAAATGATGGCTGGGAAGTCCATCAGTTATTACTGCACGTCATACTATCTGCAGTGGACTACCAGCTGTTCCCTGTACAATGCTAAAAGAAAGGCACAGCGTAGAGTGAAAAGGGCTCATCATACAAACTCTCAGATGTACTTTTTCAGTGTAAGAGTCTGCGTCCAACGGAGATTGCTTTCACTTTGTTTCCCGTCACCCCGTGGCATATTGGAACAAGCGCGCACTGAAGCTTACGAGGAGGGAGTGGGAGGGGGGAGTGGGGGCGGGCACAGTGGTGCGGCCGCAGTTGTAAAAGGCAGGGAGAGGGTGAGATTGAGAAAGGGCAAGATAGGGATCAAAGGAAACAAGGACGAACAGGAAGGAGAAACAAAATAGATAGAAACAACACGAGGCAGCGCTTTAACACCTAGCTAGACAATAACAAGCAAGAAGGGGGTGGCAAATGGTGTGCACTTTGATGTCCTCAATGGCCGCGCGGCTCACTGAGGACATCAAAGCGGCCTTTAAAGTGATCAGGCAGTGCTTTTCAGGCTGCCAAATGGTGCGCGCGCCCGGCGCACATGCACTGTATTTGGAGGCCTGAAAAGCACTGTTTGCACTTCCAGATCCCCCTTTTACAAAAGCTCTCGTGAGTGCAGCGCTAAAGCGCTGGCTCAGGCGAGACCTAATGACAGTTCCCATGGAAGGACCTACATGACAGCTGCTAGAGAGGCGCTGTCACTTCTCTCAGACAGAGAAACTCGCTCTAGACTAAACGACTAGACTACAGCAGTTTTCTAACAACACTGTTGGATTTAACAGTAAATTGTGAACACTGTTTTTGACTTTTCGTATATTCACGCAAGACAATGCTCACCCTCGAATGCTGCCACAACAGATGAAACACTGACCTGGCACAAATTAGTAGGAATATAATCCGATCAGGCAGAGAGTCATCACCAAAGGCAAGAGCCCGATCACACCACTCCAGGCAGCCTCACCCTGGACCTGGACAGGAACTCCGGGCATCTTACACCCGAATGACCACTTATGCGGAGCTCTGACTTGCTGGTTGCGGGGATTGAAGCTGCGGGCTCTGTTCACTTCCTGATTACTTGCAGCTCCCGTCTGCTCTGAGTTTTTAGGGAAAGATCTGGTAAAACTGAACCCCGTTTCTACTCCTTTCCTAAACACTTTCTTCAATGCCGCCTCTTTCATGGAGCTCTGCCTGGCCATAGGTTCTCGTTAGTCAGCAGGGCTATTATAATGCTGACCTTTTCACCAATTCCATGGTCCGGTCATGGTCTTTACCTCGGCCTAAGTGACCCATGTTGTGTCTTGCTTTCCGTGTGTTAGGTGTCCCTGCTCCACCAGGTGTATGATGTTCCATGGAATGTTGCTAAGTTACTTGAAGTGTTGTATGGCTCCTACACCAGCTGAGACCAGAGGCTGAGCAGGGAAGTCCCATGCTCCTGGTGGGCTATCCTATAGATGGATTCCTATAACTTGCAGCTGAACCGGATGTTTCCTGAACCTCTATTAATGTGTGAATAAGGAAGCCAACTGCTGCATTGTAGAGTCCAGGCTGGTTACTACGCTAACGGGATTTCATAACACTAGCGGCGAGATTAAAGAAATCATGCGTGTGAAAAGAGCACAAAGAAGAAGAAATAAAGAATTGGGTACCCCACCGGTGCCTTCAACATCAGAGTTACCTGGTAAAGCAACACGTTGCCTAAAATAAAGAGGACTTCAGCTGTGCTTTGCCTCTAGTGTCTTAATCATCAGAGTTTACAGTGAGAGAAAATAACCCGATTTCTTACACCCGAGTACCCAGTCATTTTACAAGGTGCAAATTACCTACATCCGAGTACCAAGGGCTGAACGCCTTTCTTGGCTGTGCTAGTCCAGTTATTGCTCTGCCCTCAAATCTGCCAGGGGACGTTTGGGCTTCAGCATTCCTGCTGCTGGAGGGAGCTTGTGAAGGAAGGGACAGGAAAGACCGATTATAGGGACACTGATAGAAAGGAAGCAGTGTTCTTTCTGCTGTGGTCGTGTACATTAAAGTGCATATCTTCAGGAGTCCTTTGGTGAAAATTACAGCCCTGTTGTGAACTACGAAGCAATCAACAGTGTTTGCAAGCTGTGTGCAGTGTTGTGACGTTCACAGCAGAGTAAACATAAGGGCTGTAGAAAGAAAATATCACACGGTGATGTTGCTAGCCAGTAGCTAGTAAAAAGCCGCAAGCAACAAAAGGAGGCGTTTGGAACACAGTCTTTGCCTGGAATCACAAGGGACACCCAGATGTTTGAAGCATAGAAGCGCTGGAACATGAATAGACTAAGAAAACAAGGCTACACGAGCAAAGTGATTTGCTGGAGCAGTTCAACAGTCAATACAGCACAGCGAGGAAGAGAGTCTCACGATTTTATTGGATATTCGGTATCTTTTTTCATTTATTTAAAACTGGTCTGCATACAGTATGATTCGGAGGTACTGCTTTTGAGACAGGTTTGCTCTTAAAAGACACAAATGTTTTATGTACATGCATCGAAAACGCTCTGTCAAGAAGTGTGTTTGCATTTGATTTACTGAAGCGCTTCACGCGCTCAACATTCCTAGCTCAGCAAGTTTATGGTAAGTAACGACTAGCACGGGCTCACCTCTGTCACAGGAAGAAAGCCTTTTAGTTCCGAGAATGGGGAAGCTTTCTAATGGATAGTAGATATAGAAAATGGACTTCCATGCAGGCAGCTGTCAGAAGGAAAACGGACTTCTGTTTTTCTATCGGAACAGACAATAGAAATCTATATTTGTAAAGGAGAGTTTGTTTTTGTGGCAACAAGTTTTTGAGGATGTGCGGCTTCGTTTGTCAGACAAGGAAATAGAGGAGTTAGGTCCTTATTTATAGGTGGTTTACTTAACAAAAGAAAGTGAAAGTGATCGCGTTGGGGAGATGCAAGCAGAGCATCAAAGGGCTGGGTGAGAAGGGAGGGGGGAATGGAATGAGCAGGGGAGCAGCTGTTTTGAGGATGTGGTTTACTTAAAAAAAGAAAGTGAAAGTGATCGCGTTGGGGAGATGCAAGCAGAGCATCAAAGGGCTGGGTGAGAAGGGAGGGGGGAATGCAATGAGCAGAGGAGCAGCTGTGCACGTGCACGCCATCGTGCACTCAAGCTCTAGGCCACCAAACCATGTGGGTAGCACTTTTGAAAACCCACTTACAAAATATCTCAAAGAGACAGCTTTCGCTGTCTCAGCGAGACCTAAAAAGGACACACAAAGAACTGCTGTCTAGTAGTAGAACACATCAAAAGAAAACACAACTTTAGGATCAAATAATCGAATATTTATATGGGTTTGGATGCAACTTAGTATCACAATCAGATAAAATGTATACCATGACCGTGCGGGGTGCTCCAGTTGCCAGCAAGGGCCCTGGCTGAGTATTTCACTCTTGTTAGAAAGTGATAAAAAAGAGGTGCTTTATGTAGAACGTCACTCAGTGCCCAGTCGCCCCTGTTGTCCAAGGCGTTCCAAACCCACGGACAATCAGGGATCATCATCAGGAGAGGACAGTCAATAGACGCCAACAAGCATTGGCATAGCTAATAGGTCTTGCCTTTAGGACCTTATAAGCGTTTAGCTAGATATATTGACTTTGCCAATGTCTTTAAGCTATGCTGAGAGAAGTGTGACTGAGAAGTTATATTAAAAAAGTGTCAGAAGCATTTTTGTTACCTTTGTCCAGAGTTACACCTCACAGTCCAGGCCGTGGTATATGGCTGTGCCAATGAAATCTGTCCTGAAAGCTCTGTGTCCCCCACGCCCCTCGACAAATTAGTCTTTCACTACCTGCTTCAAATCAATATCTGAGCTTGACTCACGTTCAGTGCTCTAAAGTACATTGAAGGTGGCACTAACCGCTTTATGAAACTCCCGAAATAAATATATAGGCAAAAATGATATGTTATAATTCTATGAACTATCTAGGCGAAGAGCATAACAAACATAACATGATTTATAATGCTTCATACATTTCTCATATTTCTGGACAAAATTCTTTTTTTTTTGTGCACACTAGCCATCAAATCTGCATCATATGGGCAAAATCCATGATAATCAGACTGAACTTGTGTCACTCTGCTGAAAGAATGTTTGCGGCTGCACAGAATTTCACGGTATTGCTTGAAATGTCAGCGCAGAGTGCATAAAATATATGATTTATTAGGTGACTGCCGAAGTAAAGAATGCTTACGTGCTTGATGTAATGCCCGAATTTTAAACGGTGTTTGAATTAAAGGAAGTTCTTATTTTCACTGATACCGTAATTGAAATCATCCCAGCAGTCAGCGCGAGGTTGCAAGGCACGTAGCCAGATACAGAATTTCTGTCAACGCTCAATATATCCCGCTTGCACCGAATCCGACGCTAGGAGGATGAAGAGCGGAGTCATCTAGAATTTTAACCTGCACTTCCGCATATCAAACACAGGTGTCTGCACCAGCGTTTTATAGCGCCATCTACCATTGAGCTATATAATTTGTAACCACAACTACCCCGCATGCATACACCCACGACCCAGAAACGTGACTACTGTAAACTCGCGCTAAGTGCCAATTGGCTTTTCAGTTCGCAGAAGGCACTAAAAATTTTACTACTGGTCAAACACCAAGACATTAGTTGTAGGTTTTATCTTTCCAAGCACTTGAAAAAAGCATTTCACACAAAAGAAATACACATATGATTAATTTATGATCTTAAGTATTGCAAAGGATAATTCAAATATACCTCATATGTGCTCTTCCGTTGACCTCACATGAAATGATTTTAAAAGACAAACTGCATTGTGAAAACCGTTTTTGTCATAGGCGATTATTAAAATTGCGTGTTTACCTACGTATTGGACATAGCACCAACTTGTAAATTTCTAGATTTTACAGAGCGCCTTGAACCAATATTCTTCAAGCACAGAAAAACAGAGAAACCTTCAGGAAATTGTAAAAAAAAAATGCGAAATTCAATTTTTATCAACCACAATATTATTGCGCATAATAAGTAATACGATGTGAATCTGAAACCAAATAATGCCTTTGAGTTGAAACCGTAGATGTTACCATGTGCGCCTTAACGGGAATCTTTTTAAAATGCTCTGAAGATGAGCGGTTCAGGTTGACTCCAGAGATTCCACACACAAACTCAGCAGCATATGCAGAACCTACTCAGACATTTCAGCAGAGGCTAATTCGAAACATATTTCATTGCATTTCCTAGTCGCAAGCAGTTTATTAGGAACCGGTTTCCAAATAGAGTTTAGCAAATGTTATCCAAAAACATGCGTTTTAAATCGTGATTTTCAATTAAAATGGATACATTCTCCTTTTTAAAAATAAAATTAAATTGCCATTAAGATGTTTGGACAATAATGTAATGACAAGCCGCGCAATGTCTTTCTCCGCGAGGTCTCGAAGGTGAAAGGTTTGGTCAATGCCGTATTCAAAGGTTAAGCCCACTTAAACAAGAACATAAACAAGCGCGGCCGTGAAAGTGAAAGCGACCGCGCTATGTTAAATTAGTAACCTGATCCATGACCAACCTGCCAGCCTGCGCGCCGCTGCTCGCTCCCAAGACCCAAAGGCCATGGGAGTGAACGTTTAGAGGAAAGGCAGGACATGCACCCGTCTTTGGCCATTTGCGTGCTTTCATTATTGCAAGCCACATGCAAAGGCCAATGGAATGTGTGGGAGGAGTCCGACCCACACGGAGAAGTCTCAGGGAAGTCTGGAGTGATTCCAAGAGGCCCTCTCCTAGAGTAGCGCATGCGCGCTGCGCTAGGCTCGACCTAAAAAGGACAGAGGAAATTAATAAGAGGCCAAGTTCAGAGCAAAAAGATTGTCTGTACAATAGAAACACAATGCTACACAGATGAACACTACAGGCGGGTTGTCATCTAGGTGAAAATATGGAACGGTCATCTTTTAATGGGCCAGGATGCAGGGCTGCAAATATAATATATGCGAGGAACACGGCGTTGATCTGGCAGTTCATGGTGAGTGAAGATTCGAATATGACTTATTTATTTATTTATTTGAGTTTTATATAGCGCTGGCTAGACCCGGAGGTATCAGAGCGCTTTACATAAGGAACAGCAAATTACAAATTTAAAAACAGTGTTGCACAATAACAGCAGTTACAATAGAAGCACAGTGACTGAAAGGGAAAGGAGGGAGGAGGGAGACCAAGGGTGGAGGGGGCAAGATAGAGTAACGGTATAGTCGGTGGCCAAAAGTGCATAGTGGACGAATCCTCCAAGATGGATTACCCGGGATACGGGCACAGTAAGCAAAGTCACAAAATGGCGATGCTGCTCAAGAGATCTAATCCGCAAAATAACAAGGGCGCTGGAACTACGGAGCAGAGTAAGGAGGGGGCAGTCACGGGAGCAGAAGGGGAAGGGATTCGAGGATCGCCGAACACAGACAAGCGAACCAACGTTTAGGGTTGCTGGGGCAGCAGAGTCGTCGTTGAAGGTGTTGAACCTAAACAGTCTGTCCGGATGCACAGGCCTTGGGTCGTGAGGGCAGCAGTGCCGTCGAGCTGCATGCTAAATGTCTGGGACAGTCCGCCTGGGTGCCGGGTTCAGCGGTCCCGGAGAGAGGGAGGCAGCAAAGCAGTCCAGATAGCAAGGAAGAGCCCGGGGGCGTCACACCGCAGTGTCGATATTCTCCCCACAACTGCACCCCCATACCTGGCAATAAAACTAGCGAGTCCCGGAAGTCCCACGAGAGGTGAAGCAGGAGGGCACGCCGTAGGGGATGCGGTAGTATTCGAGTCCGGAAGGCATCGGGCGGTGAGACCTCATCCCAGCCAATCAGAGAGACGCCAAGAATCATCTGCACCGCCAAGATTGAATTCCGTCGACGGCCTGCTATCATCGATTCATCGTATGCAGGGGGAGGAAAAGGCAACAGCAGCAAAGAAAACGCATGGAAACTATGGCAGATGTCCGGCTGGGTAGGTGATGGCCAGGGCGGTGCCCGGAGCCAGTCTACCCTATTGCTGTCGCTGCAGCTCCGCCGGTCATGGAAATGCCATCGGGTTCCTGGTGTTCGTCCCTGGAGGTAGGCTAGATTTTAAAACCAAGTCCGATCACATAAGGAAAGGAATGAAGAAAAATAAAATAAAGGGCAGAAGTTACCATACGTCAAAAATATCTGTAGCCAGTATGCAACCGTTACGATGTCAGTGTGAGAAGCTTACCTAATGGGTAGAACTAAAGAGGAACAAACCCAAGGAGAATAGCTAAGGTGTGCATCCATATGTTAGGGGGCAATATGCGCCTACATAAGCTGCTAAACCATGCATCAAAGCACGGTGCACACCACGACTCCTGGAAGGATTTACTAGCGTGGAAGGTTTCACGTTTGATGATTGGTTTAGCAGTATCCTATTGTGAGTTACTTTCACTGTGTTGTTTTTTGCCCTTACCATATTCAACTGTATGACAAGGGTCAGTTCTGGAGTCCCGTATCCTGGCCAGTTAGGAGTTGATCCTTCCAACTACTTACCCAGATAACTGCTTGCCTGTGAATGTTCACCTTTGTCGCATTCCTTTTCTACTATCAAAAATTATTTCCTTGGCCTTCTTTAAATTTCCTCAGGATTTTCATTGGCTGTCCTCTGCTTATCACAAATGCAATGAGGACAATGAGGACAAATCTGAAATCCTCCTTTATGGAAGCTTTCTCCCTCAGTTTAGAGAAACACTTACCAGCTGACCAGCTGATTTCTCTATGCCAGCCTCAACAGGGCAACCCGCCAAGAATCTGGGGATCTGGTTTGAGGAGAATCTCTCTTTCTCCACCCAGATCAAGAGGCTCACCGAGAACTGTTTCGGGTTACTCAAATCCCTCAGGAAAATGTTACCACTTCTCCCTAGAGCTGCTGAAGAAATGGTCACCCAAGCCCCAATTTTATCACGTACTGATTATGTTAATGCCCTATACATTGGACTCCCAGGCTACCTGCTTAACAAACTACAAGTAGTCCAGAATGCAGCAGCCAGGCTTCTCTTTAACATCCCTGTCAGAAGCAGTGTGAGACAGCATCTGCGCGTACTTCACTGGTTGCCCGTGGCCGAACGAGTTCAGTTCAAAGCTCGTGCCCTGCATGCTTCCTCCCAATCTATTTGCAGAAGCGTTTTACTTTCTATACTCCTACTAGACAACTGCTCTCTGCTTCTCAACTCCTGGCTCATGTCCCCCGCTTTTGACTGCAAAGGATGGACGGCCTTGAAGAGTGCTCTGGCTTGGAATTCGCTGCCTTTCCCTCTCTGCAGCATTCAGGATCCCACAACTTTAAAAAATAAATCTGAAAACGTTCTTCTTTATCTAATTAGCTTTCCCTCACTCCTCAAGCTTCGCGCCAGGAGACTCTTCGGATTATCTGTGCGCCCTACAAATACAAATAACATAACATAACTTTAACACTGTCATGTCCTGATGATGATCCCAGATTGTCTGTGGGAATGAAACGCTGTCAACAAGAAGGGCAACGGACTGCCAAATGATTTGTCTACATAAGTCTCCTGTATATCAGCATACTCTAACAGGACTTACCTACTTTTCACTCTTGTGACTTCACTGTGATCACTGTCATATTTTGTATTTAATATGATTGTCATACTAAAGTTCATACATAAGGATCTGATACTTGGTATATTTTTGTGTTTTCATTTGATTTATTCTACTTCTGAACAGCACCTCTCTGATTCCACTCGCAACATTGTTTTTAGGTCGAGCGTATAGCGCTTGCGCTGTCTGCAAGACTTTTGTATCTCTTCTGTGGGCTTTTGCACACCTGTTATTGCCACTGGTTTTATGTTGTGGCATTCAAAATACAGCCTTTTTATTGGTGAACTTGTAATTGTCCCTCCTTTGGGTGTTGGCTCCCTCCCAGGCGATTTCATCCATTGTTATTTTAGGTCGGCCATAACAATGCCACCTTTCTCCTGGTAGGACATCCCTTCACAGATGGGCTTTCATGTTTGCTGAGTGCACAAAACAAACACGGGATATAACCATCCATGTTGTTATATCAAAGAGGGGGAACATTCAGGCCCTTTTCTACAAGGGAGTCGCCTGACCATACCAGTTGGGTCTTCCCTGTTTTGTGGTGATTACCCTCAGCTGGTTCAGTTTGTTCTGGTATTTATGATCTATTAAAAGCAAGGTGGGTTCACTCTAAGAGGGTTTTTTGTCTTCCTCAATTCCATTTTACTGATTTGAATTAATCATGCAATAAAGGTTACCACTGCCTGCTCTCAGACAGTGTGCGCACGTGCAGCCAACGTTTCCCCAGCCTTTGGGGAGCTCTTGCAGACCGCATGGATCAGTGTGTGATTATACTTACATGTTTGTCTTTCTGCATGATGCACTATCCACCCAAGCTAGCCAATCTCCCCGAGTGCACCCTGGACAGAGGGGGGCAGTAGATGGCTCTAAGAGGACTTTAATCAATAGAGGTGGAGCTGTACAGAGCACCGAGGGGAATGTTAGAAAAAGTGCACGTATCTGCAGAATATCTCAGGTTTCACACACAGTGACAGAGCAAGGCTAGGACTAAGCCTGGGCATATTTCATGGACTTCCGTTACGTGAAACTCCGCGAAGTATAAAAAAAACTCTGCCGTGCTTTGCGGAGCTCCGTGAGCAGGGAGTGCGTTAGATAAAGTCTGTTCGCTGTGATTTTCAGTGGCAGGTGCTTGTCCGCACTGTGCAATCATCGCGAACAGCACCATGCACAGCGCAAGCGAGTAGATTTTTCCTCGAGCTTCAGCTTTCTCAACGCGAACGGACGGTTTCTTAACGCAAGCGGTCGTAAGCATATGCGACCACTCTCAATGAGAAATGTGACCGCCCACGTTGAGCAATCTCGGCGGGAGGCTGATTTTTGTCGCTCAGGCTCGCCAACTTGAGGTTGACGATCACGAACGAGGAAAAATCTTGCCGGGAGGTGGATTCTCCACGCTCGCGTTTGCCAACTTGACATTGATGAACGCGAGCGAGGAAAAAACTCTGCTCTGCAACGCAAAGTGAAGTTTTTCGGAACTCTGCGTAAAGTGGAGTAAGGAAAACTCTGCAAACTCCGCGAGCGTACCGGAGTTTACCGCCCAGACTTAGATGGGACAGCTTTTAGCAGCAGAAGAGACAGTGAGTGACTGGCAGTTCTGTTTTGTCACAAAAAGGCCTCATTATCTTTAGGTTGCTGTGTATTTGTATGGTTCTCACCATGCAGAGTTCTCTCAGCTGGAAGTTGTTTGTTTCTGTGATCTGTGCTGCTTCAGAGCTTCTCAGTAAGGATGGATAGAATAACCGGGCATTTTCTAAACCTAACACTTTGTTCACCTTTATTTTCTATCACCCCTTCCGCCCCGTTACTTTTCAGCTCATTCGTGTTCTGTCCAATCAGGGCACCTTCCAGATGAAAAGCATAGGGCTGTGTACATGTCTTACCGCCATTTTAAATGTGCTTGCACAAGATGGTTTGTGTAATAGGCAGAAGCAGACGAGCACCATTTTGTCTGCGAGTATAACAGAAGTGATTCATGCCATCAGAGCAGCTAGCCCAGGCCAGATTCGGCTATGTCTTTGTTTTGTAATGTCACATCCGCATCTAGTTGCAATCATTTAGAAAACATAATTGGAACATAGGCAGTGGAGAAACTATTCCTCCGACAGACCCTGTGCTTGGTATTCGCTTCAACGCCAAACGTTCAAAACAATACCTTTGTATTGTATTTGCTCTTTTCATAGCTGCAGGACTTGATTCGGATCCGGTTTTATTAACTGAATGTTTTTCTCGGACTCAAGTGACTCTCCCACGGTACTTGGAATGAACGGCAGAGAGTCGGAAACCTGCATAGCTCGTCCAGAGAAGGGGTTTCCTAGTCATTTCACTTATGTGTGACATTCCCATGGTTTCAGCACGCTTAACGTGACATTTAGAAAGGGGTAGTGTAGCTAGCACTGCAAAGTGTTGGACCCGGCCTCGTAGTATGGCCCTACGTGCCCCCGCACCACCGAAACCTGGTACCTGCAGCCCCAAGCACACGGCCCAGCCGACCCTCCCCACCAGGACACACGCACCCGACCCGGACATCCCCGTCCATGGCCTCTCTCCTTTCGGCCACCCCGGGCCCGCGTGCCCACTTCATGCACCAAGATGGCAGCCCGGCCCCCAGCGCGACCCGGGCCTAGAGGCGCCACTCCGGCTGGAGGACATCACGCTTCCAGGGGATGAGAGAGGGAGGAGCAGTTTCTATCGCACCTCTGAACTCCCCTGGGACGATGGGTTTCGATCGGCCCTCCGGCCTCCCTGAGGGCTGGCTCCATGCCTGCTGGGTGTCTGGGACTCCTCCCGACCCGGCCCTGAAAGGATCAAAAGACAATGACAGGAAATCCCGACAAGCGACCCCCAGGTGACAAGACCCCTGCCTGCCCAGACTCCGGACATCAAAGAGGGGTCGACCTATAACAAGGGGTGCTCTGGGTCTGTCTGGCAGATTCGACGCTGGAACAACGAGAGCCTGCCGACGTGGTCGCGACTCCTGGAACTTGGACCCTCCTGAGCCCTGCTGAGTGACTCGCGGCTCCCTGAAGATCGTAAGACCTCCGAACTTGTACCTGAGCCTGCTGAGTGACTCGCGGCTCCTTGAAGATCGTAAGACCTCCGAACTCGTACCTGAGCCTGCTGAGTGACTCGCGGCTCCTTGCAGATCGTAAGACCTCCGAACTTGTACCTGAGCCTGCTGAGTGACTCGCGGCTCCTTGAAGATCGTAAGACCTCCGAACTTGTACCTGAGCCCGCTGAGTGACTCGCGGCTCCGACAGACTCTCACGGTCCCGCCGGACCCCGACTACACCAACGTATCCCCCAGCTCAAGGGTTGTGAGCTGTGCGCCGGATACGTCCCTGCCTTGAACCGTTGCCAGAGACTGTCCCGCTACCCCCTACCCCTTCCGAGACTCATTGAGCCCGTGCTCTCCTTGTACATATTTGCAGTGATAACCTACTTGATAAAGATTGATTTCTAAGAACACACGGTGTGGTCCCTCTGTGTCGTGTGGTGCCAGAAGTACGATCCTAGATACGAGATTCCTCCCCCTGGGGAGTTTCCCGCCAGTGCCCGGCTACGATACTTCGAGGGTGGGTCTCAGGGTAGTCAGGACCCCTTTCCGGGCTCCTCTGAGGTCGCCGTCTAACATTGGTGGCAAGCGACGGGATTCGGGCCCATCACCTAGAGATCGTACCGTGAACGACGGACGCACTACCGACAAAAATGGCAGAAGGAAGCGCCATGAGCCCCGCAGAAACCAACGCCAACAGGGTGTTCCAGGTGGAGCATCTAGAAGAATACACACACAAAGAGCTAAAGCAATTTTGCAAAGAACTTAAAATCGCTATCACCGGTCTCAACACTAAAGAAGATTTGCAGAAAGCACTGAAAACTTGGGTGGATACCGGGGCCTCCCGCCCGGAAGGCACGGGGGAGCGCCCCGACGAAGCCGAACCCCCCAAAGTGAAAGCAGCAGCAATCAGGTGCGAGGCATCGTACCAGACGGGGGCCTATCCCCGGAAGAACTCGCGGACAGAGAGAGAAGTCGCAATCATGAACTCGAGTTAGCCAAACTCAAAATCGAAGGCGAATTGAAGTTAGCGGAAAAAAAGCTAGCGGTAGAGCAAATGCGTGTACAAGGCGAACTGGAAGAAAAGAAGCTCCAACGGGAGCACGAAGGAAGGAAGCTCCAACTGGAGCACGAACGCAGCTTGAAGGAACTCGAGCTCAAGGCCAGAAACGAGGAAGGGAGGCCCCCGGGAAACCGAGAGACGGCCTCCCCAGCGGAACAGAAGGTCCACATCCCCAAGGACGTGGTCAAAGAATATTATAAAAACGATGACATTCAACAATGGTTCAGGGCCTACGAGGTCGCCATGACCTCCCATCGGGTCCCGCAGAAGGACTGGGGGGCGGGGTTGTGGGGGCGGTTTCTGAGCGAAGGAAGGGACACCCTGCTCGACCTACCCCTCTCCCTGCAGACCTCCTACAGCCATATGAAAGAGGCTCTACTCACACGATACGGCCTCACCCCAGAAATGTACCGTCAGCGATTCCGGGACTGCAGGAAGATCCCGGGCACCACCTGGGTGGAGTATGTAAACTTTTTCAGTCGGGCCTTCGATGGGTGGATCAAGGGCAGCAAAGTCACCACCCTGGCCGAACTCACCGACCTCATGTTGTGGGAACACCTGGCTGCGAACTGCTTCATAGAACTACGTCAGCATCTGCTTGACAGCAAGCTCACAGATCCCCGGAAGCTGGCTGTGGAGGCCGACCGCTGGACCAACACCCGGGTCTCCCGGGGCATGGTAGGAGAGTATCCCCGAGCCAGTCAGGGACCACCCCGCCAGAGAGGGGGAGGGAACCAGGGAGGGCCGAGAGAGTCCCAGCCTAGCCCCCCGAAAACACAACCTCCACCCTTCCCGGCGCCCCCCCCACCAGTGACAGGGCCCCCTGGGAGACGAGGACACCGGGTGACCATCACATGTTTTCGTTGCCAGAAACCCGGGCACTACGCCAATGACCCAGAGTGCCCCATGGCCACCCAAGTCTCCCCTACCACCCCTGCGAGACAGATAGCCAACGTAGCCCTGGGGGAGGAGGTTGAGGAAACCGAGGAGTGGGAACCCGCAGCGATGGCCCTAGTATCCCTGGGAGATAGGGAAATGATCCCTGGTAGCCTCCTACCCTCCAACACAAAGAAATACGGGCAGCTCGTCAAGATCAATGGCCACCAAGTAGAGGCCCTGCGGGACACCGGGGCCAGTATCACCGGTGTCCTCAGGCACCTAGTCCCCGAGGAGCAGATCCTCCCCAACGTCTTTTGCCCCGTAATTTCCGCAGACAATAGAGAAAGTATGTGTCAGGTAGCCCTGGTGCCGTTTGAGTGGGGAGGGGTGATAGGTAAACTCAAGGTTGCCGTAAGAACCTCCCAGCCGGTCGACTGCCTCTTAGGGAACGACCTGGAGAGTTCTCCCTGGAAGCACGTCGAGCGCAAGGCCCACCTAGGGATGATGGGACTCCCCGAGTGGGTGTGCGCCACCACCCGATCTATGTCAGCCCGACTCACTCCCCGGAGAGAAGTCGAAAGCACCCCGATCGAAGAGACCAGAACAGTCCCCGCCGAGGGTCCTCCCGTCCCCCCATCAGAAGGGTCCGTCGCCAGCGACGAACCCGCACCATCCGACCCCGCCCCGGTCCCCGAGTTGGGAGATCTACCCGAATTGGCCCAGTGGCGCCACAAGGGCGGGCCCACCCGGGAAGAATTTTGCCGGGAGCAAGCCACTTGTCCTTCCCTGGTCGGGCTGCGGCACCAGGCCGAGGGCCAAGCCGCAGGTGACCAGACCGGGACGCACCAAATCTATTGGGAAAATAACATCTTGTATGTTGGACAGGCCACACGAAGGGCTTGCTCCCCCCCCGCATGACAGGGCCTAAGCCCCGGCCCGCCAGGCGTGGCCCACACGAATCACCCGCACTCCGTCTCCCGACGGAACTCCTGCCCCCGGACATCCCAGTATCACGGGACCGAGCCACCACCGGCTCCCCCGGCCGGATCAAGCCGCCATCTTGGGCCCTGCGCCACGAGGCCGCGTGGCCTCCACCCGACCCCAACCCTGGGCCTGGCCGGCCCCGACATCCCAGCACCACCATCCACCCAGGAGGTGAGCGGACCACTTGGCAGGTCGATGGGAGAACGAAGCGTCAAGGGCTCTCCCCCGCCAGGTGCCGATCGCCTCCAGCTCCCCCAGGCGCTGGCTCCACCCCCTGCTGGGTGTCTGGACACCTTCATCCCGGACCCTCCGACCTCCAAGTGCGAGGGTCCGGACATCAAAGGGCGCCAGACCTATAACTAGGGCAGCTCCGGAGCAGGACGGGAGTTGTATCCTGGAGTCGAGAGACACCGAGAGAACTCAGCCTTGACGGACTACTGGCGCTGCCGTAGCCCTATCTTGTGAACTATCGTCCTGCCTGCTGGCGCTGCCGCGGCCTCCTGCAACATCCATCTCTCCGGGACCTGCTGGCGCTGCCGCGGCCCGTTGTAACGACCATCCTCACCGGGACCTGCTGGCGCTGCCGCGGACCGTGCATCGACCATCTCTCCGGGACCTGCTGGCGCTGCCGCGGCCCGTTGTAACGACCATCCTCACCGGGACCTGCTGGCGCTGCCGCGGACCGTGCATCGACCATCTCTCCGGGACCTGCTGGCGCTGCCGCGGACCGTGTATCAACCATCTTCACCGGGACCTGCTGGCGCTGCCGCGGCCCGTCCCAGCTAGAACACCGAGCTCGAGGATTGTGAGCTATCCACCATACCACCTCAACTACCAAGACTGGTAAGCAGACTGTCCCGCTACCCCCTTTCCCCATCTTGAGAGACTTGAATCGAGGGGACCCCTGAGTCCAGACCTCCTTGTACCTTCCATCGTACCGTAAGAAATTGCCTATAAAGAACGCTAAATCTTCTCCTTGTGTGGTGTCTGTCTGTGGGGGGGGAAGTTATTTATCTGTACGATCGCTGGAGACGGCTCTCCCCGGAGACCTCTCCCCTTGTCCTCGGCCGACCCTCCCGGTCCGTCTAACATTGGTGGCCAGCGGCGCGATCCGAATCAACGCGTAATCGTACAGAGAGTAGCTCACCCCACGACAAAACCACGATGTCAGCCAAAGATAGCGGTTCCACTGAAAAGTTCCAAATGGATAAGTTGGAAGAATATAACCACCGTGAACTTAAACAATTCTGCATGGAACTAGGCATTGCTACCACCGGCCTAAGTACCAAAGACGATTTGAAGCGCGCCCTTGAGTCGTGGGCAGAAACTGGGGTCACCGGATCCCCCGACCAAAACAGTGTCGCACCAGAGGGGAACGCCACGGCTCCCGAGGAGCGGGGAACGGGCCTCTCGCAGGAGGAGATCCAAGAAAGAGAAAGAACCAGATTACATGAGTTGGAAATGGCACGACTCAAGATGGACGGAGAACTAAAGTTAGCCGAGCAGAAACTAAATCTAGAACATCTGCGGCTCCGAGAAGAGCGAGAAGAAAAACAGAGACAGAGAGAGCTCGAGGAAAAAAGAATAACACTCAAACACGAGCGCAAACTGGCGGAGATAGAACTCCGGAAACAGAAAAAAGAACCGGGGGTGCCTGAGCGACCGCACACCCCGGGAGCAACCGAGAGAAAAGTCCACATCCCCAAGGATGTTGTCCGAGAGTATGTCCGAGAGGACGACATACAACAATGGTTCAAAGCCTACGAGATCGCCATGACCTCCCACCGGATCGACCGGAGTGATTGGGGAGCCGGACTATGGGGGAGGTTCGTCAACGAAGGCCGCGATGCCCTATTGCAGCTCCCAGATCACCAGATGTCGTCCTACGACCACATGAAGGCTGCCCTCCTCACCCGCTACGGCCTCACGCCCGAGATGTACCGCCAGAGGTTCAGAGACTGCACCCGGATCCCGGGTACAACTTGGGTGGAGTACGTCAACTATTTCAGCCGAGCCTTCGAGGGTTGGATCAAGGGGAGCCATGTAACGACCTACGAGCAACTCTTTAACCTTATGGTATGGGAGCACCTGTCGAACAACTGCTTCGTCGAGCTCAGGCAGCACCTCCTCGACAGTAAATTGACTGACCCCCGGCAACTCGCCGCCGAAGCTGACCGATGGGAAAGCACCCGAGTGGGCCGGAGAGGACCGCACGAGCAAAACCAAAACAACCAAGGCCAGCACCGTCCCCGGGGAGGAGGAGGAGGCCAGGGGCGAGGGAGAGACACCATCCCGGCAACACCCGTGGCCAGCACCCCGCCCCCGGCCGGGCGGGGCAACCCCCCGATGCGCCCGGGGTTCCGAGCCAACGTCACGTGCCACCGATGCCAGCGAGTCGGCCACTACGCCAATGACCCGAGCTGCCCGCAGAACCAAACACCAAAGCCCCGCCAGGTAGCGGCCGCCGCCCTGGGGGAAGAACGACTATCAGAGGAACAGGAAGAATATGAGCCGGCCCAGCAAGAGTGGGAACCGGCCGCCATGGTTCTAGCATGCCTAGGGGGAAAGGACATGGTTCCGCGGGCCCCCCTACCCGCCAACACCCGGAAATATGGCCAATGGGTGACCATTAATTGACGTCGGGCCGAGGCCTTACGTGACACAGGCGCCAGTGTGACGGCCGTCCGCTGTCACCTGGTGAAGCCCGAGCAGATCCTGCCGAACATTCTCTGCTCCGTCCGCTCAGCCGACAATTCCGAGAGTCTGTGTCAAATGGCCTGCGTCCCTTTCGAATGGGGAGGGGTCTCCGGCCTGTTGAAAGTGACGGTCCGGGATGATGCACCCGTGGACTGCCTCCTGGGGAATGACCTTGAGAGTTCCCCGTGGGCCACCGTCGAAAGAAGAGAGCACCTGGTGATGCTGGGCCTCCCGGACTGGGCCTGCGTAACCACCCGGTCCATGGCCGCCCATGCCGTCCCCCGATCAGAAGATCCAGAATGGCCGGCACCTCCGCCCCCGGTCGCCCCAGTAGAGGACCACAACGAGACCAACCCCCCAGAACCAACGGCCGAAGGGGTCGCGCAACCCCAGGACCTTCCCGGCCTGGGTCAGTGGCGTCAAGAAGGGGGGCCCACCCAAGAGCAGTTCCGCCAGGAGCAAAAGACCTGCCCCTCCCTCCAGGGGCTCCGCCAGCAAGCCAGCGCCCAGAGCGCAGGGGACTCCACCGGAACTCATTGGGTCTATTGGGATAACGACCTGTTATACAGCGAACAAAGAATCGCAGAACTAGGGGCCAGTCGAGTGCTGGTGGTGCCTCTCCGCTTCAGAGACTTCCTACTAACTCTGGCCCACGATGTCCCCCTGGCTGGACACCTGGGCCAGGACAAAACCTACAGTCGCCTAGTGACTCACTTTTTCTGGCCGAAGATGCGGAACGACGTCCTAAACCACTGCCGGTCCTGCCCCACGTGCCAAGCCAGTGGGAAGAGCGGCCGTAAGCTGAAAGCCCCTCTGCAACCCTTCCCAGTGGTCACCCCCCCGTTCGAGAGGGTAGGAATAGACATTGTGGGGCCCCTGGACCCTCGCACGGCACAAGGACATAGGTTCATCCTGGTACTGGTGGACCACGCCACCCGCTACCCAGAGGCGGTGCCCCTACGAACTGTAACAGCCCCGGTGGTTGGCCGGGCCCTAATGGGGATCTTCTCCCGAGTGGGCTTCCCCCGAGAAGTCGTCAGCGACCGAGGCACGAACTTTATCTCGAAATATATGAAGTCCCTCTGGCAACAGTGCGGGGTCACCTACCGATTCACGACCCCCTATCACCCCCAAGGGAACGGACTAGTGGAGCGATTCAACCGCACCCTCAAGGGGATGATTGGGGGATTGGAAGAGCCCCTCCGTCGCCAGTGGGATGTACTACTCCCGTGCCTCCTCTTCGCCTATCGAGAAGTTCCCCAGAAGTCCCTCGGCTTTAGCCCTTTCGAACTCCTGTACGGGCACCCTGTGCGAGGGCCCCTCAGCCTAGTCAAAGAAGGTTGGGAGATGGCCCCCCTAAAGACCCCTCCAGACGTCTTCAAGTACCTCCTGGCCCTCCGCAATCAGACCCGACGCTTCAGGGAGATGGCAAAAGCGAACCTCGAGGCCAGTCAGGAGGACATGAAAAAATGGTACGACCACAATGCCTCCTCCGTCGAGTTCGAACCTGGTCAACAAGTGTGGGTGATGTCCCCCACCGAACCATGTGCCTTGCAAGATAAGTGGACGGGGCCCTTCAAAGTGGTCGAGCGCAAAAGCCCCGTCACTTATCTCATCGACATGGGGACCCCCCGGAACCCCCTTCGGGTCCTCCACACCAACAGACTCAAACCACACTTTGTGCGCTCAGAACTCAGCCTCCTGATGGCTACGGACAGTGGGGCGGAGGAAGACTCCGAACCCCTCCCGGATCTCCTGAAGATTCAGGAGAGCGACGGTTCCGTGGACGGGGTCCGGCTCTCCGATGCCCTCACCCCAGAGCAACGCCAGAGCTGCCGGGACCTCCTACTGCGGTTCGCTACACTGTTCTCCCTCACCCCCGGGATCACCCCTTGGTGCTTGCACGACGTGGACACCGGGGACAGTCCCCCTGTCCGACACCGGGCCTACCGCGTGCCAGATCGGGTATGGGTCTGCATCCAAGAGGAAGTGGCCAAAATGCTCACGATCGGGGTCATCGAGCCCTCGGACAGCCCCTGGGCCAGCCCCGTTGTACTGGTCCCCAAAGCTGCTGCCCCCGGCACCACGCCTGAACTGAGATTCTGCGTCGACTACCGGGGCTTGAATGCTGTCACCCGGACCGACGCTCATCCTATCCCCCGAGCAGATGAATTGATCGACCGGCTGGGGGCCGCCCGCTATCTCAGCATCTTCGACCTAACAGCGGGCTACTGGCAGATCGGTCTCACACCCCGGGCTCAGGAACGGTCTGCCTTCTCTACCCCCGATGGCCACTACCACTTCAAGGTCATGCCCTTCGGCATGAAGAATGCCCCCGCTACTTTTCAACGTCTAGTGAACCAAGTCTTGGCGGGGCTCGAGGAGTTCAGCGCTGCCTACCTGGACGATATCGCTGTGTACAGCCGCCACTGGTCCGACCACCTCCTCCACCTCCAAGAGGTCCTGCAGGCCCTCCAGCGGGCCGGCCTCACGATTAAGGCTGGCAAATGCCAAATTGGTCAAGGGTCCGTGACCTACCTCGGGCACCAGGTGGGAAGCGGGCTGGTGGCCCCGCTGCAACCTAAAATTGCTGCCATCCAGTCCTGGCAGCCCCCCGTCACCCAGACCGAGGTCCGAGCCTTCTTGGGACTCACCGGCTACTACCGGCGGTTCGTGAGGGACTACGGCAGCATTGTGGGGCCCCTCACGGGTCTCACGTCCAAAAACCAGCCGAAGCGGATTAACTGGACCACCGACTGTCAAGCGGCCTTCGAAAAGCTGAAGGCCGCCCTGTGCACCGCCCCTGTGCTCCAGGCCCCCGATTACAATCGGGAATTCATTGTACAGACAGACGCCTCCGACCACGGCATCGGAGCGGTTCTTTCCCAACTAAACCCCGAGGGCCATGACCAGCCGGTGGCCTTCATCAGCAGACGTCTCCTGGCCCGAGAACAGCGCTGGAGCACAATCGAGAGGGAGGCCTTCGCAGTGGTGTGGGCCCTCAAAAAGCTCCGGCCCTATCTCTTCGGTACCCACTTCCGGGTACAGACCGACCATCGACCCCTGCAGTGGCTGATGCAGATGCGGGGGGAGAACCCAAAACTATTGCGCTGGTCCATCTCCCTGCAGGGAATGGACTTCACCGTGGAACACCGACCGGGCCAAGACCACGCCAACGCAGATGGCCTGTCACGCTTCTTCCGCCTCGACGAGGAGATTCCCCAGGAAGATGGGTGACTCTCCCCGCCTTCAGCTGGGGGGGACGCATGTTGGACAGGCCACACGAAGGGCTTGCTCCCCCCCCGCATGACAGGGCCTAAGCCCCGGCCCGCCAGGCGTGGCCCACACGAATCACCCGCACTCCGTCTCCCGACGGAACTCCTCCCTGTATCACGAGACCGAGCCACCACCGGCTCCCCCGGCCGGATCAAGCCGCCATCTTGGGCCCTGCGCCACGAGGCCGCGTGGCCTCCACCCGACCCCAACCCTGGGCCTGGCCGGCCCCGACATCCCGGCACCACCATCCACCCAGGAGGTGAGCGGACCACTTGGCAGGTCGATGGGAGAACGAAGCGTCAAGGGCTCTCCCCCGCCAGGTGCCGATCGCCTCCAGCTCCCCCAGGCGCTGGCTCCACCCCCTGCTGGGTGTCTGGACACCTTCATCCCGGACCCTCCGACCTCCAAGTGCGAGGGTCCGGACATCAAAGGGCGCCAGACCTATAACTAGGGCAGCTCCGGAGCAGGACGGGAGTTGTATCCTGGAGTCGAGAGACACCGAGAGAACTCAGCCTTGACGGACTACTGGCGCTGCCGTAGCCCTATCTTGTGAACTATCGTCCTGCCTGCTGGCGCTGCCACGGCCTCCTGCAACATCCATCTCTCCGGGACCTGCTGGCGCTGCCGCGGCCCGTTGTAACGACCATCCTCACCGGGACCTGCTGGCGCTGCCGCGGACCGTGCATCGACCATCTCTCCAGGACCTGCTGGCGCTGCCGTGGCCCGTTGTAACGACCATCCTCACCGGGACCTGCTGGCACTGCCGCGGACCGTGCATCGACCATCTCTCCGGGACCTGCTGGCGCTGCCGCGGACCGTGTATCAACCATCTTCACCGGGACCTGCTGGCGCTGCCGCGGCCCGTCCCAGCTAGAACACCGAGCTCGAGGATTGTGAGCTATCCATCATACCACCTCAACTACCAAGACTGGTAACCAGACTGTCCCGCTACCCCCTTTCCCCATCTTGAGAGACTTGAATCGAGGGGACCCCTGAGTCCAGACCTCCTTGTACCTTCCATCGTACCGTAAGAAATTGCCTATAAAGAACGCTAAATCTTCTCCTTGTGTGGTGTCTGTCTGTGGGGGGGGAAGTTATTTATCTGTACGATCGCTGGAGACGGCTCTCCCCGGAGACCTCTCCCCTTGTCCTCGGCCGACCCTCCCGGTCCGTCTAACATTGTACAGTGAGCAGAAGTCGGTGGAGCTGGGATCCGGACGGGTACTGGTGGTACCCCTCCGCTTCCGAGACTTCCTCCTGGGCTTAGCCCACGACGTCCCCCTCGCCGGCCACCTGGGTCAGGACAAGACCTACAGCCGTCTCGTGACCCATTTTTACTGGCCTAGAATGAGAGCAGCGGTAGAAGCCTACTGCAAGTCCTGCCCCACGTGCCAGGCTAGTGGGAAGAGTGGGGGGAAGCGCAAGGCTCCCCTCCAACCCTTCCCGGTCGTCAGTACCCCTTTCGAACGAGTCGGAATCGACATCGTGGGACCACTGGACCCCCCCACCTCCCAAGGTCACCGCTTCATCTTGGTCCTAGTGGATCACGCCACCCGCTATCCCGAGGCTATCCCCCTACGCACCATCACGGCCCCCGTGGTGGGCCGGGCCCTGATGGGGATCTTTTCCAGGGTGGGTTTTCCCCGCGAGGTCGTGAGCGATCGCGGCACTAATTTTATCTCGAAATATATGACGTCCCTGTGGCAACAATGTGGGGTGTCCTATAAGTTCACCACCCCGTACCATCCCCAAGGGAACGGCCTAGTAGAAAGGTTTAATAGGACTTTGAAGGGGATGATCGCTGGCCTAGAAGAGCCCCTCCGGCGTAAGTGGGACGTCCTGCTCCCCTGCCTCTTGTTCGCTTACCGGGAGGTCCCCCAGAAGTCCTTAGGGTTCAGCCCGTTTGAATTACTCTATGGACACCCCATCCGAGGTCCCCTCAGTTTGGTTAAGGAAGGGTGGGAGGCAGCACCCCAGACCACCCCCCGAGATGTGTTCCAGTACGTCCTGGCCCTCCGAAACCAGACCAGGAAGTTCCGAGAGCTGGCCGAGGCCAACCTGGAGGCAAGCCAAGAAGAGATGAAGCGCTGGTACGACCAGAATGCCACTCTGGTCGAGTTCCAGCCGGGCCAGCAGGTGTGGGTCATGGCCCCCGTGAAGCCTGGCGCCCTCCAGGACAGGTGGACTGGGCCCTACAAAGTGGTTGAGCGGAAGAGTCAAGTCACATACTTGGTGGACGTCCAGTCGCCTCAGGATCCCCTCAGGGTCCTTCACGTGAACCGCCTCAAGCCTCACTTCGTGCGGACAGAACTGAGCCTCCTGCTGGCCACCGGTGACGGGGCCGAAGATGGGTCTGATCCCCTCCCGGACCTCCTGTGTGTCAAGGAGCAGGATGGCTCCATGGAAGGAGTGAACCTCTCCCCAGCCCTCACTGCCCAGCAACAAGCGGACTGCCGCCAGCTCCTAAGACAATTTTCCGACCTCTTCTCCCTGACCCCCCGGGTCACCGACTGGTGTGTTCATGATGTGGACACCGGGGACAGCCCGCCGGTGAGACACCGAGCCTACCGAGTTCCTGATCGGGTCCGGTCCTGCATTCAAGCGGAAGTCTCGAAGATGTTGACCCTGGGGGTGATCGAGCCATCTGACAGTCCCTGGGCCAGCCCCGTGGTCCTGGTCCCGAAGGCAGCGGCCCCCGGTGTCGCCCCCGAGCTCCGATTCTGCGTGGACTACCGGGGGCTCAATGACGTTACCCGAGCCGATGCCCACCCCATTCCACGAGCCGACGAACTCATTGACCGACTAGGGGCAGCCCGGTTCCTCAGCACATTCGACCTCACCTGCGGATACTGGCAGATTGCGCTCACCGAGGGGGCCAAGGAGCAGTCCGCTTTCTCCACCCCCGTTGGGCACTACCGCTTCCGCGTAATGCCCTTCGGAATGAAAAATGCCCCGGCCACTTTCCAGCGACTGGTGAATAGAGTCCTGGCCGGGCTAGAGCAGTTCAGCGCGGCATATCTGGACGACATCGCTGTTTTCAGTTCAGAATGGAGTGAGCACCTCCAGCACCTCCGGAGGGTGCTAACCGCCCTGCGCCAGGCAGGCCTCACAGTAAAAGCCAGCAAGTCCCAGATCGGGCAAGGCTCCGTAGTCTACCTGGGGCACCAGGTCGGGAGCGGCCAGGTCGCCCCTCTACAGCCAAAGATCGACGCCATCCTGGCCTGGGAACCACCCCTCACCCAAACGGAGGTCCGAGCCTTTCTGGGACTCACTGGCTACTACCGAAGATTCATTCGGGGGTATGGCAGCCTTGTCGGCCCCCTCACAGAACTCACGTCTAAAAAACAGCCAAAGAAAGTGCAGTGGACGGCTGCCTGCCAGGAAGCTTTCGATGCCCTAAAGAAAGCCATGTGTACTGCCCCCGTCCTCCAGGCTCCCGACTACTCCAAGGAGTTTATAATCCAGACTGATGCCTCCGAGCATGGCATTGGGGCCGTCCTGTCCCAAGTGAATGACCAAGGCCTAGACCAGCCCGTCGCCTTCCTCAGTCGGCGGCTGTTGCCCCGGGAACAGAGATGGAGCACCATAGAGCGCAAAGCCTTTGCCGTGGTCTGGGCACTCAAAAAACTACGACCCTACCTGTTCGGCACCCATTTCAGAGTCCAAACTGACCATCGGCCCTTGCGATGGCTCATGCAGATGCGAGGAGAAAACCCCAAGCTACTGCGGTGGTCAATCTCCCTCCAGGGGATGGATTTCACCGTAGAACATCGCCCTGGTACGGACCACGCCAACGCTGACGGCCTCTCCCGGTTCTTCCGCCTCAGCGAAGAGAACCCCCCAAGATGATGGGCAGTTCTCTCCGGCTTTCAGCTGGGGGGGACGCGTGTTGGACCCGGCCTCGTAGTATGGCCCTACGTGCCCCCGCACCACCGAAACCTGGTACCTGCAGCCCCAAGCACACGGCCCAGCCGACCCTCCCCACCAGGACACACGCACCCGACCCGGACACCCCCGTCCATGGCCTCTCTCCTTTCGGCCACCCCGGGCCCGCGTGCCCACTTCATGCACCAAGATGGCCGCCCGGCCCCCAGCGCGACCCGGGCCTAGAGGCGCCACTCCGGCTGGAGGACATCACGCTTCCAGGGGATGAGAGAGGGAGGAGCAGTTTCTATCGCACCTCTGAACTCCCCTGGGACGATGGGTTTCGATCGGCCCTCCGGCCTCCCTGAGGGCTGGCTCCATGCCTGCTGGGTGTCTGGGACTCCTCCCGACCCGGCCCTGAAAGGATCAAAAGACAATGACAGGAAATCCCGACAAGCGACCCCCAGGTGACAAGACCCCTGCCTGCCCAGACTCCGGACATCAAAGAGGGGTCGACCTATAACAAGGGGTGCTCTGGGTCTGTCTGTCAGATTCGACGCTGGAACAACGAGAGCCTGCCGACGTGGTCGCGGCTCCTGGAACTTGGACCCTCCTGAGCCCTGCTGAGTGACTCGCGGCTCCCTGAAGATCGTAAGACCTCCGAACTTGTACCTGAGCCTGCTGAGTGACTCGCGGCTCCTTGAAGATCGTAAGACCTCCGAACTCGTACCTGAGCCTGCTGAGTGACTCGCGGCTCCTTGCAGATCGTAAGACCTCCGAACTTGTACCTGAGCCTGCTGAGTGACTCGCGGCTCCTTGAAGATCGTAAGACCTCCGAACTTGTACCTGAGCCCGCTGAGTGACTCGCGGCTCCGACAGACTCTCACGGTCCCGCCGGACCCCGACTACACCAACGTATCCCCCAGCTCGAGGGTTGTGAGCTGTGCGCCGGATACGTCCCTGCCTTGAACCGTTGCCAGAGACTGTCCCGCTACCCCCTACCCCTTCCGAGACTCATTGAGCCCGTGCTCTCCTTGTACATATTTGCAGTGATAACCTACTTGATAAAGATTGATTTCTAAGAACACACGGTGTGGTCCCTCTGTGTCGTGTGGTGCCAGAAGTACGATCCTAGATACGAGATTCCTCCCCCTGGGGAGTCTCCCGCCAGTGCCCGGCTACGATACTTCGAGGGTGGGTCTCAGGGTAGTCAGGACCCCTTTCCGGGCTCCTCTGAGGTCGCCGTCTAACACAAAGCACTTCTTATTATTAATTATATCTGAAATTATCCAGTTTCTATTACGTCCTGCATAAATCATAGCAGCGTTGCACAACCATCAGCTGTAGGACTGCTGTGCAGGGCTCTGCATATAACCATACAATCAAGCACATCTACTTGCAAGAAAGCAGCAGTGACATGAATATTCAACCCTTCTCCTAGAAAGTGCCGCAGCCTGGGGTTTCATTTCACTTTAGCAAACCTTGCCTCTACTTCTGGCAAAGTCCAGGCCTTTCATCAGCATGCCCAGTCTTATTTTAGCACGCATGACTTGCCTTCTAGAGTGTCAACTTCACCCTCTGACGTGTTAGTTTCAAAGCCCTGATGTTCAGTGAGTGATCTAAATACAAACCCCTGGTTGGCTCAAGTGACACGCATGGGGCCACTTAGTGGTTATTTTTTTTTACAGAACTCCCTCAACTGATAATGAGCTGTTTCCGACATCCATCATTTAGCATCTACATCTTGCATCTATTCACCCACCCATTCACACTTGCATCCATCCATGTGTGCTGCCACCACTACCCACCCATTCACACTTGCGTCCGTCCATGTTTGCTGCCACCCCTACCCACCCATTCACACGTGCATCCATCCATGTGTGCTGCCACAGCTAACCACCCACCCACCGCTGCATGCAGGCACGCCCATCCAACCATATATTCATCCAAGTATACACCTATAAATGTATCCATGCATCCATTCACCTACGCCCAAGCATTCACCCATCCATTCACACTTGCATCCATCCATGTGTGCTGCCACCCCTACCCACCCATTCACACTTGCATCCATCCATGTGTGCTGACACCCTACCCACACATTCACACTTGCACTCATCCACATGTGCTGCCACCCCTACCCATTCATTCACACTTGCATTCATCGATGTGTACTGCCACCCCTACACACCCATTCAAACTTGCATCCATTAATGTGTGCTGCCACAACTACCCACCCACCCACCCACTGCTGCATGCAGGCACGCCCATCCAACCATATATTCATCAAAGTATACACCTATAAACGTATCCATGCATCCATTCGCCCAAGCATTCACCCACCCATTCACACTTGCATCCATCCATGTGTGCTGCTACCCCCTACCCACCCATTCACACTTGCATCCGTCCATGTGTACTGCAACCCCTACACACCCATTTACACTTGCATCATTCCATGTGTGCTGCCACCCCTACCCACCCGTTCACACTTGCATCCATTCATGTGTGCTGCCACCCCTACCCACCCATTCACACTTGCATCCGTCCATATGTGCTGCCTCCCCTACCCACTCGTTCACACTTGCATCCATCCATGTGTGCTGCCACCCCTACACACCCATTCACACTTGCATTGCTCCATGTGTGCTGCCACCCCTACCCACACATTCACACTTGCATCCATCCATGTGAGCTGCCACCCCTACCCACCCATTCAAACTTGCACTCATCCACATGTGCTGCCACCCCTACCCACGCGTTCACACTTGCACCTGTCCATGTGTGCTGCCACTCCTACCCACCCATTCACTCTTGCATCTGTTCACTTGTGCTGCCACCCCTACCCACCCATTCACTCTTGCATCTGTCCACGTGTGCTGCCACCCTTACCACCCGTTCACACTTGCATCTGTCCACGTGTGCTGCCACACTTACCCACCCGTTCACACTTACATCTGTCCACGTATGCTGCCATCCCTACCCACTCGTTCACACTTGCATCCATCTATGTGTGCTGCCACCCCTACCCACCCATTCACACTTGCATCGATCCATGTGTGCTGCCACCCCTACCCACCCATTCACACTTGCATCAATCCGTATGTGCTGCTACCCCTACCCACCCATTCACACTTGCACTCATCCACATGTGCTGCCACTCCTACCCACCCGTTCGCACTTGCACTCATCCATGTGTGCTGCCACCCCTACCCACCCATTCACACTTGCATCCATCTACATGTGCTGCCACCCCTACCCACCCATTCACACTTGCATCCATCCACGTGTGCGGCCATTCCTACCCACCCATTCACTCTTGCATCTGTCCTCGTGTGCTGCCACCCCTACCCACCCATTCACTCTTGCATCCGTCCACATGTGCTGCCATCCCTACCCACCTGTTCACACTTGCATCCGCCCATGTGTGCTGCCACCCCTACCCACCCATTCACACTTGCATCCGTCCACGTGTGCTGCCACCCCTACCCACCCGTTCACACTTGCATCCATCCATGTGTGCTGCCACCCCTACCCACCCGTTCACACTTGCATTGATCCATGTGTGCTGCCACCGCTACCCACCCGTTCACACTTGCGTCCATCCATGTGTGCTGCCACCCCTACCCACCCGTTCACACTTGCATCCGTCCACGTGTGCTGCCACCCATACCCACCCATTCACACTTGCATCCATCCGTGTGTCCTGCCACCCCACCCACCTGTTCACACTTGCATCCGTCCACGTGTGCTGCCACCCCTACCCACCCGTTCACACTTGCATCCGTCCATGTGTGCTGCCACCCCTACCCACCCGTTCACACATGCACCTGTCCATGTGTGCTGCCACCCCTACCCACCCATTCACACTTGCACCCGTCCATGTGTGCTGCCACCCCTACCCACCCGTTCACACTTGTACCCGTCCAGGTATGCTGCCACCCCTACCCACCCATTCACACTTGCACCCATCCAAATGTGCTGCCACCCCTACCCACCCGTTCACACTTGCATCCATTCACGCGTGCTGCCACCCCTACCCACCCATTCACACTTGCATCCATCCATGTGTGCTGCCACCCCTACCCACCCATTCACACTTGCATCCATCAATGTGTGCTGACACCCTACCCACACATTCACACTTGCACTCATCCACATGTGCTGCCACCCCCTACCCACTCATTCACACTTGCATCCATCCATGTGTGCTGCCACCCTTACCCACCCACCCACCGCTGCATGCAGGCACGCCCATCCAGCCATATATTCATCCAAGTATACACCTATAAACATATTCATGCATCCATTTGCCTACGCCCAAGCATTCACCCATCCATTCACACTTGCATCCATCCATGTGTGCTGCCACCCCTACCCACCCATTCACACTTGCATCCATCAATGTGTGCTGACACCCTACCCACACATTCACACTTGCACTCATCCACATGTGCTGCCACCCTCTACCCACTCATTCACACTTGCATCCATCCATGTGTGCTCCTACCCCCTACCCACCCATTCACACTTGCATCCATCCATGTGTGCTGCCACCCCTACCCACCCGTTCACACTTGCATCCATTCATGTGTGCTGCCACCCCTACCCACCCATTCACACTTGCATCTGTCCATATGTGCTGCCTCCCCTACCCACTCGTTCACACTTGCATCCATCCATGTGTGCTGCCACCCCTACACACCCATTCACACTTGCATTGCTCCATGTGTGCTGCCACCCCTACCCACACATTCACACTTGCATCCATCCGTGTGAGCTGCCACCCCTACCCACCCATTCAAACTTGCACTCATCCACATGTGCTGCCACCCCTATCCACGCGTTCACACTTGCACCTGTCCATGTGTGCTGCCACTCCTACCCACCCATTCACTCTTGCATCTGTTCACTTGTGCTGCCACCCCTACCCACCCATTCACACTTGTACCCGTCCAGGTATGCTGCCACCCCTACCCACCCATTCACACTTGCACCCATCCAAATGTGCTGCCACCCCTACCCACCCGTTCACACTTGCATCCATTCACGCGTGCTGCCACCCCTACCCACCCATTCACACTTGCATCCATCCATGTGTGCTGCCACCCCTACCCACCCATTCACACTTGCATCCATCAATGTGTGCTGACACCCTACCCACACATTCACACTTGCACTCATCCACATGTGCTGCCACCCCCTACCCACTCATTCACACTTGCATCCATCCATGTGTGCTGCCACCCTTACCCACCCACCCACCGCTGCATGCAGGCACGCCCATCCAGCCATATATTCATCCAAGTATACACCTATAAACATATTCATGCATCCATTTGCCTACGCCCAAGCATTCACCCATCCAGTCACACTTGCATCCATCCATGTGTGCTGCCACCCCTACCCACCCATTCACACTTGCATCCATCAATGTGTGCTGACACCCTACCCACACATTCACACTTGCACTCATCCACATGTGCTGCCACCCTCTACCCACTCATTCACACTTGCATCCATCCATGTGTGCTCCTACCCCCTACCCACCCATTCACCCTTGCATCCATCCATGTGTGCTGCCACCCCTACCCACCCGTTCACACTTGCATCCATTCATGTGTGCTGCCACCCCTACCCACCCATTCACACTTGCATCTGTCCATATGTGCTGCCTCCCCTACCCACTCGTTCACACTTGCATCCATCCATGTGTGCTGCCACCCCTACACACCCATTCACACTTGCATTGCTCCATGTGTGCTGCCACCCCTACCCACACATTCACACTTGCATCCATCCGTGTGAGCTGCCACCCCTACCCACCCATTCAAACTTGCACTCATCCACATGTGCTGCCACCCCTATCCACGCGTTCACACTTGCACCTGTCCATGTGTGCTGCCACTCCTACCCACCCATTCACTCTTGCATCTGTTCACTTGTGCTGCCACCCCTACCCACCCATTCACTCTTGCATCCGTCCATGTGTGCTGCCACCCTTACCCACCCATTCACACTTGCATCTGTCCACGTGTGCTGCCACCCTTACCCACCCGTTCACACTTACATCTGTCCACGTATGCTGCCATCCCTACCCACCCGTTCACACTTGCATCGATCCATGTGTGCTGCCACCCCTACCCACCCATTCACACTTGCATCAATCCGTATGTGCTGCTACCCCTACCCACCCATTCACACTTGCACTCATCCACATGTGCTGCCACTCCTACCCACCCGTTCGCACTTGCACTCATCCATGTGTACTGCCACCCCTACCCACCCATTCACACTTGCATCCGTCCACGTGTGCTGCCACCCCTACCCACCCGTTCACACTTGCACCCATCTGTGTGTCCTGCCACCCCACCCACCCATTCACACTTGCATCGATCCATGTGTGCTGCCACCCCTACCCACCCATTCACACTTGCATCAATCCGTATGTGCTGCTACCCCTACCCACCCATTCACACTTGCACTCATCCACATGTGCTGCCACTCCTACCCACCCGTTCGCACTTGCACTCATCCATGTGTACTGCCACCCCTACCCACCCATTCATACTTGCATCCATCTACATGTGCTGCCACCCCTACCCACCCATTCACACTTGTATCCATCCACGTGTGCTGCCATCCCTATCCACCCATTCACATTTGCATCCATCCATGTGTGCTGTCACCCCTACCCACCCGTTCACACATGCACCTGTCCATGTGTGCTGCCACCCCTACCCACCCATTCACACTTGCACCCGTCCATGTGTGCTGCCACCCCTACCCACCCGTTCACACTTGTACCCGTCCAGGTGTGCTGCCACCCCTACCCACCCATTCACACTTGCACCCATCCAAATGTGCTGCCACCCCTACCCACCCGTTCCCACTTGCATCCATCCACGCGTGCTGCCACCCCTACCCACCCATTCACACTTGCATCCATCTATGTGTGCTGCCACCCTTACCCACCCACCCACCGCTGCATGCAGGCATGCCCATCCAGCCATATATTCATCCAAGTATACACCTAAAAACATATTCATGCATCCATTTGCCTACGCCCAATCATTCACCCACCCATTCACACTTGCATCCATCCATGTGTGCTGCCACCCCTACCCACCCATTCACACTTGCAACCATCCATGTGTACTGCCACCTGTTAGACGGACCGGGAGGGTCGGCCGAGGACAAGGGGAGAGGTCTCCGGGGAGAGCCGTCTCCAGCGATCGTACAGACAAATAACTTCCCCCCCCACAGACAGATACCACACAAGGAGATGAGTTAGCGTTCTTTATAAGCACTTCTTAAGGTACGATGAAAAGGTACAAGGAGGTCTGGACTCAGGGGTCCCCTCGATTCAAGTCTCTCAAGATGGGGAAAGGGGGTAGCGGGACAGTCTGGTTACCAGTCTGGTAGTTGAGATGGTATGGTGGGTAGCTCACAATCCTCGAGCTTGGTGGTCTAGCTGGTACGGGCCGCGGCAGCGCCAGCAGGTCCCGGTGAAGATGGTCGATACACGGTCCGCGGCAGCGCCAGCAGGTCCCAGTGAAGATGGTCGAGGTACGGTCCGCGGCAGCGCCAGCAGGTCCCGGTGAAGGTGGTCGTTACAACAGGCCGCGGCAGCGCCAGCAGGTCCCAACGAGGATGGATGTTGCAGAAGGCCGCGGCAGCGCCAGCAGGCAGGACGATAGTTCGCAAGATAGGGCTAAGGCAGCGCCAGTAGTCCGTCAAGGCTGAGTTCTCTCGGTGTCTCTCGACTCCAGGATACAACTGCCTTCCTGCTCCGGAGCTGCTCCAGTTATAGGGCAGGCGCCCTTTGATGTCCGGACCCTCGCACTTGGAGGTCGGAGGGTCCGGGATGAAGGTGTCCAGACACCCAGCGGGGGGGTGGAGCCGGTGCCTGGGGAAGCTGGAGGCGATCGTCACCTGGTGGGGGAGAGTCCTTGGCGCTTCGTTCTCCCATTGACCTGCCAAGTGGTCCGCTCACCTCCTGGGGGGATGGTGGTGCCGGGATGTCGGGGCCGGCCAGGCCCAGGGTTAGGGTCGGGTGGAGGCCACGCGGCCTCGTGGCGCAGGGCCCAAGATGGCGGCTTGACCCGGCCGAGGGAGCCGGTGGTGGCTTGGGCCCGGGTTACATGGAGGTCCGAGGGCAGGAGTTCCGTCGGGAGACGGGGTGCGGGTGATTCTCGTGGGTCACGCCTGGCGGGCCGGGGCTTGGGCCCTGTCATGTGGGGAGGGAGCAAGCCCTTCGTGTGGCCTGTCCAACATGCGTCCCCCCCAGCTGAAGGCGGGGAGAGTCACCCATCTTCTTGGGGACTCTCCTCGTCGAGGCGTAAGAAGCGTGACAGGCCATCTGCGTTGGCGTGGTCTTGGCCCGGTCGGTGCTCCACGGTGAAGTCCATTCCCTGCAGGGAGATGGACCAGCGCAATAGTTTTGGGTTCTCCCCCCGCATCTGCATCAGCCACTGCAGGGGTCTATGGTCGGTTTGTACCCGGAAGTGGGTACCGAAGAGATAGGGCCGGAGCTTTTTGAGGGCCCACACCACTGCGAAGGCCTCCCTCTTGATTGTGCTCCAGCGCTGTTCTCGGGCCAGGAGACGTCGGCTGATGAAGGCCACCGGCTGGTCATGACCCTCGGGGTTCACTTGGGAAAGAACCGCTCCGATGCCGTGGTCGGAGGCGTCTGTCTGTACCACGAATTCCCGACTGTAATCGGGGGCCTGGAGCACAGGGGCGGTGCACAGGGCGGCCTTCAGCTTTTCGAAGGCCGCTTGACAATCGGGGGTCCAGTTAATCCGCTTCGGTTGGTTCTTGGACGTGAGACCCGTGAGGGGCCCCACAATGCTGCCGTAGTCCCTCACGAACCGCCGGTAGTAGCCGGTGAGCCCCAAGAAGGCTCGGACTTCGGTCTGGGTGACGGGGGGCTGCCAGGACTGGATGGCAGCAATTTTAAGTTGCAGTGGGGCCACCAGCCCGCTTCCCACCTGGTGCCCCAGGTAGGTCACGGACCCTTGACCAATTTGGCATTTGCCGGCCTTAATCGTGAGGCCGGCCCGCTGGAGGGCCTGTAGGACTTCCTGGAGGTGGAGGGGGTGGTCGGACCAGTGGCGGCTGTATACAGCGATATCGTCCAGGTAGGCAGCGCTGAACTCTTCGAGCCCCGCCAAGACCTGGTTCACAAGACGTTGAAATGTAGCGGGGCGTTCTTCATGCCGAAGGGCATGACCTTGAAGTGGTAGTGGCCATCGGGGGTAGAGAAAGCGGACCGTTCTTGAGCCCGGGGCGTGAGACCGATCTGCCAGTAGCCCGCTGTTAGGTCGAAGATACTGAGGTAGCGGGCGGCCCCCAGCCGGTCGATCAATTCATCCGCTCGGGGGATAGGATGAGCGTCGGTTCGGGTGACAGCGTTCAAGCCCCGGTAGTCGACGCAGAATCTCAGTTCAGGTGTGGTGCCGGGGGCAGCGGCTTTGGGGACCAATACAACCGGGCTGGCCCAGGGACTGTCCGAGGGCTCGATGACCCCGATCGTGAGCATTTTGGCCACTTCCTCTTGTATGCAGGCCCGTACCCGATCTGGTACGCGGTAGGCCCGGTGTCGGATAGGGGGACTGTCCCCGGTGTCCACGTCGTGCAAGCACCAAGGGGTGACCCCGGGAGTGAGGGAGAACAGTGAAGCGAACCGCAGCAGGAGGTCCCGGCAGCCCTGGCGTTGCTCTGGGGTGAGGGCATCGGAGAGCCGGACCCCGTCCACGGAACCGTCGTTCTCCTGAGTCTTCAGGAGATCCGGGAGGGGTTCGGAGTCCTCCTCTGCCCCACTGTCCGTAGCCATCAGGAGGCTGAGTTCTGAGCGCACAAAGTGTGGTTTGAGTCTGTTGGTGTGGAGGACCCGAAGGGGGTTCCGGGGGGTCCCCATGTCGATGAGGTAAGTGACGGGGCTTTTGCGCTCGACCACCTTGAAGGGCCCCGTCCACTTATCTTGCAAGGCACATGGTTCGGTGGGGGACATCACCCACACTTGTTGACCAGGTTCGAACTCGACGGAGGAGGCATTGTGATCATACCATCTCTTCATGTCTTCCTGGCTGGCCTCGAGGTTCGCCTTGGCCATCTCCCTGAAGCGCCGGGTCTGATTGCGGAGGGCCAGGAGGTACTTGAAGACGTCTGGAGGGGTCTTTAGGGGGGCCATCTCCAAACCTTCTTTGACTAGGCTGAGGGGTCCTCGCACAGGGTGCCCGTACAGGAGTTCGAAAGGGCTAAAACCGAGGGACTTCTGGGGAACTTCTCGGTAGGCGAAGAGGAGGCACGGGAGTAGTACATCCCACTGGCGACGGAGGGGCTCTTCCAATCCCCCAATCATCCCCTTGAGGGTGCGGTTGAATCGCTCCACTAGTCCGTTCCCTTGGGGGTGATAGGGGGTCGTGAATCGGTAGGTGACCCCGCACTGTTGCCAGAGGGACTTCATGTATTTTGAGATGAAGTTCGTGCCTCGGTCGTTGACGACTTCTCGGGGGAAGCCCACCCGGGAGAAGATCCCCATTAGGGCCCGGCCAACCACCGGGGCTGTTACAGTTCGTAGAGGCACCGCCTCGGGGTAGCGGGTGGCGTGATCCACCAGTACCAGGATGAACCTATGTCCTTGTGCCGTGCGGGGGTCCAGGGGCCCCACAATGTCTATTCCTACCCTCTCGAACGGGGTAGTGACCACTGGGAAGGGTTGTAGAGGGGCTTTCAGCTTACGGCCACTCTTCCCGCTGGCCTGGCACGTGGGGCAGGACCGGCAGTGGTTCAGGACGTCGTTCCGCATCTTCGGCCAGAAAAAGTGGGTCACTAGGCGACTGTAAGTTTTGTCTTGGCCCAGGTGTCCAGCCAGGGGGACATCGTGGGCCAGGTTGAGCAGGAAGTCTCTGAAGCGGAGAGGTACCACCAGTACTCGACCGGCCCCTAGCTCTGCGATTCTCTGTTCGCTGTATAGCAGGTCGTTCTCCCAGTAGACCCAGTGAGTTCCGGTGGAGTCCCCTGCGCTCTGGGCGCTGGCTTGTTGGCGGAGTCCCTCGAGGGAGGGGCAGGTCTTTTGCTCCTGGCGGAACTGTTCTTGGGTGGGCCCCCCTTCTTGACGCCACTGAGCCAGGCCGGGGAAGTCCTGGGGTTGCGCGTCCCCTTCGGCCGTTGGTTCCAGGTGGTTGGCCTCGTCGTTGTCTTCTGCTGGGGCGACCGGGGGCGGAGGTGCCGGCCATTCCGGTTCTTCTGGTCGGGGGACGGCACGGGCGGTCATGGACCGGGTGGTTACGCAGGCCCAGTCCGGGAGGCCCAGCATCCCCAGGTGCTCTCTTCTCTCGACGGTGGCCCACGGGGAACTCTCAAGGTCATTCCCCAGGAGGCAGTCCACGGGGGCATCATCCCGGACCGTCACTTTCAACAGGCCGGAGACCCCTCCCCATTCGAAGGGGACGCAGGCCATTTGACACAGACTTTCGGAATTGTCGGCTGAGCGGACGGGGCAGAGAATGTTCGGCAGGATCTGCTCGGGTTTCACCAGGTGACAGCGGACGGCCGTCACACTGGCGCCTGTGTCACGTAAGGCCTCGGCCCGATGCCCATTAATGGTCACCCACTGACCGTATTTCCTGGTGTTGGCGGGTAGGGGAGCCCGCGGGACTATGTCTTTTCCCCCTAGGCACGCTAGAACCATGGCGGCCGGTTCCCACTCTTGCTGGGCCGGCTCATACTCTTCCTGTTCCTCTGATAGTCGTTCTTCCCCCAGGGCGGCGGCAGCTACCTGGCGGGGCTTGGGCGTTTGGTTCTGCGGGCAGCTCGGGTCATTGGCGTAATGGCCGACTCGTTGGCATCGGTGGCACGTGACATTGGCTCGGAACCCTGGCCGTATCGGGGGGTTTCCCCGGCCGGCCGGGGGCGGGGTGCTGGCCACGGGTGTTGCCGGGAGGGTGTCTCTCCCTCGCCCCTGGCCTCCTCCTCCTCCTCCCCGAGGACGGTGCTGGCCTTGGTTGCTTCGGTTCTGCTCGTGTGGTCCTCTCCGGCCCACTCGGGTGCTTTCCCATCGGTCAGCTTCAGCGGCGAGCTGCCGGGGGTCAGTCAATTTACTGTCGAGGAGGTGCTGCCTGAGCTCGACGAAACAGTTGTTCGACAGGTGTTCCCATACCATAAGGTTAAAGAGTTGTTCGTAGGTCGTTACATGGCTCCCCTTGATCCAACCCTCGAAGGCTCGGCTGAAATAGTTTACGTACTCCACCCAAGTTGTACCCGGGATCCGGGTGCAATCTCTGAACCTCTGGCGGTACATCTCGGGTGTGAGGCCGTAGCGGGTGAGGAGGGCAGCCTTCATGTGGTCGTAGGACGACATTTGGTGATCTGGGAGCTGCAACAGGGCATCGCGACCTTCGTTGACGAACCTCCCCCATAGTCCGGCTCCCCAATCACTCCGGTCGATCCGGTGGGAGGTCATGGCGATCTCGTAGGCTTTGAACCACTGCTGTATGTCGTCTTCTCGGACATACTCTCGGACAACATCCTTGGGGATGTGGACTTTTTTCTCGGTTGTCCCTGGGGTGTGCGGACGCTCAGGCACCCCCGGTTCTGTATTCTGTTTCCGAAGTTCTATTTCCGCCAGTTTGCGCTCGTGTTCGAGTGTTATTTTTTTTTCCTCAAGCTCTCTCTGTCTCTGTTTTTCTTCTCGTTCCTCTCGGAGCCGCAGATGCTCTAGATTTAGTTTCTGCTCGGCTAGTTTCAGTTCACCGTCCATCTTGAGTCGTGCCATTTCCAATTCGTGTAATCTGGACCTTTCTCTTTCCTGGATCTCCTCCTGCGAGAGGCCCGTTCCCCGCTCCTCGGGAGCCGTGGCGTTCCCCTCTGGTGCGACACTGTTTTGGTCGGAGGGTCCGGCGATCCCAGTTTCTGCCCACGACTCAAGGGCGCGCTTCAAATCATCTTTGGTACTCAGGCCGGTGGTAGCAATGCCTAGTTCCATGCAGAATTGTTTAAGTTCGCGGTGGCTATATTCTTCCAACTTATCCATTTGGAACTTTTCAGTGGAACCGCTCTCTTTGGCTGACATCGTGGTTTTGTCGTGGGGTGAGCTACTCTCTGTACGATTACGCGTTGATTCGGATCGCGCCGCTGGCCACCAATGTTAGACGGACCGGGAGGGTCGGCCGAGGACAAGGGGAAAGGTCTCCGGGGAGAGCCGTCTCCAGCGATCGTACAGACAAATAACTTCCCCCCCCACAGACAGATACCACACAAGGAGATGAGTTAGCGTTCTTTATAAGCACTTCTTAAGGTACGATGAAAAGGTACAAGGAGGTCTGGACTCAGGGGTCCCCTCGATTCAAGTCTCTCAAGATGGGGAAAGGGGGTAGCGGGACAGTCTGGTTTCCAGTCTGGTAGTTGAGATGGTATGGTGGGTAGCTCACAATCCTCGAGCTTGGTGGTCTAGCTGGTACGGGCCGCGGCAGCGCCAGCAGGTCCCGGTGAAGATGGTCGATACACGGTCCGCGGCAGCGCCAGCAGGTCCCAGTGAAGATGGTCGAGGTACGGTCCGCGGCAGCGCCAGCAGGTCCCGGTGAAGGTGGTCGTTACAACAGGCCGCGGCAGCGCCAGCAGGTCCCGACGAGGATGGATGTTGCAGAAGGCCGCGGCAGAGCCAGCAGGCAGGACGATAGTTCGCAAGATAGGGCTACGGCAGCGCCAGTAGTCCGTCAAGGCTGAGTTCTCTCGGTGTCTCTCGACTCCAGGATACAACTGCCTTCCTGCTCCGGAGCTGCTCCAGTTATAGGGCAGGCGCCCTTTGATGTCCGGACCCTCGCACTTGGAGGTCGGAGGGTCCGGGATGAAGGTGTCCAGACACCCAGCGGGGGGGTGGAGCCGGTGCCTGGGGAAGCTGGAGGCGATCGTCACCTGGTGGGGGAGAGTCCTTGGCGCTTCGTTCTCCCATTGACCTGCCAAGTGGTCCGCTCACCTCCTGGGGGGATGGTGGTGCCGGGATGTCGGGGCCGGCCAGGCCCAGGGTTAGGGTCGGGTGGAGGCCACGCGGCCTCGTGGCGCAGGGCCCAAGATGGCGGCTTGACCCGGCCGAGGGAGCCGGTGGTGGCTTGGGCCCGGGTTACATGGAGGTCCGAGGGCAGGAGTTCCGTCGGGAGACGGGGTGCGGGTGATTCTCGTGGGTCACGCCTGGCGGGCCGGGGCTTGGGCCCTGTCATGTGGGGAGGGAGCAAGCCCTTCGTGTGGCCTGTCCAACACCACCCCTACCCACCCATTCACACTTGCACCCATCCAAATGTGTACTGCCACCCCTACCCACCCGTTCAAACTTGCATCCATCCATGTGTGCTGCCACCCCTACCCACCCATTCACACTTGCAACCGTCCATGTGTACTGCCACCCCTACCCACCCATTCACACTTGCACCCATCCAAATGTGTACTGCCACCCCTACCCACCCATTGTCACTTGCACTCATCCACGTTTGCTGCCACCGCTACCCTCCCGTTCACACTTGCATCCATCCATGTGTGCTGCCACCCCTACCCACCCATTCACACTTGCATCCATCCACGTTTGCTGCCACCTCTACCCACCCATTCACACTTGCATCCATCCATGTGTGCTGCCACCCTTACTCACCCACCCACCGCTGCATGCAGGTACGCCCATCCATATATTCATCCAAGTATACACCTGTCAACTATAAACGTCTACAACTAATGCTAGTGCTCGCTAGGCATAGGGTAGCTATAACCTGGATGGGGCAGAGGGGCCCAGAAGTGCCCAGCTGGCTTAAAGATGTCCGAGAGTGGGCCCTAGCCGAAGAAACACACATGCAACTCACCCGAAGGGACGAGAAGCTGCAAGAAGACCTCATAGTTTGGCGGGAATTGTGTTCCTCTGGGTTGGCGGAGAGGGAGTCCTCCTCGCAGGATACAGCTGATGGCGAGGAGAGTGGGTTGGATGTAGAAAGTGGGCCTCCCCTTGCCACGGAGTGCGAGGACTGACCCCAGTTATATGCACATTGGGAATCACTGCCATACCCCATGCTCCCTCCTCACTGTAATATGCTTCTGAACACTTATGTGACCCCATGGTACCTTCTCCCCCGAATGCGACCATCTGTGCTACGTGCCCTTGATAATATCAACAATATGTCTATGTACGCTGTATTGATGTCGATTTGTTTCTGCATTTGTATAATGCAAATTGAAAAATAAAGTAAAAAAAAAAAAACTATAAACGTATCCAATAATCCACCACATAACTACTATGTGCATGTCCTTTGTCACCATATGTATGAATGTGTGAGTTTGTGTGTGTGTGTGCGTGTGTATGCGTGTGTGTGCGTGTGTGCGTGCGTGTGTGTGTGCTTGTGTGTGTGTGCGCGTGTGTAATTGCCATTGGTTAAAATAAGCTCGTCCTATTGGCTTTTCTACTGATTGTCTTATATACAACATTTGCCTTATAGCTCTCAGGAGGGCACAGATTCAGTTTAGAATAAGATACAGCCTCGTTGTTCATAATCTTTGCCTTCACAAATGTAATAAAGTCTTCATGAACAATAGAAAGACAAAGTCAGCATTATTCATTCGTTTAAAGTCCTTTCAGGGTACACCATGAACCGAGGAGTAGAAACAGCACATCTCCAACCTCAAGGCCAGGCTAGAAAACACGAGCAGCCCTGGCACGTGCTGTCCCATAGCAGCCCGCATGCAGTGCAGAGGGGGAAAGACCAGTACGGGAGCCCCTCTAGCTCAAACAAGACCGAGGGCTTCCACAGCCCTTCGAAGACATTCAGAACAAGCATTTACAATGCAATATGTCTCGCAATGACATTATTTTGAGCTATTGGCATTGTAAGTGTGATTGTTTTTCAATAATCAAATGGTGTAATGCAAAATGGCAACAGCTCACTTTGTTGTAACTGCAAAATCTATTGCATTGCATTTGTACTAGTGTGAGTTTTGTATTGTAAATGGTACTGGCTTTTATTAATGTGATATTTTTTTATCACATTAATCTAATGCATTAGCAGCCCTCAGACCAGGAGCTCAGCAGTCCTCACACCAGGAGCTGAGCATCCCTCACACCAGGAGCTGAGCATCCCTCACACCAGGAGCTCAGCAGCCTTCACACCAGGAGCTCAGCAGCCTTCACACCAGGAGCTCAGCAGCCTTCACACCAGGAGCTCAGCAGCCTTCACACCAGGAGCTGAGCATCCCTCACACCAGGAGCTCAGCAGCCTTCACACCAGGAGCTCAGCAGCCCTCAGACAAGGAACTCAGCATCCCTCTGACCAGGAGCTCAGCAGCCCTCACACCAGGAGCTCAGCAGCCCTCACACCAGGAGCTCAGCAGCCCTCAGACCAGGAGCTCAGCAGCCCTGAGACCAGGAGCTCAGCAGCCTTCACACCAGGAGCTCAGCAGCCTTCACACCAGGAGCTCAGCAGCCCTCACACCCGGAGCTCAGCAGCCCTCGGGCCAGGAGCTCAGCAGCCCTCAGACCAAGAGCTCAGCAGCCCTCACACCAGGAGCTCAGCAGCCCTCAGACCAGGAGCTCAGCATCCCTGAGACCAGGAGCTCAGCATCCCTGAGACCAGGAGCTCAGCAGCCCTCACACCAGGAGCTCAGCAGTCCTCACACCAGGAGCTCAGCAGCCCTCAGACCAGGAGCTCAGCAGCCCTGAGACCAGGAGCTCAGCAGCCTTCACACCAGGAGCTCAGCAGTCCTCACACCAGGAGCTCAGCAGCCCTCACACCCGGAGCTCAGCAGCCCTCAGGCCCGGAGCTCAGCAGCCCTCAGGCCAGGAGCTCAGCAGCCCTCAGACCAGGAGCTCAGCAGCCTTCACACCAGGAGCTCAGCAGTCCTCACACCAGGAGCTCAGCAGCCCTCACACCCGGAGCTCAGCAGCCCTCAGGCCCGGAGCTCAGCAGCCCTCAGGCCAGGAGCTCAGCAGCCCTCAGACCAAGAGCTCAGCACCCGTTAAGACCAGAGCGTCTTAGACCCACAGACGAGCTGCAGAACACTGGGCAGAATAGTACAGTTTACAGCGCCTTACCCCCACAGATGAGCTGCAAAAAACCTGGCAGCCTGGGAAAGTATAAAGGAGCCAGAGATAAAGATGCAGGAGCTGCATTAAAGCAAAAGAAGACAAAATATACTATTGTATTAATGCCCACTAAATGACCATACAGCAGTCGGACATGAAAAGTAAGACTACTGAAACCTACAATCATGATGCAGCAAATTAACTGTGAAATCTATAAACCAAAAAAGAGACAATTGAACCCTTGGTGATGCTGGACAACATGTCGTAGGGTGGCCTTAACAGTGCTTTGAGGTCTGGCCTCACGGTACAGCTGTCTACTTACATACAGAAAGCTCTTGGCCGCTGCCCGGCACTGCTGGTGGTACTGCAGGTATGTGGTGGTCTCCCAGCGGCCATCTCTCTTCACCGCCATTGCTGGACGGTCGCCGAAGCGCTGGACAGCGTCCTGAAACATCTGGAGTGTGGTGACCGGTGGCTCTGAGGCCGGCCCCGTCTCTTCCATGCGCAGCTTCACCGCTCCATCCCTCCGGGTGGTCCATAAGCTGTCTGCTGGAGCCAGGTTTGGCTGGATGGGCCTGCTTGTGGTCCCAAGGGGGCGTCCTTTGAGAGCTAAGAAGGGGAGTGGTATGAAAGAAGGACATCAAACTCAGAGACAAACTCTGCTACAAACATATCCTACATCGGGTCCACAAATATGTAGCTATGGGTTTATTTTATGATTCAACACTTTTTATTGAGTTATATCAACTTTAGACATTAGCAGTTATTTTTTTCAACAACGTGTTTTGTAAATGTTGTTGGAATGAATTCCAGACAGTGTTAGAAAACAGTGTTTTCCAATTCGAAACAAAAAAGATGTTTAAAAATCTTAGTGGGCAGGTTTGAAAGAATTTGGAAGCCATAAGTATGAGCAATAAAGTGTAAATGGTTGAACACACACATGATGATGAAGCATGACTACCCTCAGTATGTGTGAGGGCCCCTGTTCCTAAGGAAGTATCCCCCACCTTATCTCCTGGTAGATCTTCATCCCTCTATAAGAACTGCATGCCTCTCTTTGACAAGTCAGTAGTAGGGGCAGTGTGCTGGACCCCCTTAAGCCCTAGTCTCCCCTTTTTTTGTTTAATTTATTATTTAAAAATGTATAACCAAAGAATATTGGCTTTGTTCTACTATCTAAGTCGGGCACAGTTGATAACTCTTGGCTTTGTTGATAATGATTATGGTAATAATATCTCACTAATAAACTTTGCCCCAGGTGGCATGTTCTCCAAAGCATGAGAGTTTCCTGAGTATCTTTTTTCTGTGTTGGTTTTTAATGTTCTTCTGTTTCCCATGTTCAGAGTTCTAGGTTTTCCAGGCTGGTCCATGATGTTGACTCGATTATAAGATCAGAACATTGCGCCTCCGGGGCACTATGCGTAATACAGCCCCATGGGCGGAACGTCCTTATCTTCTGTGCAAAGATTATCCCCCAACCTTGTCCCTTTCATGGGTTGCTTGCCTGCAAACCCCTCACTCCATCGGAGCTGATGCCAGAAAAGCCTACCAGAGCATTCCTTCTCTCTCACAGTCATATACTTGCAGGAGCACGCCCAATGACCTGCCTGCAAGTATTGTCGCATATTCTGTACTCAGGTGACAGATACCTAGTTACGTCATTCTTCCTACCATCCACAAATATATGTCACAATCTGGCCATGGCTGTCCCTTAAGCAACCGGATGATGTTGCTATTCAGACACCTGATGAAGACAGTGTCTATAAAATAATGTTGGCAAAACAAGGCACAGAAGTAGATGAGATGTATTCATTAATGACAAAAGACGACTTAAAAACACCTGTGAATTCAGAAGTATGGGATTTCACTGGAAAAGAAGTGGGATTAATGGGAAAATGTAGACCCAGTGAAGGTGACTGTAAAGGAAGGTGCAGTTTACCCTAACACCAGACAATATGAAATGAGTCCTGAAGTCAAAGCAGGAGTTGGTTCTGCAATTGATCGAATGATTAAACAAGGCATTTTGAAAGAAATAATGAGCAGTCCTTGTAATTCACCTATAATTGGTCTCAAAAAGCCTTGCGTAAAATACCGTTTAGTACAGGATTTAAGGAAGATTAATAAGATTCAGTTCAGTTCTAGTTCAGTATATCGATGACATACTCATAGCATCAAAGTCTCGAGATGACTGTGTAACTGATTCCATTGCATTATTAAATCATTTGGCTAATGGGAGACACAAAGTATCCCCAGAAAAGTTACAATTTTGTTGAACTGGAGTCAAATATTTGGGACACCACATAGAAAGGGGAGTGAGGAAAGTGAACCCTGATAGAATAAAAATAATAAAACAGATGCAGTTGCCACAAACCCAGAGAGAGATCAGAATGTTTCTTGGTGTAGTGGGATACTGTAGGCAATGGATTGTGGGTTTTTCTTTATTTGCAAAGCCATAATTCAGATGATACGGAAAAGAGCAAAGGACCCAATAGTTTGGGATGACAAAAGTGTGGAAGCATTTCTAAAATTAAGGAATTGTTTGTGTGAGGCCCCTGCCTTAGGCATGCCTGACTATACAAAAGAATTTGCACTATTCTGTTGTGAAAGGGAGAGTTGTGCACTCTAAGGGGCCCATTCCGATCCGGGTCGGAAGGGCACTGAATGCGATCCGGCCGGAAACATTACGAGCCGTATGCGTGTTTTCCGCCCGACTCGTACAGCTGTAGGAGCGAGCAAATACGATGCGAGCTACATGAAATTCACCGACCGAGTCGTTGCCGGGTCCGAACCGCTCCGTACGTCTCGTGAGCTAACCGTGACGTGCAATGGATGCAATTCACGACCGAGCCAGTACGATGCAAGCATCGGACAGCCTGTGCGAGCCGGGTGGTTGCCTTTGCGGGTCCTCGTCGGACCCCCTGTCACCCACAGCCCTACGACTTGGACAAAGGGGGAGACCCAAGGGTCCCCCCAACACAGGCATGTACGGTGCGGAAGGTACCGATGCGTACTCGCTGTAGGGGGCGCACTTGTCCGCGATGTACCCATTCAGTCAATGGGAGCCCATGTACGCGTCGTACGACCGGCTCCCATTGACTTCTATAGGAGTCCGACCGAAACGAGTCCGACAGCATACGGCCGCATCGTACTCGCTCGGTCGGACTGCAGGACTACGGCTTGGTCGGAAAACACTCGGCACCTTAGTTTTAACCCAAAGACTTGGTTTGAGCCGATGTCCTGTAGCATATTTCTCTGCTACTTTGGATCCTGTGGCTTCAGCATTACCTGGTTGCCTAAAAGCAGTAGCTGCTACATGTATGAGCCTAGAACAAAGTGAGTCAATTGTGATGGGACATCCAGTAAAGGTATATGTTCCACATTCAGTTGATATTCTTTTAACAAGAACTCAAACACAGTATCTTACACCCAGTCGGATGGCTAAGTTCGAAAGAATCATTTTGGGAGCTGTAAATGTGACAGTGGTTACGTGTACCATGTTAAACCCTCCTACTCTATTGCCAGATGTACTTGGAGAAGTGAGAGATGAAGTTGAGCATGAATGCTTAGATGTGACAGAATTATGCACTAAGCCCGGTCCGGACATACAGGACGAACCCCTAAAAAAATCTGACCATGAGCTTTTTGTAGATGGCTCGTGTTTGAGGCATGAGGAAGGAGGATTACGTGCAGCTCATGCTGTATGCAAAGTCACTGGAGTAGTTGAAGCATCCTGTTTACCAGGAGTCAAGTCTGCACAAGTAGCCGAATTGATAGCTTTAATTAAAGCCTGCAAAATTTGAAAAAATTGAAAAGTAACCATATTTACTGATAGCCAATATGGTTACGTGGTTGTGCATGACTTTGGCCAACTCTGGATGCAAAGGGATTTCATGACTTCTTCAGGATTCCCTATAAAAATGGGAAATTTGTAAAAGAATTGTTGGAAGCAATACAATTGCCAAAAGAATTAGCAGTGGTCAAATGTGCTGCTCACCAGTCAGGAAATGACTATGTGGTAGCTGGTAATCGATACGCTGACCAGGTTGCTCAATATTGTGCAAGAAATAAAATGTCAATTAACAAGAAAATTAAAACAAGTGGAATCAGCTGCCAACTCATGCTATTCTCAGCACTAGAAACATGGGAGGAGGTGAGACAACTGCAGGATGAGGTGGAAGTGAGTGAAAAGGAAAGTTGGATAAAGACAAGATATAAAAGGAGGGCAGAAGATGACGTGTGGATTTATGCTTTCACACGTAGGCAGGGATGCCATTATCAGACTTTTCAGACAAAACTGGTACAATCCAAGATTTAGGGCAGTCGCAGAGTCTTTGCCAGCGATGTTTAACTTGTCAACAAATAAATCCAGGCAGGAAGACAGTGGTCAGTTAGGAAAACATTGGAAAGGCAGAAGGACGATTTGTAAGGTTGCAGTTAGATTTCATACAATTACCTCCATGCAGGGGATTGAAGTATGTTCTTGTCATAGTAAGTTTATTTTCACGGTGGGTGGAGGCATATTCTACTTGGAGAAATGACAGCATAACAGTAGCCAGATTATTGTTGAGAGAGTTAATTTCGTGGTTTGGTTGTCCAGTAACTTTGGAATCAGATAGAGGATCTCACTTTAATAATGAAATAATTTGGTTAATCTGTGAAGCATTTAAAATTGAACAAAAACTGCACTGTTCATACCGCCCAGAGGCTTCTGGAGTGGTGGAACAAATGAATGGCACAATCAAGTCAAGACTGGCAAAAGTGTGTGCATCCACATCACTGTGTTCGCCCGATGCATCACCTCTTGTTCTGATGGGACTCAGAAGCATTCCTGACAGAAGCACAGGACTGAGCCCCCATGAAATTCTCACGGGAAGAGCAATGAGACAAGCATTTATACCAGGATATAAACTGTTGATTATAATTGATGATCTGGTATTGGACTATTGTAAAGGATTGGCTGACCTAGTGCGTTCTTTCTCCCACCAGGTTGGAGAAGACGCAGTTGCCAGGCAGCCGATTCAAGCACATGATCTGAATCCCGGAGACTGGGTGGTAGTGAAGGATCACACCTGAGAGTCGTACCTAGAACCCAGGTGGGATGATCCACGACAGGTCATACTGGTCACAACAACTGCAGTGAAATGTGCAGGGTTGCCCAACTGGATACATGCCAGTCATACCAAAAGAGTTCCAGCTCCTGAGGAAGTGGGACCGCAACTGACACAAGCAGTTGAGGCGGCTGAAGGTTGTGCAGCTGAAGAATCAAAAGTAACAGATTCTGAAGAAGCTGAGAAAGAACAACCGAGCACAAGTCAGGAAGACTGGATACCAGTGGTAGACATACCTGAGGTGATTATTAAAACAAGAAGAAGAACCAGACTAGAAAGACAGGAAACTAGAGAGGACCTGACAGGTGTAGAAGAACATGCTCAGGAAAGGGTGAATAAAACTACTGGAGACCCTGAGCAGGATCAGACAGGGAAAGAAAATAATACTCAGGCAAACAACAAAATAAATGAGCTTGAGCAGGGACAGACAGGCATAGAAGAACACGTTCAGGCTGCAGAAGAACAAGGTGCAGTAAGACCTGAGCAGAACCAGTTAGGAAAAGAAGAACAAGTTCAGGAGGAAGGAAAAGAACAAATCGAAATAAGACCTGAAAAGGATCAGAGAGAGGAAGAAGAACATGTTCAGGCAGGTGAAACAACAATAACAAGACCTTAACAAGGACAGATAGAGAGGGACTTTGAAGACGAGGAAAATCAAATTGTGCCACAACATAATGAAAATAAAAGAGTTCTCGAAAGAGACGAGGAAAGTGAAAGTGCAGTGCAAGTCAAGAAGGTCAGAAAAGGTGATAATTGGCCAGGTGGTGTCAAAAGGTTAAAAGATCACTTAAAGACAAAAAGTGAGGAACCTGAACAAGTGAATGAAATTACTAGTCAGTCTGGGCAGTTGACTGAGAAAACTAGACGAAGAAGCCGAAGACTGAGAATCTTGAACAATAAGTTCAAGGGTCCTGAATGGACCTTTGTGATTCTTGAAGAACTTGAAAATCTAGATTTAAATGAAGATAGTGATGAAGAAATAATTGCAGGACAGATTGATGAAGGAAAAGTGAAACCCCCTTGAAGTAAGAAAAGAAATAAAAAATTATAAACACAGTGAAGAAAAGAAGAGAAGTCTTCTTAAACTAAAATGGCTGAAGATAGGGTTGCTGGAAGACCAAAACTAAATTGTATAAAGAAATGCTGAAAAATCTGTATATGTGGTATTCTGTTAGTGGTCATAGTTTGGCTATTTTTAACAATAGCAATTCCTTACTTTATGAGAGATAGAGTAGAATTAGAAGCACCAGATGAGTTAGACTTACATCACACTGTGACAGATAACGACACTACTTTAAATGTATTCACAAAGTTATTATTTCAGTATGTAGACACTATGGAGATTAGTGATTGTTATGTATGTATGAAACTACCAACATCAGTAGCAGAGGGCGTTGCATACCATCATTTACCGTTGACATATGGTATTTTATGTAGTATTCTAACAAGTTTATTTTATAGAACAGGAAAGTTACAGTATTATTATTCAAACTTAAATGTAAATATTCCAGAGATTCCTATTTGAAAGAGTATGAATCCAGTACTTAGTAGTCAAGATGCACAGTTTATGGGGGAATTTTTCTTAACTATGAAGTAAATAGATATAGCAGAGGCACACAAGAATAATTTAAGATGCACATTAAGAAGAAAAGGTATTTTTGAACTTAGTTGAAGAAAGGAGACAGGACTTCCAAAGAAAGGCTTTTGAAAAGAAACCCTATGTTCCACCATGGACTGAGAAAGAGGGAATTTATACAGCCGGCAAGACTCATGCTGCAATGTCCCTAGATTTTGTTAAGAAAGGGAAGGCCTGCCTCCATAGATTAAAGACTGACTATAACAATGTATTTATTGGTTTCAGTGAGTGTGAACATAACTTTTTGATTCTTGGAGGTTGGGGACTAAAAGGGGGAACAGATACAGTTTTTCCTGGTCTTTACTACATGTGTGGGAATAAAGCTTATTATAAGCTGCCTGCACGGTGGTACAGGAGTTGCTATTTTGGAATAGTATTCCCTAGAATTTATCATGTAAAAAGAATCACTGGAAGCAATGAAAACCCTAAGGAACTAATACGTAGGAAGAGAGCTAGTTTTTCAGAAATAGTAGGTGATATATTTAGTGCATTGATACCTTCAGTGGGTGTCATTTGTCAACTGTCCACAGTAGTTGATCGTCTATCGGCTGATACTGCTGGAGGGTTCTTAATGATCAATACAGAAATGGTTGCAATTAGGTCTATGGTTTTGCAAAATCGTCTTGCGCTTGATATATTATTAGCAAAAGAGGGAGGAGTCTGTTAAATTTTAAAAGAGCAACATTGTTGCACTTATATACCAGACAACAGTATAGAAATTGGAGAATATATTAAAAATATTACAAAAATTGAAGAAGAATTGAAACCACTGGAGGTTGCTAGTGTATGGGAGAAATTACCAGAGTATTTCCTCAATAGGGACTTGGTTTACTAATATGGCTAGTTTTATAGGCCAAATAATACTACCAGTGGTGGGAATTACCATAATAGTCTTAGCCATAATGTTATGGTGCATATTAGGGGTGGGCGGAATTTGCGTAGTCGCGCTATGCAAAGCTCCGCGAAACGGTAAAATATCTCCGTTAGCACGCAGAAATTCCACAAACATGCAGAATTGCTTGTTCGCATTGCTTTTTTCCTGTTCGCGAACGCTGTTTGCCTGCTCGGGGGGAAATATCTCGCGAACATACATTTTGAGAACACGAACAAGCAAAAAATTCCACGAAGCCGCGGAATGCAGAATTTTGGGACATTCAGTGTTCTCCGCAGAATGCAAAATTACCCAAATTCCGCGAGCGGAACGGAATTTACTGCCCAGACCTAGTGCAAATGCTGTAGAAAAAGAAAAAGATATAAAATAAATGAGAAGCGAAAGAAAACAAAGTATGAAGAGATACAGTTAGAAGAAATGAAAGGCGAATTATACAAAAAGATGAAAAGCTTACAAGAAAAAGATGAGAATGGGATTGAGAAGACCGGAAAGGGAATTGAGATGTGCTAAAGTTGCATCTGGTTTGTGATGGGTAATTTTGTGATGGCTCAAAAATGCCATCAGAGAGGGGACTCGTAAAAAGGAGATTTGCTTGAAAACAATCCTCTTGTATAACTAATAACGCGTATTAACTGACTATTGTATCATTAATATGCACTACATTCCAATTATTAGAAAAAGAAGAAGCTTGCTTACATGTCTTATTAACAAGTAACTTGAGTGAAATCTAAAATGGCTGCTAAACGCGGGAAACTGTAATGCGCATGCGTCAACTGCATCTACGCAGTATGACGAGCTGTCACTTGGAGGGAATTTCGGCACTTGCGCAGACGCTTCTAAAATGGCTGCTAATAGCTCACATGCTAAGCATATGTTTTGCTGAAAAATAAACCAAGATATTTACTAATTGCTAATGCGGGCAGAGCATTTATAACTAAATGGGATTAGAATAGAGATAGGTGGTATACAGTGAAATCATTTTATTTTGAAATTAATATACTTCCTTTTGACTTTTCCTATTAGTTCCTATTCCGGCCTTTGTAAGAAACCAAAGTATATATCCCATGTGACCTCCACACATGCGCAGTCTAAGTGAGCCAGAAGCCACGATGTAATCCTTGAACGCCATCCAAGGACAAGAACAGTAACATACCCTGGGAACCAGTATGATGTCCTGTGAAAAGGAAGAAAGTTATATGAAGTGGATACTTTATGTTTGATAAAGATATGAATGCAGGTGGTAATAAAGATTTATGAATGAAAATCAAGGGGTGGGATCATTTAACAATGAGCTGAAGGAATATATTGAAAATCTGGTATGGTGTGATGATCATTCCCTTTCCCTGTCCAATCAGGGTTAGAAAATGTATGAGAATGAAACATTAATGGGTGATGCATGGCATCAGAAAGATATAATTGAAGTAGTTCAGCTAGTTAGTTAGCGCATTGAGACGGAGATGCTGCAGAGCTCGGGATGCTGTCGGAGTGATGAGCGAATGCTGAAGAAGAATCGAATTGCAGACTTATAAATCTAAGCCAAATAAATTAGAAGAAGATCGCGGAAGAATCGAGGAGGACAATAGTGTCAGAGAGGGGTGCGACGCAGGTGTCGGATCTAAATGAGGTCACCTTTTCCTGTCCTGAAACCTGTCCTGAAACCTGAAGCCTTTGTCTCCTGACCTTTACCGTGGGACCCTTCCCAGCACCTTGGCCAAGGGGTTGGTTTTCACACCATCTTAGGTAATATATTTCTGTGTATATGCAATTGTACTTCTCTATCCTCTCTTTTCTGAGTATCGTCATTGTAAATTCTTGCTAATTGAAAGTTCCTTCTTTGGGAGATGGAGAGTGTACTGTACTTTGAGTTTGGCTCACTTGAAATCAATTTAGATAAAGCATTTAAATGTTTCCCGAGTCTGTGATCATTTATTTGCAGAAAGAATATTTTAATATGTCATTTCACCATCAACTAGTTCAACTAATGGTCCATTGACCAGAGGAAAGAGCTTTTTGATCAGTGAAAGGTTACTTAGGAATGACGAATAACTAGTCTTAGAAAGACAATATAACAAATTGACCCAAACGGGAAATAACTGGCCTGAGTGAGTGTGAATGTTTTTATGGGCCCAAGGTGAGTATATGGTATTAGAGTATCTGAGGCTGGTTTACCGCTGGAGCAAGTCTCTACTTCGTAAGCTCTAGACAATACAGAATACTGCAGCCAGACTCATCCTCAGCATCCCTCGACATGAACAGATCAGCCAACACCTACGGAACCTCCACTAGTTGCCCGTGGAGAAGAGAGTCACTTTCAAGATACTCACCCATGCCTACATATGCCTCCACAACACTGGACCTCAATAGCTCAAAGAGAGAATCTCCTTCCATGTACCCAAAAGAAACCTCCGAACCACCAACCTCGCCCTAGCCGAAACCCCGCGCACCCGCAGAACCAGAACAGGAGGAAGAACCTTCTCCTGCATCGCAGCCAAGACCTGGAACAAGCTCCTGATCGACATCAGACGCGCCCCCTCCCTGACCATCTTCAGGAAGACACTCAAGACCTGGCTGTTTGACTGAGCCGAGCTGCTTACCCTCGCCCCCAACCAGCGCATTAAGACTCTAAGGGGTGAGTAGCACGCTTACAATGCCCTGATTGATTGATTGATTGATTGATTGATTGATTGATTGATTGATTGATTGACGTATGATCTGTGGTTATGGGGAGTCCCTGGGATTGCAAGAAAAGTGGCAGTGTTTACAACTGACACCATTGGTTAGAGGATGAAACAACGATTGACATGCCTCCATGCAGACTGGGCGCAGGGCTTTTAAGTGGCTCCAGGAAAAGTCCTTTCTGGTCCTGGCCTCTGGTACCAGCCAGGTCGGATGGGCACAGATTGACTTGCCTTTGGCGCGTCTTCGCCACACCTCTGCTTATCGGTGCCAGGCTGCCCTTTTAATAGAGCAAACAAAGCGTCAGAATGCTGTTCAGCTGTGCAGCAAGCCGTCCAAGATGGCGGCCCTCAGGGCACGGCTGAGATGAGATGTGTCCCAGCTCCCTCTGACAATCAGGAAACCTGCGGCAGACCCAGGAGATGGGAGAAAAAGGCAGATAGAATTAGGTGGGCCTCAATAAAAATGCGGCTTCTTTCCCTTTTTTTAAAAGTTTCCAAGTATTTCATTAAGTGCAGTAATAAGACAATGTGAACACAGCAGCTCAAACAATAAAAACTGTCACGCGGTGTGAGAATGCTATAAAAATAGTGCGAGAGCTTCTGAAGCTTGCTGCAGAGATACCAGGAGTGCTGCTCCTTCTCTGGTACGTAGTCAGTCTACTCCACGAGGCTTGGTAGTCGGCAAACATAGTGCCTTGAAATTATGTAGCTCTTCACACTACTTGCGAGGCGCTGAAGCAGACCAGAAGTTAGACTGGAAGGGTACTGGGCAAAGATGTGAAGTTATTAAAAGGAAACAAAAGAAAGGGAGCGGCGCTGTGTGAGCTGAAAAACCTGGAAAATAGTGGATTGTTCCCCTCTCCTTCACACAAAATATCCTCACTCCCAAAAGCGTAAAATGCTTTATATGAAACATGAAGTTGTGTTTAATTAGGTGTTGTTCTGTTTCAGAATTCACTAACAGGGTGCACTATGCATTCCTCTTTGAGAGTTTTATGCCATGCTGAAAAGAAAACAGCATGGATTTCGGCAGGCACGTGGAAAAGGGCATGTCGTTTTAGGACACAACAATACTTGTTTACACTTTCTTGGTCATAGTGCAGTAGAAATGAAAATATTAAAATACAATTCGACCTACTACAATGAACCCTAGTAGGTTATTGTAGGGTAGGTTAGGAAGCACTTCACCAGCTGAGCTCTTTCACTGGCTTCCTAAAACAAGCATTGGCAATGTCAATAGGCCTGGCTTTAAAGGAATGTTGTATGGCAAGTTGATCATCAAAAGATAGTGAAACGCAGTTTTCCGAATCACAGAAGAGTTGCACAGCCGGATACACATTTGTGAATCTAGTAAACACGTAATCCCTTGTATGTCAAAAATTTTATCCATTTATTTGCACAGCTTCATTTTTCTTGTCCGTCACGTCAAAGATTCATGTTTCCATTATTTCACACATTTAATTGCACAAGAATTGCCCATCCGGGCCTATTCACAGGCATGTTTATGAAACTTGCTTCATCCGTCTTAATCAATCCACCCAATGCATTTCGGTCATCCAATGACCTTCGTCAGGGGTATCTATAGACAGTTAAAAATATATGCATCAACTTCATGTTAATCTTGCACAAAAGACATATACATTCTCACCCTACAATTATAAATCCTGTCCCCTTAACGTAATTAGTGCTCCGTGCTCCTTCCCCTAGTGTTGTCAATAATAACAATTGTAAAAACGTGCTCCCCCTGCTACCTGTAACCTAAAATGAAAACATGCTCCCCGATACATCCCCCAACAGCTTCCAACCTCACCAGCCCCTACGATGTAAGTGTTATTCTCTATTCCCGATACTGCTACAACTCTACCCCACTAGTTATCCAACCTTCTTACACCCCACACGTTTAGAAACTTCCTACACCACTTTAGAAAAACTTTAACATCCCAAGTTCTTACCGATAATATTATTACACTCTCCCAAACAGTGTGTATGGCAAGTTGAAGCATGAGAATGGATATGTATTTGTGTGGAAGCAAATAACTGTAGAATAATGTTGGTTAAGCTTGAAAGGCCAGGTGACAGTTGAACTTTCAAGCCAGATCTAAACCTCCATGTAGGTTAAGGAGTGCCCTACTCCCATCTATTCTGCTGCCAGAGGAAAGCACCATACATTTTCTAGTCATCTAAGTTACTTTAATAGCTTTACAGTATCATGCATATGCCCTAAAGGTTTAACCTCAGGCAGCTGGATAAACAATGATCACAACTGAATGGAGTGCAAGCACATGTTTGTGGAAGCACACAACCTTTGCCTAATCAAAACATGTACTCCTGACGCTCTATCAGTGGCGGCTGGCCTATATTTACAGTGTGGTGAGGAGGGCAAAATACAGGTAGTACAATAATAAAATGAATATAGGCACTTACATTCCTGGCTTGACGCACGATGTCCTCCTCATCTCTCATTGAAGCTCCAAAGCGGGACCCAGGAACATGCACTGACCAATCCTGGCTCTGCTCTCATGCTGTTAAACAGCATCAGAGAAGCATCAGGATCGGTGGGAGCAGCCTCTCCTAGAGCTCTTAAGAGCACTTGAGGCCTGCACTTTCTTTAACCTAGCTGTTTTAGACAGCTGGGTTAGAGATGTTTAAAATTCACTGCCGGACAAAGGGACATGCGCACTTGAAACATAAGTGCACAGCTCCCTGCGGCCACTCAGCTGCAATTTATCTGCCCTGTCCTGACACTCAGTTCAGGAAGGGTTGCTTCAAAATAAAATGATAATAAATAGACTTTCTTTTTCAGCTCTGGGTGCATTGTTTTAGCGGGGTGACGGTCCTCTGCTCTCATGGAGGAGCCACTCCTGTGTCCACCATGTCAGAGGACCTAAAGCCCCTCTCTAGTGTACCTCACATAATTGTCTGGCAACAGATGCCCTGCCGAACCAGACCATAAAAAACACTAGAGCAGTGGGACAGCTCAAGTCACAAGGCAGAGAATGCTCCAAAGTAATACCTTCACACTTTATAAACACCACCTAGAGACCAGCCCTCAATGTCCAAGGGAAGCCGCGAAGGAAGATTGCAGGCTCTTGTAAGGACTGAAGGTTGAGAGATTGTATTTGATGCAGACTGCACTTTTGGTGCTCCCATTTGTGGATGAGCCATCAACTGTCAATCCCAAATACAGGAGACTTGGTGTCAGCCAGCAGCGGTCCGTGCAGGTAATAGCGATGGGGAGGTATGGCTGCGTGGGGGGGTATTTCGAGGGAAAATTAAATAAATCATTAATTTTCCCTCTGCATCATCCCTTGAAATACCCCCCATGCGGTCACACCGCACCACCGCTGTTACCTGCACGGACCGCTGCTGGTGTCAGCAATGACTAAAGGGTCAATTACTATAGCGGGCGGATCCGCCGGCAAAATGTCCTCCGGATCACCCACGCCATATTAGTATGGCGAGGTGCACCACGGCGGTCGGAAAGACCATCCGCCGCTTTTCCGCCGGTCGGATTGGCGACCGGGCGGAAAGGGACACAATATGGTGGCGGTACCTTGCTGGCACCGCCATCCATATTATGATGCTTGCCTTTCCATGGCGGAGACTCCGCCATGGAAAGGCATGCGGAGATGGGCATTAGGGGCCCGTTGCGGGCCCCGGGGAGAATTCGGGGGGGCTGGTTAAACTGGGGGGCACCTATGGTACCTCCCTTCTTTGGCATACACAAGGTGGCAGGCACCGCGCGGTGCCTGTCACGTTGTGCATGCCAAAGCACAACAACCATATATTGCATTGCGGCGGGTGCTGCTTACAGCACCGGCCGCCACAATGTAATATATGCGGGATGCGCCCGCCAGGGTGGCGGTCGCACCCTAATTGCAATAGTGGGACCAACACAACCCTGGTGGTCGGTCCCTGTGTACCGTCACGGTGGCGTGTGGAAAAAGCCTGCCCGCCATTGTTATGGACCCCTAAGTCTCTTCCTACACAGGCCCATTCTTGGAATAATCTCAAATGCTGCATCCCACAAGGTTAAGTTAAGACTACAGGGCCCGGAAGAGACCTGTTTCGATGCCCATTGCGTTTATCTTGACGAAACGTAAGCAGTATGGTTTAAAAAGACCACATCCCTGAACACAGAGCCGCGGTACATATTTTAGGAACTATAATAAGGAAAACCGCTGATAAGGATCACATTAAACGTTTTCCACTCCAAGCATCAACCGGTTATTGCTGTACCTTCAAGAATGATGCACAACAATGTAGTAGCGCTTCACTGGCAAACTCTGTAAAGTGGCGCTAATGTGTGTGGTTGTCAATGAAACCAATCTAGTCATTTTGAGACCACTCTGTATTGTTATTTAGTTTTTTTTTTGTTTCATATTAAGAACCTTTTTTTCTCTCCATCCGAGGCTGCTTTTTAGAATAGATGGCATTTGCAGCAATTTCACAGGGGACCAAATAAAGGAAAGGAGATGAAAGAGAGGGCAAGATATGTTTGTTGAAGTCATGGTTTTTAGCAAGTGAGGAAGAGCGAGAGAGACAGAAAGAGGGAGAAAGAGGAAGAAAGAGAGAGGGGCAGAGGGGAGCTTGCTGCAGCGTCAGAGCAGATGTGAACACTGTAGGTGGGTGGGTGGTGTGAGATGAGTGTGGTGGAGGGGGTTGTGGTTCATCATATTTTGAAGGGTGCTCTACACCGTGGTGAGGCAGATAAATGTATGCGATTGGTTGTTTTTATTGCGATTGGCCCATAGACAAGCTGAGGAGCAAAAGTAAACGTTTCTCACGGTATGCATCAACAAGATATTGCAGAACCTCCAGGAAAGGTGTGCTTCCACACCCAGGAAAAACAATGGGACATCTTTCAAAAACATTTTGAAGCGCACAGCTGTGCCAAATTTGGCAGTGCTGCGCTCTGACATTTTTAAAAGCAAGGGATGCGCCGATTTCACAAGAATAGGTTCCATCTCTGTGTTCCCTTAGCGCTGGTGCAAAAATAGACCAGCGCAGACACACTGCCGCCATGTTGTTTATTTGCTGGAAGGGGCATCTTCCTGCATAAAAACAACCCTGCTAACATGGTGCAAGTGCCTGCGTTGGCCCTAGGCAGCACATTATTGCCAGCGCTGGAAAGGGCAGTAATGCGCTGTACAATGTTAAGTACTGGCCATTCCTGCCCTTTCCGTATCATGCAGCGCAGCAAGGTGACTCTCTGCGCTGCGTAATACAATGTTAAACATGACCCTGTCTCTTACTTCGCACAGCACGCAATCTACCTTTTTAGGAGTAGAATTGGTAAAACCAGGATCATCTCCAATATTGCCTCAAATGCTGCTCACATGATATCAAGTTAGAGTCGATTCACGTGTTTATTGATGCAGTTTCTCAAACTATCAGATCCATACAATATTACTGAAAAACTACAGTAAATGTTGGCGTGGCCCTTCATCAGGGGTCTCAGATCAGCAAATCAATCTCTGACTCTATACATGTTGGCAGCCTTCCTTCTCTGTGGAGCTGGGACCTTCTTGGAACCCAGGATCTCTGCTTCCCTCTTTCCCTCTTCTGCCCCCTTTTTGTATTTTAGTCCTTCAGGTTACAGAAAACACAATGGTAGAGGAGAATGTGGGGCAATGTTTGGGGCAGAGGAAAAAGATTTGCTGTTTCCTTGAGTATCATGCGGTGAACCTGTTTCAGTCAACTCAAGAGCTCCAATGTCCAGGTGCTGTAAACACTCCTGGGGATACGGCCTTAAAGGGAAACTGTGGTGTCTATGCATTATTTCTCAGTGCACGTATTTTACATATAAATGTTGGAATGTTACTTTGTACCTGTCAAGGTATTCTATGTATTACATGTTTAGAATGTTTGGGACAGAGGCTGGAATTGCTTCCCCAGCTGTTGAAGCAACCACCTTGAGCCCTCTACACCTGTATACCTGTGTATCCTGTGTACTACAATAAATCTACTCATTGAATGAAGACTCCTGGTCTATTTGAAGTCCTGCACAACTTTATTGAAGACAACCCACTTCAGAAACCTGCTCTGAGAATCTATGTATGAAATCCATCTTTCTGCTGTGTTCCCACACTGCTGTAGATAAGTTTGACACCATTAACAATTCTAGTACTTGCATATCTACTCTCCTTCTGTATATTTTGTCAATTGTCATGTGTCCACCTGTAGTTTGGCAGTTGTGTTAGCAAGGGGCACCCTCAGCTCTGTGGCTGCGTCTTCTGTAGCTTACATCCAGGTGTCTGAATCAACACCTAATGTACCCTCTGTCTATAGTACTTAAATATTTTAAACCATATTTCTGAAAGAGAAAAATAAATATTTAAAGAACGCCACCATTAACCCTTGATATGGGGATGGAGTTTTCGCTTTCCTGTAACTGAGCAATCTAACATAATGCCTCATTCCTTTCTCAATGATCTGCCTCATATGCCTCAGAAACTGAGCTGCACACGACTTCCAGATGCTTGGGTTCAGATCTAGCAGTCATGCTGCAGACACCAGCCAAGGCCCTCTCTCTTTGAGGCCAACCACTAGTTTATTGTAGATCTGCGGTGCAAGTCTCCCTGTCACTCTTTCACTCTGCAGTGTGCAGTAGTGATCATTTGTGTGGGTGGAATGCATCACCGTATCGATAAAGGATTACTGCCTACCTGTTCTTCTCGAAGCCCAGCACGTGCTCCTGCAGAGAAGCTGCTGCATACAGGATGCCTTTGTTGCCAAGCGACGCGCCATTGTCGGTCACTGTAGCGTGCTGCTACGGCTGCAGATCCAAGATGGCCGCCTCAGGGTTCTGAAGTCTTGCAAGAGTCAGCTAAAACTCACCAGATTCAGTTCTTAGCGCAAGTCTGTCTGGAACGTCCTGCAGTTCGAAAAGAAATGCATAACAGTTAGAAGGTGCATGCTGCAGGGCATTGTGGATGTGTAGGGGCAAGTCATGAGTACAGCAATGGAGTCTGTCTTTGTGTTGACCCCATGTTTGCAAGGGTTATACATACACACTTATGTTATAGCTTGGGGCGCAGACATGGAGGAGTGGGTTGTCTCAGAACCTGCGTGCTGACTCGCTTGGGGTCACATGTGATGGACTTATTAGGATATAGATTGTGGCAGTCCCCCCTGTCATACTGCCCTGAAAAAATTAGACAGATGGATCCATGGTAGGAAGAATGGGGGGATAAGAGAGAGCGAGAAGACATAAAGGAACAAAAAGAGAAACTTTAGGAACTCTTGAACTCACACTGCGCTGTGACCAATGTTATTGGCTCAGTGTGTGTTCATCTGCATAATTAGGCTCTCAATGTATGAAAAATGTCTGGGGGCAGTCACAGAATCCCCCTTAACGTGGGCATTAAAATTCTAGCATGTTTGGACCAATGTTACTGGTCTAATGTACTCTAAATGTATCACTCACCACAAATGTCCTTGAAGACCTCTGCCCTAGTGTGGCCCTCTAAAGGAATGCAGATACACCCCTTCAGCACTGCACCCCCAGGGTAGCGGGGTGAGCAGTCAATGTTACAAAGGGAGTTACTGTGGGGTTAGAGACTCAGAACTCAAAAGTTACAAAATACCATGCAGTAATTATTGTCCAATCCAGTGCTTACCTTTTATAACACCAAAGAAGTAATTAATAAACATATTATTATGCCAAAATTAAATATCATCCAAAGTCTATGTCCGTGGTCAGAGGGTTCATAACAGATTCGACAAGGACAATAGGCAAAAAATATCAGGCTTAGAATAAACTCACCAGTGAAGGCTCCACTGTCAGTTCATAAGCAGACTTGTGTGTCCATAGGCCTGTTCGTCATGACGCAAGTCACTGACAACCCCCACCGCAGCTGTTTTTCAAGCCAGATGCAAGACTTACCTGAGTATAGCGCTAGTGATGTCCCCAATGTGAGGCCCTAACACCGCCTTCCTGTGGTGCTGTTTGGCAGCTCCATGCAGACCATGACTGGGCAGTTGGTGCAGATATAAGCGCTAGAGAAGGACCCGGCTCAACGCAAAAGATAGTCGACTTGGAGCCTGATTGGCCTACCCACATACTCAGTGCCTGGATACCCTTGAGTGATAAGCACGCTCTACTGATCCTCATAACATAACATAAGCTCCATACGAGGGAAGAGATCACCCCCCGGAGCCGGTAATTCTTTGGTCCTCGCAGATCCCGAACTGACTGCCATTTATTGCTGGAACATCGGGTATCGAGTGTAATCTCTGGAGGCAATGGGGTCGTCGGTGGCTCCATTGTATGAAAATATATCAGCGACAAAAATATTGCGATACACTAATATCACATCATAAATACGGAACACAAAAATATTGAGTTTGCATACTTTTTTATGTAAACTACAAAAATCTCAAAAAATGTTGTAAACCATAATATTGTCAAAAAAGGTAAGCAAATCGAAATATATTTATAGAGCTATATGTTATTATTTACAAAAAGTTTAAAATAATAATATTAAAAGTAAATATAAAAACAAAGTTTAAATATTCATAGAAAATACAAATTATATAGACATATGTACATATACATATACACAAACACATTTAAAAAAATAAAAGCAATATGTAAAGAATTGAACAGTAAAATTACTAATAATAAAAAAATAACAAATACATACATCATATATCAATTTTAATTTAAAAATAAAATGAATACATAACCAACAAAATTAAAATACATATGCAAATTACAAATTATTTATTTTTTGAAGAATAATTTAATGATTACAAATATAGATATTAACAACCCTAACCAAACATTTTTTTTTAACAAAATGTATTGAAGTTTGCAAGCCTGTGCACAGGTACTCTTCAAAGGTACTTATTAAGATACATACAGTGGATGAGCAGAGTCACCATTACAAATATCACAATTATGCTAACATGAAATTGCCCTCCTCCACCCACCACCCAAGGATACCATTCTGTGCCAGACTCGTTGGCAATCAGTTCGGCACTGGCATTTATCTTAAATCTATCCTAACCCCTCAAAACTACCCCCCACCCATCCCTCTCACCAGGCCTGTCACACGTTGTCAATATTGGTGACTGGATTGGGTCTATTGCGCGGCAGATTCGCAAATGTACCAAGAAGAATACGCCATCTATTCTGCTCTGGAGGCGGGGTTGCCCTGCATACAGCGCCTGGCGTCGGCATTACGAACGAAGCACAGGGGTAGACTACCCAATCAGCTACCTCGGGAATTGCACCAATGGAAATGTCATCATCATCGCTGTCCGGGATCTTTAGGGGTACCACTAAGGTTTCCCATGCCTTCGCTGCTTCTAGCGCTCTCTCACTGCACGCTCTTTTCGCTAATTGCAGCCTAACGATTCCATCACACTCCACCCACTTAATGAATTCCTTCTTCCATCTGCTAGGGCCCCTCTGGGCCTTCCAATGCATAGTAATTTCCCGTTTAGCCAAGAAAAGGCTCAGATCTATGAATTTGCTGGTGATCTTATTTTCAGCCGTTTGGGGGGACCAATGCAGCAGACATGGCCCAATAGCCAGTTCCAATTCCCTGTCTGTGATCTCAGTTAACAAGGCCACTACATCAGTCCAATAAGTATCTAAGTGCGGGCAATCCCAGAACATATGGCTAAAAACCGTTCCCTCCCGATTACAGCGTGGGCATGTTGCCGTGTGGGTGTCAAAGTATTTATACATTTTTACTGGCGTGAGGTAAGCTCTGTGTAGTATGTAAAAGTGCACTAATTGAAATCAAGCATTCCTAGAGCTCGTCCACGCCCGTGCCACAAGATCGGCCCAGGCTTTTTCTGGGATTTCCACCTCCCCATCTTCCTCTCGCTTGTGACGTAGTACATTTAGGGGCGTCAACATTTCCTGTGTCATGCGTCTATATAGGCATGTGACCACTTTAAAGGTTCCTGCTGCCGTCACTAGGTATTGACACCCCAGTGACGTCGGCGGTTCAATGAGACCTCCCTTCCGGTGTTTACGGAGAGCCGCAGTGAGTGTTGAGTGTGGCAAAAAATACCCCCTGATCAAATCACATCGGGCCTGCAAGTCATTAAAGGGGAGCATAGTGCCATCTTCATATGGGTCCCCTACCGTGGCCAGACCCTTCTCTCTTCAACTCTCTAGTCCCCTCCAAGTACCCCCATGAGCTAGTGTCTCACACATGGCCAGGGGGATATCAGGTGCGTATGGGATTCCAATCCGTGCTCGTTTCAGACTCCTATTCCAATAATGCCTCACTACTTTAAGGTCCCTTCGGAGATCTTGGACTCTTACAGGCAACCTCAGGACTATTTGGGAGAGAACTCGGAACACCGGGGAACTATCCCTCTCGTCTCCCGTCCCTCGGAGCTCAGCTGCAACCATCTGCGTGAGCCACTGCAATTGAGCTGCTAGGTAATAGGCCTCAAAATCAGGCACTGCTAGGCCCCCCTCTGATCGCAATCTTATAAAGACACGCAACGCCACCCTCCTTCTACTTGTGCCCCATAGAAATCCTGTGACCATAGCCCTAGGTTTAGTAAAACAAACGTGCGTTTTCCTGGAAATATTGAGCTATGCTAGTACCCACGTGGCCACGAAAGACCTGGTCCTCTTAAACTTCAAGACATAGGCGCCATGTGGTTATTTTAGGCCTCAGACAAGACCACTGCACTCGCAATAGGAGAGGATTATGATCTGACAATGTTCTGGTGAGGTATTCACTACCCTGCCCTCTATCATGTACATCTGGTAAACATAAAATCGCATCAAGATGAACATGGAGTTCATGCAGTGAAGAGAAAAAAGATTAGTCCCGGACCCCAGGATGTTGAGCCCTCCAAGAATCTACCAACCCCCATCGATACTGCCAATTACGCCTTCCTTCCGCTATCTTATGAATGGGTGCATTAGGGAGCTGAGGGTGAGAGCGATCCAGGACAATATCAGTAATGCAATTAAAATCCTCTCCAAACAGAACCGACCCTGTGAGAAGTGGCACCAGTTTCCCAGAGAGTTGTGAAAAGAAGGCAGGCTGCTCTGTATTAGGAGCATATATGCTTCCCAAGACAATGTCTCTGCCATCCAGTGTTCCAGTGACCACCACATACCTGCCTTCTGGGTCCATAATTTGATTAGTGCATCGGAATGGCACAACCGCCCGTACTCAAATCAGTACCCCCCTGGTGAATGCTGAATAATTAGCATAAAACGCTGGACCTCGCCCGTGAAGCTGTAGAGCCGCTCCTTCCTGCGCTTGTATGTGAGTCTCCTGAAGTAGTGCAATCTGAACCCCCCTACGAACTAAGTATGCATGTATTTTATGGCGCCGTAATATTGTATGCGTACCCCACGCATTCCATGACATTCATTTAAATCACTGGAGGTACCCATCGCTGTGAACCAAACAGAGTTCCAGTTAGATCATCCCTAGTGACATGCCTGATCCCAACAATCCCTTGTAGTAAACTAAACCACCAACTCCCCCACCCCAGGACAGTTAAACTAGTACCCATCCAAACCATAGCAAAATATACAAGATCATCTGCCAGTTACAGAGGTACAGGGGTGCGCAGCTGCCTTGAGGCGTGTCCGCTGTCCGTAGCACATCAGTGCTCAATGGAAAAAGATAGCCCGGGGCCTATAACAATCACTGAGAGTCTAATGGCCTTCCAAGTATCATAGCCACTCTATCTTACCATGTGAATTCAAATAATATCGTCCACTGTATTAGGAGTGACCACTGCCATCTTCGTATATTGTCGTTATAGGAGGTGTCCGTTTCATTGTCTGCAGAACCTCTGAAAGAGCCAGCCTCGCTTTCCGGTGTAGGGCTCCGGCCCTGCCCCATCGCCGTCACCGCTTGCAAAGCTGCAGCCCTCTCCTGGCCCGTCTGAGATGAGGATGGTTTACTCCGGGGTCTCTTGCGGGGTCGCCGTCTAGGTCGAATTGCAGGACTCTCAGGTGGGCGTTCAGCAGCACCAATGCCCGGTGCCTGTGGCATCTTACCTTTATAGGCCTCCAGCCAGTCCCAGGCATCCCCCAGGGATTCAAAAAAGTGAGTGTTCCCTTCTAAGATGATACTCAGGCGAGCTTGGAACATCAAAGAGTATTGGAGGCCCGCTTCTCACAGTGCTTTCTTGACCTCTAGGTAGGAGGCCCGCTTCCTCTGTACCGCCAACATGTAATCCGGGAAAAGGGTGACCCTGCTGTTGTCCACCATGAATGAGCCCATAGCTCTCACCTTTTGCAGGAGTAGGTCTCTATCACAGTAGTGAAGCAGGGGGGCCACCACGGACCTCGGCGGTCTTCCCGGGACCAACGGTTTAGCAGGGACTCTATGAGCTCTCTCCAGTGTGTAGAAGGCGAACAGACCGTCGGGTGCTACCACAGTCTTCAACCAGTGCTGTGCCAGCGTTTTCCTGGAAATATTGTGCTATGCTAGTACCCACATGGTCACGAAAGACCTGGTCTTCTAAAACTTCAGGACATAGGCGCCATGTGGTTATTTTAGGCCTCGCAGAAGACCACTGCACTTGCAATAGGAGAGGATTATGATCTGACAATGTTCTGGTGAGGTATTCACTACCCTGCACTCCGGCATGTACATCCGGTGAACATAAAATCGCATCAAGACGAACATGGAGTTCATGCGGGGCAGAGAAAAAGATTAGTCTCGGACTACAGGATGTTGAGCCCTCCAAGAATCTACCAACCCCCATCGTTCCAATTGCGCCTCACTTCCGTTATCTAATGAATGGGTGCATTAGGGAGCGGAGGGTGAGAGCGATCCAGGATAATATCAGTAATGCAATTAAAATCCCCTCCAAACAGAACCGACCCTGTGAGAAGTGGCGCCAGTTTCCCAGAGAGTTGTGAAAAGAAGGCAGGCTGCTCTGTATTAGGAGCATATATGCTTCCCAAGACAATGTCTCTGCCATCCAGTGTTCCGGTGACCACCACATACCTGCCTTCTGGGTCCGTAATTTGATTAGTGCATCGGAATGACACACCCGCCCGTACTCAAATCAGTACCCCCTTGGTGAATGCTGAATAACTAGTATAAAACGCTGGACCTCGCCAGTGGCGCTGTAGAGCCGCTCCAAACCATAGCAAAATCCTGTGGCAGAGGCACAGGGGAGCGCAGCTGCCTTAAGGCGTGTCCGCTGTCTGTAGACCATCAGTGCTAAATGGAAAAAGATAGCCCGGGGCCTATGACAATCACTGAGAGTCTAATGCCTTCCAAGTATCATAGCCACTCTATCTTACCACGTGAGTTCAAATAATATCGTCCACTGTATTAGGAGTGACCACTGGCATCTTCGCACTGTCGCTATGGGAGGTGTCCATTTCATTGTCTAATGATTCTCTGGAAGAGCGAGCCTGGCTTTCCGGTGTAGGGCTCCGGTCCTGCCCCATCGCCACCACCGCTTGCCAAGCTGCAGCCCTCTCCTGCACTGTCTGAGATGAGGATGGTTTCCTCCGGGTTCTCCTGCGGGGTCGCTGTCTGGGTCAAATTGGAGAGCTCTTGGGTGGGTGTTCAGCAGCCCCACTGTCCCGCGCATGTGGCGTCTCGCCTTTATAGGCCTCTAGCAAGTCCCAGGCATCCCCCGGGGATTCAAAGTAGTGAGTGTTTCCTCCTAGGATGATACTCAGGCGTGCTGAAAACATCAAAGAGTATTGGAGGCCCGCTTCTCTTAGTGCTTTCTTGACCCCTCTAGGTAGGAGGCCCGCTCCCTCTGTACCTCCAACGTGAAATCCAGGAAAAGGGTGACCCTGCTGTTGTCCACCATGAATGAGCCCATAGCTCTCGCCTTTTGCAGGAGTATGTCTCTATCACGGTAGTGAAGCAGGGGGGCCACCATGGGCCTCGGCAGTCTTCCCGGGGCCAACAGTTTAGCAGGGACTCTATGAGTTCTCTCCAGTGTGTACAAGGCAGACAGACCATCGGGTCCTACCACAGTCTTGAACCAGTGCTCCAAAAAACATACCAAGTCGCTCCCTTCTGTTCCCTCCGGAAGGCCCAGGACCCTGACTTTATTTTTCTGGTTGCGTCCTTCTGCATCTTCAGCCCTGCGTTTCAAATAGCTCACTCTGTCCGTAAGGGTGCCCATCCGCTGCTCCAGGATCTTTTGTGCCGCCACAGCAGGCCAAGTCCAACCGTAACAGTACCAATGTCCTGGTGGAGGGTGGCCTTTGTGTCCGCTATGACCTCTGGAATCTTACTGAGTTGTTGTTGCACCGGGTCTTCCAGAGCAGTCTGTGACTGCTCCTGGGCACTCTCCTCTGGGTCCTGGAGGGCCCCGGTCTGACGACCCCTAGGTTTACCCATGTCAAAGATGCCGCACCAGGCCAAGGAGGTGTAACACCAATACAGTCTCCTCCATTTGGCAACTCAACGCCACCCAGGCAAGACCTCACAGCGCACAATCTCCTCCCCAGACGGGTGCTTCGACCCCTCTTAAATGTTCAGCTCCGTCGAGAGGGCTCCTCCACGACAACCCAGTCAGCAAGCCCACTTAGACCATGGGGGGATACCTCAACTCCTCTTGAAGCTGCACCTTTCATGCCACGTGGCTCAGCAGCCACCATTCGCTCCACCCAAGTCACTTAGGTTAGGCAGGGATCATGGGCCACCCCATAGTCCTTCAACAGCAATCACTGACTGCGGGGTCAAATCTCCGATCCCCCATGAGGGGTTGAGCCACTCCAGTTTAACGGCTCCAGGTCCAGCCACTGTTACTCGCTGCTTTAGCCACTCTCGTGATGCTCGTGGCGCTGCATCAGGGAGTCTCCCACAGGCCCCTTACAAGCCTTCCACGTACCTCTGCGCCCTCCTAGGCTGGCTCTCCAATGAAGGGCTTGGGAGGCGTCGCCGCATTCGCAAGAACACTTTGATCCGGTCGAGCAGTGCTCCACGCAGTTCAGTGCCCCGCCGCTCCCCATAGATAATCACAGTCCATTTCCTGGCACAGCCTTTCAACTCATTTGCCAGCGGTGTTAACCAGGGGGACCCCCCAGGACCAGGGGAGCCGACCCGCAACATCACACACCTAAGTGGCACTCCAGGGCCGTTCTCGGCACTTCACCGTTTATGCCCGCCCGAGAGGAGAGGGGACTCACCCAGCAGGCCCCACTCGCGCCCTGGCCCATTCTCAGCTGCAGCTCTGGCATCACGGGGGGGCGACCGGAAGGGTCTCCGCTGCTTCCTGTGCCTCCGTATCGCTCGCCGCTGTACAGATCTCAAGGGGGGCAGCAGCGGTCGTCCATTCAACATTCACCACCGCAGTTGGGGCAGGTCTCAAGGTTCGCGCTGTTCGTCTTCGCCGCCATTGTTGCGGCCTTCGGTGCACACCTCGCATCGCCGGTCACAGCTCCCGACCCCCACCATCAGCGATCTGCAATCCGCACCTGGGCACACCCCTTGTTACACAGGCCCCCCCCCCCCACCCGAGGGTTCCAGGAAAGCATAGATCGGCACCGGCTATGTAATTTTAAAGGATAACTCGCGGGCTGATGCGGAGATCTCGGCGCACGCGTCCGCCATTATCCTCAGTCAAGCCACGCCCCCCAATCCTAACCAAACAATGGTAGGAAAAGTGTTGGACTTTGACCTAGTTACATTTACTATTCTAACTCCAACATGAGAAACAGCAGCGAAAAGGTTGGACTTTAAAGGGGTCAGATTTAATAATCCAGCTCAAACGAAAGAAAAAAACTAGGGAAAGTGTTAAACTTTGGAGGATCAAATATACTAGCCCCACTCTAGCATAAGGAAAAGTAGGAAAAGTGTTGGACTTTGGAGGGGTTAGATCCACTCGTCCCATTCAAATCTGAGCAACAGTAGTGAAAATCGTGGACTTTGAAGGGGTCAAATTTACTACCCCCATCTTCGACATAAACAAAAGCAGGAAAAGTGTTGGACTTTAGAGGTGCTAGATTTACTATTACCACTCCAACTTAAGCAAAAGAGGGGAATGTTTTGGACTCCAATGTGAGCGACAGTAGGGAAAGTGTTGGACTTTGTAGGGTTTAGATTTACAATTACAACTCCTAAACATTTAATTAAATATGAAACAAATTAAACCTATTGTAGTATACTTAAAATAAAAATAAAATATAAAAATGAAAGTATTTTATTTTATTTTTTTTTGTTTTTTTTTTTATTTTATTTTTTTTGTCAATTTATAGGGCGCAACAGCTACCCAAGAAGGGTTTCCCGGCGCCTAGACACAGCTAGAACAAGAGACAGAAACGGAGGGAGAATTTAAGGTGTTTATTGTTCGTACAGCCAGGTCTTTACAAGCTTTCTAAAGCTATAATAGTTATCTTCCTTCCGAATGCCTAGTGGAAGCGTGTTCCACAAGGAGGGTCCAAGGTAGGCAAAAGATCTGCCCCCTGATCTTGCACGTTTAAACCTTGGTATACAGAAGCATGCTGCTGTCTGGGACCGGAGGTTTCTCTTTGGCGTGTAAAGGCAAGCAAGGGATTGGAGGTATTTTGGGGCTCCTCCTGTTTTTATTTTGAACATGTAGTTCAAGGCCTTGAAACGAACTCTGTTCTCTATCCTGAGCCAATGAAGGTCCCGGCGATGGTTCGAGACTCCAGCGTTCCTAGGAATCTTACACAGGAGTCTGACCGCAGCGTTTTGCGCTACTTGTAGTCGTCCAATGACAGATTTATTAGCGCCTAAATATAGGATGTTGCCGTAGTCAAGCCTTGATGTAATAAGGGCATTGACTACGGTCTTCTGTGTTGACATAGGCAGCATCCACAGGATTTTCCTCAACCATCTAGCTATGGTGAGACACAAACCAGTAACTTTACTGGCCTGTTTGTCCATGGATAAGGCGTTGTCTAATACAAAGCCCAGATTTCGAGCATGGGACACCGGGGTAGGAAGGATGCCCATCTGTTCTGGCCAATGCGCGGGGTTCCAGAGATCTTTGTCTTTTCCCAAAATCAGAATTTCCGTCTTGTCGCCGTTCAGTTTTAACTGGTTTGCTGTCATCCAGTTCAGTATTTTTAGTAATCCTTCCTTGAGTAACGACGGGGAGTGGGGACAAGAATTCGACAAGGAAAAAATGATTTGGGTGTCATCGGCGTAGTTCATAAGCGTTAGCCCTAGCTTTTCAACAAGTTCTACCAGAGGTTTGAGATAGATGTTAAAAAACAGAGGGCTCAAGATGGACCCCTGCGGCACTCCATGATCTGCAGGTAAGGTGTCTGACTCGGCCTGTGCTGATGCGATCTGAAAGGTTCTGTTTGCCAGGAAGGATTTAATCCACTCCAGAGCCTTTCCTCTTATACCATTTGTGTGCAGTTCTCTAATAAGCGTTTCGTGGGAGATGGTATCGAACGCCGCACTTAGATCCAATAGCACAAGTGCTACCGTCTGGCCTTGGTCAAGAAGTTTTCTGATATTTTCAGTGACACCTAACAGGGCGGTCTCCGTCGAGAAACCAGCCCTGAAACCAGATTGCGAGGGATGGAGTAGGGAGTTTTCCTCTGCAAAAATGGCTAACGTGGAGTGCACGTGTCTCTCGAGGCACTTTGAAAAAGCAGGAAGCAGAGATATAGGCCTATAATTGGCCAGTATTTCTGGGTTAGCATTTGGTTTTTTCAAGAGGGGTGTCACCATAGCGTGCTTCCATAAGGCCGGGACAGTGGCAAGGTCGAGGGACAAGTTAAGAAGGTTGGCTATGATATTCAAGGACTGGTCATCCAGTTTTTTTATAATATTAATAGGGATGGGGTCCCTAGGAGAGCCAGATTTAACTGATTTGAGGATTCCTTTGAGATTCTCTAATGAGAGACTCGGCCAGGATTCCAACAGGTTTCCGCCTAAAGCAGTGGATTGAGGCAGGATAGAGTTAGATGAAGGGGGTGGGTCAACGTCAGATATTTTAGTATTGATATCTGAGATGATTTTGTCAATTTTCTCTGTAAAGAAGCAAGCTAACGCCTGACAATGTTGAGCGCTTAGGGGGGGAGCGGCGGCTGTAGTATATGCGCCCGCCAATTCCTTGACTTTAGAAAAAAGAGTTTTAGGCATGTTAGTTGCTTCGGTAATTGTTTTTAGGACGAAGGCAGCTCTTGCCTTTATACACGCCGCAAATTTTATATTTAGAAAAATAAAAATGTAAATATCGAAAAATACACTAGTCTCTGCCCAAAATTAATAAAATGCTAAAAATGAAACATTAATGTTTGAATACTTATTCAATAAATCAATACAAATTAATAAATATAATCTTAATTTGCAGTAGTTTTCAATTAAATAAACTGATAAATCAACAATGAATAAAAAAACAAATATTTAAAATGGCAATTAATCAATTAAATCATTTACAAAATGATCTATTAATAATTTACCATAAAATTAATTAAAAATATAAAACAATACTTTACATATTAAATCTCTTCCCACACTATTTTCTAATAAACACACCTCACTACTCAATGACAAATTACTAAAGATTTTTTTAATATCATTTTTCATTAAAAATGACTGACTATACTAAACAAAATACACATATTATTATAATACTAATACATTAGAATATTACAATAAATATTATATATCAAAATTATTTTAAAAACGATCTTTCATGCAACTATATTGAACAATAATGTATACAACATTATTTTGAAAATTATATTATATACCTAAGAAAAAACAATAGTCATAACTAATATATCCTATCCCATATCATTATTTTGGGAGAATACCATGAGTTGTGGTTTCAGCAATGATCAGTCCTAATCCAGCACACAGGCACCTCTTTTGTTGCTTCCTTTCTTTCTTCACAGGTGCAGCATGCTGACTGTATGTATGTATGTATGTATGTATGTGGTATTTTTATAGCAGAAACCTCACCAAAAGGCTGTGGAGCACTGCACAAAGTGAAAGTCAAGCACAAAGTCAAGGAGTAGTTGCAGAGGAAGATGGGTTGTGGATGGGGTGGTTGGATGCACCTGAGTGGTCCCAGTGTGGAATCTGAGAGTCTATAGAGCAAGGCATTATCAACATTCAAATGCGAGACTACAACAGCAATTCTGAACTCACTTTCTGGATGAAGCAGCTTGACTTTCTTCAGGAGAGAGAGCTGGTACTGGGCCATCCCTGACTTGTTTTGGGAATGTGTTCCTTAAGAGTGAGATTGGTGTCCACAGTGAATACAAGTGACTTGGTATGTGTGAGAGTTTGAAGGCATGGCTGTCAAGGTTCATGTCATGGAGCCCGGTTTGTACTGTATCTTGTTGTTCTTTGCAAAAAACAGGATTCCTGTCTGTGTTGGGTGGAGCTTCAGGTATGCGCTGGACATCCAGGTCTGGATGATGTGCAAGTGGTGCGTGGGGAATTGGATGTCTGAAACAGTGGAAACTTTTAAGTAGAGTTGTGTACCATCGGCATATTGGTGAATCTTGATGCTCTTGTCGCTGTGTAGAACACCAAGCTGTTCCATGTTAAGGTTGAAGATGACAGAATATAGTATGAAACACTGGGTGACTCAATAGGTGATGGGGATCTTGTACGACCTAGGGGTGCTCCTATGCACAAACTGGAAAAGTAGGCAGAGAACCAGTGAAAGACTTTTCTGAATCTCATTCATGACTCTTGGGTGCATATGAGGGTGGGGTGGTTGACTGTGTTGAGGTCAGCTGTGAGCTCCAGTAACATCAGGAGGCAGGGGTCATCCTCATCAGTGCTGATGAAGGCATCGTCCACGATGTGGAAGGTAGTGGTCTCCATACTGTAGTAGGTGTCTAAAGCCAAACTGGTAATCATGCAGGAGGTGATTAGCGCTGCTGTGATCTTGGAGTTGAACATAGACTGCTTTTAAATGATCTTGCCAAGGAATGGAAGTTGAGTGATGGGACAGTAGTTGGGGATGTAATCTAGATGTAGCGTAGGTTTCTTTAGGAGTGGGAGGATATGGACAGTTTTGAGAGCTTCTGGGAAGATGCCTTGAGCGAGGGAGGCCTTGACTCTGGTAAGTAGGGTTAAGAGAGCATCCCCAGAGAGAGCTTTGATAAAGGGTGATGTTAAGACATAATCTTCATGAAAAGTGGCTTTGAGGGAGTTGAGTATGTCAACTACATCTAGGAGAGACAGGGCTCTGAAGGCTGACCAGTGCTCGATTCTATGGGAGGAGATGGGCATGAGAGATAAATCAGGCTTGGATGGTTGATGTGTTGCTGGATCTTCTGTATTTGTCACTGAAGAAGAGATTAATGGGATTTGACTTTTCTGTGGAGTGCAGAATAGGTGAGTCTGGCAGGTGTTTGATGCCATGTTTGATTGTCTTGAACAGCTGTCTGCTATGGTTTGTGGCTTCATTGATGGTGATGGTATGCTACTTAATGTGTGGTGTACAAGTTGCGTGGAGATACAACACTATCAAGAAGTCCTTGGAGGTTTTCTTTTTCTTCCGTTTTCTTTCATAACAGTGGATAGATTGTTTATTATCAGCAAGGTCTTTGGAACACGGGGGTGCTGAAGACTTTGGCTTTCACTTGTGTCTTGTAGTTGGGGTGTGAGTGTTCAGATAGCGTTACAAAAAATTGTTGAAGTTGTTTAGAAGGCTGTTGGAGTCAGACGTGGAGTTGATGGCGATGTGCAAATATTTGGAGGTGAACCATGTTTCTGTGATACAGAGGGCATCAAGCTTATAAGAGGTGATGAGGTCTGCAGTATCTGGTGTGAGACCTACGACAGAGCGAGGGTTAATGAATATTAATTGAAATGTGTGTCCTGGAGGGTGTGTGTGTAGTTAGTCGGATGTGCACAAGGTTGGGTCTATGTGCCATGTGAATGCTATGCCAATTTCTGGGTTGATCTGGGTGTGATCATGGGGAATAGCAGTAAGGGGTGCTGGGTGTAGCACATCATTATATTGTACCTTGTAGGTTTCACTGGAACGGGGTTCTGGCTCAAAGCTCTCACAGGAGGCAAGGAATGTTAGCCCCCGGGAGTGAGTGGTATTTCTTTTCATCCTGTTATTATCCCCCAGAGTGAGTGATAGTTCCTTTCATTCTGTTGTTAGGCTCCCAGAGTTAGTGGTAGTTCCCTTTATCCTGTTGTTAGCTCCCAAAGTGAGTGGTAGTTCCTTTTGTCCTGTTGTTAGCCCCCCAGAGTGAGTGGTAGGTCCTTTTATCTTATTGTTAGCGTGCCAGAGTGAGTGATAGTTCCTTTCAGCCTGTTGTTAGCCTCCCAGAGTGAGAAGTAGTACTTTTCGTCCTGTTATTGGCCCTCCAGACTAAGTGGTAGTTCCTTTCATTCTGTTGGTAGCCCCCAGAGTGAGTAGTAGTTCTTTTCATCCTGTTGTTAGCCCCCAGAGTAAGTAGTAGTTCCATTCATCCTGTTATTAGCCCCCAGAGTGAGTGGTAGTTATTTTCATCCTGTTGTTAGCCCCCCAGAGTGAGTGGTAGTTACTTTCATCCTGTTGTTAGCCCTCCAGACTGAATGGTAGTTCCTTTCATCTTGTTGTTAGCCCCTGAGAGTGAGTCTTAGTTCCTTTCGTCCTGTTGTGAGCCCCCAGAGTGAGTGGTAGTTCCTTTCATCCTGTTGTTAGCCCCCCAGAATGAGTGGTAGTTCTTTTCATCCAGTTGTTAGCCTTCTAGACTGAATGGTAGTTCCTTTTATCCTGTTGTTAGCCCCCCCCAAATGAGAGGTACTTCTTTTCATCCTGTTGTTAGCCCCCAGAGTGAGTGGTAGCTATTTTCATCCTGTTGTGAGCCCCCAGAGTGAGTAGTAGTTATTTTCATCCTGTTGTTAGCCCCCAGAGTGAGTGGTAGTTATTTTCATCCTGTTGTTAGCCCCCCAGAGTGAGTGGTAGTTACTTTCATCCTGTTGTTAGCCCTCCAGACTGAGTGGTAGTTCCTTTCATCCTGTTGTTAGCCCCTGAGAGTGAGTGGTAGTTCCCTTCGTGCTGTTGTGAGCCCCCAGAGTGAGTGGTAGTTCCTTTCATCCTGTTGTTAGCCCCCCAGAATGAGTGGTAGTTATTTTCATCCTGTTGTTAGCCTTCCAGACTGAGTGGTAGTTCCTTTTATCCTGTTGTTAAGCCCCCCCAAAAGAGAGGTACTTCTTTTCATCCTGTTGTTAGCCCCCAGAGTGAGTGGTAGTTATTTTCATCCTGTTTTTAGCCCCCCAGAGTGAGTGGTAATTACTTTCATCCTGTTGTTAGCCCTCCAGACTGAGTGGTAGTTCCTTTCATCCTGTTGTTAGCCCCTGAGAGTGAGTGGTAGTTCATTTCGTCCTGTTGTGAGCCCCAGAGTGAGTGGTAGTTCCTTTCATCCTGTTGTTAGCCCCCCAGAATGAGTGGTAGTTATTTTCATCCTGTTGTTAGCCTTCCAGACTGAGTGGTAGTTCCTTTTATCCTGTTGTTAGGCCCCCTAAATGAAAGGTACTTATTTTCATCCTGTTGTTAGCCCCCCAGAGTGAGTGGTAGTTATATTCATGCTGTTGTGAGCCCCCAGAGTGAGTGGTAGTTATTTTTATCCTGTTGTTAGCCTATAGTGAGTGGTAGTTCCTTTCATCCTGGTGTTAGCCCCCCAGAGTATGTGTTAGTTCTTTTCATCCTGGTGTTAGCCCCCCAGAGTGAGAGGTAGTTCTTTTCATCCTGTTGTGACCCCCTGAGTGGGTGGTAGTTTCTTTCACCTTGTTGTTAGCCCCTGAGAGTGAGTGGTAGTTCTTTTCAGCCTGTTGTTAGCCCCCCAGAGTAAGTGGTAGTTCCTTTCATCCTGTTGTTAGCCCCTGAGAGTGAGTGGTAGTTCATTTCGTCCTGTTGTGAGCCCCAGAGTGAGTGGTAGTTCCTTTCATCCTGTTGTTAGCCCCCCAGAATGAGTGGTAGTTATTGTCATCCTGTTGTTAGCCTTCCAGACTGAGTGGTAGTTCCTTTTATCCTGTTGTTAGGCCCCCTAAATGAAAGGTACTTATTTTTATCCTGTTGTTAGCCCCCCAGAGTGAGTGGTAGTTATATTCATGCTGTTGTGAGCCCCTAGAGTGAGTGGTAGTTATTTTTATCCTGTTGTTAGCCTATAGTGAGTGGTAGTTCCTTTCATCCTGGTGTTAGCCCCCCAGAGTATGTGGTAGTTCTTTTCATCCTGGTGTTAGCCCCCCAGAGTGAGAGGTAGTTCTTTTCATCCTGTTGTGACCCCCTGAGTGGGTGGTAGTTCCTTTCACCCTGTTGTTAGCCCCTGAGAGTGAGTGGTAGTTCTTTTCATCCTGTTGTTAGCCCCCCAGAGTAAGTGGTAGTTCCTTTCATCCTGTTGTTAGCCCTGCAGAGTGATTTGCAGTTCCTTTAATCCTTTTGTTAGCCCCCCAGAGTGAGTGGTAGCGCCTTTTATCTTGTAGTTAGCCCCCCAGAGTGAGTGGTAGTTTCGCTCATCCTATTGTTAGCCCCCCAGAGTGAGTGGTAGTACCTTTCATCCTGCTGTTAGCCAGTACTACATACCACCGCCTTCCACCACACCCCTATGAGGTCACAGCACTACATTGCTACTACAGAGCTGTAAAACAACTCGGGAGGGTCTTTTGTATGGACTCTGGTGCAGGAATGGATGCTGAACTGTTCACGTGGCTGGCGTTGTGATTTCCTCTTGTTGTCCAAGAAGGGCACACATTACTGGACTCCACTCACATGACTAAGACCCGGTTTGGAATTTGTAATGTTCCACTGGTAAAGTGGGACCGGGGGTGTTCGGGAACATTTACCCACCCCATCACAACTTATGGTTTGCCTCGGCATGACGCAATGAGGAATATATAAAGTAAAGGCGGGGCCCATGACTGGAGTGGGCACGAAGCACGCGAGTACGCAACACCTTTGTCTCGGTGTGTTTATTTACAGGCCGCACTGGGACTCCACACTGGCGACGAGGGCTAACCACCCACCTGAGTCCAGCCGCGTCGACGCCGAGTCCACGCCTGCCCGGCACTCACGCCTGCCCGGCTTCAAGGGGTTGTGGTGTTGGGCCCAGGGCCCCCATCATGGAAATGAAGGACACAGACCCCAGGAGGAATACCGTAGTAACTGGCCACGAGCACGTGCACCCGGGCCTTTTTATTGGCGGGGCCACGTCACTCGTGACACCCGTGATGGATGGGTGTCGGGTGCAGTGTGTCCAGCCCTCAAGGGAGTGTCTGGAAGTGCAACTTCCTGCGGGACACTAGAACGTGTCTCGCAGGACACTACATTCCTCCCCAACTTTATTGAAGGACAAAACAAGGAGTCAAGTCCAACCTGTGGGGAAAAACACAGTTGATGAAATACCACAGGGTCCATCAGCTTTCTCGAGTCAGGTGGCAGGACGACATCAGACGAGGGCTGGTGACCTTGGCTTGCAGCAGAACCTTCTCCGCGGGCACTCGTAATTTAACCTGAGGGACTCAGGGCACGACCGCTGGCTTGGAGACGTCCGCTGCATACCGTCCATTCGCTGACAATGAAGTGTCTTGCATGGCTTCCTCTTGGCTGACGTCGGTGATGGTCTGTGGTGAGATCTAACAGTTCTTTTGGTGGGCTGCGTCATGACCATGGATGGAGTCTAACATGAGAGTTCACAGAGGTGTTGCTGGACCGACTGTCCCTGTGGAACCGCGTGGCTGTGACCGGTACCCTGTTGGTGGGGCAATGTCTCTTCTCGCTCTCCCGCCTGGGGAGGCCCGTCATAGGGGTTGCTGCGGGACTATAGGAAGGCTGCACTGGAGCTTGGGTGCCATCTGGTGGTAGCTGCAGGACCGCCGAGGAGCCGTTGCTTGGTCGCACGCACAACCCTCACGGGTGGATGATTGTTGGTCAAGACTTGCACTCGCTGCCGCGGTTCCGGTGTAGGCCCAGTTCACAGGTGGTTGCTGGTTCCCTTTAGTCGGCTTGTGTGGCAACGGTTTCGGACTCCGGTCCATCGGTACTCGGGAAGTGGTGTTTGACGCATGTGCTGATGATTGGCGTGGTGATGGCTACCAGCTATGTGGTGATCGGAATGACAGGTGTTGGTGACTTGCTGGGAGAGTTCGGATGTTAGGATGGACCTGGGCAGCCACGTGCCTCCGCCTTGCTGATGTTGAGTGTCCATGGCGGCTTAACACGTGGAGTGTGTTGACCCTCTCTTGCCTGGCTTGGGGGCCACTGCCGACTCCATCTTGAGGCGGTGTGAGGACAGACACTCAGGGCAGATCTTCACCCATGGCATCTGCGGACAGGAGCAGGGATGCCACTTGACTTGGACAGCCGACGCTTGGGGAATGGCCGTTCACCTGAAGACGCGTTGTGGAGAGACGCGGTTTGCGACTGCTGCGGCTTACGTTCGGTTCTCTTGTGAGGCTGTGTCCAGGGTTGGTTGTCCGCCTTGGTGGCTGTCAGATGTGTCAGGGTGAGTTCTTGGCTTGCTGTGAGTCCCCGGTCTTCTCCTTTTTCCGGTCTATTCAGTCTAGCTGTGTCTTCCGGTTTTTCAGGGTGACAGGGCTGTCACTCTTCTTTCTTCGAGGGCGTTGCGCTTGGACCTCGAGGCGACGTGACGTCCAGTCGCGTGTCGCTGGCGTTGGAGCGCCTGTTGCTGTGGCGGCCGCCACGTGGAGTGTGAGACTCCTTCCTTGCCTGCCGTGGGTCACCGCCGACTCCATCTTGAGGCTGTGTTGAGGAGGACCCTGTGTTGCTTTCGGCCCTCTGCGGGGCTTCGCTGGTGCAGTGGGGACATGGTCGCTCTCTGTGCTGCGCTCAGCTGTGTTTCGTTGTGGAGATGTCTCGTTCTTGGACGCCTCCCTCTGGCACTTGGGGTGCCAGTGGTGTGGTTGGCGGTTGTGCCTGTTCACAAGTGGGGTGGGTGATGCAGCCTCTTCACTGGTGGTGGCGTTGGGTGGCGCTAGGTTGCCTGGTTTGTGTGCGCGCCTTACTCCTTATCATCGGGCACCAGGCTGCGCATCGCTGGGAATGCTAGGTTTGATCTCACAGTGTCGGGGCAGCTTGCAGATGGTCGCTGGCGCCTTATAGCCGGAGGAGGCACTGGGCCACTGGCCACGTTCACCTCACTGCCACTTCGCCTGTACAGTCACACTTGCCTCCTTTTGCGGCTGTGATCGCCTTGACCCTGGGGAAGCGGTGCCAGTAGCAGTGCGAGGTTTGCACGCAGCTTGATTGGACTGGAGGAGCTTCGAGCTTTCTGGGGGCAGCTCCTGTGAGACGTTGCTGTTTTGGCTCGCTGACCACTCTTGTTGGTGGTTGTCTGGGTGTAGCTCCACACTACTGGCAGCTCTTGGCAGGGTTTGTCAGTTTCTCCCTATACTTTGCAGAGGTAGCAGGCTGTGCTCTTGCAGATGTGGTGCTGGTTTGTGCTGGTGCAGCTCGGGGCACCTTGGGGCTCTTGAGTGTGGCGGCTACCTGGAGACCTTACTGTCTTCGAAGGTGTCCTTTCTGCGCTCACTTGCAGGGTGTAGAGGGCCACTTTCCTAGGCATTCTTTTCTGAGGGCATGTCTTGCTGCGCCTGGTGCCATCTCAGCAACTGGGGGTGGGCAGGCGGTCTTCCTTGTGGTGGTAATGCACACTCTGGGATCTGTTGACTGCTGTTGCTGATTGATTAGCAGGACGTTGCAAGGTGCTCTGGTGCAGCTGGTCTATAGGGTACAGTGCAGCTACCCTTGTCACTGGTCTGCTGACGTCGGTCGCGGTGGGCAGCCAGTGCGCTGGACCGCTCGTTGAATGCACTGGTGCAAGTCCTCCTGCTAGGATCACCCTACACTCTCCTATTGCTGATCCTGCTACTTCGAACAGGGTGGGGGAGTGTCAGGGCCTCTCCTCCGGCCTGCTTGGCTACGTGCCCGCCGCTCATGGGGGGCACCGCTGGCTATCTGTCCTGGTGCCGGGTCGGCTTGCCGCCATTGTGAGCCCACGCTGGGATAATGACACTGGTGTGGGCCGTGTGCAATGTGGGTGGGCCCCAGCCTTCGCAGAACGCTCTCCCCTGTCTGGCTTCTGTTTTCAGTGATTGGTACTGTCCCTCAGGATGCCAGCTTCCCTGTTTGCTGAGGTTGGGTACACTTGTGTTGGTTGGTAGCCAGTGGAACGGGGTTCTTGCAGGGACTGCCTGCTGTCTGTGGCTACAGTGTGGGAGCTGGGAGCACTGTGAGGTTCGCTTGGCATTAGGGTGAAGTGGGTTGCACTCTATGCTTGTGGGAGTGTCTGAGGCATTCACACCGCTCAGACTTGTTCCTAGGCCTGGGGGTGGATGCATGGGCCTGGGTCTTCTTGCTATGGTTTTGCACTGCAGGCTGTGTCTTTCCTCAAGTGCTTATCTGGGGCGGCTGCAGTACCACTTGTGGCTGCTGGGTGGCAGTGCAGTGCCTCGCTGCACAGGTCCTGGCAGTCTTTTCTGGATTTTGCAGGTCTCAGTGCAGTGTCGTCTTTGTCTGCTAGAGGATGCAGGCGTGGCAGTCTTTCACCTGCCGCCGCTCCTGTGGTTCCACGGGCACCGTGGAGACAGGTGACAGGACTCTTCATGCAGTATGCGCTGTACAGAGGACGCCTTGGCTGGCTGGAGCAGCGCAATTGGTGCGGCAGGTATCTGGGGGTATGTGCAGGGAAAATATACTTTTCCTGGTGTTCTGACCGGGCCGGTCCCGCTGGGCACCGATCCCTTCCATTTCCCGGGCTGCAATGCGTTGACTCGCTGTTAGGAGTGCCGCGGTAGCCTCATGTATGCGGCTGCAGGGAGGCCGTGACTCAGAGCGCTGCGGGGAGGCCGTGATTCAGATCACTGCCGGGAGGCCGTGATTCAGGGCGCTGCCGGGAGGCCGTGATTCAGGGCGCTGCAGGGAGGCCGTGATTCAGGGCGCTGCAGGGAGGCCGTGATTCAGAGCGCTCTCATCCCTCTAGGTCGCGGCGCGGTATTACCTTCTGTCCGCCCTTTAGGGGGGGGGGGCCGCTGAGGTGAGTGTCCGATAGCGTGCTTTTACCGGTGCAGGGACCAGGCTTATTGTGCCATGTCTGGACAGCGTTCCTCGTCTTCCGGTGAAGGAGCGGAGGGTGGGCGCATTAGGGCAGGGGGGCTTTGAGGGTCCACCAACACGGCTGACTCCTGCGCGGCGCTAGCCGTGGTGCCTCCTTGTGTTTCCGTTGTTGCCACTGACCTCTTGCAGACAGGCCACGGCAGCGGCAGAATGTGGGCACCTGAGGTGCTGGGTCGAGCACTGGGTGACCTCCTCCTTCCCTCTTGGCGCAGTCTCCGCCGACGTGCTGGCAAGCAGTCCTGTGTGAGCCTCTGCCTCTCCGCGGGCTACGACGATCCTCCGGGTCCTAGGGGGTGGGGGCGGCAGTCGGGTGGCACGAGGTGCTTATTTTCTCCGCATGCGCCGGTGGCCAACACTGGCACGACAGGGGGGTTGCCGCCTGTCGGGCCTATTCCCTCCCCACGAGGGACGATGAAGCAGAGCAGCAGGCACTCGGGGTGAGCGACCCGCCTCGTCGCCAATGTGGTGTTGGGCCCAGGGCCCCCATCACGGAAATGAAGGACACAGACCCCAGGAGGAATACCGTAGTAACTGGCCACGAGCACGTGCACCCGGGCCTTTTTATTGGCGGGGCCACGTCACTAGTGACACCCGTGATGGATGGGTGTCGGGTGCAGTGTGTCCAGCCCTCAAGGGAGTGGCTGGAAGTGCAACTTCCTGCGGGACACTAGAACGTGTCTCGCAGGACACTACAGGGGTTATGCGTCCTTGCCGTAGTTTCCAGCGGACCGGAGGCCAAACACGGCGACAGAGACGCAGCCAGAGTGACTGAGATGAGCCACCCAAGTGCCTCAACATGGCCCTCTGCCGCGGGCTGCTCACGCCCGCACACCCAGCCAGGACTACAGTGGCCCGGGGCGCAGCGCTCCCGGCAGGATGGGCCCTCTGCCGCGGGCTGCTCACGCCCGCACACCCAGCCAGGACTACAGTGGCCCGGGGCGCAGCGCTCCCGGCTGGATGGGCCCTCTGCCAGGGCTGCTCACGCCCGCACACTCAGCCAGGACTACAGTGGCCCGGGGCGCAGCGCTCCCGGCTGGATGGGCCCTCTGCCGCGGACTGCTCACGCCCGCACACCCAGCCAGGACTACAGTGGCCCGGGGCGCAGCGTTCCTGGCTGGATGGGCCCTCTGCCGCGGACTGCTCACGCCCGCACACCCAGCCAGGACTACAGTGGCCCGGGGCGCAGCTGGATGGTTCCTCTCAACCGCGCGCCGACACATGGCCACCATTCAGAGCAGGGCCGGCACTAGGGTGGTGAGATTGGTGCCATCGCACCGGGCGCTATCTTGGGGCGGGCGTCATTTCCGCAAGTATATTATCATTTTAGAAGCACCTGCTGGCAAGTTCCTGGCCTCCAGTAATTTCCAGGCATCAATAAAACGTCAAGATAACTCTGGTGATGAATCGTCTTCCTGGGAAGAGTCTGGAGCTTTGTCTAGTGGAAGTTTTGACTCATCCTAAGGTAGCGCAGAGGGTTAAGATGCCTGCTGCTAAGAACGTGCACCATGCAGATAACAAAGTGCATATAATGTGAATAGGTCAGAAGGGTACTGCTTCTGTAACAGAGCTCCTTTTGCAACTTGTCCTTTATAAATCAAAATCCTACTATAGAACTTTGAGCTATTAACTGTCATCAAAAAGCCGCACGCAAACTGCAAGGTATATGTTAGAGCTATATTTTTTGTGCCCAGTCTTTTATCATCCTAATCTTGTGAAAATGGTTCATTTCTGTTGAAAACAATTCCTATTATTAAAGAGAACCCCTAACAATTATGTAACGTTTTAAATTCTGAATGTGTGCTTTTCCAGAATAAGGACACTTAAACTATGTTGCCTACCAGTATCAATGACATATCACTCCAACATTACACCTTGTAGTCCTGTCTAATGTAATATTTCCTATACACTGATTTACACACACATGATTGATGTTCTCTGTGTAATGTGTGTCTGGTGTAAAGTGCTCTGATACCTTACACTGGTATGAGTGGCGCTATAAAAGTAAATGAATCTGAGAGACAGTGGTTATGGAGACTTGAGGGGCACTATTAAAGGGTGCTAGTGAGGGAATCCATGTCACAGGTGGTCATTGTGGGGGAGCCAACAGACATTGTTGCACAGGGGGCCACCAGTGTGAAAGCCGGCCCTGATTGTAAGCCTGTCGTGAGGCGGAACCCATTGCAGCCTTCCCCTCTGGTTTGGGCGGCCAGCCTGATGGTCCCTGAGGAGGGTTTTGCTCAGCCTCGTAGCCTTGTGGCCTCTCTCAGTCTGGGTGTTTGCCTTAGCCTGCTGCAGAAAGGCAGAACTATTAGAAGTCCGTCTGAGGTAAACTATAGGCCTAATAAAAAATGGAGGGAGGAGCAAACTGGCTTACTTACTTGCATCTGCTTCTAGGAGGATCCACTCCAAAGAGAGACCCTGCAGTGTTCTGCCATATTAGAGAAACAATGTCACATTTGCAGGGGATACTCCCTCGCGCTGGCGGCTGTCTGTGGACTTCCCTAAAAGGAGATAGCGCTCGTGCTGCGAGGCGCTCCCGTAGTTGGGGTCCAACACACATGGCGCATGATGTCGGCCATCCCAACAATTGAACCATTCGTGGTTGTTAGGAATCAATGCATTTTCCTAGACCAGAAGCACCAACTTACCTGTGCTTTGGTTTGAAAAGACCGGTATGGAAGTGGGCAGGCAAATCAAGGTACAGGTAGGCTCATTAAACCGTCTTGGAACTCCCTGCTGAAAAGACAGTTTCTAAAGGTGGCGGAAAAACAGGAAGTCCAGGGTCAGCGCTCTAGTTGTTCTCAACTCAGGCCGTCGAGAGCAGTGTTTGGAGTGAAGCATGTGCAACCGTTCTTGCGACGCACTTCACTGAAGTTCTTGGTTAGAGTAGTGGCTCTTTTTAGAACCACCTCAGCTCGTCGGTAGAATAGTGTTCAGGGTCAGAGTTTCGTTGCGCATGTCAGACGGATAATTTTTAGGGATTCTAGTGTTTCTGTTACAGGGTGTTGTCTTCTAGTTTCTGTGCACTTTGCATGTCGCTGAGTTCCAGTCAGAAATAAAAGAGCATTCCAGTCAGAAAGGAAGACAAGATATCTGGTCAGAGTTACTTACCAACTGGTCGCGAAGTGCATAGTTCTTCTACTTCCTTCTTCGGCTATGGTCACGCAAGTACCCTAGAGACAAGAAAAGATGACAAGACAATTGTTTAATTGAAAATATAAAGTTTATGCCTGAACTTCAGAAAGATACATTGTATATAGTATGAAGTTAGGAATAATTCTGAATGGTATTACAATTCTAATGCAAGCAGCAAAAAATGAATTCCTATCTTTTGGGTTAAACATCTGAGGGTAGCAGTTTTCAACACAAAAGAGTAAACACTATTCCCCAAAAGAATAGAAGAGGAGCTAAGGCCTGTCAAAACAGGGGTACGTTTAGACATAGTACAATATATAGGAATAGATACAAGAAGCCAGAATATAGGATATGTTAATGTGTCTTATTGTTTTACAGTGCACAAACCAATTCTAGAAATAGAATTCCTGAGGCAGTTCGTAGTACCCAGAAGAAAGGACAAGGCAGTCTCTTCTCGTTATTTTTTATTTTATCCAATTCCCCTTTCCCCCTTGAGTATTCCTTAGACTCCCTCGGACATTCTTGGTGAGGGGTGTGGGAAGAATCGGGAGGGGCATTGGGACCCGGGAGGACTGGGAACTTAAGATAGCAGTTTCTGAAAGAGTGAAGTGCCCACGTTTTTAAAAACCTCACCTAAGCAGAATGGCTAAAGGTTTTGAATTAAAGGATCTGGGCAGAATTCTAGAAGTAATTCAAAAGGAGTTAATGGCAGTCAGGGAGGAAAATAAGACCCTGAGATTAGATTTAGTTGCCACTAGAAGAAAAACTACAGAGTTAGCATATAAAATGGATGGATATGTTTCTGGGTCTAGCTTTGCAACCTTGTCCCCAGAAGCTCAGGTTTCAGGTTCATCTCCGACACTTAATCCTAAGAATACTGCTCAAGTCATACACTCCTTGTCGCCAGTAATTTCTTTGGCTTCCCCCAAGCGTTTTAGTGGTGATTCCCACAAAGCCCAAATATTTTTAACTCAGTGCTCTATTCATTTTATGTGACGCCCAGCAATTTTCCCTGATGCACAATCTCGAGGCGCCTTCGTATTGTCTTATTTGAGCGGAGACACAGTGGTGTGGTCTTTCCCATTGGTGTCTAAAGACTCTTCAATTCCATATGACTGATGAATTTAAAAAAGAGTTTCTACGAATTTTCGATAGAAGAAGAGTTTCACAGGCCCCAGATAATGAGTTGCCAGAGTTAAAACAAGGAAATAAAGAACTAATTGCCTACCTAGCGCATTTCAACAAGTTAATTGTTGAGACAGATTGGCCTGAGAATAAGAGGGCTGCCCTCTTTTATGGAGGTTTAAAAGATTAACTTAAAGACGCCTTATCTCAGATCCCAAATAGACCCACAGAAGTCTCCACCTTTATTGATCTGGTTCTGAAGTTGGATTATCGACAAACTAAGAGGAAGGGAGAGCAAAAGAGGGATTTTCGTTCCAGTGTTCCCCGGTTTGATCAGATGAGATTCAAAGGATTCAAGACGTCGGAGAATAATCGGTCGGTCAAATCAATAAAAATAGGAACAGTGCATGGTCCTCTTTCAAAAGAAGAAAAAGAGAAAAGAAGACTAAATAATCTTTGTCTATACTGTGTGAAAGTGGTCATTTAGTAAACATGCATTTGCAATGCATTGGTATCGCCTTTAGGACCCTATATGTATTTAGCAATGCAGCATATTAGCCTAGACGCTGAAACATGTACTGTTCTTTAATGTGGAGGGATAGTGAGCACCAAACTGCGTTACACACCAAGTTTGGGAACACATGGAGAGTAATATTGCCTTTTATCGGGAAATGGTATAGTCCAAAGCTGTGTTTTGAATATAGAATCAGGGCCTTCTGTGGTCATATCTCTCAAAATACAAGATTTGAAAAAAATAATATTATTTACGGGTGCCGGTGGAAGACAATTTTTATGGACCAATCTCTGTGTGGGCAGAAGGACATGGAGGAGGTAGGTAGTATGGGTGGCAGGCAGTGTGTGGAAAGCTGGACACAGGAGACCTTAATAGCACTTAGCATGAATTAATGTACCTCGTGACAGAATCCCCTATCGACTTTCACCGCGTGGGTGGGGCTTACAAAAATCATGTTTCTGAAAAAGCAGAGGTAGCTAAATAGGATAAATGTGAGTGAATGCTGCAGCGCTCTTTTTTCGGGCTACTTTAGAAACAAACCGTTATTCTTGCGGTGCGGCATGCTGACACGGGGGTAACAGACCACCGGAGCAATGTCCAGGGGCAAGGAGTGCTTTAATAGGGGAGGAGGATATGGAATGGTGCAGGTAGAGTAACAGGCAGCGGCCCTATAATCAAACAAAACTGCAAAGTATAAGAGTACTAGTGAGAGATAAAAATGGAAATTCACCTTCATATATGGTATCTGGAGGAATGAGCTGCATAAAAGGCAAAACAGAAGGGAAAATAAAATAATGAGCGTCAGAAAGACTGGATGAGGCAGGAAAGTTGGCAACATGACAGACACGAGAGCTTGTCGAGAACACAGTAGAGATGCATGCTGGGAAATTGAATATATTCAGCGATTCACTCGAATGAGGTCGCAAATCAGCAAGTACAGTTAATGGTGCAAACCCACTATATTAAAATTGAAGTACGTGGAAGTTGGCATGGACATAGACCAGTGATCTCATTTAATGCTGTGGCATGCTATCTAAGGCAATAAAAAAAATGATTTTTGTCTCGAGTCAACGGGAAGCTCACAAGATGTGATTTTGAACAAACGCCACCGGTAGCGTCTCTGTTTCTGCCAATGTTAACCCAAAACTACTAGTCGGAAGCTTAGTCGGAGTGCGTTTTTGGAAAAGGCGTTAATTTTATGCTAGCGCGCGAGACAATAGCAAAATACAATTGGAAAATGTCATCATGAGGATGGAAACACTAAATAAGAAATGTGATTTTAGTATGCTTACAGCTATTGTGGAGTGAGTTTTCGGGATATCGGATAGAGTAAGGACTGCACGAGATGTGATGATTTTACGATGCTTTCTCAAAATGTCCATATATTCAAATATCGGGTTGATTTTGACTGCCAGCCATTCTTCCATGCATTGAGGGCGAGGTATTGTCAATGTCATAATCAAGAAGAATAGCTTCAAGCTACGAAGGTTTAGACTACCACGATAGAGGACATATTTTTCATAGAACATTGAAAGGGCTACATGCCAAAATCTAACGTGGAGGAATGGCGAAAACTATAAAAGCAGGCGGCATATAATCCATTAGACAGCATGCCAAACCATTCCCCTCTGAACTGCCCTCACTAAATCCGGCTAGGTTACATGAAACCCTTGAACTTGAACGGCAGATTTTCTCCTCGGCGGCAACTTGTCCTCCATACCCGAAGGCAGAGTGTTTCATCTTCCCTGGTGAGTCAGCGGCCGCACCTCTTCCCTCCATACTGGTTGACACAGCTCCCAAACCCCCCGGCCGAGACAGTGGCTGCCCGCCCTCCAGCAGTAAAATCCACCGCTTCTCTGCCTACACACACTTTGGCCTCACGCTGCTACTTGCTCCCGCCCTCTCACAGGCTGAGTCGGGGACCCTGAATAAGACTTTCTGGGGCTAGCTCTGCCTTTGGTCAGGCAGTCCGCCTGACTTCTGTTTTTCGCGGCTCTCGGCACGGTTTCACCGGGGCATCGGCAATGCAGGGTAGGCTCCCGCTGCATTCCTAACAGCACGCAAATGCGGGGTAGGCTCTTGCTGTACCATGCCTTCATCAACATACGGGGTGGGCTCACGCCACGACTCCAGGCAATGCGGGGGAATCCAGGCATCGCGTGCATGTTAATGCGCACTACTTTAAAAACAATCATTTGAAATGCAATAGAACTCGCATTTACGCGAGTCCTATTGCATTTTAAAAGGGAGTACGGGCAGGCAAAAAGGCAAAAATGGGAGTGCGGGGGGGGGGGGCTGTCCCAATAAGTCATGGACAACTAGTTAGCATTGAGAAGTCTCGTTCGTTATCGGAATTAACCAGACAAATCGCTCCACCAACTAAGAACGGCCATGCACCACCACCCACAGAATCGAGAAAGAGCTATCAATCTGTCAATCCTTTCCGTGTCCGGGCCGGATGATGTTTCTGTGTTGAGTCAAATTAAGCCGTAGGCTCCACTCCTGGTGGTGCCCTTCTGTCAATTCCTTTAAGTTTCAGCTTTGCAACCATACTCCCCCCAGGAACCCAAAGACTTTGGTTTCCCGGAAGCTGCTCGGCGGGTCATGGGAATAACGCCGCCAGATCGCTAGTCGGCATTGTTTATGGTCGGAACTACGACGGTATCTGATCATCTTTGAACCTCCGTTCTTGATTAATGAAAACATTCTTGGCAAATACTTTTGCTTTGGTTCGTCTTGCACCGGTCCAAGAATTTCACCTCTAGCGGCACAATACAAATGCCCCGGCCGTCCCTCTTAATCATGGCCCCAGTGCCGAAAACCAACAAAATAGAACCGGAGGCCTATTCCATTATTCCTAGCTGAAGTATTCAGGTGAGCGGCCCGCTTTGAACACTCTAATTTTTTCAAAGTAAACGCTTTGGACCCCCAGGACACTTAGTCAAGAGCATCAAGGGGGCGCCGAGAGGCAGGGGCTGGGACAGGCAGTAGCTTGCCTCGCGGCCGACCGCCAGCCCGATCCCAAGATCCAACTACGAGCTTTTTAACTGCAGCAACTTTAATATATACGCTATTGGAGCTGGAATTACCGCGGCTGCTGGCACCAGACTTGCCCTCCAATGGATCCTCGTTAAAGGATTTAAAGTGTACTCATTCCAATTACAGGGCCTCGAAAGAGTCCTGTACTGTTATTTTTCGTCACTACCTCCCCGAGTCGGGAGTGGGTAATTTGCGCGCCTGCTGCCTTCCTTGGATGTGGTAGCTGTTTCTCAGGCTCCCTCTCCGAAATCAAACCCTGATTCCCCGTTACCCGTGGTCACGATGGTAGGCACAGAAAGTACCATCGAAAGTTGATAGGGCAGACATCCGAACGTATCGTTGCCGTCACGGGGACGTGCGATCGGCCCGAGATTATCTAGTCACCAAAGCAGCCGGGCGAGCCCGGATTGGTCTCGGTCTGATAAATGCACGCATCCCGGGAGGTCAGCGCTCGTCGGCATGTACTGGCAGGATCAACCGGGTAGCCGCACCTGCTGACGGGGTGAGTTCGGGGGGCCGCGCGCCCATCTCACCGACCAGACAACCTTCGCGCACCCCTCCCTCTCAGGAGCCTGCTGGGGGAAGGAGCCCACCCGCCTGGGCGGAAGGGCTCACTGAAGGGGTGGAGAGGTGCGGTCGCATGGGCACCAGGAGGCCCAGCCGTGTCCCCTGGAAGGGAGAGGCGGGCCGAGGCGCAGCCTGAGCGAGACGCAGGGGTGACAGAGCCGGTCGGCGGCGACACCCCTCGGAACAATCGTTCCGAGCTGCTGTGGAAATGTGCTGGGTGGAGAGGGGTGACGACGAGGCGCACGGGGCCTACAAACCTGCTGGGCAGCAGCATCCGAGGGCCTGGCACCACCCGACCCCTTTTGCTCGGGTCAGACCACTGGGGACAAGAGCTGCCGGGGCCGCTCGGCCTTCTCTCTGCTGGGTAGGGTGAAGGGCCACCCGCCAGGCGGCAGGCCCTCGAGTCAGACAGTTGAAAGGGAAGCTATCTGGGCGCTCTGTGCCCCAACGAAAGAGTGAGCGGGTGCCGGGACATGGGGGACCGGAGGCCCAGGGCCCCAGCTGGGCTCCAGCCATGGAGGCTGTGAGGGGGACCAGAGGGGCCCTCCGACCCGGGGCCCGCAGACACCTTGCCAAGCAGGGGAGGCCTGCATGGGACCGACTGACCCCAGTCCTGGGCCCTGGGTTGAGCAGCAGGCTGGAGGACGGGGCCCAGGACCGAAGCACCCGACCCTCCAGACCCCGTCCCGGGCACCCTGCCACGCGGCAGGACCGAGGACGGAGCCCGGGGTGGGGAGGCCACCCACCCTGGGGCCCTCAGGGTCCCCGGCCGGAGCTTCTGAACCCAGCTAAGTAAATCAATCAATGTACTTATAAAGCCCACTACCTACCCGTGAGGGTCTCAAGGCGCTGAGGGGAAAGGTGTGCCGCTACTGGTCAAAGAGCCAGGTCTTGAGGAGTCTTCTAAAGGTGATTAGGTCTTGGGTCTGTCATAGGTGGGTAGGGAGGGTGTTTCAGGTCTTGGCCGCGAGGAAGGAGAAGGATCTGCCGCCGGAGGTAGTTCATTGGATGCGGGGGACTGCGGCGAGGGCGAGGCTGGCGGAGCAGAGCCAGTGGGTGGGGGTATAGAGGCTGAGTCGGCCGTTGAGGTAGGCTGGTCTGGTGTTATGGAGGGCTTTGTGTGTGTGGGTGAGTAGCTTGAAGGTGATCCTCTTTTCTACGGGGAGTCAGTGTAGGTCTCTCAGGTGAGGGGTGATGTGGCTGTGGCGAGGGACGTTGAGGATCAGTCGGGGGGAGGCGTGTTGAATGCGTTGCAGTTGTCGTAGGTGCTTGGCTGGGATGCCTGCGTAGAGTGCATTGCCGTAGTCCAGTCTGCTGCTGCCGAGGGCCTGGGTCACCGTTCTTGTTTCGGTGGGGATCCACTTGTAGATCCTGCGAAGCATGCGGAGGGTGTTGTAGCAGGAGGAGGAGACGGCGTTGACCTGCTTCGACATGGAGAGGGAGGAGTCAAGGATGAATCCCAGGTTGCGTGCGTGGTCGGTGGGTGTCTGTGCTGTTCCCAGCGTGGTCGGCCACCAGGAGTCATCCCAGGCTGAGTGGGTGTTTCCGAGGATGAGGACCTCTGTCTTGTCCGAGTTCAGCTTCAGTCGGCTGTTCCTCATCCATTCGGCGACGGCCTTCATTCCCTCGGGGAGGATGGTTTTGGCGGTGTGCGGGTCTTTGGTGAGGGAGATGATCAGCTGGGTGTCGTCGGCGTAGGAGATGATGTTGAGGTCATGCTGGCGGGCGACGTGTGCGAGGGGGCTATGTAGACGTTGAACAGCGTAGGGCTGAGGGATGATCCCTGGGGTACACCGCAGATGATGTCGGTGACCTTCGCCGTGAACGGGAGCAGGGAGATGGGCCGGAAGTTCTTGATGTCCTTGGGGTCCGCCATGGGTTTCTTGAGAAGGACGTTTATCTCGGCGTGCTTCCAGCTTTCCAGGAATGTGGCTGTCTCGAGGGAGATGTTGATTACTTTCCGTAGTTCGGGTGCGATGGCTGCGTCTGCTTTGTTGAATATGTGGTATGGGCAGGGGTCTGGATGGAGTTCATGATCTTGCGTGTTTCGTTGACATTGGTCCAGGAGGTCAGGCGGGTGGAGTTTGCCGGGGGGGGTGGAGTCTGGCATTGTCGGGGCGGTCGAGATGTTGAAGCTGTCGTGGATGTCAGCGAACTTGCGATGGAAGAAGGTGGCCAGCGAGTCGCACAGTTCTTGTGAGGGCGGGATGTCGTTGGTGTTGGCGCTGGGGTTGGAGAGTTCCTTCACGATGCTGAAGAGTTCTTTGCTGTCGTGAGCGTTGTTGTCCAGGCGGGTTTTGAAAGACGATCTCTTGGCTGATCTGATGAGGTGGTGATGTCTGCGGGTGGCCTCCTTGTGGGCTGCGTGGCTGTCAGGTGTTCGTTCGTGGAGCCATTTCTTCTCCAGTTTCCGGCATGTTCTTTTGGAGGTCTGGAGCTCTTCGGTGAACCAGGTGGCTTTCTTGCTGGTGCGGCTGTTGGAGGGTTTCTTGAGCGGGGCGAGGGTGTTGGCGCATTTGTCTATCCATTGTCTTAAGTTGCGGGCGGCGGTGTCTGGGTCAGTGGGTGGTTTCTGGGCGAGGGTAGTGGCTAGCTGGTCTTCGGTGACTTTGCTCCAGCAGCGGCGGGGCAGCTGTTGGGTGCGGTGGTGCATGGTGGGTTACTTGTACGTGAAATGGACGCAGCGGTGGTTGGTCCAGTGGAATTCGGTGACGTGGTCAGAGACGTGGGTGCTTGTGGAGAAGATGGGATCAAGCGTGTGGCCGGCGGTGTGGGTGGGTGCTGAGACGAGTTGTTTGAGGCTGAGGTTGGCGAGGTTGTCGATCAGGGTGGCGGTGTTGGCATTGCTGTTGTTCTCGAGGTGGAAGTTCAGGTCCCCGAGGAGGATGTAGTCCGTGGAAGCGAGTGCGTGGGTGCTGGCGATGTCAGCGATGGAGTCGCTGAACTGTGGGCGGGGTCCGGGGGGTCTGTAGATGAGGGTTCCTCTGAGGGTGGTGTTGGGGTCGTGTGGATCCGGAAGTTCAGGTGTTCGGCGGTGCTGAGGGTGTCAGCTGAGTGTGTGGAGACCTTGAGGGAGGACTTGTGGACGATGGCTATTCCTCCTCTGATTCTGTTGGCGCGGTCTCTGCGGAGATCTTGTAGCCGTCCGGGATGGCTATGGCGATGTCAGGTGCCGAGGAGTCGTTCCACCAGGTCTTGGTCAGGAAGGCGACGTCTGGGGCGGAAGTGTCGAGCAGGTCTCAGAGCTCGACGGCGTGTGTGAGAAAACACAGGGCGGACTTACGGTCATGTCGCTATGGGAGGGCTCTTCTCGAGGATTGCGGGGGTCTCCCTACGTTCCGGAGGAACCGGACTGTCAGGAACTTCAATACCCATACTCCTCCCCTGTCTATTCACAGACGGAGATCGAGGACGTTCCGGAAGTGGGCGGAGTTGACCCCGGAAGGACTATCATAGACCCAATGAAAGGAGGAGGCAACAAGAAGGCGGGAGATCAAGCCAGGAACAGAGAAGAAGGAGATCGGAGGGACGAGCAGGCGAGAGAAGACAGACCCGGTACGAAGACCGTGGAAAGAGAGACCGAGAACCAGGATGCTTGGACGGGAGACGGCTGCGACGCGGAGACGGAGGAGTGGTGGTGTGAGGAGTGGTGGTGTCTGCCGGAGGAGGCGGGGGAGCGGCCGCAACTCTGGAGAGTTGCGGCGGAGCCAGTGAGTGCAACCGTCCCAAGGGATCCCGGGGTGGGTCTAGGGGAAAGCGGGGAGTGACTATAGGGGCTGGTGAGGGTAGGTGGTTTAGAGGGTGGAGATGGGATCACGAACTCACCCCTAGACACCGATTATTAGCAACTTGCCCTGTGGAAAGAATACCGTAGAGCGCATTAGATATCAGAGCCAATGGTGACTCTGAAACTGCATATTACGCAAGCAGGACTAAATCTAACCCAAGCGCCTCATGTTGAAAGGCGTTAAAAGACCCCGTTGACGTACAGGAATAGGGTCGCAGTTTGGTTTTGTTATCCCTTTTATTTTTCGTCCCTGCCCTCACTATTCATAAGAAAGAAGACTTTGTGCACGTCGTTGTGAGAAGTTGGCCTGATATATGATGTCACTAGTTCTAGTGTACACCTTGTAGCAGTCCAAACAACCCTTATGGTGATTGGTTGTAAAGTCAACCTTATAGACCAGCTATCCTAGTGGTAGCATGGACAAGAGCAGTCTTAGGCTAAACTCTGTATGGCATGTGAAGCCAGCTGTTATACCATTTGCAATCCCTTGAATACCAAATGAAAGGACACCACAACAGATATATATAAAAATAGAATGTATTTATTCTAGTCAAAATACCCTCAGCACTCTTTATGAGATTCGAGGTAAGTACAACACAGTCTTATTTAAGCATACATAAGTCACACAGGAAGACTGCTTTTAACTAAACTTGTGTCGCGCTGTGTCATTGATTGTATGGGTGACACGCGAGCGCTCTTTGTGATTTCTGTTTGCCTGTGAGGTATTTTAACGGGGTTGGGGAGAATTGAAGGAGGGAGTCTCAGAGAACTATATTAGACATTTGCAATTTGCACTTACCCGCACTTTAAAACTTCTAATCACTCTTGCATTTTGCGAGGGATACAGCATCGGTATCTTTTCATCGAGAAGTCTAGCTCCTCACTTCCTGTTGCCACCTTAGCGCCGCCATTTTGGTTGACGCTCTAGTGGTTGAACCGCCACGGTTGGTTCTCTATTTAGGAGGGGCCATGCAAGCGCGCAGCGCGCGCGCACAGCGGGCGTGCCGGCGGCGCGCCAGGGGCGCGCCAGAGGCAAGCCCGTCTGCGCCCGTCCGCGCCTCGACCGCACCCAGCGCCAGCCACGCTGCTCGAGCCGATATAAGTCCACTTAAATATACTAAGGAACAACTACTAGATATTAGGAACAAGGCTAGCGGGGGGAAGAAGATTATTGAGGCGCCGCAGTCCAGGCCGGTCCTTGAGTGTGGCTTGCTCAACTGCCGCTCCCTGGCAAAACACCATCAGGAAGTCTCTAATCTGGTGGAAGATCTGCAATTGGATGTGCTATTTCTCACGGAGACATGGTGTAGTAATGACTCCCTGGTGGAACTGGGGCTCGCCTGTCCGGAGGGCTATAAGATTCTCCACAAGCCCAGAATAACCGGGAGAGGTGGAGGGGTCGGGGTGATGTTTAAGGACACTTGGGACTTTGCCCCGCTAAAGGTTGACGAGGTGGGGGGTATTGAGCTATTAGGATTCTCCCTACAAGAACAGAGAGGGAGGCTCCTCACAGGGATGGTCGGTTACAGACCCCCAAGCTCTAACACTCAGTACCAGGCGCTCCTGGATGTCATTGCGGCCCAGTCACTGACCCATTCCAGATTGTTGCTTCTGGGTGATTTCAATCTATGGGAGAATGGTATTTTAGATGGCCACTTAAGAGATCTCAGGGAAACCTGTGAGAGCTGTAACCTGCATCAGCTGGTCCAGCAACCTACCCATCAAGGAGGGCACATTTTGGATCTTCTGTTTGCTGACTGTAACGAAACGGAGGTGGTCAACATTCTACCTCAGACCTGGACCGACCATTCGTTGATCCAGTTTCGGATTCGATTACCTGGCGGAAAAACAACTAGACTGCCTCCTGTCACATATCGCATGGGGAGAGACTGGGCAAAACTTTTGAATAGTAGGGCAGAGCTACTCTTTCGAAACTTGCCTCCTTTTGATCCTCATGAGTCAGTGGGTGTGAACTACCGTCTGTACCAGAACTACATTCATGAAGTATTAGATCAGCTTGCGCCTCTGAAGCACCTGAAGGCCAGAATAAAACATTCCGCACCGTGGTATACTGAAGAGCTGAGTATCACGCGTAGGTCCTGTCGGCAGGCAGAGAGGAAATGGCGCAGTCATTATGCTGAGCATGATAAAGCGGCCTTCAAAAAGGTGCAGGCTCAGTATAAGGAGCTGATGGCTAAGGCTAAGGCGGATTTCTTCACCAACACCATCTTGTCAGCACCAAATAGCGCCAGAGCTCTTTTTAAGATCGTTAGAGACCTCTCCAATCCCACTAGTTTGGGAAACAAAGTGGTTGCGTCGCAGGCAATATGCGATAAAATCGCCTCCCATTTCGAGGAGAAAATCAAAAAAATTGTAGGGGGGCTAACTATGTGTGACCCCCCCTCCAAAACATTCTTGGACACATGTCTTCGGAAGAACCAGGGGTGGTAACCTCATTGGAGCATTTTATACCACTCACAAATGAGTTGTTTAACAGCTGTGCACAGAATGTGAGGTCAGGGTCTCCGCTAGACCCCCTACCTAACAAGATCTGGAAAGAGCATGCACAGGCACTGCTTCCTCGGATGTGGCAGATATGCTGCCAGTCCTTGGAGGAAGGGGTGGGGCCCGAAGCATGGAAACTGGCAGTGGTCACTCCTCTACTAAAGAAGCCATCTCTGGACCCAGGAGATCCTACTTGTTTTAGACCTATCTCCCTGCTGCCGTTTCCTATAAAAATTCTTGAAAAGGTAGTAAGTAGGTCCCTTTCTGGGTACCTGGAGGAGTTTCATCTCCTGGACAAAAGCCAGTTTGGCTTCAGGCCAGGTCATGGAACGGAGACAGCTCTGGTCACTGTGCTGGACAACCTGCGGATGCGTGCTGACAGGGGCCTTTCGTCGGTACTGGTCTTGTTAGATATGTCAGCCGCATTCGACACGGTAAACCACCGAATTTTGTTGAACAGATTGGAGCGTCTGGGAGTTAAGGGGTGTGCTTTGAGTTGGTTGCAATCTTATCTCGCAGGGAGACAACAGGTAGTTTCCCTGCCCCCTTTCACCTCTAGCAGGACCATGGTGGAGCATGGGGTCCCTCAGGGATCGGCCATTAGCCCCATCCTTTTCAACATTTATCTGCAGCCTCTAATCCCTATTATCAAGGCGCATGGGATTGACCTGGTCAACTATGCAGATGACACCCAACTGGTGTTCTCATTGGAGGGGAAGGGCGCACTGACTATGGACAACTTCCAGAAGTCTATGAGTCAGACTTCAGACTGGCTCAGGGCCAACTCCTTGCAATTTAATGGAGGCAAGACAGAGGTGATCTACTGTCCTTCGGCAGGAGTAAGAGACATGCCTTTTGACCTCAGACTGGCCCCAGAAGCGGAACCCATTGTCCCTGTGACTACGGTGCGGAATCTGGGGGTTATGTTTGACAATGATCTTCAAATGGCTTCCCACGCTAAAAAAACAGTGGGGGTGTGCTTTGCTCTCCTGAAAGCCCTACGACAGATTCTACCTCTTCTGCCTGTGGAGAAAAGACCTTTGGTGGTACGCAGTATCATCCTGAGTAGGTTGGACTACTGCAACTCTCTGTATCTAGGAGCCCCTCTTTACATCTATCAGAGTTTGCAGAGGCTCCAGTCTATGGCAGCCAAACTGGCGCTGAATAGGAAACGTGCTTCCTATAAGGGAAAGGGTTAGGTTCAAATCCCTGTGCATTGTCTATAGAGCGGCACATGGCCTTGGCCCAACCTCCTTGCAGGAGAAACTGTCCTGGTACAAGCCTCAAAGGACTCTACGTTCATCGAGTGCCTCTCTGTTAAATACTGGCAGGGTCAAGAAGGCCAGGATGGGAGGTAGGGCCTTTAGTACAGTGGCCTCGCGATGCTGGAATGACCTCCCTCTGAATATCAGACAGGCGAACTCTCTGATGGACTTCAGGCGGAGTCTGAAAACTTGGCTTTTTCCTAGGGAGGGGCACATGATCTCTTAATCCTGCATTCCTTGGTCGGCCTTTGCTTTTCTATCTCTTCTCTTTCTCTTGTTTCTGCTGGTGGACACTCTGTTGGTTCAAAAGTCTTTTCCCATCTCAGTGTTAGCGCCAAGATACCCGTAGGGTGATAGTTGCGCTCTATAAAAAATAAAATACAATACAATACAGGTAAGTAATACAGTTAGGCCCTAGGGGCCACGCAAACCATATACTAAGTAAGTGGTATAAGGACCACTGTCACAAACACAAGTTAGGCCTAGGCCTAGGGAATCGCTGGGGCTACACTATACTACCAATTGCTAGGAAGTGGGAGGCCCACGGGATTCAGGTGCAGAGTGGAAACACTCACGCGTAATGCGTTAAAGTCGATAGAAATAGTAGTGTTTAGAATTAAAGAGTTTTAGGACACTTCGGAAGGAGCTAGGAGTTAGAGACTTGGAAACTAGACCCTAGGATAGTCAATACCCTTGTGAGCACCGGAGTACTCAAGTTACCTAGCCCACGGGCTGCGGGTGCATAGGTGTGAACTTGCGTCGGGTTTCGTCGTCGACTCCTATGGATGCCTGAAGAAAAGATGCTGACAGGCAGTCAGTGAAGAGTGTCCGGTGGATTCCAAGGATGGAATCAAGAAGAAGGATACCTGCAAGCAGAGGGGACAGAGTCTAGGTCACCAGCCAGGAGCCGCGAAGGAACCAGGCGATGTTGTGAAGATGCAGGTGAAGAGGTGAAGCTTGTCGCAGCAGCCACGGGTACCAGGAGGTGTCGAGGATGACCAGAACCAGGAGCTGAGCTGCCCCACAAAGGCTCTTGCTGTTGGCGGCGTCGATGTCGAGTTCGGACCCAACAAGCCTTGGCAAGCACAACCTACGCAGGATGAAGGATTCGCCTCTGTTGCAGACCAGGAAGGCCTGAGGTGCTTCTCTTTCACAGGGAAGCAAGGGCCAGTCTGGAGGAGCCAAACCAGTGGTGGAAAGTTAAGGGTTCGTCGTCACAGAGGCTACTAGCCAACGGACAAGTAACCAGACAGACGCGTCAAGCAGGAAAATGCAGAAGGGCCCCACGCAGAACTCGTGGAGTGTGGAGGGCTGATCTTCGGTGCAGATGGTGCTCGGGGTTGGGGCTTCTCAATCCCCAGAGCACAACTTTGAGGATGCCTGAGAAGCTGCGCTGGAAGCTAGTAGCCAATTTCCCCAGGTAGCTGGTCCCACGTCTCTCGTCGCCTCCACGGATCTCAGCTTTGCTGTGGATGTGGATCAGGGTCGGAGAAGTCTGGAAGTCAAGGCGCTGGTCGGGCTCTGAAGTCAGTTCCTCATAGAACTTGGGCAAAGCAAATGGCAGGTCGCTTGATGGTGCCTGTTTGCACAGGGTGGTCACTCCTTGGCCACAAGGGAGATTCTTCAGTCTTCTTCCGTAGTCGCATGTCGAAGGTCCAGAGTTTCTGTTCAAGTTGCAGTTTTTCAGGATAATCTAAAGTCCTAGGGACTCAGCTCCCACTCTTATACTAATCTGGGGGGCAGGGTTACCTGCTAGGTTCCTCCTATGGGTGGGACCAGGGAGGGGGGTGGTTTCACCCCCTTCCCTTTGTCCAGTTTCGCGCCAGGACTGGGGCTGGAGTGCCCCAGCACCGGTTTGAACCGGACTATGCATGGGACACCTTGTGTGCCCCAGGCAGTGTCTCGTTTCATTCATCCCTCCCTGCCCCAATACACTAAGTCCTGTCTAGGGTGGTGCTAGCACCTCCCAAGGCAGGAAACCTATTGTCCAAGCCTCCCTCGCTGGAAGGACTCCCAGCAGCAGGAAGTCAGACTTGTGTCTGTGGCAGCAGCATCCCATTTTGTGATGCTGGGGCTCTGGTTAACTTTAACCGGGTAGTAGGTCTTCAACATGTCTTCTCCCTCTGGAAGGGGGGAATACTATCCTCATCACCAGAAATGGTGTGGGGGTAGTATTCCAAAGTGTTAGACACCTTACACGACATGTTTTGATAAATCCAAACCATAGTTACCATAACCGCGAGGATTATTAGGCACTTTAAGAGTATATGGTAGGCGATATCATAGAACAGCTATAAGGACATGGTTCCGAAAGCTGCAGACAGGCTCAGCTCATGCTAGAGCACCATCTCACATGTTACCAAGCACTCTGCCTTCAGGATTGTTAAGGCCTGCCATAGGAGTGACTGATAGGTTACCCATGTGTCTATATCTAAGGTAGGTATAGGAATACTACACCTAAGCAAGGGGTGATTACACGACCTTGCCCCAGCTGAGTGATCAGCCAGTTGTGTCATAATGGAAGGCCAGCCAGGGGTGGCATAATACATGCTGCAGCCCCTGGTAGGCCTAGGGTACACCTATGCCCTGGGTACCTAAGGTACACTGTACAGGGCCCTAGAAGGTGATCCTTACCAATTGGGTTATGTACCTAAAGTACATAGTATGAATTTAGAGAGAGAACAGCTGGGCTGTGGGTCTTATTAGCAGGCCCACAGCCACATCTAAGTCGAAAACCAGTGAAGCAAAAGCAAAAAGTGGGGGTGAACATAGAAAGCAGACCCTACTCTCCTACAGTCGTGGTGTGGTGACGGCTACATAATCGTACAATAGAGTAACAAACACATGACTGACGGCTCATTCTCTTTTCCTCCTATGAGCCTCCGGGAAGACAGTCGAGAGAAAGAGGAAGAAGAGCCCGGCACCCAGGATTCGGCGTCCCCATTGGGTCTAACCAAGACAGCAGCGGGAGGAGAATCAGAAGGAACCGCCACCGCATTAACTATCTTTCCCGACAAAAGCAATAAAAGTTGGTCTTTTCAATCAATCAATCAATCAATCAAGCATTTGTATAGCGCGCTACTCACCCGGAGGGTCTCAAGGCGCTTGGGGAGGGGGGTCCGCTACTGCTCGAACAGCCAGGTCTTGAGTTGCTTCCTGAAGGAGAGGGGGTCTTGGGTCAGGCGGAGGTGGATGGGGAGGGAGTTCCACGTCTTGGCAGTCAGATAGGAGAAGGATCTTCCTCCTGTTGTGGCTCTTCGGATGCGGGGGGACGGCGGCGAGGGCGTGGCTGGTTGATCGAAGTTGGCGGGTGGGAGTGTAGAAGGTCACGCGGTCGTTGAGGTATCTTGGGCCTTGGTTGTGGAGAGCTTTGTGTGCGTGGGTGAGGAGTCGGAACGTGATTCTCTTGCTGACGGGGAGCCAGTGCAGGTTTCTCAGGTGTGCGGAGATGTGGCTGTGTCGGGGAATGTCCAGGATGAGGCGTGCTGAGGCGTTCTGGATGCGCTGGAGTCGTTTCTGGAGTTTGGCTGTGGTTCCGGCGTAGAGGGAGTTGCCGTAGTCCAGTCGGCTGGTGACGAGGGCCTGGGTGACCGTCTTCCTGGTTTCGGTGGGGATCCACCGGAAGATCTTACGTAGCATGCGTAGGATGTTGAAGCATGATGCGGAGACGGCGTTGACTTGTCTGGTCATGGAGAGGGAGGAGTCCAGGACGAAGCCCAGGTTGCGTGCGTGGTCTGTTGGTTTGGGTGCGCTGCCAAGGGCAGGGGGCCACCAGGTCCCAGGCGGAGGGTGATGATCCCAGGATGAGGACTTCCGTCTTATCTGAGTTCAGTTTCAGGCGGCTGATCGTCATCCATTCGGCTACGTCTTTCATCCCTTTGTGTAGGTTGGTTCTGGCGGTGGCGGGGTCGTTGGTGAGGGAGAGGATCAGCTGGGTGTCGTCGGCGTAGGAGATGATGTTGAGGTTGTGTTGGCCTGCGATGGCTGCGAGGGGGCTCATGTAGACGTTGAAGAGGGTGGGGCTGAGTGATGATCCTTGTGGTACGCCGCAGATGACTTCGGTGGCCTCGGATCTGAACGTGGGTAGGCGGACTCTCTGTGTTCTTCCGGCGAGGAAGGAGATGATCCATTCCAGTGCCTTCTCCTGGATACCGATGTTGTTGAGGCGCTGGACTAGGGTGCGGTGGCGGACCGTGTCGAATGCCGCGGAGAGGTCCAGGAGGATGAGGGCCGTTGTTTCCCCGTTGTCGAGCAAAGATCGGATGTCGTCGGTGGCTGCGATGAGGGCGGTCTCGGTGCTGTGGTTGGCCCGGAAGCCGGACTGCGAGTGGTCGAGGGATCCGTTAGTCTCGAGGAAGGCGGCCAGTTGTCTGTTGACGGTTTTCTCGATGACTTTGGCCAGAAAAGGAAGGAGCGAGATGGGGCGGTAGTTTTTGAAGTCGGTGGGGTCCGCTGATGGTTTCTTCAGTAGGGCGTGCTTCCAGCTCTTTGGGAAGGTGGCGGTGTCGAAGGAGGCGTTGATGATGTCCCGCAGGTGGGGTGCGATGACGGAGTCGGCCTTGTTGAAGATGTGGTGAGGGCAGGGGTCGGTTGGAGATCCTGAGTGGATGGAGTTCATCGTGCGGAGGGTGTCTTCGGTGTTGACAGGGGTCCAGGCGCGGAGGGTGGTGGTGGGGGGCGTTGTTCTGGTCGTAGGGTGCGTTGGCTGTGTGCTGAAACTGTTGTGTATGTCTGCGATCTTGCTGTGGAAGAACGAGGCGAGCGAGTTGCAGAGGTCTTGCGAGGGCGTGATGTCGTTGTTTCCGGCGCTGGGGTTCGAGAGCTCTTTGACGATGTTGAAGAGTTCCTTGCTGTTGCCGGTGTTGTTGTCCAGTCGTTCCTTGAATGCGGATTTCTTGGTGGCGTGGATCAGCTGTGATGTCTTCGAGTGGCGAGCTTGAGGGTGGTCATGTTGTCTGTAGTTGGGTCTCTGCGCCAGGCTTTCTCGAGGGCCCGGCAGTTCTTCTTGGAGCTCTTGAGTTCGTCGGTAAACCAAGATGCTTTCTTGGTGCTGGGTCTGGCAGGGGGAGTCTTCAGTGGAGCGAGGTCGTCTGCGCAGTTGCTGATCCATTTCGTGAGGTTGTTGGCGGCTTGGTTGGGGTTCGCTAATCTGGTGGGGGGGTTCTGGCTCAGGGATGTGGTGAGCTGGTCGGCAGTGATCTTGTTCCAGCTTCTGCGGGGGACCAGTTGCGGGTGGTGGTGAGTCGTGGTCCTTCTGAAGCTGAAGTGGACGCAGCTGTGGTCTGTCCAGTGGAGTCCGGTGGCGTGGCTGAAGGTGATGTCCTTGCTGGAGGAGAAGACGGGGTCGAGCGTGTGGCCGGCCTAGTGGGTGGGGGTGGTCACCAGTTGCTTGAGTCCGAGGTTGGCGAGGTTGTCCAGCAGGGTGGTGGTGTTGCGGTCGTTGTTGTTCTCCAGGTGGAAGTTGAGGTCCCCGAGGAGGATGTAGTCAGCGGAGGGGAGGGCGTGCAGGCTGATGAAGTCGGCGATGTCTTCGCTGAATTGTGTGCGAGGTCCCGGGGGTCTGTAGATGAGGGTGCCTCTGAGGGTGGTCTTGGGGTCGGTGTGGATCTGGAAGTGCAGGTGTTCGGCGGCTGTGAGGGTGTCTTCGGAGTTGGTCGTGATGCGGATGGTGTTCTTGTGGACGATGGCGATGCCTCCTCCATTCTGGTTGGCGCGGTCCCTCCGGGTGATCTTGTATCCGTCCGGGATGGCGATGGCGATGTCGGGTGCTGAGGAGGCGTTCATCCAGGTTTCCGTGAGGAAGGCGACGTCTGGGCATGTGGCGTCGAGCAGGTTCCAGAGTTCCACTGCGTGCCTGTGGACGGAGCGGGTGTTGAGCAGGATGCACTTTTGGTAAATATATCCAGCCTCCTCGCCTGTATATCAAACCTGCGCTCCCACAAGTGGTGTCAGAAGTGGGATTGAAAGGCGTCATGGAGGCTGCCCTGGCGAAAATGGCAGAAAACCAGGAACATCTGGGCAAATTAATGGAACGCTTCCTGACCGTAGTGGAGGAAGACCGGGGCAAGTTACAACAAGTGCTCACAGGTCAGGGCCAAACACATGGGGCTGCTATGTACAAACTGACTGAAGCTCTGGGACACCAGAGAGGTCCCACCACTCTTCCTTCTGTGGTCCTACAGCGCTATGTTTCTGGGGAAGATCCGGACTATTTTTTTACCAATTTTGAACGGATGGCGACGGCGGCTTCCTGGCCAGCCGATAAATGGGGCCAATATCTGGGTCCTCTCTTATCAGGGGACCTACAGGCCGCCTATCAGGCTGCAACCGTACAGGGGGTGGTTCCCTACGCCGATATCAAACGCTGCATTATGGAGCGATTGGGGGTTGATGATGAGACGTATCGACGAAAGCTACGCCAAATGAAGGAGGGACCCCAAGAAACCCCCCGAGCCTTATATTTTAGGGTAAAAGACATGGCCAACCGGTGGTTAAAACCAGCCACCTCAGATAAGGAGGGGATTATGGCAAAAATATATCTAGAGCAATATCTGTCTCAGCTGCAGCTCCGGCATCTCGGGGGCCGACCGGAAGGGTCTCCGCCGCTTCTTGTGCCTCCATATCACTCGCCGCTGTACAGATCTCAAGGGGGTCAGCAGCGATCGTCCATTCAACATTCACCACCGCAGTTGGGGCAGACCGCAAGGTTCGCGCTGTTCGTCTTCGCCGCCATTGTTACGGCCTTCGGTGCACACCTCGCATCGCAGGTCACAGCTCCCGACCCCCACCATCAGCGATCTGCAATCCGCGCCTGGGCTTACCCATTGTTACATGGGCCCCTCCCCCCCGAGGGTTCCAGGAAAACATAGATCGGCCCAGGCAATGTAATTTTAAAGGATAACTCGCGGGCTGATGCGGAGCTCTCGGCACACCCGTCCACCATTATCCTCAGTCAAGCCACGCCCCCAATCCTAACCACAATGGTAGGGAAAGTGTTGGACTTTGACCTAGTTAAATTTACTATTCTAACACCAACATGAGAAAGAGCTGCGAAAAGGTTAGACTTTAAAGGGGTCAGATTTAATAATCCAGCTCAAACCGAAGAAAAAAACTAGGGAAAGTGTTAAACTTTGGAGGATCAAATAGGCTGGAGCTCCTGAACCCAGCCAAGCAAGGGGAGGCTTCCCAGGCACAACGGAACCCCGTCCTGGGCCTTTGGAATTGTCGCAGGTTGGGGGACAGGGCCCAGGGCCGGAGCACCCGACCCGGGGCCCTCAGGGGCCAGCCAAGCAAGAGGAGGCTCCCCAGGCACAACAGTACCCCGTCCAGGCCTTTGGCAGAGCGGCAGGCCGGGGGGCGGTGCCCAGGGCTGGAGCACCCACCGGACTCCTGGACCCAGCCGGGGCTCCCAGGCCCAGAAGCGCAGGGGAAGCCTCCCCGGGCCTGCCGGACCCTGTCCCGGGCACTCTGCCACGTGGCAGGACCAAGGACGGAGCCCGGGGTGGGGAGGCTGCCCTCCCTGGGGCCCTCAGGGGCCCCACCCGGAGCTCCTGAACCCAGCCATGCAAAGGGAGCCTCCCCGGGCACAACGGAACCTCGTCCCGGGCCTTTGGTGGGCCGGCAGGTCGGGGATGGGGTCTGGGGCCAGAGCACCCGACTCAGGGCCCGGTGGGGCCCCTGGACCCAGCCAGGGCTCCCAGGCCTGGCGGCACAGGGGAAGCCTCCCCAGGCCCGCCGGACACCATCCCAGGCACCCTGCCATGCGGCGGGACTGAGGACGGAGCCCAGGGTGGGGAGGACACCCTCCTCGGGGCCGCAGGGAGCCCCTGAACCCAGCCGAGCAAGGGGAGGCTCCCCGGGCACGATGGAACCCCGTCCCGTACCTTTGGTGGGGCAGCAAGCCAGGGGATGGGGCCCAGGGCTGGAACTCACAAGCCGGGGCCCGGCGGGGCATCTGGACCCAGCCAGGGCTCCTGGGCCCAGAGACAAACGGGAAGCCTCCCCGGACTGGCGGGACCTAGGACATAGCCTGGGGTGGGGAGGCAACCCTCCCCGGAGCCCCTGGACCCAGCCCAGCAGGGGGAGGCCTGCCGGACCCCACCCAGGGCAGACTGCCACTCGGCAGGCCCAGGGATGGACCCAAGGGCTGGGGCGGCATCATGGTCCATCCAGCTGCCAGCTGAGGACCGCTAGGCCGAGAGGGGTCCCAGAGTACCCTGTCCCTTGTAATCCGGAGGAAGGCTACCCCCCTTAACGGTAACCTGTGTGCACCGCAAGACGGAGGGGACACTAGGCGCGGACACGCCCGACCTCCTGTGGCCCTGGCTTGGATCGGGGAGGCAAATGAGCCCTCATCGGGACTTCCAGGCCAGCCCGGCCATCTGGTCGCCCTTATTGGAAAGCATTGCGTGCGACCAGATGGCCGAGGGGAAAGGTGCGACCAGATGGCCGGGACCGAAAGGACTCCCATCTGCCTGCCCCGAGCCTTCGCGGTAGGGCTCCCGCCTGCCCACGCAGGGCTCGGGGGCCTCCGCTTCCCAGGGGGCTCGGGGACCCCAGCTGGGCCTCAGGCACGGGGAGACCCCCAGGCGCTCTCAGGGCCCGGATGCCCGGCGGGGAGGACTGCCCTGGACAGATGGAACCTGTCCCGGGCACTTTGCCATGGTGCGGGCCGGGGCTGGGAGCTCCAGACGCCTGGGAGGTGTTGTCCGGTCCCAGCCCATCTGGTCCGACGAAAAGAACCGCCAGCCCGATAGGGGTGTTCCCGGCATACCCTGCCCCATCTAATCCGGAGGAAGGCTACCCCCTTTCTGGTAACCCACGCGCTCCGAGTAATGGAGGGGACCCTAGGCACGAACGCGCCCGACCTACTGGAGCCCTGGCTGGGATCTGGGAGGCAAATGAGCCCTCATCGGGACTTCCATGCCGGCTCGGCCATCTGGTCACCCCATTGGAAGGACTCCCGTCTGCCTGCCCGGAGCCTTTGCGGTAGGGCTCCCACCTGCCCACGCAGGGCTCGGGGAGAGACATGTTCACACTGGCTAAACCCGGTTAAAACTTTCCAAAGCCCTGGCATCACAAAATGGATGCCACTGCCACAGACAAGGGTCTGGCCTCCTGCTGCTGACCGAAACTCCGGCAGGGGAGGCCTGGACAATAGGTTTCCTGTCGAGGGGAGGTGTAACTACCTCCCCAGACAGGCAGATGTGTATTGGTGCAGGGTGGGTGCATTCAGAGAATGCTTTTGAGACACTGCTGGGGGCACACAAGGTGTCCCTGTGCATAGCCCAGTTCAAACCGTTTGCAGGGGCACTCAGCCCCTGCTCTGGCGCAAAACTGGACAAAGGGGAAGGGGTGTAACCACCCCTGGCCCACCCATAGGTGGGGCCTTAGAGTTAGTCCATCCCCTAAACTTAGTATGAGTATAGGAATCCAGTCCCTAGGACTTTAGATTACCCTGGACGAATCTCTGAAACATATATCCTGGACCTTCGACTTTCTATCACAACTAGAAGACGGAAGAAATCTCCCTCGGGGTCAAGGAGTGACTCCCCTGCTTGGCAGGCACCAAAGAAGCAACTGACCGGTCTGCAATTCTGAAGCTCTCGCCAGACGCCGAAGTCTTTGCATCCCAAGAGGTGGATTTCCAGACTTCTCCGAGGCTACCCTGAGTCCACAGCAAAGCTGAGGGCCGTGGCTATCATGGGTGATGTGGAACCGTGACCCTTGGACACCATGAACTTTTGCAGCAACACTACCTTCCTGGTCATCCTCGAAGTTGTGCTTAGGGCTCCGAGTAGCCCAAGCCTTGAGCACCTCCTGCACCGAAGATTGTTGGCCTCCACTCCACGAGTGACCCGTGGGCCGGCTTCAAGTGCGACCGCTCAAGGCTCCTTCGCAATCACTAGCCCGTTGGCTAGAAGGTCCCCACAAAGGCAACTCCACTTCTGCTTGGGCTTTTCTGGTTGCTCCAGACTTGCCCTTGCTTACGCTTCCCGGGGGGCTTGGGGACCCTGGCTGGGCCCCAGGCATGGGGAGGCCCGCAGGAGCTCTCTGGCCCTGCACGCCCCGGGGGAGGACTGCCCGGGACCCATGGAGCCTGTCCCGGGCACTCTGCCACGACCCAGGCCGGAGGAGGGAGCCTGGACTCCGTGTGACCGAGGGGACCCTAGGCGCGAACGCGCCCGATCTCCTGGAGCCCTGGCTGGGATCCGGGAGGCAAATGAGTCCTCATTGGGACTTCCGGGCCGGCCCGGCCATTTGGTCACCCCATTGGAAAGCATTGCGTGCGACCAGATGGCCGAGGAGAAAGGTGCGACCAGATGGCCGGGACCTGAAAGGACTCCCATTTGCCCGCCCGAGCCTTCGCGGTAGGGCTCCTGCCTGCCCACGCAGGGCTCAGGGGGCTCCGCTTCCCGGAGACTCGGGGCCCCCGGCTGGGCCTCAGGCACGGGGGAAGACTGCCTGGGACCCGTGGAGCCCGTCACGGGCACTTTGCCACGCTGTGGGCCTAAGGAGAGAGCCCCCGGACAGGGGGGGAGGTGTCAACCGGTCATAGCCCATCTGGTCCCTGGCAAAGAACGGCCAGTCCCGGAGGGGTGTTCCGGCATACCCTGCCCCTACTAATCTGGACGAAGGCTACCCACCTTTCTGGTAACCCGCGCGCTCCGAGTGACAGAGGGGACCCTAGGTGCGAATGCGCCCGACCTCCTGGAGCCCTGGCTGTGATCCGGGAGGCAAATGTGCCCTCACCGGGACTTCCAGGCTGGCTCGGCCATCTGGTCGCCCCACTGGAGAGCATTGCGCGTGACCAGATGGCCAAGGGGAAAGGTGCGACCAGATGGCCGGGAACTGAAAGGACTCCCGTCTGCCCGTCCCGAGCCTTCGCGGTAGGGCTCCCGCCTGCCCACGCAGGGCTCGGGGGGCTACGCTTCCCGGGGGGCTCGTGGACCCCGGCTTGGCCTCAGCCAGGGGGAGGACCACCGGAGCTCTCGGGCCTGGACGCCTGGGGGAGGACTGCCCGGGATGCATGGAGCCCGCCCCAGGCACTTTGCCATGCCGCGGGCCGGAGGAGGGAGCCCCGGATGCCTGGGAGGGGTTGCCCGGGCATAGCCCATCTGGTCTCCGGCAAAGAACCGCCAGCCCAGGAGGGCTGCTCCGGCATACCCTGCCCCTACTAACCTGGAGGAAAGCCACCCCTCTTTCTGGAAACCTGCGCGCACTGAGTGACGGAGGGACCCTGTGCGTGAACGTGCCCGACCTCCTGGAGCCCTGGCTGTGATCCGGGAGGCGAATTAGCCCCCATCGGGACTTCCAGGGCAGCCCGGCCATCTGGTTGCCCCATTGGAAAGCAATGCGTGCGTCCAGATGGCTGAGGGGAGAGGTGCGACCAGATGGCTGCGACCGAAAGGACTCCCATCTACCTACCCCGAGCCGAGCCTTCCCAGTAGGGCTCCTGCCTGCCCACGCAGGGCTCGGGGGCTCTGCTTCCCAGGGGCTTGGAGACCCTGGCTGGGCCCCAGGCTTGGGGAGGCCCGCAGGAGCTCTCGGGCCCCGCACGCCCCGGGGGAGGAATGCCCGGGGGGCCCATGGAGCCCGTCCCGGGCACTTTGCCATGACCCGGGCTGGAGGAGGGAGCCCCGGACCCCTGGGAGGTGTTGCCTGGGCATAGCCCATCTGGTCCCCGTCAGAGAACCGCCAGCCCGGGAGCGGTGTTCTGGCATACCCTACCCCTATTAATAAGGAGGAAAGCCACCCCTCTTTCTGGGAACCCGCGCGCTCTGAGTGACGGAGGGGACCCGAGGCGCAAACGCACCCGACCTCCTGGAGCCCTGGCTGGGATCCGGGAGGCAAATGAGCCCTCATCGGGACTTCCAGGCCGGCCCGGCCATCTGGTCATCCCATTGGAAAGCATTGCGTGCGACCAGATGACCGAGGGGAAAGGTGCGACCAGATGGCCGGGACCTGAAAGGACTCCCGTTTGCCCGCCCCGAGCCTTCACGGTAGGGCTACTGTCTGCCCACCCAGGGCTCGGTGGGCTCCGCTTCCCATTGGGGCTCGGGGACCCCGGCTGGGCCTCAGGCACGGGGAGGACCACCGGAGCTCTCAGGCCCAGACATCCAGGGGAGGACTGCCCAGGACCCCTGGAGTTCGTCACGGGCACTTTGACACGCCGTGGGCCGGAGGAGGGAGCCCCCAGACAGGGAGGGGATGTGTCATCCGGTCATAGCCCATCTGGTCCCCGGCAAAGAACCGCCAGCCCGGGAGGGGTGCTCCGGCATACCCTGCCCCTACTAACCTGGAGGACAGCCACCCCTCTTTCTGGATACCCGTGCGCACCGAGTGACAGAGGGACCCTGTGCACGAAAATGCCCCACCTCCTGGAGCCTGGCCGGGATCCGGGAGGCGAATGAGCCCCCATCGGGACTTCCAGGCTGGCCCGGTCATCTGGTCACACCATTGGAAAACATTGCGTGCGACCAGATGGCCGAGGGGTGAGGTGCGACCAGATGGCCGGGACCGAAAGGACTCCCATCTGCCTGCCCCGAGCCGAGCCTTCCCAGTAGCAGAACTTGTCTGCAGTCAGACTGTTGCTGGGCAGTGAGATTGCCTGCCAAGGCTACACCATCTACTGACCCATCATCAGGGATGTGAGAGAGCAGGTCTGGGAGAGGGTGTTGGACCTGTCAGCCCTAGGGTGGTCTCCCCCTCTATTTCTGATCGTGCCTCATTTTTTACACCCTCATTTTTATGTTGGACTTAGGTCTCCGGGCGCCTTTTCATTGCCAATCAGTGTTAAGGTGCAGGTGCTCCCTTCTCCCAAGATGGCTGCCACAGGCCCCTGCTACTGCAGAGTGGTCTTCATTAGTAGCACCCTAGCTGCCTGGAGCTGGCTGGGACCCCACAACAATGTTGCGACACCAGCCCGCCTTTTTTGTCCCATAGGTAGAATGGGGAAGCTCCTGGAATGTGCTGGAACCTTCTAGAAGGGAGGTGTGGTTTTTACTTTTGCCGCCTTGGATAGAGGTCACCTGACCTAGGGATACTTAACAGAGGGAGGAAACTTTTTCTAGTTAGTTGGCCAGTGGGGTAGAGCAGAGCTGGAAAATCCATGCAGGAGTTTTAGGCGGTAGGGCCTAGCCAGGGACTTATGCCTCTGAGAGTGACAGGATTTAGGTGCTGCCTCTTAAGTGAGTGAGGGATCCTGTAAAGCCCACTGATCTTGCCCAGCAGTAGGAGGACCCAGAGACCCTCTCCCCGCCTGACTAGGAAGGACCTAGTCGCCAACTCATTCCCTACCCCCCAGGAACAGAACCCCCCAAGGGCGCCGGAAACATCTGCGCCATCAGGACTTCAGGTCACCCCTGAATGCTGAAACTGAATGCTGAGACCTCATGTTACGACTGCATGCTGAACCTGAATGCTGAAACTGAATGCTGAGACCTCATGTCACGACTGCATGCTGAACCTGAATGCTGAGACTTCAGGTTGAACCCAAACACTAAAACTGTACGCTAAAGCTGATTGCGGAACGGCTGGGGATCAACCAGGTACTAGCGCTGAGACCCCTGCGCTCCCTGACCTGGCCTGGGATCCCCTGCATCAATTCCCGTTGAGCGCGGAGCTCTCCCGCTTAATTTGACCCCCCCCTTTGTGTGCGGGGACCAGAGCGCGCTCACCGCCGCGGGCCGGAAGCCTGAAGTGTGCATCATCACCACAGCGTGGCCCGCGGAGAAGCACGGGGCCCCGTCGCTGCCGTGGCAGTTGCATGCGGAGGTGTGTAAGGCCGTGGCCGGCCCCGTCGTGGAAGGATCTACTGCAGAGTCCGGAGCTGGGTCGGACGCTTCCAGACGTCGAGATCAAGGTAAGCCGGGAGGCTTGGGACGGACCCGGTGCGCCCCCTACAGACCGGGAGCGGCTCTGAAGTGTTCAATGCTTAATTATTACGAGTAACGCTGTGTTGGTAGGCTTTGCTCTGACGTGTTTAATGCTCAATTATTACGAGTAACGCTGTGTTGGTAGGCTTTGCTCTGAAGTGTTCAATGCTTAATTATTACGAGTAACGCTGTGTTGGTAGGCTTTGCTCTGGAGTGTTCAATGCTCAATTATTACGAGTAACGCTGTGTTGGTAGGCTTTGCTCTGAAGTGTTCGATGCTCAATTAGTACGAATAATGCTATGTTCGCAGGCTCTGCTCACAAGGGTTCACGGCGCAAGTATCACGAGTAGCGCTGGGTTCGTGAGCACGGTTCAAGAGTGTACAAGGCCTGACTGGTGCGAGTAGCGCGGTAACCGCCCACTGAGGCGCTAAGGGTACCAGGAGGGCGGGAAGCCCGCGAAGTCGGTCCTGAGCCGCTACTAGACCCCAGGTGTGGCGCTACGATCCCCCGTCCGTACAACGGATGTCAAAGTATACGAGTGTGGCCTAGGGCCCCAGGGGGAATTGCTGGTGAATATAGCGCTGAGGTCACCAGGTACTGCCTACAGCACCGTTATGTATGATTGGTGCAACAGATGCTAACCTATGTGGAGAAGGCCATTTACCTCTAGTGAACTGCATTTACCTCTAATGAACTGCATTTACATCTAATGAATTGCATTTACATATAATGAACTGTATTTCCGCCTATCTGCTTAGATAAACCTGAGTTGTTTGCATAAACCCTACAGCGTGGCATCCCTTATTGTGTGCGTTCCCTGCTTCAGAGGAGGTGTGTGTGGTATGGTCGCTTTACACATAAGCCTTTGGGTGCCCAACCGCTCGAGTCACGTTACCCCCTTAGGGCTTGGTGACCCCAGGTCTTACATTGTTTTGCGAGCGGTGGGATTAGGACCTGTGACCATACAGCACCCTTCCGTGAAGCGGACGGCGCCACAATTAAACGCCTATTGTATTTAAGCTCTGCAACTGTTATTGCTGCACTGATTACATTCCACTGTCCAGACTGAGGGTGTAAAATCCTGGTTAGCTGGTAACTGTCACCCATATCCTAGAGTTTTTCTTCCTTAGTATCTAGGTCCCCACCTGTCACGATGGAGTTCCGGTTAGCTGACCTCGAGGGATACACTGTAAGGCAACTGAGAGAATTCGGGCAGGGGATGGGGGTGCCTGGGGTGCGGAGGGTCAAAGGACCGGAACTCCGTACCGCCTTAAGGGCATGGGTAGAGGCCCACCCAGAGGGGAGAGAGGATGAGGGACAGGAGGCGCCAGATGCACCTCAGGAGGAGAGCGCCCAGGAAGTACTAGACATACTAAATGTAGATGTGTCTGAAAATGTGCCCCCAGGGAGACGTTCTGGGGCCAGTAGTAGGACCGGGTCTAGGAGGAGCGCGTCTCCAGAGGAGTATGAGGACAGGAGGGAGGAGAGGCAGTTAAAGTGGGAGCTGGCGAAGTTGGAACATGAGAGAGAGAGAGAAAGAGAAAACAAGAGATGGGCAATGGAGGAAAAGAAGCTGGCGCACGAGCTTCAGCTGAAGGAGTTGGAGCTGCGCGCCCTCCAGTTAAACGCGTCCAATAAGGACAATGGTGGCAGCGTACCAAGAGAGTCCCATGAGTCAAAATTTTATTTACCCAAAGAAGTCATTGCCAGCTACACAGTGGGGGATGATATTGCCAAGTGGTTGGAAGCATACGAGGTGGCCTTGACCGCCCATGGGGTTCCCGAGAGCAATTGGGGAGGGGACCTGTATCGCTATATCCCTCCCAATGTCAGGGACACCCTGTTATACTTAACCAAGGCGGATCAGGTCAGGTATGCCCCGATGAAAGAGGCCTTACTCAAGAAATTTGGTCTCATCCCCGAGAGGTACAGGCAGAAGTTCCGTGGCAGCCATAAGCTGTCCACACAGACTTGGGTGGATTTTTTTGACTATGCCCGTAAGGCACTAGATGGTTGGGTGCGTGGCAGCGAGGTGCAGGACTACCAAGGGGTGTACAATCTTTTTTTACTGGAGCACCTCTTGGATAAGTGCTTTCCGGAGCTGCGCCAACATCTGGTGGACCGCAAGTTAACGGATCCCCGTGAGCTTGCGGAAGAGGCAGATATTTGGGTGAGCACCCGAGTGTCTCACAAGGGCCCCGGGGGAGATGGCTCGAAAGGCGGACAGGGTTTCCCCCAGAAGAAAGAGGGGGGAGATAAAAAGGTGGAGTTCTCAAAAGGCCCCCAAAATAAGTTTGGGAAAGGAGTAGGAACCCCACCCCCGTCCAATTCCCCAAAACCCACTTACCCTGACAGGAGTCAGCAGCCAAGGATTGTGAGGTGCTACGAATGTGGGGAGATTGGACACTACAAAGGAGATCCCAAGTGTCGCAAGCGACCCCCAGCCCCACCGGGCGGGAAGAGCCCCGGGATAAGTAGTGTAGCGCTTGGGGTGGAGCTGCCCTTAGATAGGGAAGGGGAGTGGACAGGCCTGACTCGGGGATAGAGAGTTGGTCCTTGTAGTGTCCCTGCCCCCGAACACTGCTAAATATCAGCAGAGGGTGAGAGTTAACGGGGAGGAGGTGGAGGCTCTGAGGGACACAGGTGCCAGCATGACCACCGTAGTGAGGCGGCTGGTGTCCCCAGACCAAGTAGTCCCCGAGGAGTTCCATCCGGCCGTATTGGCTGACGGCAGTGTGAGTCACTATCCAGTGGCTCGTGTTCCATTTGAGTGGGGAGGAGTCAAAGGCCTACTGAGAGTTGCGGTGTGCCCTGCCTTGCCTGTGGGGTGCTTGCTAGAGAACGACCTGGAGCACACCAAATGGAGAGATGTAGAGTTTCGAGCTCATACCGAGATGCTGGGATTACCAGGGTGGACTTGCGTTGTCACGTGGTCCATGGCTGCCCGGCATGGAACTCAACCCGGGTTGGAGCCTAGAATCATGGCCCAACCCAACGCCAAGTGTGGAAAGAAGAAAATGGTAGAGGACACGCCCCGTGAGATGGATGGGGAGGCCGCAGAGGTGCCCCCGGAGTCCGCGGAGGTGGATGTCGTTCCCGTGGGGGACTTGCCGACCCTTGCCGACTGGCATGTGGAAGGAGGGCCTACCCGGGAGGAATTTTGTCAGGCACAAAGGGTGTGCCCCACGCTTGAAGGCATGCGGCGACAGGCCGAAGCCCAAGTGGCCAGTCAGGAGGCGGGCGGATATCATTGTATTGGGAGGATGGTCTCCTGTACAGTGAGCCTAAGGTGCCGGTACATGGATCTTCGAGGGCCATAGTCGCCCCCAATGTTACCGAGCCTTCCTGCTGGAGTTAGCGCACGAGATACCCTTAGCCGGACATCTGGGTCAGGACAAAACCTTTGCACGGTTGGTCCCACATGTTTATTGGCCCAGGATGAGGATCGCCTCAGACACCTTTTGTAAGACCTGTAAGTCTTGTCAGGCAAGTGGCAAGACTGGGACTAAATTGAAGGTCCCTTTGGAACCGCTCCCGGTGGTCGGGACCCCTTTTGAGAGGGTCGGAATAGACATTGCTGGGCCGTTGGACCCTCCGACCTCAGCGGGACACTGGTTCATTCTGGTCTTGGTGGACCACGCCAATCGGTACCCAGAGGCTATTCCTCTGAGGACCATCACTGCACCGGTGGTGGCGCGGGCACTGTTGGGGATTTTTACCCGAGTGGGATTCCCCAAGGTCGTGGTGTCGGACAGGGGCACGAATTTCATGTCGGCCTATATGCAGGCCATGTGGAAGGAGTGTGGAGTGACCTACCGGTTCTCCACTCCTTACCACCCCCAGACTAACGGGCTCGTAGAGCGCTTCAACAAAACCTTGAAGGGTATGATCCGGAGCCTGCCAGAGGGCTTAAGGCGTAAATGGGACGTCCTCCTCCCCTGCTTGTTGTTCTCCTACCGGGAGGTACCGCAGAAGGGAGTCGGGTTCAGCCCGTTTGAGTTGCTCTATGGCCATCCCGTTAGGGGTCCCCTCAGCTTAGTGAAGGAGGGGTGGGAGAAGACTTCGCAGAAGCTTCCCCGTGACATTGTCAGCTACATGCTGGCGTTCCGCAGCCAGATGGCCAAGCTGTGGAAGGCGGCCTCAGAGAACCTAGAGGCTAGCCAGACCGTTATAAAGGAGTGGTACGACCGCAACGCTCGGACGGTCAAGTTGGACGTTGGACAGAAGGTGTGGGTCATGGAACCTGGGGAGCTTTGTGCCCTCCAGGACCGGTGGACTGGTCCGTATGACATTGTGGAGCGACGAGGCCAGACCACATACATAGTGGATCTAAAGACCCCCCGACAGCCCCTGAGGGTATTCCACGTCAACCGCCTGAAGCCGCACCATGAGCGATCAGAGCTCGCTCTCCTTATGGTGACGGATGGGAGCGAAGAGGAAGAGAGTGAAGCTCTTCGTGACCTTCTAGCGGTACAGGAGAAGGATGGCTCTGTAGAAGGTGTAGTCCTTTCCCCATCCTTAACCCCAGAGCAACAGAGGGACTGCCGCCATGTCCTGAGACAGTTCGCCTCGTTGTTCTCCCTCACGCCTGGAATCACTCATCTGTGTACCCATGATGTGGACACAGGGGACAGCCCCCCCGGTGAAGAACAAGTCTTACCGGCTCTCTGACCGAGTGAAGGATAGCATCCAGCGTGAGGTAGCCAAGATGTTGGCGCTGGGGGTGATACAACCTTCCAGCAGCCCGTGGGCTAGTCCGTGGTGTTAGTGCCGAAAGCGGCCCCACCGGGTACCACACCGGAACTTCGGTTTTGTGTGGACTACAGGGGGTTGAACTCTGTCACGAAGACAGATGCTCACCCCAGCCCACGAGCAGACGAGCTGGTGGACCGGCTGGGAGCAGCCCGGTACCTCAGCACCATTGATCTAACATCCGGATATTGGCAGATTGCCATGGCCGATGGAGCAAGGGAGAAGACAGCATTCTCCACCCCCGAGGGCCACTTTCAGTTCCGAGTGATGCCCTTTGGGCTCAAAAATGCTCCGGCCACATTCCAGCAGTTAGTGAATCAGGTACTATCTGGTCTGGAGTCCTTCTAAGCGGCATACCTGGATGACATAGCTGTCGTCAGCAGCACCTGGGAGGACCATCTGCAGCACCTCCAGGAGGTATTGCAGGCGCTGCAACGCGCTGGCCGAACCATTAAAGCCAGCAAGTGCCAGATTGGACAGGGATCTGTCGTGTACCTGGGACACCTGGTGGGCGGAGGTAAGGTGCAACCCCTCCAGGCCAAAATAGAAACCATCTTGGCTTGGGAGCCCCCCAAGACCCAAACAGAGGTCCGAGCTTTCCTCGGCCTCACTGGGTATTACCGACTGTTCGTCAAGGGATATGGTACCATCGTAAACCCCTTGACAGAATTAACCTCGAAGAAGCAACCTTGCAATGTCATATGGACAGCTGCTTGCCAGGAGGCATTTGACACGCTGAAACATGCGATGTGTACCGCTCCAGTACTCGCAACCCCAGATTTCAGTAAGGAATTCATTGTACAGACAGACGCCTCAGAGCACGGCATAAGTGCGGTGCTCTCGCAACTCAACACCGAGGGCCAAGATCAACCTTTGGCCTTCATCTCCAGAAGACTCCTCCCTCGGGAACGGCGATGGAGCACCATTAAGAGAGAAGCCTTCGCGGTGGTCTGGGCTCTGAAGAAGTTGAGGCCATATCTCTTTGGAACTCACTTCCTCATTCAGACCGACCACCGGCCCCTTCGCTGGCTCATGCAGATGAGAGGCGAAAACCCTAAGTTGTTGAGGTGGTCCATTTCCCTACAGGGGATGGACTTTCGGGTGGAACATCGGCCCGGAGTTGACCACGCCAATGCTGACGGTCTCTCCAGGTTTTTCCGCCTTAGCGATGAGAACTCCCTAGAGGTTGGGTAGCTCTCCCCTCTTTCTGCTGGGGGGGACACGTGTTGGACCTGTCAGCCCTAGGGTGGTCTCCCCCTCTATTTTTGATCGTGCCTCATTTTTTCCACCCTCATTTTTATGTTGGACTTAGGTCTCCGGGCGCCTTTTCATTGCCAATCAGTGTTAAGGTGCAGGTGCTCCCTTCTCCCAAGATGGCTGCCACAGGCCCCTGCCTCTTGCCCAGCAGTAGGAGGACCCAGAGACCCTCTGCCCGCCTGACTAGGAAGGACCTAGTCGCCAACTCATTCCCTACCCCCCAGGAACAGAACCCCCCAAGGGCGCCGGAAACATCTGCGCCATCAGGACTTCAGGTCACCCCTGAATGCTGAAACTGAATGCTGAGACCTCATGTCACGACTGCATGCTGAACCTGAATGCTGAAACTGAATGCTGATACCTCATGTCACGACTGCATGCTGAACCTGAATGCTGAGACTTCAGGTCGAACCCGAACACTGAAACTGTATGCTAAAGCTGATTGCGGAATGGCTGGGGATCAACCAGGTACTAGCGCTGAGACCCCTGCGCTCCCTGACCTGGCCTGGGATCCCCTGCATCAATTCCCGTTGAGCGCGGAGCTCTCCCGCTTAATTTGACCCCCCCCTTTGTGTGCGGGGACCAGAGCGCGCTCACCGCCGCGGCCCGGAAGCCTGAAGTGTGCATCATCACCACAGCGTGGCCCGCAGAGAAGCCGGGGCCCCGTCGCTGCCGTGGCAGTTGCATCCGGAGGTGTGTAAGGCCGTGGCCGGCCCCGTCGCGGAAGGATCCACTGCGGAGTCTGGAGCTGGGTCGGATGCCTCCAGACGTCGAGATCAAGGTAAGCCGGGAGGCTTGGGACGGACCCGGTGCGCCCCCTACAGACCGGGAGCGGCACCGCACCCCGACACCCGGATTCCCCCTCCGTGGGAGTTCCCCCCGTTCACCCAAGACTTTGACACCCCGCCGAGGGATTGCCCCTCTCCTCCGAGTCTGATGAGCAGCGTTGTGCCCCACGAACTGCACAGAAGTACTTGAAGCTTGATTAGTACGAGTAGCGCTATGTTCGCAGGCTTTGCTCTGAAGTGTTCAAGGCTTAATTATTACGAGTAACGCTGTGTTGGTAGGCTTTGCTCTGAAGTGTTCAATGCTCAATTATTACGAGTAACGTTGCGTTGGTAGGCTTTGCTCTGAAGTGTTCAATGCTTAATTATTACGAGTAACGCTGTGTTGGTAGGCTTTGCTCTGACGTGTTCAATGCTCAATTATTACGAGTAACGCTGTGTTGGTAGGCTTTGCTCTGAAGTGTTCAATGCTTAATTATTACGAGTAACGCTGTGTTGGTAGGCTTTGCTCTGAAGTGTTCAATGCTCAATTATTACGAGTAACGCTGTGTTGGTAGGCTTTGCTCTGAAGTGTTTGATGCTCAATTATTACGAGTAACGCTGTGTTGGTAGGCTTTGCTCTGAAGTGTTCGATGCTCAATTAGTACGAGTAACGCTATGTTCGCAGGCTCTGCTCACAAGGATTCACGGCGCAAGTATCACGAGTAGCGCTGGGTTCGTGAGCACGGTTCAAGAGTGTACAAGGCCTGACTGGTGCGAGTAGCGCGGTAACCGCCCACTGAGGCGCTAAAGGTACCAGGAGGGCGGGAAGCCCGCGAAGTCGGTCCTGAGCCCCTACTAGACCCCAGGTGTGGCGCTACGATCCCCCGTCTGTACAACGGATGTCAAGGTATACGAGTGTGGCCTAGGGCCCCAGGGGGAATTGCTGGTGAATATAGCGCTGAGGTCACCAGGTACTGCCTACAGCACCGTTATGTATGATTGGTGCAACAGATGCTAACCTATGTGGAGAAGGCCATTTACCTCTAGTGAACTGCATTTACCTCTAATGAACTGCATTTACATCTAATGAATTGCATTTACATATAATGAACTGTATTTCCGCCTATCTGCTTAGATAAACTTGAGTTGTTTACATAAACCCTACAGCATGGCGTCCCTTATTGTGTGCGTTCCCTGCTTCAGAGGAGGTGTGTGTGGTAAGGTCGCTTTACACATAAGCCTTTGGGTGCCCAACCGCTCAAGTCACGTTACCCCCTTAGGGCTTGGTGACCCCAGGTCTTACAGAGGGTCACTCTCCTCCTCCTGTCCCTCATCAGTTGCCATGAGCAAGCCCATGTCAGCCCTGTCCACATATGGTTTCAGTCTGTTTACATGAAGTACCCTGTGGGGACTTCTGGGAGTGCCAAGGTCCACCAAGTAGGTGACCTCTCCCTTCTGTTCCAATATGGTATGGGGTTCACTCCATTTGTCTTGGAGGGCTGCTGGGGCCACTGGCTCCAACACCCATACCTTCTGTCCTGGTTGGTACACCACCAGTACAGCCTTTTGGTCATGTAAGGCTTTTTTGCAATTCCTGACTTGCCTCAAGGTTTTTTGTCACCTTCGTCATGTAGTCAGCCATCCAGGAACGGAGACCAAGTACATAGTCCACAATATCCTGTTTAGGGGGTTTAAGAGGTAACTCCCATCCCTCCCTCACTAGACAGAGTGGCCCTCCGACAGGGTGGCCAAACAAAAGTTCAAAAGGGCTGTAACCAACCCCCTTCTGTGGCACCTCCCTGTATGCAAAGAGAAGGCAGGGCAGAAGAACATCCCATTTTTGCCTGAGCTTTTCTGGGACTCCTTTGATCATACCCTTTAGGGTCTTGTTAAATCTTTCAACAAACCCATTGCATTGAGGATGATAAGGGGTGGTGAACATGTAGTTAACACCACACTCCTTCAACATTGCAACCACATCGCCTTGAGGTAACTACTCATAAAGTTTGGAGCTCTGTCAGACAATACCTCCTTAGGGAACCCCACCCTGGAAAAGATCCCCAGGAGGGCTTTTGCCACCACAGGTGCTGTGATGGTTCTAAGGGGAATAGCTTCTGGGTACCTGGTGGCATGATCCACCAGTATGAACCTGTGCCCAGATGCTGTTGGTGGGTCAAGGGGACCAACAATGTAAATCCCTACCCATTCAAGGGGAACCCCCACCACAGGTAGTGGTATCAGGGGGGCCTTTGTGGATTTACTTGCCTTGCCACTGGCCTGGCAGGTAATGCAAGAGCTACAAAAACTCTTATAGTCCTCACTCATTTGAGGCCAATGAAAGTGAGGGACAATTCTGTCCCAAGTCTTATTTTGGCCTAGGTGTCCTGCTAAGGGAATATCATGGGCTAGCGTGAGTAGGAGGCTCCTAAACTTCTGAGGTATGACCAACCTCCTGGCTGCACCAGGCTTGGGGTCTCGACCCTCAGAGTAAAGGAGTCCATCATCCCAATATATCTTATGAGTTCCACCAGCATTCCCAGCAGCCTCAGCAGCAGCCTGCTATCTGAGGGGTTCAAGAGTGGGGCAGCTCTGCTGCTCCAGGCTCAAGTCTGCCCTAGAAGGTCCCTCTGTCCCCAAGAACTCAACCTGATCAGGTTCAAGTTCATCTGGGACAGTTCCTTCTTCAGGTGTCAGATCCTCTTCTGCTACAAGAGTCTCTTCAGACCGACCCTGGGGGGAAGGCACTGCCTTACCCCTGCTACTCCTCCTCTTGGAAGGTCCTTGGTCCGTTTTTCCAGGATCCAAGGCCTGTTCAGTTTCTGTCAGCTTAGCTTTTGACCTTGTCAGGGCAAACACTTCTGCAGGGATACCCAGCATTGCTGCATGGGTAGCCAGTTCCACCTCAGCCCATGCTGGGGTCTCCAAATCATTTCCTAGCAAACATTCTACTGGTAGGTCTGCACTCGCCACAACCTTCTTTAGGCCAGTTACCCCTCCCCAAGAGAAGTTAACAATTGCCAGAGCATGGTTAGTACTGACATTGCTCGCATTGGTCACTTGGTAAGTTTCCCCAAGTATGATTTGGCTAGGATCCACAAGGTCCTTAGTCACCATGGTGACACTAGCCCCTGTGTCCCTGTATGCTAGAGACTCCCTTCCATTTATCCTAGGCTGTTGTTTGTATTTGCCCAGACCACTGGGACTCACAAATAGGGACATGTCCCCATCACAAACTAGCACAGCCTGAGTAGGTGTTCTGACTAGGCCAGAGTCCTCTCCAGATCCCAGGGTCAACCCTACTATACCCTTGTTCTGTGTACCACCACCTATAGCTGCACTAGGGGGAAACAGATGCCTTAGGGGCAGGTGGAGAGGTAGTTGTGGAGTCTTTGGCCTTGTTACAGTCTGAAGTCCAATGGGTTTTCTGCTTACAGTTTTTACACCATGGCTTCCTTGGCTGTTTAGCTTTGTTAGATTGGGAATTTTCAGATGCTGCTTTTTGGGGGCCTGTTGAAGACTGCTGGTCTTTTCCCTTTTCCCCACCCTTCTCAGAGTTTTTGGCATCTTCCTTTTTAGTTGCACCTCCCAAGGGCTGGACCTTTTGCTTGATCCTGGTTCTGACACATTTGTCTGCCTTCTTTCCCAATTCTTGCGGAGAGGTCAGATCTGAGTCCACCAGGTGCTGATGCAATAGCTGATTCTGACAGTTATTAAGAATCTGCTGCCTCATGATGAGTTTGTACAATCCTTGATAATCATTTACTTTACTGCCATTTAACCAACCTTCCAGAGCCTTGGTAGCACAATCTACAATGTCTACCCAATCTTGATGTTGTGCTTTCTCGGTATCTCTGAACTTTAACCTGTATTGATCAGTGGTTAGACTAAACCCATCTATCAAAGCACTTCTCAAGATATAATAATCATCTGCATCCTCTTCCCTAACAGAGAGGAGCTTGTCTCTTCCTTTGTCAACAAAGGAGAGCCATAAGATTGCTGCCCACTGATCTACTGGGACCCTTTGAACTTTACAGGCCCTTTCAAGTGCAGTGATCCATTTATGGATGTCATCCCCTGTCTGATAGGAAGGGGGGGGCACAATCTTATGCAGGTTCCTATGGTCAGGAGCTTTCTCTCTAACTCTAGGGGTATTATTACTGCCACCAGGGGTCTCTAGACCCCACTTTCTTGAAGCTTTCTGAAGCTCCAGGGACTCCCTGTCTAATGCTAGCTGTTCTCTCCTGAGCTGAAGCTTAGATTGCTCAAACTGGATCAGTCTGCATTTCCTCTCTTGGGAGGAGTCTCTTCTCTGGGAAGAGGTAGAGGTCCTTTTGGATCTCCCAGAATGGGCAGACTCCTCTGAGGGGGATCTGTTCCTTCTGTTTGGATACACCACTCTCCCATTAGGGATGGAGGGGGTACCCCTTGGGCCTCCACCTCCATGTATAGAGTGGTCTGTTTCTTCCAGGTCAAGTTCATTATCCTCTTCCTGGTCCTCATCAGAGTCCACCACCTGGGTGTCCTCTTCTGTGGGATGCCCACCCAACCTGTCTACCCCATCAGACACTAGAGTCTGCTTGAAGTCTGCAATGAGCAGAATTTCTTTGAGACGTTGTGTGTTGGCACCTTTGGTTGAATTCAAATGTCTAGCAGGTCACATCTCCCTAAGCTCAGCAAAAGTGAGACTGTCATACCTGTCGACTGGGACCTTTGAAGGTCCTTCCAGGGCCTTATGGGCTCCTGATCCTGAAGACATTTCTAGTGTAGTGGATTGTTGCATCTACCTACACTAGGTGTGGCCTACTGAACCCTTTCTTGAGTTGTAGTCAAGGTGTGCTAAGCCCTCTACACACAACTCCTAAGTTCAGTAGAACTTATTGTATTCTAAGCTGAATTTATTTGTACCTTTAGTACCAAAGTGGCTTTCACTTTAGAAATTCAATCTGTTATCTGGTAAAACAATGGCAAGCTTGAATCCAACCGCTGCACACCAATTTGAGAAGTTGGCATGGCATATGCTGTCCACTAGTTATAGGGGACACCTTGCACCAGTCCAATTCGACTCTTAAGGTGATAGGTTAAAAGACAACCTTTAAGGAAAGCTATCCTAGTGGTAGCCGTGGAGAGCAGTCTTCAGGCTAAGTCGTGAAGGAGTGTTAAGCTTATTGTTTTACCATGGATAACCTCTTGAATGACCAAATGAAAGAGTAGTCCACACAGGTATATATTCAAAATATATGTATTTATTCTAAGAACAAATCCCACTAGTCTCTTGTGAGGCTGGAGGTAAAGATACAATTCAATAAAGCATTTAAACAACAATAAATAGCACTGGAATCACAGGGCCCCAGGGGGGGACCAAACCATATATTAAAAAAGTGGTATAAGAACCACGACAGTTCTGCAGACAGTGCCTAGGGCACTTAGGATCGCTGGCCCCTTACGAAACCACCCACGGTAGTGAGAAAGGGAACCCACGGGAAGCGTGTGAAGTGTTTAAACTACAGTCGGGATCCCTATTAAACCCTATGGGAAATGTTGCGGTTGGAATTTACAAGAATCGGGACACTTCTAGCAGGAGTTCAAGTTCAGGAGTTTACAGTTAAGCTCTTGGAGGGCCCACACCCACAAGAGTACCGAGGTAACCCTGTTACCTGCCCCAGGGAAGCCGGGTGCATAGGTCGTTTTTGGTGTCGGGTCAATGTCTCGTTTTCAATGGAAAAACGTGAAGAACTGTTGCTGGTGTGAAGCGTCATCGATGTCGTCCAGATTGAAGATGTAGATCTTGAAGGTAAGGACCTGAAAGCAGAGAGGACAGAGTCTGGGTCACTAGCCAGTGACCAGGGAGCTCAGGAGAAAGAGCCCTTCAATGTCGGGTTTTTTCAGGTTGAAGACGGGTAGCTTGGATCAGCAGCCACGGGGTCCAGGAGGCTTCAAGGAAGGCCAGCTTCTGGAAGGCAACTGTCCCCCGAAGGATGAAGGCCGCTGCGGTGTTAGTGTCCGGATTGGATCCACTAAGCCTTGGCAACTGCAACCCACGCAAGAATCAGAAAACAGCTACGGTGCAGACCCGCGATGTCTGAGCGAGGTCTCCAGTGAGGAGACAGTAGAGCAGGCCTGGAGCAACCAGGGGAGCCCCATAAAGTAAGGATTGACCTCCACTAGGGCCCACCAGTCGAGAGACAAGGGACCGCGGGAGGCGGCAATTTGGAGTGCGTAAAGATGAGCCCACGGGTCGCCGGAGCGGGCTGGATCGTCGTTCTTTGGCACAAGTAATGCTGAGAGGTTGGCTCAATGATGGGCCAAAGCACAACTTCCCCACTGGTCGGGGTCGTGTGCTGTGCAAGAGGTGGACGGTGTCCTAGGGTATTGGGTATCTCGGCATCCACGGGGTCCAAGGTGCTGAGCGTTGCTGTGCACACTCACTGGCCTCTGGGATGCTTGGAAACCCACCTCAGGGTAGGCAGAAGTCGTCGATGGCCGTAGGAGCAGCAGAGTTCCAACCGGGTCACTTGTAGTGTTTCAGGTGCCTGCCAAGCAGGGGGGTAACTCCTTTACCCCAAGGGAGATTTCTTCATTCAGCTGTGCGGCAGCTCGTCGAAGGTTCAAGTCTTTGAAGTCCAAGATTAATCTGAGGCTCTGGGGACCCTGCACCCACCTTTATCCAGAGATTAGGGGAGTGTCTGAATCAGAGCCCACCAATGAGAGTTCAGGCGGGAAAGGGTGGCTACACCCTCTCCCCTTTGTGTGTTTTCCCACCTGGGCAGGGGACAGGATGCCCCTGAACCAGTTTGAGGCGGTGTATGCAGAAGTAGGCACTGGAGAAGCCTACGTGCAAGTTTGAAAGACATCCTATGGTGCACCCACCCAGTTCCAATCCACATAGTCTGTCTGGGGAGGTGGGAACACCTCCCTGCAACAAGATCCCTATTGTCCAGCTGCCGTGGCTGGAGTTCTGCCCAGCAACAGGCAGCCAGAATCGTGTGGGTGGTGGGTAGCATCCATTTTGTACTACGTGTGCACTTTTAAATTGGTGTCTAAAATCTGTCGCTTTTACCATATCACCCCTCTAGCAGGGGGGAATCGTACCCTCACTCCCATGGCTGGATTCCACAGCACAGAATAAATATTAGATAGCTAGTGTTGTTTTGCTCGGTTTTAAAGTGGATTAACGAGGGTTCTGATCAGACCCCGTTTCTCCTTCAAGGGTTGACATTGTTTTGAGCTCGGATACACATGTCATAGCTCAGTGTTTACACACAGCACTATATGGTGCCTTTATTTACAATAGGTTTTTGATATTATTTCCTGGGTGGCAGTTGCTAATGATGAGAACGTGAGGTAGCAGGCGAGTACCTGTCTGCGTATCCTCCATGGTGTTACTTCCGTGAGGCACTGCCATCCTTTTTCAGTAGATATTGTTTGCACATGGCCTTTTCTTTCCTTCTTATACATTCCAGGTAGAGGGAAAGTGGGGGAGGCACTTCACACAGACACGAAGAGGGTTTTTTTAACGATTTGAGTGACACCAGACCCTATCTATGGACGGCATAAAAGTTGGCCGCCTTATGATTATTTGAAACAAAGATGTTTTGAATGTGGAAGTGCTGCTGCTGAAAGTTTTTCACTTGATACATTCTTGTGCACTACAAACAACCCAGCAATAGTTTTAACGAAGGTTGCAGAGGGGCCCTACTCAGGTAGGGGTTCCCCCTCACACATATCTCAGCACCCTGCCTTGTAGGATTAGCAAGGCCTGCCTTAGGGGTGACCTATGAGGATATATGTGTTGTATTTAAGTGGGATACAGGATACCTATATCCCTATAAGGGGTGCAAGCACCACCTTACCCAGACTACAGTAGTGGTCTGATGGTGTCAGTTTGTATGGCTGTCCCAGGGGTGGCACAATAAGTGCTGCAGCCCCTGGTAGGCCTCTGAGGGACCCATGCCCTGGGTACCTAGGGTACCATCTACAAGGGGCTAATAGGGTGTCCTCAGTATCCAATTGGTATGTACCTAGGGTACTCACATCAGTTTAGAGAGGAAGCAGATAGGCTGGGGTCCTGGATAGCAGGGCCACAGCCTGGCCAGAGTCAAAACATCAGCAAAAAGTTGGGGACAACTATGCAGTCGATGCCACTCTCCTACACTGACACTGTAACGGCTCCCCGCGCTGCAAAGACTCTTGCTATACAGGGAAACCTCAAATAAGGCGCTTCCTTTACCTGCCTACGCTTAATCTGCGTTCCTGTGACCTTGGCTGGTAAAGAGCTATCCCTGCCCAACAGAAAATTAAAACTCTGGAACTGCAGCCATGAAAGCTAATTAACTGAAGACCAGTGACCGAGGTAAATCCTCAGGAGTTTATACTCGCAAAGCTTAAGTCATGAGACAATCTAAACATTTATGATACCAGAGCATGTCCAAAAGATCCCTTAATATTCTACTTGAATGCTTTAAACCTATGATGCATAAGGCTGCTTAGACCACCTTTGGAATTGCCTACATTTGTGAATGGTCCCTAGGTTGTATGTTAGCCACCCACCGGTCAGCCAACTCCATGTGCTTGCAAAGAACACAGCCCCTTATCGAATTGGTGCCAACCAAGAACTAGTTTCTCTTCAATCCTCTCAACCTGTGGGTATTCTCAATTACACTGTGCTTTCAATCCCCTTTTCAGGTTGGCCCACTCTCAGCCCTTGCACTGTATCCCGGGGTACAACTCGTGTCTTGAGCTCTATCCTCACCTCAGGGAGCCTATCCTCGCCCAGGCTGACTGCATGTCCTTCCATACACAGGCAGTGCTGGTCAAGACACTGAGGGACCGTCGTTAATTAGACTTTACAGCCAGACGTAGGGATATGATAGGGCATTGCGCTCCTAATGTGCAAGGATCCAGCTGAAATCTGCATGGGCAATCGGTAGCTGATGCCACCAATCATATTGTGTGAATACATGTAATTAAAACATGCCGCATCAGCTGACGCCCCCAAAACATATTGTGTGCATGCATGTAATTAAACATGTTGCATCCGCCGACGCCCCCAAACATGTTGTGTGCCTAGCTGTAATTAACATGTTGCATCCGCTGACACCCCCAAACATTGTAAATACATGTAATTAAACATGTTGCATCAGCTGACGCCTCCACACAGTTGTGTGAATACATGTAATTACACATGTTGTATCGACAGTCTCATTTAATATTGGTCTGCCATTGGGGGGGGGGAGGGTGAGTGAGGCCTGGGCGCCCCTGTACATTCGGAAGGTATGGCTCCCCAAGAGGATGCCTGGGATGCCAGGGGTCTATCTAAATCGTGTATCCTCAGACTTATCAGGTGCAATATGTTGCAGCCCTGTTGAGGCTGAGGGAAAACCGCATCTGGCCCTCTATGCGCCACCCCCCCACCCAGGCAAACTCCAGCTCAACCTATCGTGCCTAGCCTTACCACCAAAACCGGCTGCACTCCTTGCTCCACCCTTGCTGGTGCCAGGCTGCTATACCTTGACTTCTGGATAAAACAAAGTGTTCTTAGGTTATACCTTTGACCTTATTGTAATCCAAAAATTAAAGTATGTAAACATTCCCTTATACAATTCGAAGCCTGATATGATAGTGTATGAATGAATTGCAGTAGAAAAACCCATTAAAAAGGTAAACTTCCAAAACCTTAACGAGAAAGGAGAAACAACAAAACAGCACTCAGGAATATTCATGGCCAAACAACCGGTGTTAGTACATGAGCCCCTGAGTGTTGTCCTGATTGTTCAAAGGCTATGACATTCACTTAGATTTTTTTTTTTTTTTTTTTAAATAACATCCTGCCTTTTCTATGAACAGACACCAGCCATGCAGCTACAAAACAAAGTCTACCATTAACCGTGGCAATGAACGGAATAGACAACCCTACAAGAGTTCCCCAAATTGACCTTGCATCACGATTATGGAATGCCGCAAAACTAGTTTTAAGTGGGCGTCAGACCCTCTTCATCAATGTCTCCCATGCTCCACTGCATCCCTGCCAATACCGATGCCAACCAGTGCATCCTCGTACCGTTCCGCGCATAAGTTATATCTGCGGCGGGTATGATCCCCTCCCCACTGATGCCAGGTGCACTCCAACCCACGCTGCACATGAAACGCTGGCGGGGGTGAGGGGGTGGCGAGCTGCCCCGTGCGGATCCGCTTCAGGACCTACACGTCCTGCCGGCTTGTGGTCGGGTCTGCCGGGCATCAATCCTGGATTAATTGCAGCAGCCCGTCAAGGCTGGGGCAGAGCACAGCCAGCCTGGGGCACACCAGAGGGGCTCGGTCCTTTCCTCGACCCCCTCAGACCTAACCTATAATAGGGTGCAAAGCCATGCACCCGTCCGGTGGCGACTTGCCATTGGATGCAGAGCGTACGGAAAACATCGTTGGCTCCCCGCCCCAAAAGAGGATTAGCCCGTAGCACACCCCGCCCACCATTGCCCAGGAGCGAGACTGCCGCTGCCCGCGTCCCACGCAGTGGGACATCAGCAGGGCAGCTCTCTAGTGGCCGCCCGTCGCAGCCTTCCCCCTCCTTCTGCCTCCCGCGCGAGGCCACTCCCAGGGAGGAGATCTCCCAACAAGTGTGCAGGTGGAGGCGGGCCGTTGGGGGGGGGAGGCTAGCCCCCCTACTTAGGCGTCCCTCTCGCCCAGTTCCTCCTCTGCTTCCTGCGCGCCGCTCCTGCTCGGACACGCGTATTCCTCACCACGCCGCCGTTTTGAGTGTCTTGGGCGTTCTGGTCGTCCTGTCTGGCGTCGGGTTTGTGCCTTCGTGTTAGCCCGGTGAGTGTTAATTATCCCCTGTCCCCGAGCCTCACTGGCCTGGATGTTGCTGGGTTGCCTGGTGGGGCTCAGGAGGTGGGCAGAGGGGAGCGAGACTTATGCTGAGCGGCGGGGTAGTGTGCAAAGGGCGCCGAGTGTGGGTGCGAGGCCGGGGGAGGGGTCTTTGTTGTGCAGGGTTTTCATGCCGTTGGTCTCCTGTGCCGCAGCAGGAGCCGTAGCTCAGGTCTGGCGTGGGTCACACGGTTGTGTCCGTGGTCTGCCGTTGTTTTCATTGGGGAGTGCAGGGCAGTACCGCCTCCCGTCTTTCCCCGATACTACGTGGCTCTTCGGGCCTAAAGTACAGCTAAAGATCATCACAGGCTCAGTCCATCTTAGCGATACGGAAGATGGCATGTGTGAGGCGAGGACACGGCCCTTCTTTGTCGGGTTTTTGTTACACTTTACTTTGTGATACATATTGACGTGTTGGCTCGGCTTTGAGGGGGAATGAAAGCCATATTGTGTGCCTAGCAGGCCCCCGACAGTACTAGGGCATGGTGTGGGTGGTAGATGGCAGGGGCATGGGAACGGGTCCAGGCCTCGCTTTCTCCGAATTTATTTTAAATGCTCTCGCCCGCCCCCCAGAGAGTAGCCCTCTCGGCGACCCTGCCTGTTGAACTCGTAGTGGGAGACAACGCTGCCATCTGCATGGTAGATGACGAGGTTAGTTCGCACCCCCCCATGACATTTTACTGCGGTGGTGACACTCTCCCACCATGTTGGTATATTTGCGCGGTGCCCCTGGTCTCCGTGGGGTTAGCGGTCGCCGCCAGAGGGCTGGGGGCCAGAAAAGTGGTACGGGTGCCGGGAGTGGTCCCGAAAGCGGCAGTCGTGGTGGCCTCACAAGAGCGGGCGTGCATGCCCTCGTGTAAGGTAGATCCTCCCCAGGGCATCTGGTGTTTTGTCTAGCGCTCCAATCCCCCTGGGTCAAGTTCGCGCTACAGGAACTTGGTATCCCCCCGCCCCGTGGGAGTGCATGCCTCGGTCCGGGTCTAGGGGGGGGCATCTCCCCTGGGCCTCCCATATTTGGCGTGGCCTGGTCGGCTTTAGTGGCCTATGCCACATGGTTCGAGCAAGGGTGCGTGTGGGCCTGGCTCCCCGGGAGACGAGTTTGGGGCTGGCGGTTGCAGCGCCGCCCCGACTGCGGAACATAGCTGGGCTGGGCTGCGCATGGCTAGGTGCTTTATGGCGGGCGGGTAGAGTTCCATGGAGCCTCACCTGGGTGGGATGCGCTGGGGCATCGCATGGAGCTACACCACTGTTCTAAATTCGATTGTTGGGCAATTGGCATGTGGATCCTTGCGTTGCTGCCTTTAAGGCTTATGAGCAAGGCCCCCCCCCCTCGTGTTCGCAACACCCTCTTCCGTGGTAGGTCACGTGGTCCCCTATTCCTGGCAGCGTACACAATGGGGGCCGTCCGAAAGGAGGGGATGGGTACATGTGTATGGGCGGTCGGAGCACTGGTTTGGAAGCGTACGTGTCGATTTGGGGAGTTTTTTGAGCCCGGGCATCCCGCCATCTTTTGCTCCGGGAACAGCATTCTATCTCCCCGTGCCTACGGAAAAGATTCTGCCCCGATTGGGTCCGTGTGCCACGCAATAGACTGTGGCTACGTGATGCTTTTGAAGCCGCAAGTTTGGTAGTTGTTGTTTCTCATCTTGCGTGAGGGGGAGTTTCGCTTGGCAAGGAAGGGCTCGATGTGCATAGCTGCCGCGGGTTTCCGGTTGAGCAGTTGCAGATTTTCGGAATTCATGGCGGTTTCGTGTGCTAGTTCACTGTTTCGCAGGGGGAATGTTCAATAATACTGATGTTATTCTTATTGATTGGTTCTTCGCGTCACATGATTTGTAGTCTGCTTTTACTTGATGACTATAAGTTTTGTAGTTCCGAGTGTTACTCTGGTACTTCACAAGTTGCTTATATGGACGTTATACCACATTTGAATTATATACGTGAAATATCATGAAACGATTGCAACTGAAACAAAATCGTTATGTTGTGCTTTAATGTGTTTTTTGGCTTAGACTAAACTAGCCCTCAGCTATGCCTCGTTTCCATCTTTAAAAATGTGGCTGCCATTTCATAATGTTCATTGTGTTTATATTTCTCGCTTGGCCAGCACGCAGCAAAATGTGCATTGTTTGGTTATGGTATACTGTTGAGAAAAAACTACAGAGGAAGCCTATTTGTTACTTTCATGGCTCTTCCTGCTCTTTCGCTTAGGCCCTTACAATTGTGGTTGTTTTGAACGCGATTGCCAGCGGTGTGTGATGTTGTCACGGTCCGATGTGAATCCCTGGGTTACTAGCGTTGGTGCGTCCCGGGGCGGTTCGGCGGAGTCGCGCTCTATACATGGCGGTCGGGCCCGTGTATGAATCGGGGAGGGGATGTGGAGCTCCAGCTAGCCTGCCGACTGTGGGGCTGGGTGCCGGAGTTCGAGTCTCGGGGTCGCTTCCGCTTCTTGTGATCCTGTGCGCATGTGAGGCGCTCCGCTGCCTTCGGGTCGAGTTCGCGCTGTATGGGTGCGCAGCGGTTTCGGCCGTTGAGCGCCGATGATGCCTGCTTTCGCCGCGGGCCACTGTGCTTCGGTGTGGCTAGTGCGGAGAGTGGTGTGCCTGCTGCAGAGAACGTGTGCAGAGCGGATTGCAGAGTGCGTATGATGTAAATAGGTCAGCAGGTTCTTATGTTCAAAAGAGGCATCCTTTGTTACTAGCAAGGTATATCTGAAAGCCCTAATAGTCAACAGTGCGCTCGAACGCTCATCCTAGCGCTGGGAATGGGAAAGAGTCTCGGAAATGACGCTGAGCATCCTGTGATCCTGCAAATCACCCTATCTGCCCCTGCCTAACACGGGCTGGCATTTGCAAGGCAATAGGTCTCGCTTTTCCCCGGAGCCGGCGGCAAATCGGCGCCTGGAGGCCCTGACGGGTGATTGTTCGCGCTTTACAGGTGTGGATTCGTGTTTGTGCGTGGCGCCGCTACACGAGGGCAGTTTGTCTCGTTTGTTGTGCCCAGTTGTCTGCACACCGTCTCGCCGGCAGCCCCGTGGCCATAAGCCGTCGAGGGGGGGGGGACCTCACAGTCGGTGCTTGGGGCCAAAAATGAAAGGTGGCTGAACTGCCCGCATTCCCAGAACAAGGAACCTGGGCCCTACGTGCAGCAACGGATGTGTTATGCCCCTGGTCCCATCTTTGCATGAGGTTATCCCCCATGGAAATAATAGACGTTTTAGTGTTCTGGCAGCCTTGATAGGTGCAGAATGTAGACCATCCAGGAGGGAACTTTGAAATATGGGAAACTGGGTTGCAGCGATCCTCTAGGCCCCAACCTTGGCGGCCACACAGTCGGAGGCCCAGCCTCCTTAGAACTCCATTCTCCGGTCTAGACTCTGGGCGTGCGGCCAAACAGCCTATCTGCATTGGGTAAGCCCAGCACATTACTAGTGAGTTGAAGCCTACTAAGGCAGGTGTCTTGGAAATACTTGCAATTATGCACTCGTATCATGAAACTTCCTACATTGATAAATATGAGTAGTTAAATTGTAAGGCATTGACCTTCATGTAAACCGATTATTATGTTTAGAATAAATAAAATCACACATAAACACCAAAGTACCAGACTGACCCAAATAATAATACAAACATAAGCAACCAATTGCAAAGCCGATATGCCTGGCTAGCATTCATTTTGTATCCTAACTACAAAACGTAAAGGCAGAGAAAATAAAGCAATAACGATTGATCACTCTATTTGATGCATCTATGAGGAAAACAAGAGTGTGATGATATATTGTACTTTAGAGATGTTAAGTAGTCCCTGATACTTTCAATGAAAGCATTCACTTGGAGGTGGAATAATCCACCAAGCAGCCAGTAACATGATGTGAGTAACGCTGCTCTGGGGAACCCACATTCTACCCCATTTCGATTTTAAAGCATTTGTAGCTATAATGTCTTAAGAAAAATGCCCTGTCAAGCCAGATATCAAAAGGGTAAGAACCTGGGGAGGTCAAAGAACATATTGGCCTTGAGCATATAGTATAATAAATCTACCCGTATTTATTCGTAATTTCTTCCGTGTGAACCCCTTAACATATATTTTCTCGAGTTTGGAAATAGGGGACATTTTTACTTTCTAACTTTCAAACTGTCACAACTCCTACAACAAATGCCGCTTCTCAAATAAGTTCACTTACTCTAGATGTGTTTTAAACACAAGTGGCGCTTGGAAAACCCATAATATCTAATCATATAGAAGCGTGTTTTCATTACGTAGGAAATGCAATCAAAACACCTCTGGTGTGATGCCTCAAGACAACTGTAGATTTACAAAAGAAGAGAGAAGTCTCAGCGCCTTATCAATATGCAGTGATTCTGGGAAAATCACTTAATCTCCCCGTGCCTAGTAAGAAAAGAGTGTGTCCCTGGTGTAGCGTTAGTTAGAGCGCAGGTAAAGCCCGCAAACACTCGATACCTTGCTGGTCGTGCAGCACTACCATACACTTAAAAATTTAACTTGAAGGCTGTTTCATTCCTGAAAGCCGTGAACCAGATGCCACCATCACTATTCACACTATCGCCCCCAAGCTTTCCTTCGATTCCTGGCTTCATGTTGAACATGCATGTCTTTGATATTTCGAACGTACCCCCTTGCCAGCCACTCGCGAGTTTTATTAAGGAAGTAGGCCTGGCTGATGGTGAATAAGATAGTCACATGAGATCGAATATTGGTTACATGTTTGGTTTCGGAATACGGATTTATTATTGTGAGTTCCACGCTTAGGTCAAGAGATGCTGCTGCCTTTCATCTTTAGCCTTGCTATTCGGAAACAGCTGGTGTAATGTTCAGCTTGGTCTATACAGGACAGTCAGCAGCCTGAGCTGTTTTAAGACAAGCGGAGGGCCTGGGTTTTTGTCATGCATACCATCCGTAAAGTTATTCTCACGAAGTGACGAAGCTTGTGTGTCCCGAGTGGGGCAACAGGATAAGGGAGGGGATGTATATATATGTATATATATATATGTTATCGTGGTAGCAGGAGTACAAATGACAAAGGTATTTAGTAAGCACGAGGAGCACAGGGGGCGTTTCTAGCTCTAAAAGGATAGTTGAGACAGCCAAGTTAAGTTCATTGCAAGGCTTCATTTGGTGGGGCAATTCCAGGCGTAAGCATTAAGCAAGACAGCCCTAGGAATTAGGCAGGCGTACGATGAGCCAAGATTTGTTCAGACTGAGGGAGAGCATATCGACCACAATTAATTGTGGAACCAGAAAAAGCTTTACAAAGCAATGCTGGAGATTTCCGGTAGAATGCTGGATGGATAGGCTTCAGGGATAAGGCCATGACCTTTCTGGAAGGGGCATCTTCTTCGACCTGTGTCGAACTGGGAAAGGAAGTAAGGAGGGCTGGATAACTCTTTATTCTACCTGCGTTGGCACATCTTGCCAGGAGTGATTGGCAAAGGTTTTGCCTTCAGCCAGCCTAGGTTAACACCCATCCACTCCAAGCTAATTGTTCATGGCTGTATTGGGCCGCATTTACACAGCCCAGTATTTGGCCCCTGGGGTTGTCAGTGTCGTGAATTACTAAATGTCTCTGAACTGGAGGTGTGGCCGGGTTTTACACGAGCAGAAGTTTGGGAGTGCAAGCCTCCACCTAGGGGGTGGCTGGCTGAATCTGATGACTACTTCAAACGGTTCACAGCACTGCACGTGGGAGAGTGTCAATGACCTGTGCATACTTCAACCAGACACCCGGGTATGGCATGCCCTCAGCTACATAGTAATAATTGAGAGAGCAGGGAGCGACCTTGAGCATGACCAGAGATGTGCTGCTCTCCACAGACATTTGACAGGTTAATGGGCAAGGCTAGCGGAAAAGCCAGATGTAATGTCGTCATTTAAGGCGGACGTGACCCAGGTATTGGCAAGATAGAGACACTGTCAACTATGAAGATATGAACGAAATCATAACTGGGGCTCACAACAAACCATTTGATAAAATAAGACGTTTCATTTTCAAGCCACTTTGGCGGTGCCACGAATTACCTATAGCACAGCAACACCGGCATAACAAGGACTGTAGGCAAACCTATTGACCCTTTCCAGCAGCAATAAAGTCCGAAAGCTGGCTTCTATTCAACAAGCGAGGCAATTGGATACGCTGTCGCAGTGGAGAGCAAGGAAAGATTGGGATGGACAGCGGGACTAGTATAAGGCTCTATCGTCCAATTTAATGTAACTTAATTTGCAAGTAGAAAGGCTAAAACGGGAGATGTTGCTAAGATATGGGTCAGTTTGCAGTAAACAATAGGATAATAACATGTGAAAGGCAGCAAATTTATATACCCGTGATGTCAGCTTGTGTTTATATACGTAAGTAAAGTGGCTGACTCACACGCTACCTTCACCCTGCTTGTTGTGCTGCAGCTGTTGGGAACACAATTACAAGCCAGGAAGGCACTTAATTTGGCCAATTGAAAAATCTTAATAGGATTGCAGGTCCATAAGTGCCTAATTCACCTATGCCTTGTTACCATGCCATATTTCCCAGCCTGAGAAACAGATTTAGGTGTTGCTCTTCCCGCTCAGCCTTTCTTGGAGCCAGGGAGTTGGGAAACATTCACATATTTGGGTCCCCGAGCTGAGAGATGTATTCTTCGGCAGCTCAGTCAGTCATACTGGTTTTAACCGGAGTCATGATAAACGGCGTCCGATTAGCAGTTGCGTTAAAAATGTTTTGCCCAGATAGAGTGGAAATTAAAACCTTTGTGCTAGGATATGAAGGGAATCGATGGATTGAGGAATTCAGCTATGGTTCAGTTCTGGCTCCATATGCAGGTGCTAGATCTTCCCATAATTACGTTAGGATGATCTGCTGTGGCTTCGCTTAGAAGGTTAGGAACACCAGTCACGTCTAAGCTTACGGCAGTGGGGCCAAAAGACATCCTTTGTTCGTCTGCCCTGGGCTTCTGAGTAATGTTGCAAATTGATGCCGTCTTTTACGGGTTACAGAACAGGACCCCTAATTTAGCCCATTATAAGCTGGCTCGCAGGGGCAGGTCACATATAACAGCAAAGGGAGGAAGGGGGGGCTCTGGCAGCGACGGTAGCCTCCCCAGAGCTGTGGCGGAGTTACAGGGCGATCTGGATGCAGACGGGTACAGTAAGGGTACCTCTGCGACAGGCGGTACAGTAAGGGTACCCCTGTCCGGCACAGTAAGGGTGCCCGAGCCAAGGTCCAGGAGCCGAAGGGGGTTCTGGGAAGACCGTGACGGCGCCCCGTTAGTCCTTCGGGCGGTTGGGGGGCCTGACCAACCGGGGGTGTGCCATAACACGCTCCGCCCCTGTCAGAAGGGGCGGGAGTAGGAGACAGATCACGTGACCCAGTGGATGATCTGCAAATAAATATGTGCCACACTGCCGGGCATCGACCCACCGTGTGTGCTGGCTCACCAGGCGGGCGGAGCAGCTAGGGGCTGCTTGCCCTGGATCGCCCGTAAGATAACCCATTTATCGTCATACTTATGTTGTATGAAATAAACCTGCAGCAGTTCTTCACCCACAAAGAAAGTGTCAGTGTAATCCTTGGGTGACGTCTGTGCATGCGTGTTGATTGAAGCGGATGACGGTGTGGTCACTATGCCGCTGCCCGCGTCCCACGCAGTGGGACATCAGCAGGGCAGCTCTCTAGTGGCCGCCCGTCGCAGCCTTCCCCCTCCTTCTGCCTCGCTCGCGAGGCCACGCCCAGGGAGGAGATCTCCCAACAAGTGTGCAGGTGGAGGCGGGCCGTTGGGGGGGGCGAGGCTAGCCCCCCTACTTAGGCGTCCCTCTCGCCCAGTTCCTCCTCTGCTTCCTGCGCGCCGCTCCTGCTCGGACACGCGTATTCCCACCCTTTCCGCTTACCCTGCGTGGCGGAGACAGCGCGTTATTGGAATGTTTTAATGTTTTTTCTTTTGCGTTGCAGGCGGAGTTACAGGGCGATCTGGATGCAGACGGGTACAGTAAGGGTACCTCTGCGACAGGCGGTACAGTAAGGGTACCCCTGTCCGGCACAGTAAGGGTGCCCGAGCCAAGGTCCAGGAGCCGAAGGGGGTTCTGGGAAGACCGCGACGGCGCCCCGTTAGTCCTTCGGGCGGTTGGGGGGCCTGACCAACCGGGGGTGTGCCATAACACGCTCTGCCCCTGTCAGAAGGGGCGGGAGTAGGAGACAGATCACGTGACCCAGTGGATGATCTGCAAATAAATATGTGCCACACTGCCGGGCATCGACCCACCGTGTGTGCTGGCTCACCAGGCGGGCGGAGCAGCTAGGGGCTGCTTGCCCTGGATCGCCCGTAAGATAACCCATTTATCGTCATACTTATGTTGTATGAAATAAACCTGCAGCAGTTCTTCACCCACAAAGAAAGTGTCAGTGTAATCCTTGGGTGACGTCTGTGCATGCGTGTTGATTGAAGCGGATGACGGTGTGGTCACTAGTGTGCGCGCATTTTAAACAGCCACGACTGCAGCATAGATACGGGGCTGTGCTGAGAGAACAATGGACCACAAACAAGACTTACCCCGCTGAGCCTCTTGCAGGGGTCGGAGATGAGTGTTCCTGCTCGCTCGTTCGCCCGACCTGGCTGATATGCTGGGCCCACGTCCCCTCTTTAAAATCCAAGTTGGTGCCTAAGCCCCCGACTGAGCTGCACGCCACCCAACTAGGTTCACTGTCCCCCCCAGCTCTCAGCTCTAAAGTATCCTCCGGCTCCCAGTGTCTGCTCCACACATGAAGGAAACATACTAATACGAAGCAAACGCATGAGGGGCATGAACCTTCAGGGCAGCAGGGCACTGCCAGGTCAAAGATATAACACCCTATAGGGCCAATGCTCAGCTCCGTCAACCTTGCAAATCGAGGCTCAAGGCTGAGGGGGGACAGGCCCAGGCTGATGTGACCCCAATCAAACCGCGCCGCGTAGTCCGGCCCAACAATGCCCGACATGAACCAACCAAAGTACTGTGCCTCTCTGTCCCGTGGAGGCTGCAAGTCCAATGCCATGGCCGTCGGGTGCATCTACAGATGGACATGGTTGATATGTTCCCCGCATATTTTACTGGCACTCGAAAACGTAACAGATGAAGAACCGAGGCCACAATACACAATTTCTATTATATAATGAACAGGCATAACAAGTGAGCAGTGGCTTTTGTCAGGGTAATCCCCCGAGGAGAGGGCAAACTCTACTTTAAATGACACCAAAACCGAGCCACTTAAGACTGCTCAGCTCACTTCAAACATTTAAAACCAATTCTGCCTGCCTATGCTCATCGCGCCCCCAACTTTTTTTTTTTTTTAAATCTCAGGATGTTAGGCCCGAAACCGCTTTCTCACTCGGAGGTCGGCTATTGTAACATAGGCCTATGCCTTGCCCACTACTTGGTGCCCATGGGCAGACATCTGAGCATTTGCACCACCCCCAAGAGTTGGGCCACCACCTCACGGATTAGGACCGCCGCTTCTTCTGTCTCCAACGTGGCCACGGGCTGCACCCAGAATGAAATCAATCAATCAATCAATCAATCAAAGCATTTATATAGCGCACTACTCACCCAGAGGGTCTCAAGGCGCTAGGGGAGGGGGGTCCGCTACTGCTCGAACAGCCAGGTCTTGAGTTGCTTCCTGAAGGCGAGGTGGTCCTGGGTCAGGCGGAGGTGGGTCGGGAGGGAGTTCCACGTCCTGGCGGCGAGGAAGGAGAAGGACCGTCCCCCTGTGGTGGCTCTTCGGATGCGGGGGACGGTGGCGAGGGCGTGGCCGGTCGATCGAAGCTGGCATTTGGGAGCGTAGAAGTTGAGGCGGCTGTTGAGGTATCCTGGGCCTTGGTTGTGTAGGGCTTTGTGTGCGTGGGTGAGGAGACGGAAGGGGATTCTCTTGGTGACCGGGAGCCAGTGCAGGTCTCTCAGGTGTCCGGAGATGTGGCTGCGACGGGGGATGTCCAGGATGAGTCGTGCTGAGGCGTTCTGGATCCGCTGAAGTCTTTTCTGGAGTTTGGCGGTGGTTCCGGCGTAGAGGGAGTTGCCGTAGTCCAGACGGCTGGTGACGAGGGCCTGGGTGACCGTCTTCCTGGTCTCGGTGGGGATCCACCGGAAGATCTTTCGTAGCATGCGCAGGATGTTGAAGCACGACGAGGAGACGGCGTTGACTTGTCTGGTCATGGAGAGGGTGGAGTCCAGGATGAAGC